>NC_064644.1:428928912-429535023 GCF_023864345.2 Schistocerca serialis cubense | reverse complement strand
AGATTGTTGGGGATGAAGTTGTAATTTACCATCTAGTAAAATCATCAGATGATCAATTCCAATAACAAAATGATCTAGAGAGAATTTCTGTATCGTGCGAAAAGTGGCAATTAGCCTAAACAAAGAAAAGTGCGAGGTCATCCTCATGGGTACTAAAAGAAATCCGATAAATTTTAGGTGTATGATAAATCGCACAAATCTAAGGGGTGTCAGTTCCACTAAATATCTGTGAATTACAAATACGAGCAACTTAAATTGGAAAGACCACATAGATAATATTGTGGGGAAGACGAAACAAAGACTGCGCTTTGTTGGCAGAACACTTAGAAGATGCGACTAATGCAGTAAAGAGACAGCCTACATTACATTTGCCTGTCCTTTGCTGGAATATTGCTGCGCGGTATGGGATCCTTACCAAGTAGGACTGATGGAGGACATCGAAAAAGTGCAAAGAAGGGCAGCTCGTTTCATGTTATCGCGCTGTCGGGGTGAGAGCGTCACTGATATGATATGCGAGTTGGGGTGGCAGTCACAGAAACAAAGGCGGTGTTCTTTGCAGCGAGATCTATTTACGAAATTTCAATCACCAACTTTCTCTTCAGAATGCGTAAATATTTTGTTGACACCCACCTACGTAGGGAGAAACGATTATCATAATAAAATAAGAGAAATCAGAGCTCGAACGGAAAGATTTAGGTGTTCCTTTTTCCCACGCGCCAGAATGGAATGGTAGAGAAGTAGTATGAAAATGGTTCGATGAACCCTCTGTCAGGCACTTAAGTGTGAATTGCAGAGTAACCATGTAGATGTAGATGTGGAATGAGTGACCGCAGGTTTGTAGCCTATCTTCCATGTTATTCAGTCTGTACCTCGCGCGAACACGATGGAAAGCGATGAGAAATTTGAAAGGAAAATTAAAATTCATGGAAAAGAAATAAAAACTTTGACGTTTGGTGATAACATTGCAAAGTACTTGTAAAATCCTCCATCGAATGATGTATTGGAAAAGTGGAAGTAAAACAGAGAAATTAGATTTTGTTGGAAGGATTATGCTGAATGAAATCAGTCGACTTTGAGTGAAGTAGGATAGAAAGCGAGACAGTATAAGCGGTAGACGAGTATTGCTAGTTGAAGTGCAAAATGACTCATTATGACAGCAGTAAAGAGAAGATTAGCCACATACTGGCCACAGCAAGATAAACTTTTCTGAAAAACGAAATATGGTTAACAAGTAATGTAAGTGTTAGAAAATCTTTTCTGGAACTATTTGTCTGGAGTGTAGCTATATATGGAAACGAAATGTGAATGATGAACAGCACATTGGAGAAGAGGCTGCAGACTTCTGAAATTTGCTGCTTCTGAAGGATATTGGAGATTAAATGGGTTTACGGGGTAATTTATGAGGACGTACTAGATCAGATAGCTGAGACAGGAAATTGGTGGCATAGCTTGACTAATTGAAGGCACCCCTTGAGGCAATACAGAGTAGATAATTAGGCAGTGGATGGATGCGAGTTCTTTAAAAATGGTGGGGGGAGACCAAGTTTAGCAGCTGACAGTGATGCAAATCCTCCAGCCAACCTGAGTAACTATATGGACGAAAAGTAAGAGATACTGTGGCTCCGTAGCGGGACCACAGCTTGCTCCCAAGAAGGGAGCTACCGGTGCATACGTGTCACGTGGGCACGTCCATTTACGTGAGTATCCGTAAATATCGTGACCTTATTCTCCTCTCGTAGTTGTTGCTATTCTCATATGCCTCGGGTATGCTTAATTGATAGTAGCGTGACTGATATTGCCTGAGTTTACGTTTTTCGATACGTATCGCTCCTTAGACTGCGCACGCAGACCTTAAAATGTCTCTAATCTTAGATGTTGGTCGAAAAATACATTTACTGTGTTTCTGCAGTATGCAAACAATCCAGCTGGAAATGCTGCCTTCGTAAGGCCGTTTTATTTTTATGAGCTACCTTTTTAACGATTGGTCGATAGCATATATTGCGTCCCATATGTCTTCCACTATAACTATTATAGCAGAAGTGGACTTTGAGATGGGCCAGCTCAGCTGCCCAACTTTCAAGCTCTGAGGTGAGTGGGCCCTATGAACCAATATGCAAAGGACACCTTAGCGCTGACGTTGTGACAAGCATCAGCTTAAAGATACAAATAAATGTGAGCTGGCATCGTTTAAATACCATGTCAGGACGTACAACGAACTTTCATTCTCATACAGATAGTATTTCCAACATGACCGGATATTTTGTGCGCAAACACAGTGTGGAGTGTGTTCGTCGACCACCGACTGAGGTCGCAGCACTTCTAGGGTGTGTAGAGGAAAATCTTGCGTTGCAGTTATGGCATATGATACATCAGTCAGACCATGAAGACCGTGAAGGATCGGTGTTTTGAGCAAAAGTGTCACACACGCTCAACACAGCCCAGCAAATCTTCCACTGCAGAACACTGCCTGATCATTCTTTGTAATGTAACAATACAGAGATTCTGGCTTGCACATCTAGTTATTGAAATAGTATTATTAAGAAGGCAGTTGAAATTAATCAGTTATTCAAAAACAGTCTTAATCGCATTTATTATTATAATACCGCCAACCGGTTTCCACCCGACGTGGGGGTCATCTTCTTGGCGTTTACACTGTGAAATTATAGATATCCGTCAGAAAGACTCCATTATACAACAGCTAAAATTACGCACGTTTAAAACATGTTACCCATTGGTCGGCTGCTGGTGGTGTCACTCCTGTCTACATAACGGCAGGAAACTATACGATACTAACCCTTCGTATGGGGTTAAATAGCGTGCTGAGATCACGTGAGTAGACGGCAACACCCCCAGCGGCGATGAACGGCATTTAATGCAGTTTGTTATACGTAATTTCTCGTCACCTTGGTTTAATATAGATTTAAGTGACAGTAAATGACAGAAAACGGAACCATTTCATTTAAAAAGAGTTACAATTATGGTGTTAATTATAAAATAATAACAATTGTTCCGTAGTCAACTCGTAAAATTCGTTACATAATGTGCCATGATATAAAGTAAAACAATTTGTGACACACAAAAACTGGTGTCGTCTTGTATTATAATATATCTGTTCGCACATTTACGTAGAAAAGATTTAAGTCAATTTACTAAAACAGCTAATATGGAAGGACTACAACGCCCTCTACTCCTTGTGGTGAGGACGCCGTTGCCATGGATTATAAAGCATGTATCAGGCGCCCTCTAGTCGTACTGGTCAGCCTTCTACCACCTTACCGGATCTAAATCCCCCCCCCACCCCATACTACTCTACGCGGGAAGAACGACTGCCTGAAAGTCTCTGTGCGCGCTCCAATCTCTCTAATTTTACAGTCGTGATCTCCTCTGGAGGTATAAGTAGGGGGAAGCAATATATCCGATACCTCATCCAGAAAAGCACCCTCTCGAAACCTGGACAGCAAGCTACACCGCGATGCAGAGGACCTCTCTTGCAGAGCCTGCCACTTGAGTTTGCTAAACATCTCCGTAACGCTATCACGGTTATCAAATAACTCTGTGACGAAACGCGCCGCTCTTCTTTGGATCTTCTCTATCTCCTCTGTCAACCCGACCTGGTACGGATCCCACACTGATGAGCAATACTCAAGTATAGGTCGAACGAGTGTTTTGTAAGCCACCTTCTTTGTTGATGGACTACATTTTCTAAGGACTCTCCCATTGAATCTCAACCTGGCACCCGTCTTACCAACAAATAATTTTATATGATCATTCCACTTCAAATCGTTCCGTACGCATACACCCAGATATTTTACAGAAGTAACTGCTACGAGTGTTTGTTCCGCTATCACATAATCTTACAATAAAGGATCCTTCTTTCTATGTTTTCGCAATGCATTACATTTGTCTATGTTAAGGGTCAGTTGCCACTCCCTGCACCAAGTGCCTATCCGCTGCAGATCTTCCTGCATTTCACTGCAATTTTCTAATGCTGCAACTTCTCTGTATAGTAGAGCGTCATCCGCGAAAAGCCGCATGGAACTTCCGACACTATGTACTAGGTTATTTATATATATTGTGAAAAGCAATGGTCCCGTAACACTCCCCTGTGGCACGCACGATGTTACTTTAACGTCTGTAGAGGTCTCTCCATTGAGAACAACAAGCTGTGTTCTGTTAGCTAAAAACTCTTCAAACCAGCCACACAGCTGGTCTCATATTCCCGCCGCGCGGGATTAGCCGAGTGTCTAAGGCACTGCAGTCAAGTACTGTGCGGCTGCTCCCGGCGGAGGTTCGAGTCCTCCCTCGTGCATGGGTGTGTTTGTCTATAGGATTCAGGTTAAGCAGTTAAGTCCCATAAGATTTCACACACACACACACACACATGTGATATTCCGTAAGCTCTCACTTTGTTTATCAGGCGACAGTGCGGAACTGTATCGAACGCCTTCCGGAAATCAAGGAAAATGGCATCTACTTGGGAGCCTGTATCTAATATTTTCTGGGTCTCATGAACAAATAAAGCGAGTTGGGTCTCACACGATCGCTGTTTCCGGAATCTATGTTGATTCCTACAGAGTAGATTCTGGCTTTCCAGAAATGACATGATACGTGAGCCAAAAATATGTTCTAAAATTCTACAACAAATCGATGTCACAGATATAGGCCTATAGTTTTGCGCATCTGCTCGACGACCCTTCTTGAAAACTGGATCCCACGCCCGGGTTCCCGGTTTCGATTCCCGGCGGGGTCAGGGATTTTCTCTCTGCCTCGTGATGACTGGGTGTTGTGTCATGTCCTTAGGTTAGTTAGGTTTAAGTAGTTCTAAGTTCTAGGGGACTGATGACCATAGATGTTAAGTCCCATAGTGCTCAGAGCCATTTGAAAACTGGAACTACCTGCGCTCTTTTCCAATCATTTGGAACCTTCCGTTCCTCTGGAGACTTGCGGTACACGGCTGTCAGAAGAGGAGCAAGTTCTTTCGCGTACTCTGTGTAGAATCGAATTGGTATCCCGTCAGGCTCAATGGACTTTCTTCTGTTGAGTGATTTCAGTTGTTTTTCTATTCCTTGGATACTTATTTCGATGTCAGAGAAACACGACCACACCATAACACCACCGCCTCCGAATTTTACTATTGGCACTACACATGCTGGCAAATGACGTTCACCGGGCATTCGCCATACCCACAACCTGCCGTCGGATCGCCACATTGTGTACCGTGATTCGTCACTCCGCACAACGTTTTTACACTATTCAATCGTCCAATGTTTGCGCTCCTTACACCAAGCGAGTCGTCGTTTGGCATTTAGAGGCCTGATGTGTGGCTTACGAGTATCCGCTCGAACATGAAATACAAGTTTTCTCACCTCCCGACTGATGGAGTTTGGAATTCCTGTGTGATGGTCTGGATAGATGTCTGCCTATTACACATTACGACCCTCTTCAACTGTTGGCCGTCTCTGTCAATCTACAGACGAGGTCGGCCCGTACGGTTTTGTGCTGTACGTGTCTCATAACGTTTCCATTTCACTATCACATTGGAAACAGTGGACCTAGAGATGTTTAGGAGTGCGGAAATCTCGCTTGCAGAAATATGACACAAGCGACACCGAATCACTTGACCACATTCGAAGTCCTTGAGTTCTGCGGAGCACCCCATTATGCTCTCTCACGATGTCCAAAGACTACTGAGATGGCTAATATGGAGTATTTGGCAGTAGATTTCGTATCACTTTGTACAAACACTATCCACAAAGTTCGAAGGTTCCTGTCGGTCGCTTCATGACGTCTGCCTGGTGCCCTATTCTGTATCGTTCATAGCGATCGGTGTAGTTGGTTCGTTTCGGTAGTGACGTCATTTTAGGTTCTTTATCGAAATATCCTATGCAGTAAGCATCTGAGACCTGTTACCGAACGGTCCTCCCACCGATTTTACGACAGTTGCACCGAGAGGTTTTGGATTTCGGTGTGGCCCTGTCGATCGGTGAGCTGTGGTTTATGTACGCCTATAATCTGTTATTTTAAACACATTTAGCGGTTTTAGCTTTGGATTTAGTGATTGTATTACTAAAGAACCACCAGAGGACGCATCTGGTTGGAAAGTGAGTTCATAATAGACTATTTTCCTTTGTTAGAAATATGGTTACGTTAGGTTATTACTGTGAATGATTATATCAAAAAAGAAAACGTTTTCGGTCAAATTCCCTCAAAATACGTGTTATTTCAATGCAAATAAGATTTTAAAGATCATTAAATAGCAAGACATAGGCTCTGCTTACGTATATTACATGAGTGTGAACTGACGTTACTAGTGACTTTGTGTACTTTTTCCCACAAATGGTCTAGTTAGTAATTATGGAAATGTGTTTACAACTTTCAAGTAACAATGGAAAGTAATTATGTTAAGCCTGATATTAGAAACCATCCAAACTATTACGCATTTCTGACTTACGAAGCATCGTTTGGCAACGAAACCAACATACGTTCCTCCGCAATAGTACCAGAATTCAGCAAAGCGTAGCTGTTATTTAGCGTAGCGAAGCGGTTAGCCCGCGAGATTGCTCCACGTAAGGACACGGGTTCGCGCACGGATGGGTGTGAAAATTTTTTTTTCCTCTTCACATATGCACACGTTCTGAGACATTGTTACTAGTGTAAGTTAAGATTTCTCTGCAATATTACTTACATGTAAGAGCGCACTTCCTCAGTAACGATTTCGTGATTTCTGTGTGTTTAAAATACGGAATATGGAATTCTTGGAGATGAAATTGCTGTGAGTGAAACAACCGACAGTGACCTTTATATTTTTTCTTGTCAGAAATAATTCACCATTTTTTCCGAATATGTAGCGATTTCCGAGTATGCGGCTAGACAGGAATCTAAGAGCACAACTTAAATTACTGGGAATGTAACTAGCAGCAGTCATCTTCATAATCTTGCTTGTCACAAGTCTTTATCTGAGATCGGATCCTCAACAACAGTAAACAGAAATGAACGATCTCCACCGTAATATTTTTAGACTGTAGCACCATATAAGAAACATTTTCATTCATGAGATGCATGTTATAAACTTCTGTCAACTGCAGGAGCTCTCGAAAACGCGTTTTTTCTATTTTGTTTTTACGACCGAAATCGTTGACGTATCATATAGGGAAATGGGCTACTTAATCATTTGGATCTCTAGGAGCGAGTTATAACCACATTCTGTTTATCTTCTTATTCTTTGAAACTGTCAATCAATTTTTCAGGTGTTTTTATAGGTGTTCAAATGGTTGAAATGGCTCTGAGCACTGTGCGACTTAACTTCTGAGGTCATCAGTCGCCTAGAACTTAGAACTAATTAAACATAACTAACCGAAGGACATCACACACATCCATGCCCGAGGCAGGACTCGAACCTGCGACCGTAGCGGTCGCTCGGCTCCAGACTGTAGCGCCTAGAACCGCATGGCCACTCCGGCCGGCTTTATAGATGTATCAGTGCAATGTGGTACTACACACTATTCCTAACTCATTTTCCGAAACGTAAAATTCAAAACACGATGTCAGTGTGAATGAGAATAAGATGACATAATGCGGAATTTACGACAATCTGCAGAATACCCTCAAAAACACTATCGTTATTGTGCATGCATGGAAACATGCGGTCAGGGAAACAGTAAAAATTTCTATGCATTTCAGCTGAGAATAATTTTCGTCCGACATTTCCGCTGGTATTTTAGCAACACTTCGTACACCAAAAACGCAAGTTTGGTACTGCGGAGAAAAGCGCGCCTGTGTCGTCTGCTAGCAGCTTTGTGTTAGTGGCACTGTGCGCGTTGCAGTGCGCATGCGCGGATGTGCGGCCGCTTGCTTTTGATTGGCTTGCGCGACGCGAACCGACAACAGCGCTTCGGTTCTCTAGACCCGAACGGTATCGTTACCGAAATGCATACTGAGTAAAGATGGGACTCTAATTCGAGTACTAGACCGTTCGGTGCTCTTGAGTACCGAAACGATCGGCACAATAGCGGATAGATACAGAATAGGCACCTTCGTATTGGTTGAGAGGCGGTTGTTACTTCGCGTTTCCTCTCCACAGTCACGTCACAAACAGTCGACTTGGGCAGCTTCAGTAGGGTGGAAATGTCCCCAGTGTATTTGTTAGGTGACATCCAATGAGTAGATCTCCTACAAACCCACTCTGCTGTTACTACATCTCTGCCGGCCGTTGTGACCGAGCGGTTCTAGGCGCTTTAGTCTGGAACCGCGCGACCGCTACGGTCGCAGGTTCGAATCCTGCCTCGGACATGGATGTGTGTGATGTCCTTAGGTTAGTTAGGTTTAAGTAGTTCTAAGTTCTAGGGGACTGATGAGCTCAGACGTTAAGTCCCATAGTGCTCAGAGCCATTTGAACCATTTTGAACTACATCTCTACTGACAACACAATACTCCCTGCCTCCTTTTATAGTGTCTCGTCCGCCTCTGTTGACAACTTTCGTCAGTTATGCATTAAAAAGAAGTGTCTGGGTAGTTTTGGTCAGATTGTCTATGCTGTTAACCTCGAAGATTCGGATTTTCATGTATTCTTTGACCAACTGTCTTCCACCAGTTATCACTGCATGTTAAATGTTGGCTAACTGACGCCATAAACTACCCATCTCCAATAATGGGACAACCCATCCCGAACTTTTGATCACAGAGTTTAGTTCTTTAATAACGAAAGCGAGCTCGACTGTGTATACCAGGGTACACATTACCAATATCATATACCAGGTTACACATTACCAATATCATGTTCCCTGGGATAAAAACTATGTAACATCTTGACGGGAATGAGATTCAGCAGGATACGGAAACTGGTGCCAATCGATTCTTTGATTCATTTGTTTGTCCACACACCATATTTCAGAAATGCCATCGTGATGGAGAGCATTAATGGTGAAAAAGTCAAATACTGTATTACAAGGCGGAAGCAACCACTTCCCACGAAGTGTACTAACAAACAGTGAATAACGCCAATTAGTCAGACTGGTAATTACGGTAATTACTTCTAAATTAATTTATGTACGCATCTTAGGAGGAGAAAATCTGCTTTGTAAAGAGTCACCAGTCGTTCTCCATACTACTGAGCTGCTGAGTTGCTGTTTCTATCTAATTTTTCATATAAAGCATTTTGGTGACCTTGCACATACCTCTATCATCTGTCTATATACTGTAAAAGCCAGGACGTAATGCAAATATTTTCCCTTTCCATTCTTTTGGCAGTGTCTTAGAACATGAAGCTAAAAAGAGTAAAAGAGGTGATTCAGAGTTGTATTACTACCATTACTGCAATTTCCCTATAGAACGTGTCCCATATAAAACAGAAAGCCGAATGTAGCGAAAATGTGTCCCATGCAAAGCCGAAAGCAGTCGGAGATAAAAAAGAAGTCATTGCTCAGTCACGCAACATTAATAGTTCATACAAGAAATAATCAGAATAGTTGCACAATTTAAACACTCTGATTGTAAGACTCCTTTACAATAAACGAAACTACAAGAATCGAGACATTTTAAAACGCTTAAATAAACCCTTGTTTCACACAATATCGAAGACATTAAGTGAGGTTCTGAGAACCATAAGGGCTTAAAGCACATTGTCATCGATTTTGACATCTGTTGGTCTTATGGAAGACCAGCTTCACAATGTACGTAAGAATATCTGTGAAAAACTATCTCGCCGATTTCTTGGATATTCACTTCCATAAGAGCCCAAAGCACGAAGCGTTACTGTGTTGCTTTTCTTACCTGGGGTCGGCAATATATTTCAGTGTCTACATCATGTTCGCAGTAGTAGTACCTCGTAATCGGAGGTGTATCTGCAGTTTCATCTCAGAATCAAGCCACAGAATGTGATTAATGAAAATGATGATAACGAGTACCATGAAATGTTGTAATAGACTATAATTGTGTGTATGGTGTATTTAGTACATTTTCTTTATGTTCTGATTCTAGTTCCATAACAATTACAAAATTTACAACTGTCGAAAAACGCTATATCTGTAACTTGTATTTGGAAATTTTGTGGCTTAACCTTAATGATAAATATAGTCCTAAATATCAGTTGATATTTCACAACTAGAAGTGAGGTCATAATTTTTTCATAGGAAGTATTGCATGTTGAGAATTATTTAAGAAACGAGTAAGACCTATGAGACTTGTGGTTTGTCTACAAATTTGATTTTCGGAAACATTCTATTTTTCTGTAAACTTTGTGTCTTTACTTTTGGCCATTATGGTTCGCAGTGCCTGAACGGTACGAAATACTGCAAGTCTGGAAAAAAGTATACAGTGAGAAAATAGTTCAAATGGCTCTGAGCACTATGGAACTTAACATCTGAGGTCATCAGTCCCATAGACTTATAACTATATAAACCTAACTAACCTAAGGACATCGTACACATCCATGCCCGAGACAGGATTCGAACGTGTGACCGTAGCACCAGCGCGGTTCCGGACTGAAGCGCCTAGAACCGCTCGGCCACAGCGGCCGGCTATACAGTGACACAATTACTGAAATGAAATGCTAATATCTGAGTCATATATAGGAACAGCATTAGTGACACAAAACGAGAATGCAGCTTGTGGTACATTGTGGAAAACGAGTGTAAATTCTTTCATTGAAACAATCAGCAGTAATCTCAGAATTGTTCACACTTGCGTTTAATCACTAAGTCAACTTTGTATAACATTTCTCTCTTGAAAACAATAAAGTGACAATAAACCTTTAAAATCAAATGTTTCCTAGTCACTTGGTTTACAGCAATAATCACTTACTTTCGGTCCACGCTTTCTGAAAGTCGTGTCTGACTGTGAGCTCTTCCGAACGTCTTCTCTTTATACATACATAATCATAATTGCTCTCTTTTTCATTGAACAGTATAGTGAAAACTGTCTGCGTTAGTCACTACAATAACAGCTGAAATCAAATTTTCTTGATCTCAGTTTATTATACAATTTTGTAAATACGTTTTGAGGGAGCAGAGCTATTAATTTCAACTGCAGGACTTGTCTGTACAACCGGATAACATTATTCCAGTCGTGTATAAGTGAAAATCATTCACATGCGACAGTGAGTAACGTGCTGCATATATGTGATCTTCCTCAGGTGGCTAATTACTTCATTCCCATGGCTATTTATTACTAATATCTTGATGTGTGGTCTAATAATACTTGAAGATCTTAAGCCACCTTCAATATGATCACAAAGTGTGTTTATAAGCCCAACGCTTATAACAGCCACATTTAATGCCGTTTAATAATAAAGTACAAATTGCAATCTCAGTTCTCGCTACATAGGTCGCCTCACATCAGTACTTCACAACAAAAGGTACCTTATCACTCAAAAGTGGACAGTACTTTTTACAACAAACATTTCAACATCATTTCACAACACATTGCCTTCACACACAAAGCTATATTGTATTGCATCGCTTTGTGCCGCATTGTCCTCACGAGTACAATATTATATCGTGCCAAAAACAAATTTCAAAGTCCAAACTTACCCAGAAATACTCTGCACTCCTACCATTTGCGTGTATTAGCGAATCACTAGTAAGCTTACACAAATTAATCTCTTCACACAAGCTCTCCCCCCCTCGTCTCTCTCTCTCTCTCTCTCTCTCTCTCTCTCTCTCTCTCTCTCTCTCTCTCTCATGTTACAAATAAGTTATACCATTTCCTGGATAATCAAAAAGACTTTTTCCATATACATTTAAATTTATAATTTACAGAACGCATTACATAAAATTACCGTGAGTGAATATGTCTGAAAAGAATTAATATGATTTTTTATGACTCATTATGCGCATTGCTGTCTAGTGGTAGCTAGATGTACTCAGATTCGGAGTCGTGTGAGATGTTGCAAGGCTGCCCATTCATTCATTCATAGAGCATCTGTCACTGGCTGATACACACACCTCAAGATTATACTGTTTCGGTCACCTACGACGTGGACATTCACCCACACATTGGTTCTGATGTTACGTGATTCTTTTAAATAATACGCTGTCTATCAAAAATACTAGAATTTTGCGAAATCTACATACCTGCCTTCAAGTACACTGATAAATTAATGAAAGACATTGTTCTGCATGGTACTAAATATCTGATGATTCCAGTTCCTTTCCCGAAATCCCCTGGTAAAAGTTTTACAGACTTTTGCACTGGTACACGAAACTCCTATCTGTATTCTAGAGTGGGATGCACGGTACAGATGTAAATTGTTTCTGCTTCCAGTATAGTGTTCACCAATATCTGAGTTCATCCTACATTCACTATTATTATCAAGCACAATTACCAATAGAAAGTAGGTGTGTGTGTGTGTGTGTGTGTGTGTGTCCATATATAGAATGTATGTGTTAGAATCCCTGTGTCTTTGAAGACGCTTCTGTATGATATTCGGTTATAAATAAGTTATACAAATTCCTGGACGTTTTCACCTTACGTGCACTGCACCAAGAGATTATCCTACAGGGCAGAGCTGGGTGAAAGCGTGTACGCTGTGCTAACAATATTGTCTAAAATCCAGCAAGATGAGAATGATTTGCGATTGCGTAGCAGACACAAATGAGAATTTTAGGTTGCCTTATCGCCATGCTGGTACCACCTCGCTATATTATCCATCTGGATGCCAAGTAACTTCACACATGGAGCCTCATTCACTGTATGGGCATTTATCTCTATTTCCGTTATAAGGTTCCAGCGAATTTCTGTTCTTACCGATCTTACTGGTAAAAAAAGGAAAAGAATCAAATTCTCTAAGAGGATTATTCCGTGATAGAAGGCCACGGACTGGGAGTCATTTCCGTAGTGAAACAACGACCTGCCGCTGACACCAAATACCAGACTGGTTTTCAAACACACCGGGTCTCTGTGTAACGTCCGCGTTCATCGGAGCACGTAGTTTCCCTACCTGGCAACGAGGGCTCTAGAGTTTTGTGTGGGCGCGTTACAAAGAGAGAGAGAGAGAGAGAGAGAGAGAGAGAGAACCGTTTGCAGTGCAGCCAACTGTGCAGAAATCGACTGTCAGTGGCCACGCAATGGGCGAACTGGTGCTACACGCTGCCGAAAATCCACGCGGCGCCGCTAATTTAACAAGCTGTTGAGCAGACATCACTCTAATCCTTGTATATCACAAGCTGGCTGTAGTTATCATCATCCATTGAAGAAATGGAGAATTGCAGTGATTAACTGAAATCGTAGATAATCTAAATGAGTTGAGAACTTGAATGTTTTGGATTGCGAGTAACGATCTGTAAAACAAGTCTGCTTAACGAAATTATGTGGAGTATGGTGCTTAAATTATTACGGTTGTGATGCCGTAGTAATAATAATAATAAAAATAACAATCCAAACTTATTGTACTTATAAATTTTTCAATCGTGCAGAACATCGAGAAATTTATTTTCTGTATCGATACACTTGTTCATCTTCATCTTCTCACTAGTATTAATTGATCCAGAAAATTACAGGATTTCGGCCGTAACTATACGGGAATACGTTAGCGCAACAGCTAAAACTACTAACGTCCTGAACTTGGTGATTAAATCCCTTCGCTATCCTCAACTCCCACAAAACTTTGATCCGGCACATCCTCTCCTGTGTAGATGTCGGCTAGATATTCGATCCATTTCAGTTCTCACAATCTTTCCAAATCTTTGAACGTTATGCACTTCACCATGCTTTTCGCATCCATTTACCTTCTTTTTCACGAATCTCACACCATTTCTTCAAATTCCCATCTGTCATCATACACACTCGACGCAACGGAACAACCCACACCATCCGCAAACTCAGCTCCACCAATCCTATAATCAGTACTCTAAATTTCATTTCTAGCAGGCTTCTTGCGCATACGGTGAGTATACCGACTTACTCTACAGACTTTACATCTTCACATTCTTCACATCCACTCCCAAGGTATTTTCAACCGTTTCCTCTCCCAGACTTTACCCATCCTACCAATTATAATTCCATCCCACCCATCCCTCCTCACCAGGGCTCCCTTCTCCCCTTCCGCCCCATCTTTCCATACCTCAATTTGACCACAAAGTGTGTTTATAAGCCCAACGGATATCATAGCCACACTTAGTGCCATTTAATAACAAAGTACATACTGCAGTCTCAGTTCTCGCTACAGTGTCACCACAAACCAGTACGTCACAACATAAGGTATCTTATCACTCAAAAGTGAACAGTACTTTTTACAACAAACCTTTCAACATCACTTCTCAACACATGGTCTTCACACACAAAGCCATGTTGTATTGCATCGCTTTGTGCCATATTGTCCTCACAAGTATAATATTATATCGTGCCAAAACCAATTTCAAAGTCATAACTTATACAGTAATACTCTGCTCTCCTTCCCTCCTCATCTCTCACTAACCTTTTCTCTCCTTTCATATTATGGATTCACATATACTCCCAACTACTCGTGCCTTTCTGTCTACCCAACATCCACTCTGTCTCCATCGATACCACCCACCGTTTCCACATGATTATACCCTCCCATTCTATTAAACACACAGGATTTTGCACTAAAGCAGATCATTTTTCACAGGGCATATAGTTACATATTCAAAGTATTTTAGGATATACGTAGGCATTTTAAAATTCAGTTATTCTGACAAGAAGGAAACTAGCTTTTTTAAAAACAACTTAAGTAAGCAAAGGTGAATTTTAAACTAATGTAACATGTGACTCCAACAGCACTTTATTGCTTTGACATAACAGTTAATATTTTCATGTGCACACTTTGCATGAACTACGTAACACTGATGTAAACATGGTAACCATTTAATAAAATTTTAATGTCACTTGGCAGTAATCATAAAAGGACGGTACCTGTTATTCTAGCCAACTAGAGAATAAACGAGCTTATACTAAACACAAATGAAATTAAAAAAAAAGAAAGATGGAAAGTAATACTCTATTCTAGAACACAACCTCTAACCGCATGCATTTACATGTAGCTGATCAGTACCGCAGTTCAGAAATTCAACGTTGTGACCACACCAAAATTTCTTCAGAAGAACGCCGTTCAAATACTGCTCCAAGAGCAAAGGGAAAAGTAAAACATCTTGAATAGTTTTTACCGAGCTTTGGAGTCCACGAAGCCGTTCAGTCGCAAGAAGGTTCACTTCGGACTCTGCCAACGGCAGTGTCTTCTTGAACCATCTGTTATTCCAGATAGTCGTAAGGGTCACTTCCACGACAACTTTATCTGAAGACACCGACGTAGCCCAAGACAGCGCCACTCTTAATACACAGCCCAGAGGTAGAGTGAGAGACAGATGGGGGGGGGGGGGGAGGCGGAGAAAGAGTGCTAGAGATCGACGATGCTATATGACAGGCACACAATAACTGATAATTGTCTGTGCTTGCGCTCCGCCGTGTTGAGTGCTTTTTCGCTCTTCCCTCACTGCCATGCCTTGCTTAGCCGCTGGGCCGCTTGTCGACCCAAGTTCTAGGCACAAGGCCTCTCTGACATTCATAGTATTTGCCGCCACAGTGACTCCTCATCCTCCCCCACCCAATCCGACACAAGATGGTTCGAGAACTGGAACAAAATAACGAAGGACAGATCGCGTCTCTGAACTAAACGTTAATGGTAGGAGCTCGAATTTCGTTCCAAAAACGCTAAGAAAAGCAACCTAGAACGCAGAAATAACCAGAACGGATCGTACAGTCCTGAAAATATTTTTTATGCAGAACCAGCATCACACATATCTGTGGTGTGACTCAACAAAAGGTTGCCAATTTATATATGTCATACTCCACGAATTTCTTTCCACTGCCAACCTCTTATTCTCAGAGTACCGCTTACAACCTACGAACTCAATTATTTACTGGATGTATTCCAGTCTCTGTCTTCCTCTACAGTTTTTGGTCTTTACAGATTCCTAGAAGCGAGGTGTAGCAAAGCTAATGCAGTGAGCGCTCAGCTACGATCTACTCTCTTCTGCAAGAAGGAAGTCAGTACCAAGACTAAGTTATCTGTGCACCGTTCAACCTTTCGATCAACTTTGTTGTATGGGAGCAAAAGCTGGGTGGATTCATGTTACCTTATCAATAAGGTTGAGGTTACGGATATGAAAGTAGCTAGGATGATTGCAGGTACTAGTAGATGGGAACAATAGCAGGAGGGTGTCCACAATGAGGAAATCAAAGAAAAACTGGGAATGAACTGTATAGATGTAGCAGTCAGGGCGAACAGGCTTAGATGGTTTGGTCCTGTTACACGCATGGGTGCTGCCATCTATTGAGCACCCAGAGAACCCAGAGAGCATCCCAGGGTGCCTCAGAGAGCTACAACACCAAGAAGAATCGCTTCTCGGCTTTTGGCAAGATCAATGTGTAGTATTGTGGCCCTTAAAAGGGCCTTTTTTTTGAGAGCTGCTTCAATGGTTATACAGAGACTCATGAGTTCAGCAGTAGAGGACAGCAGGAGTCGGGGTGGACCAAGGAGAAGGTACCTGGATTCGGTTAAGAATGATTTTGAAGTAATAGGCTTAACATCAGAAGAGGCACCAATGTTAGCACTGAATAGGGAATCATGGAGGAATTTTATAAGGGGACTATACTCCAGACTGAACGCTGAAAGGCATAATCAGTCTTAAACGATGATGATGATGATGATGATGATGATGATGATGACAGATTTCTCTAGCGCCATGGAAGTCATTCTCTGATGTCTTAATAGATGTCCTATCATCCTCCTTGTCAGTGTTTTCCACATATTCGTTTCCTATCCGATTCTGCTCATAACCTCCTGATTCCTTACCTCATCAGTCTACCAAATTTTCAACACTCGTCTGTAGCACCACATCTCAAATGTTGCGATTCTCTTCTGTTCTGGTTTACACACAGTCCATGTTTTACTGCCATACAATGCTGCGCTCCAAACGTGCATACTCAGAAATTTCTTCCTCGAATTAAGGCCTATGTTTGATAATAGTAGACTTCTCTCGGCCAAGAATGTTCTTTTTGCCATTACTAGTCTGCTTTTGATTTCCTCGTTGCTCCGAGCGTCATTGGTTGTTTTGCTGCATAGGTAGCCGAATTCTTTAACATCATCTATTTTGTTGCCCTCAATAATGTTGTTAAGTTCCTCGCTGTTCTCATTTCTGCTATTTCTCATTACTTTCACCTTTCTTCGATTTGCTTTCAATCCATATTCTATACTCATTAGACTGTTCATTCCATTTAGCAAATCATGTAATTCTTCTTCACTTTCAGACAAGATCGTAATGTCATCAGCGAATCGTATCATTGATATCCTTTCACCTTGAATTTTAATTCCACTCCTGAAACTTCCTTTCCTTTCCATCATTGCTTCTTCGATGTGCAGATTGAATAGCAGCGGCGAAAGACGACATCCCTGTCTTACAACCTTTTTAATCCGAGCACTTCGTTCTTGGCCGTCCATTCTTATTATTCTCTCTTGGCTCTTGTACATATTGTATATTACCCGTCTCTCCCTATATCTTACACTTATTTTTCTCAGAATTTCGAACATCTTGCACCATTTTACATTGTCAAACGCCGAACGCCTTTCCCAGGTCCACAAATCCTATGAAAGAGTCTTGATTTTTCTTTAGCCTTGCGTCCATTATGACCAGCAATGTCAGAATTGCCTCTCTGGTGCCTTTATCTTTCCTAAGGCGAAACTGATTGTCATCTAACACGTCCTCAATTTTATTTCCCATTCTTCTGTACATTATTCATGCCAGCAACTTAACTTGATTCAACTTGAGACAAATACACTCCACTCACCAAATTTTTAACGTGTTACGAATCTCAGCACCGCCCACGGCCCAATAAATCTGAGAATCATTTTCTGCGAAATCTCAGTCCTACTTGCCATATGGCGGTTCTCTGCAAAAACTTCCTGGACAGGACGAACTGAACTTGACTACTTTTGTTATATTTGTGTTCTTCCCCCTGGAGCACGATATGGATCTTGGCCTTTCCACGTTTCCTGTTCTCCCTGGTGACTTTAATTTCCTACCTTTGGAAGTAAATCATTGATGCACCATAGGTTGGAAAGACGAGAGTTAGGTGCGTCTGGCAGCATCAACTTTATAGGCAGAGTTCTGTGGCATTCGTGAGTGGCAAAACTAATCCAAGGAATTAATTGGTCTCACCTGGAATGACCTCTATGGTCGTAGGCGATTAATGCAGCCTGAAGGTTCCGATTTACCTTCTCGGAAAAGAACAATTGGAGATAGTATGGTGTTGTAACGTGCTAAATAGCACTTTCAGCAGCGTTATCACTAATGATAACCTGAGGAGGACCAAAACTATCTTTAAAAATTTCATAGTTATAACTGCAACTATTTTTCTGGTTGGAATTAACCAGACAAAGCACGAGAAAATTTCTACGACAGCGGGAATGAATTTGTTACCTTTCCTGGACCTAGGTTATGACCCAAATAATCAAATAATCGTTCCACACGTTTAGTCTCTCCACTAAACGCTAGTAGACAATGGAGCGTGCTCATTTTAAGTTTGCATATTTGCAAATTTCAAAACTGCTGACTAATCTTTTAACATCGAGTTCGGTGCTCTCTTGCTCAATGACCTCATCATAATCACGAGCACCATTCCCGGTCTTCCCTACTTTCGAATCCTCATGTTCTGAGAACATACGGCTTACACGTTTGATGTGAAATTGAAATGTGGGTATCCTGATGGCCTGCCTGAAAAGTTGAACTAGAGCCAAACTACGAGTCTGATTATCAGTCTTTAGACTAAATCGTTTGCGCTCTAAATAAAACCTAAATTTTTCCAGGGCAGACAGGACAGCTAAAGCTTATAACTCATACACTGAATATTTTCTTTCAAGGGATGATAGAGCACGAGAAGCATATGTTTTCGGCCTTCTTTCCGTTCAATCCATCTGCAGTAACCTGGCAGTGATCCTAGTCATAGATGCTTCGGTCTGACATTAACGAAGGCCTCGAAGTCTGGGACCGAGAATACGGGAGCAGTTGCTAATGGTTGCTTTAAGCCATCATACTGTGCCTGCTGTGATTCAAATCATTACAATTGTCTGCGTTTCTTTCATACCTGATGTAGCAGCAAGGCCATGTGTACGAATTTATGAAACGTATTTACCACTCCAAAGAATTTTGCCAACCCCTTAGTACTCTTGGGCAGTAGGAGCGCGAGATTGATTTGCCTGCACCCTTTGCTCAGAGACAATATGCCAAAGAAACGCGATTTCGCAATAAGCTAAATTCACTGTAGACGACCACACAACAGATCCTACTTCTTTTAAAGGCTCCCAAACCTTAATATTCTCCGCGTTCTCAAAGGTTTTATAAAAAATGAGATCATCTAACGACATAGAACCTCAAATTCTATAGATCGGAGAAACGTGTCTAACAACCGCGATAAAACAGCGACTCTTGTCGACAAACCGAGTGGTACACGATTGAACTCATAACGGTTCCGGTCAGTACAGAACGCATTTGCCGCTTTAGACTTCTCAGCGAAGGGATTTCTATAATACGGATGGTTGACTTCTGAGACGGTACAATACCGAGCCCCCAAAAATCATGAAAACGTGTGTGCAAATCCGGCAAGGGTACTGAGTGCAGGAATTTTTTTCATTTAAATGCCTATAATAGAAAGACGACCGAAAACCACCGCCCTTACACTTAGGCACTAAAAAAATTAGTGACAAATAAGGAGATGTGTATGGTCTGAATAACCCTTGTTCCAGTAATGTATTATAATGTATCAATTATTTAGTACAACTCTCTCAGTTTAGGTGGTGACACTCTATAAGGAGCCTGCCTGACTGGCTGAATATTTGATTTGTGTGTGAGATGCAGTCGCCTTGCTTATGCCTAATATGGTAGTCAACACATCCTGAAACTTTTGATTGACCTGATGCAAAACTTGTACTTTCGGTTCTGACGGACGTTTCAGTGAGATTTCACCCAAGTTCTTCAGGCACTCCACTCGTAATACTACTAACCATCCCTTGAGCCATGTTGATAAAAGGCGAAACTTTGACTGGGGCGGGACTTTAAAGCAAACTTACGACTCGCCCAATGTAACACAAGTTCTACAATCTCTATGATATCACAACCTGTGGTCAATGGAATAGGTAAAACTTCAGCCACTAAAATCCGAATGTTTATATGAAACTGCCTTTTAATCGAGAATGCAGAGTATTAACCTTGCGACAAACTTGACTCGCCGGCCGGAGTGGCTGAGCGGTTCTAGGCGCTACAGTCAGGAGCCGCGCGACCGCTATGGTCGCAGGTTCGAATCCTACCTCGGGCATGGATGTGTGTGATGTCCTTAGGTTAGTTAGGTTTAAGTAGTTCTAAGTTCTAGGGGACTGATGACCTCAGAAGTTAAGTCCCATAGTGCTCAGAGCCATTTGAACCATTTGAAACTTGACTCGTAGGGCCCAACTCGAGCAGTTCCCAAAAGGCCTTATATCCATTGGACCACTTCTTATTCACAACAGACACTGCACTTCCACAATCTCTTAACGCACCACGACTAGCCACAGTCACGCGGTTGAATCTTCACTCTCGCCTTTCGTTTCTTCTTTACACTCCCTAGCGAAATGGTCAATCTTTCCATAACAGTAACACCGACTCTGTTCCCCGATCGGCTTCACTTGGCTTTTGCTTCGCCATCCAAACCCTCACACCTTCACTTCATGTCACGCAATGTAATGCGCTGAGTTTGCGGCCTCACCTTCTCCAGTTCATCGATACTTTACGGAAGGAGGAAAAATATAATCCACGGCCACCGATGTGCCGGTTTTATTCCCTCTAAAACGTTCTGCATAACCTCGTCCTCTGTAACATTTATACGTTAAAATTTCGATCAGGTAGTGAGAAAGTGATTCCCTTATCCCTAGTAAACGAGAAAAATATTCGTAAATTAAATCCTGCACATGCCTGTCCGGCACAAAATTATCACGAATGTTTATGAAATTGGTCTAAGCTAGCTCCCGCCACGGTTGCTTCACTAAGAGGCCTATGCACCCCGATTTAGGCAAGGGATATAGTAGACTGAGCAACTGTTGATAGGTCATTTGGACCACGTATAAATGATGTAAATAATACTACCTATAAACAGTAACTTCAGTGTGTGGATGTCAGATAAAATATTAATGCTGAACAGCAACAAAACGCATGGCATGGAACGTTTTTATAAGCGTAATTATACCGTCCTAAGGTATTCAGCGAGTGAAGTCCTTGGGGCTAAGGGTTTGTAGAATGCTTTGTTGAAAACATCACGTTTAATACGGAAGATTAGGGTTTCACATCCGTCGATATCAACGTCATCAAACTTTCAAGGATGGGGAAGCAAACTGGCCGTGCCCTTTTATAGCAACCATCCTGGCATTTGCCAGAAGCCACTTAGGGAAATCACGGAAACCCTAAATCTTTTTGACCGGACAAGGATTTGAACCGTCGTCCTCCGGATTACGAATCCATTGTGGCAAAAAAACACTTCAGTACTTTGCATGGTACCACGTTCAGTATCAAAATGGTTCAAATGGCTCTGAGCACTATGGGACTCAACTGCTGAGGTCATTAGTCCCCTAGAACGTAGAACTAGTTAAACCTAACTAACCTAAGGACATCACAAACATCCATGCCCGAGGCAGGATTCGAACCTGCGACCGTAGCGGTCTTGCGGCTCCAGACTGCAGCGCCTTTAACCGCACGGCCACTTCGGCCGGCTCGTTCAGTATCCTGTGAAGGTATTTGACTATAAGAATGACGTCCACCGTCTCCAACACTGAAACACGAAAGCTTGTCTACTTTTTTTTACTTTCACCCTATTTCGGGAAACTCCGTTCACTCGGAAAGAATAGTCCTATCCCAGATTAGGGCAGTCAGATAGAATTGCGGTGTTAGGCCGCGAACTTCGTCTAGGCTGTTATTTAGTTGTCTCGGAATTTTATTATTCCTGTACGTATGTTCTATAATGGAATTTGTTGTTGACTCGTTCACGAGAAACTACGATACTGATTTAGTCAACATTACAACGAAAACCGATTTGCGCTTGGATAGCTAGTTCGCTGCACTCGCCACTGAGGCAATTGTGTGTGCTATACTCAACGACAGGCTGCATCCTGTTTCTTACCATATGGCCATCCGGAGTCACCCACGGTTAGAAGGAAAATGCATGGCATAAAAACGAGGGGAAGGAGGGGTGGGGGAAATCAGGTCACCTGCTCTGCCGGTTCTGGCTCAGATAATGATCTAAGACAAGGTCACTTTCCCAGGCAGCTTCCGCTCCCAGTTTCACTCTAGACGAATAGGATGACTCGGATCAAGTCGCTCTTTTATTACTATTTCAGTTGAGTGAGCCTCATAATCTGAGGTATGTGCACCGTAGTGAAGAGATCATTAGAAAGCAGCCACAGTCGTCCATCAGAAGTAAAAAGAAACTACACGTGAGTGTAATTATTATTCCCTTCCTCTTATTACGATAATAGTGCCCTAAAAACCACTGAAATTTCTGAAAGCACTCCATTGTATGATCACCTCTCATCGCTATTTACGATTTTGTTACTTTTTTTCCGATTTTCTCCAAACAGCCACTCTAAAGACCACCTAAATACAAAACTCAAAAGTTACTACAGCACATCAGTTAGCGAAACAAACTATTGGTACATATCAAGTGTAAGAGTCCCTGTGTTATTAACGTGTGACAGCACAGCTGGTTATAAACAACGGCAGTTTTCTGTATGCACTCCAACGTACGAGTACCTCCCTTTGATGTTTACTAGTCTTGGGCAACTTGTTGTAATTTTACCGATTTTCGCCCTGTCTTCCACAAATACCCACATTACCATTCTCTGATATATATAAACACATGATTATAAATGTGGAACAGCTAGTAAAACACTATGTTTTAACATATTACATGGTTATCCCAAATTAAAGTTTCTGCATTGCATTACTTAGCAACAAATGCACTCCTGCCATATAATTACACCGACGTATGGCCATCTCCCTACATTGGCACTTAGAGCTTTGGGAGGATTTCCTCAGTTTTCTAAAGCTATACACTCAAATATGTGACAGAACACTGACCAGAGTGTGATATTTAAACATATGATCCACATAGCCAGCGTTAAACCGTTACCTCCACCGGCAAAAAGACAAAATAACAATGCGTTAACAAAAGCAATGACTGCAATATAAGACCACCCATAGTAGATTGGAAAATATGGTGGAAAGAATCCTAGTTCGTATATACACAACACATCGCTAAATTTACATAGCAAACAGTACCTTCACCACCACCATAGGGCTAGAAAGGTAGAGGCATGAAATATATTAACAGAAAATAGAAATCTCGCGTGTAATCATGCATCCCCAAGAGTCACACACACTTCTCTCCAGATAGCAGGTGACTGATCGAATACTGCCACAAGTTAACGACTGCCAGACACCGGAAGATCCAGCCATGATAACAATCGTGCTAGACTGAACTCAGAGTGGCCACGTCGACCAACAACAGTATTAAGCAAGCTGAGAGAGAGAGAGAATCGGGATATCCCCTCTCAACCAAGAACTGCTGCTCAATATCCAGTAGAAGTTAACAAATAATTTCATTCCAAGCATTTAGTTTCAACTGCTTATTACTGTAAGCTTCAGAACTGGTGTCCCAAATTGCAAGATGATGAGAACTACGCTCTCTGGCCATTACAATGTAACAGCAACCGGCTGGAGATGCCAGCAGCTCTCTCGTATGTTCCAATGGGTAGAAATCAAGCAAATATTCTACCCAAGACATCAATGTGAGTTCGCTATAATGCCCATCGAACTACTGTAGCACGATTCTGATCTTGCAACACGGACATTTATCCTGCTGGTAGCTGCCATCGCAGTAGGGGGAGACTTCAACCATGAAGCGATACAGATGGTCCGCAATAATGTTCACGTAGTTCAGTGCTGTCATGATTCCTTCGCTTACCACCACAAGTGCCATGAAACTCCAAATTAGTGTATGCATAGCATAATTATGCCATCACCAGCTAGCATACGCGGCACGTTGCATGCAGCAATTTGCCTTGATGACAATACGTAAGGATACAACCATCGACCTGGTGGAACAAGAAATGCGATTCATTCGACAGGCGACACGCTTCTTTTCATCCACGGTGAAAACTCAGTGACGCTGTACCCACTCTAGTCATACCTGACGATGTCGTTGTGTCGACACAGGAATGCGTAGAGGTCGAGTAATGTGGAGATCCATGTTCAACAATGGCCTTTGAACGGTCTGCTCCGAAACACTTTTGACTGCACCAGCACTGTACTGTGTTGTCAAATCTTCAACAGATGGCTGCCTATCCTGGATTACGCAGTCGGGGATCATCTGACCTCTACGTTTTGTGATGAGATGTGGTCGCCCAATACCTTACGGCCTAGTCGTTATTTCACCATCCTTCAACCACTTCCTATAGGTGATAGGTGCTCACGTCAGTAGTACGCCATACGTGACCAGCTCCGCTGTTTCCGAGGTTCTCGTCTCCAGCCGCAGCGCCACAACAATGTGCTCTTTATCAAAGGCGCTAGTGGATTTCCGCATTTGTGTCCCTTATCTTCGCTGTAATGCCTGCCTATTAGTCTCTCTTCCTCTTACATTTTTTCCTTATTGCGTCACGTGCCCTCAACAACACCAGGAGGCATTCAACACAGCGTTGGGCAGTGGCCATAATGTTTCGGCTCATCAATGTAAGCTTATCAGTTTCTCACTGGAAGAAGCAGAGGAACTCGAAAAGATGGACATGCCATCCCTAAAGATACATGAAGAACTCAGCAGAAGAGGAAAAGGCAGGCTGTAATGAGACTTTTATTACATGTCTCTCTAACTCCCTGAGAATACTTCCAGTAATGAATCGTGGTTAACATTCCATATACTAGCAAAGCTCTCCTGTCTTAATTTGACTGTTCTAACAGAAATCTCTTGGAACATTGACAGTGGCAACTATACCATAAGCTTTTTCATAGTTACTACCTGACCATGACTAGCAACAATGACGAAATCATTAAATTTACGTATACATAGATAAACTATGATCGCTATAAATTTTCTATGAGCCTTCAATGATACTGTACAGCTCTGTGTCTATTTTTACATCTTTAATTTCCTGTACATATGATAGTATGAAACAATGTCAAAGTTTTCCGTTGCAGGCTAATATTGGGGAATTGTACAAAAGTGCTTCCCTATTGTGAGCGAAAAACAACCTGATGCACATATATCTTTGTGATATTCGTAAGCTTGCAGCTCCAACCGTGTGATATTATTCACCAATAATTTTTAGTGCGTTTAATTTCTGTAGTATGTTTGGAAAAACACACCATGAATAATACACGGAAAACGCACTTGAAAAAGTAGTATTTTCCGAAATATGTCATGCAGATGATACATAACAGTACATTAGCTCATAGTAGATGGGTAATCTTAGGTACTTTATCACAGCAAGTTCCTAATACTGTATTAGGGACTGGAATACATTTCCATATAGCGTTATGTGTTTGTAATTTTGGAGTAGTTAGGACTCTGACATATGGAGGAATGGTTCAGCATCTAACGCACACACATACTGAAAACATTATTAATCACCCAGTCTAACGACATGATTTTCTGAGTAGTACCAATACACTTTTTAATTTTTGAATTCACAGACGGATGTGACATCATAGTCATGTGACGGACTTATAAGTATGAATTATCTCATTTTTAGGCCAACATTATATTCTTAAACGTTTCCTAGTGTAATTAAATGTAACAACCGACTGGCTCTAAAACCAAGACGCATAGCAACTGTGTGCGCGAAGTAGAAACAGGACGAATGAATGACAGTACTTGTATGTGATTTCAGGGAATAAAGTGTGGTTATGAGGAAATACACTTAAAGCTGTATGTAGTTGAGTGCCCTTTATGGTATTTGATTCTTCAAAAATGAACATGTATATTTAATATATTGCATAGAATGCGAGCAACCTACTTTCATGGGAACATGCTGTGTCCCACGTACGTCATTGTTTGTCGGACTAAAGTCAAGAGAGAATGCAACCTGATTATTTTCAGTTGTGTGCGAAATCAGTGCTGTTGGGACGTTGCTCTCGTGTTGTGAACACGCACAGAGCTCTTTTCCCTTTCGTATCATCCACGTCTCCTCATCACAAAACCTCTCAAGACTTCATTGCTAGTGGTAATGTCAAAATGTGATCCTTGTGTATTGCTATTTTCCCTTACATTTAGTTCCGTGGGGTCATTCCACTTTAGTCTGCATAGGTTCGTTACTACCGAAAATTTTGCGATTCCGAATACATGTAACTCACATTTCACAGAAATTGGGAAAAAATACAATAGCATTTAGAGTCTAAATGAAGCATATAAAGCAACATTTCTTTATATTCTCTTATGAAAGTGTAATTACAGTCTCTAGCACGTTATCAAACGAATGGATGTTAACCAGTTTACTTCACGGTGGAAATATGTAACGAGGAAGGTGTAGTAAATACTGCTAAGTAATATGAAAAATTCATTCTACAGCTTCTATGTAATACTTGTATCTCTCTTAATAATTTCCTCCTGCTTTATAGGTGTATAATTAAAACTATAGACAGAATAAGTTATAACTTAAAGTTTTAACTTACTCTATTTTTTAGTTATATAATAAAACTATAAGCAGATAGAACGTAATTCATACCTTTTCCACAGTCCTGATTTTCTGAAAGGTATACTTCTGTTATCAACACTGTGCGTCCTTATTACCCCTCCCCCATACACAAATTTCAGAACGAAATCCTTAACACAGAATGGGTAAAGTCTGATTGACATATTAGTTCGTTTAGGTATTACCCATCCAGATACAGGATTTTGATGCATGGTGTATAACTTTAACAAGGTCCGGGATTGAGCAAAATATGTTTCCTCAGCATTGAGCATAATACGTTTCCCCAACATTGATGTAGCACATGTATATTTCACCAGTGCTGGAGTCTGTGTTGACAAAGACCGTCCACACTACAGTAAACTAGTCGACCACTTTTTTAATTTAGTACCCTACAAGTTGCCTTGTGTACAGATGTCAGTTCTCTTTTTTAATAGAGTGATTGTGCTGGTACTGCCTCTGGCCGTTAACAAATGTTCCATTAGAAACCACAGTCTTCTATAGTCTATAGATGCCCTCTTAATTTTGAAATACGATTTGCTTACAGAGTAACGGAATCGGATGCATACGATATACTGAGTGGATCCATGAACTAACAGTGTTGTCAATGGTGCTTTGCAGGACATTGAAATATAGTAGGTATGTTCATTAATCGGTGCACTGTTAGCAGTTACAATCTGAAACGTATTCAGTTTTGATGTCAGTATACTCTTTCTCACTTGGTGATGCATGTTGATTTGTTTGTGAAGTGATTGTATGTGTAAAGGATTAAGAAGGTTGAAGTTTCACATACTAACGCAATGGCTATTGAGAAGAAAGACCGTGCAATGCTGGTAAAGTTGTTTTATTAGAAGAGCAACAATAGCAGCGCAGCACTGCAGGAACATCAGGGTCAGAAACAGATGTGAAAAGACACCGTGTCCATAAATGGGTTAAAGAATACGGTCAACAAATTTTTAGAAACAAGTGACTTATGTGGTGCAACAGAGACAGGGAGGCGGCCAATGCCTATTGAGTTTGTTGCTAAGTTGTTGTAGCTATAGCCGACCTTGCAACACATGCTTTAGGATCTGCAGCCAGTGCTCGAGCTGTGTCACGAGAATTGTCTTTCCCTGGTCAACACCTCAAAAGATTTTGTGGCGCATTTTCCCTTAGTGTCCCTACAAGATTCAGATCGTGCACCAAATGAAGCCCCAAGACAAGCAAAGTACTCTGACTTTGCCCTTTATTCTTTACACGTCACAATGGATGACATGTATATGGGGAATATTCTTTGGATGAACAAGGCACATATTACTCTGCACAATGCCGTGAACGCACAGAACTGTCACGTATGTGGTGCTTTGCCATATGTTGTGCAATACCATCCACTCCACTCAGCTATATGACTGTAGGGTGTAGTCTCACAAGCTCCTCCATTCTCGATCTATTTTACTTTGACGAGATGACACCTCTTTGGCCTGTTAGGTTTACAGTGACATCTACACGTTATAAAGTTCTTGTTCAACACCTTTGCGAGAACGTCACTGTGTCCAAACCACTGTTTTCATGTTGGATGCTAAAAACAGTTGGTTGGGTACAATAAGAGCATAAAAATTCTTATACATTTACGCTTACAATATGGGAAAATGTGTAAAATATGAAAAATAAAAATATGGAAAATGTAGAAGAAATATAAAATATCAGAAACACATAGGTATATGATGTGAATACATTTTGAGGAAATATAAAAAAATTGTGACTTTTTCATATAAAGTGGTAAACGATAAAACGAATGTTCTATGCGGTCAAGTGCCTGTACTATTGCATCAACTTTATGCAGGCAATCATCAGTTTATGAATGTAGATAGAATGGAGACTTTGCTGGGATTTGTAACAAACTGGGTTTGTGTGACTATCTGACATCAAACGATGACCTCTTTGTACAAGGATCCATGTGTGTTTTAGTGTATATAAAGGTTGTTTTTGACAATTAGCACTGTGTATTGACGGAAGTTTTATTCAGGGTAGGAATTTGGAAGAAGAGGAGGAAGTGATCTTGTAGACATTTCGTAAAATCTGTGGTTTGGTGAGGCAATCTGAATCACTGTAGGATGCTAAGGTAACCTTCTAGGGCAAGGAATAAGAGCACAAATATTCTGCTTCATTTACACGTTTGCAAAAATAAGGAAAACATTGACAACTAATTGATGAGCTAATGTATGACACGTTCACTATAGTCACTTTCCACTTAGGTCAATACACACCTGTGGCGAGATAAAACATGGTAATTAGAGCCATAAAGATGTACAGAAGCTTTAGCTCAATTGGTAAGATGCTTGCTTAAAAAGTAAAGGTAGGCTACTTCTGTTACCACACTGCAAGTGATGGTATATGATTACAAGGAGCTAGATTGTAATCATCACATATATTTTGTCTACATGCATCTCCATGACTTAGATTTGCGTCTAATACTATGGCTCATTCAAAAAAAAAAATTATTGATGTTGAAAAACAGATGGTTGATAGATTTTTAAATAAAATTGACTGAATTTGGATGAAAGCGATTGCATGTTGTCATAGTTGCATCAAAATGATGGAGATGACGCTGTCTAGTAAATGCATATTGGTTTACATGAACCTGGGACATGAAGGATGTAGAAGACAGGTTGTTGATTTGAATACTCTCCATATATACATCCTATTAGAGACATACATTGGCAAACTGAAACGGTAATAACTCAGGGATGGACATGGCAAGTCACTTGCAACTGCACCTGCCTAACCATGACACTGTGCTGGAGCATATGTACACTTTTCAGATAGTCATGGCCGAGGAAAAATCGTAAACTATGCTCTGTCTGCCAGGAGTATTCGATATCGAATGTAAACTCTGAGGCAATCCAAGTCAGGCATCCATTTCCAGGCTCTGCTTGAGTACTGGCTATTTGTTGTAAGCAAATTGCAGTTCACAATCAGTGGATGGTATATACAAGTTGTAGGGAAGGCAAAAAAAACTCTACTAAAAGGAGGACTGACAGCTTACATAATGCCACTTGTAGAATACACTAGCGAAAAAGGAGTTGACTGCATAGTTCGACAATGTTTGTTAATACAGTTTCGAGCAGAGACGATACAGGAATTGTACATTAGTGCCATATCATAGCTGGGGAAACATATTTTTCTTAATCTTGGACCTTGTTAAAGTGATATACCGTGCTCTGAAATTCTGTATCGAAGCGTGTAATATCTAAAGAAACTAATGTGTGGAATTAACTTAAATCTTCCCTATTGAAGATTTCGATCTGCACTTCGACCTTCCAGACAATGAAGACTGAGACAGGTTATAAATTATGTTCTACCTGCCTATAGTTTCATTATGTACCTATGAAACAGAACTGGCTACCAAGACGAGACCCTGTGTATAGCTTTTATTATATACTTATAAAACAGAAGGAGATATTACATGCCTCCATTTTGAAGTATATTGGTAAGCATCTAGTCGTTGGCTGTATTACTACAAAATCTAGTTGTAGATACACAAGGATATGCACGCTAATCTCATTTCAGCGTAAAAATTCATTGCCTTCAACTCAAAAAACATCTAGTTGTAATTCATTTTGACTTTAGAGTCAACCAAACAATGAGGTTTGTGAAGTACGTCATTTCCCCGTGTAGGTAATTTGCTCGAGGTCTACAAAGTGCCCTGTATCTCACTTACACACCTAAAGAATAGGCACTGTACATGGCACTCAGTTACACTATGTGATAAAAAGTATCTGGACACCCCAAAAAAATTTTCATTTTAGGTGCATTTTTCATATTAGGTGCATTGTGCTGCCACCTACTGCCAGGTATTCCATATCAGCGACCTCAGTAGTCATTAGACATCGAGAGAGAGCAGAATGAGGCACTCCGCGGAACTCACGGACTTTGAATGTGGTCAGGTGACTGGGTGCCACTTCTATCATACGTCTGTCAGCGAGATTTCCACACTTGTAAACATCCTTAGGTCCACTGTTTCCGATGTGATAGTGAAGTGGCAACGTGAAGGGACCCGTACAGCACAAAAGCGTATAGGCCAACACCGTCTATTGACTGAAAGAGACCGCCGACAGTTGAAGCGAGTCGTAATATGTAATAGGCAGACATCTATCCAGACCATCACTCAGGAATTCGAAACTGTATCAGGATCCACTGCAAGTATTATGACAGTTAGACGGGAGGTGAGAAAACTTGTCTTTCCTGATCGAGCAGCTACTCATAAGCCACAAATCACGCCAGTACGTGCCAAACGATGCCTCGCTTGGTGTAAGGAGCATAAACATTGGACGTTTGAACAGTGGAAAAACATTGTGTGGAGTGACGAATCACGGTACACAAGGTTGCGATCCGATGGCAGGGTGTGGATATGGCGAATGCCCAGTGAACGTCATCTGCCAGCGTGTGTAGTGACAACAGTAAACTTCGAAGGCGGTGATGTTATGGTGTGGTCGTGTGTTTCATGGTGGTGGCTTGTACCCCTTGTTGTTTTGCATGACACTATCACAGTACAGGATTACATTGATGTTTTAAGCACCTTCTTGCTTCCCAGTCTTGAAGAGCGATTCAGGGATGGCGATTGCATCTTTCAACGCGACCGAGCACCTGTTCATAATGCACAGCCTGTGGCGGAGTGGTTACACGACAATAACATCCCTGTAATGGACTGTCCTGCACAGAGTCCTGACCTGCAATTCTATACAACACCTTTGGGATCTTTTGGAACGCCGAGTTGATGCCAGGCCTCACCGACCGACATCGATACCTCTCCCCAGTGCAGCACTCCATGAAGAATGGGCTGCCATTCCCCAAGGAACCTTCCAGTACCTGATTGAACGTTTGCCTGCGAGAGTGGAAACTGTCATCAAGGCTGAGGGTGGGCCAACACCATGTCGAATTCGAGCATTACCGATGGTGGGCGCAACGAACTTGTAAGTCATTTTTAGCCATGTGTCCGGATACTACTGATCACATGTAGTATATATATAGTTTCAAGTCTATATTCTCATAACTGCATCCTTTTTGTCCTTGGATCAGATACAAATAAAGTCATACATTCGTCCCCGTTTTACCTTTTACCTTTATGTAAGGAATCTCTTAAGAATATAGTGCTAGTCTGAACACTAGAACACTTAACAAGTTGGTCACATGATTAAGATACCATTTCAGTCAATGAGTACAAAATTTAGAACACATATTGCCACTATTGATAAACTCGTGACATGTGATTAGTTCACTCATAATGTTTTCAGTGCGTGTTAGGTGCTGATGCTTTCATCCCTCCAGAGTCCCAGCTTCTCTAATGTTCCAAACACATAACATCATATGTGGAAATAAGCCCCCCATCACACTACTGGCAATATGCCGTCATAAGACTGCCCTAATCTGCAACTGTTTATCAGCTGCATGACACATTTCGGGAAATATTTAGATTTTCAAGGGCGTGTCGGTGTATTATTCACGTTGAGTGTTTGCACATATACAACAGGAACATGAGCGATAAATAATACCACGCCACTGGAGCTATACGTTTATCACTATTTACAAAGATGTGTGTGCATTAGGTTTTTATCACTCCCAGTATTGAGAAAAAGCTCTGCTCATCTCGCCAAGATTTGCCTGTATGTAAGTGTTTGACAAAGGTTTTTCCTGTCCACTTGAATAGGAAACGAAGTGTGGAAAAGAAGTGACACAAGGAGTTACAGTATTATTTAAGTTTAGCACTGTGCACGTAAATTTAATGATTCCATAATGGTTATTAGTCACAGTCAGACAGGTACCATGAAACAACAGATTGTACGGTTGTCGTTGTCAATGTCTATGAAGGCTGCATTTAGTATAGTCAAGACTATTGTTACTGTACAGGATCTAACAACCCTACCACAACAAAGGTCAGCATTTAATAACGATTGTGGTGTTGCTCACGCTGCTAAATACTGCATTTTCGGGCAACAACAGTCGTATTATGTGGCAGGTGTCATTAGAGCACAGTTAATAAAGTCATTTCATGTAATAATCAAAAAACTAGGCACTCATCGTTTTGTGTTTCCCACTCTGGTCTCGTCGTAAAATCATGGCTCAATCGTTGAAAATCTAGGTTGTTATGATTCCAAGCTCGGATGCAAAGAGGCCTAGGCTTTATTCTGCTATATTCAAAAGTTTTGTATATGCGCTTCTCAAACATTCTTGGAGATTAAACCTTTCAAAGTTAACACAATAGTGATGTAAAAAAAATAATCAGCACTCCGAATTTAAGTTACACTTCCTTTTAATTGCAATATCACGTAACACACAAAACATCACTTCACAATACAAAACCTACTTGAAAACATCTTCATCACAGTCACTGTTAAAGTTCACATTTTATAAGCGGACTACGTTATGCGTCTTTCCAACATGACGTCCAACACTTGACTCTCTCAAGGTCCGACTCTCTTACAACTTAACAACTAACTAACTATCGCTTACGCGCCCAAAAATCAGAGTTACAAGTACGTCAAAGATCATAGTGACAAAAGAAAGAATACACATAAGAATAATATCATTGCAATATAAACATATCGATTTATCAAAAGTGAAATCATATCTGAATGTTGTCTCAGAAATATGTTAAGTAGTTAACAGAAATACAGTAGAATATTACTGGCATCGAGAGGTTCAGGTGAGGTACCATAATGGTTACGTAATTCAAGTACCATTACAAGGAGAACTTGGTTAGTATGAGGAATGTTAATAGCGATTCATTACTGGAAGTGTTCTTGGCGAATTACAGAGATGTGATAAAACGTTTTAGAGTACTTATTACACAAAGCCTTCTCCTCCTCTGCTAAGTTCTTCATGCACGTTGAGGAGTGGTACGTCCATCTCATCCAGTCCCTCTACTTCTGCCAGTGACCAAGTGATAAGCTTATACACATGGCCCAGTTGTGTAAGTTGTTGGCATCTCCAGCCAGTTGCTGTTACGTTACAATGACTGGTGCAAATCTCTCTCTCTCTCTCTCTCTCTCTCTCTCTCTCTCTCTCTCTCCAGTAGCTTTGCCTCAGATGTGTGAGATGTTTAACACCATTGCTAGTCAACATAGCGACAATGAGTTTAGACCAACATAATTGTTATCATGATCTGGTGCGTGGCAGACAGCGAGTGGTGTTTGCTGTCAAGCTTTCACTTGGAGAGGGAGACGTATGTGACCCATGGAGGTGATTGCATGCTAGATTACGCCTCAAATTTTAGTTATTTTTTAGTGAATTGCATGCATGTACCTCTCCTACCCTATGGAGATGGTAGGAAAATCGTTATCAGTTTAATTTAGCGATATGTTGTGTGTTTACTTACTTGGATTTCTTCTGTCATTATTTACAAGTGTACTAAGGGCAGTTTGATAGTGACAGCATTTTTTTTAACATAACCACGTCGATTCTATCGCCATAGGGGTAGTTGTTCAGTTCATGATATTCATGTAATTTGTTCAAATATTGTATCGTGATGATTATTCTCTCTGGTATTTATGTGCGTATCTTTAGAAAAGTGAGAGAAACCTATAAAAGTGCTCTGAAAAGGTAAGTATCAGTCGAGAGAGATGGACATACATCAGTGTGCTTTCTGAAGGTACGTAGCAGGAGAGTATTTGTTGTTAAGTAATGTATTGCGGATATTGTCTAATATGTAAAAATTATGTAGTGGCTGCATCTGCCACTGAAAGTATCAGGATGACCAAATGTAGCAGGAATAGGTAGAAGGCACCATATTAAGACTCTTCTGAGATTTCCAAATTATTTATTGTTTCCAACCACACCTTGGTCTGCACCACAGGATCCCACAATGCTGAGGCCACCGCCACAGCAACCCAGTGCAATGCACTGCTGTGGGTCGGCCTTGTAGGGCCTCGTCGTCAGGGTTGCACTGGCAGCCGACACAGTGGTCTTCTTCCCCACTGACTCAGCGCTGTTCCGCTGGGAGCCACCAAGCAGCCCACTGCATCCTTCCTCACTGGCATAGCTGAGATCATGGCGACCACAAGCACCCGCGATCCGGTGTTCGAATCTGCGACTCTCGCCTTGGGATGCCTCCAGTGTGTGTTGGAAGCCAAGACGACTGCCCATGGCAGCGAGCCGTGGAGTGGCCTGCTGCTGGCTGCCTGGCTACGGACCCCGTGTCGGTGTCATAGGGTTGAACCAGCGACTCGCCATGGACTGGAACGTTGGCGCCCCATCTGCTGCTGCGTGTAGCTGGTGGTGTGAAACGCCCGCCGTCCAGGAGAGCTGCCACACTTGAATGACTCTCGTTAGAAAGCGGCACCTATTTATACTCGGCTGTGTGTCCCTGTTCTGCTAATGTGCCGCTCCGAGTCCTGTACTCACAACACCTAGGTTGCTCCAGTGGGCCACTTCTACCTGTAACTTGCGCCATGCAAACAGCTGCGTGTGCGCTTTTCAGTGGTTCGACGGTCCTGTGACGTCCATTGTACTTTGCAACTGCTGGTCAGCGTGACTTATGCTCAACAGGCCCACAACTGGCTGTAACTTGTGTGCTCAGAAATGTTGCACCGAATCTAACTTTCCTATCTTAAACTGTGGTGCCGCTACAATCATGTAATATGTCAAAAATATATGCCACACCAATGACTAAACAGTTAAAATCATGTTTTTACATGTATCTTAGAATAGAAATGATGGGGTTTGTTGAATACTGGGAAAAATCTGTAAAATTACAACAAATAACCCCACATTTGTAAATCGGTGAAATTAATAGAAATTTCCACAGACTTGTAAACAGCAAAGGAATGGCCTCATACGTTGGAATGCTTACAGGAGAAAACAACTGTTCTTAACAAACTTTGCTGTCACACATTAATAGTGTAATAATGAACAGGCATTTTTCTCACACAATTTGTACACAGCAATATCATTTTTTGTTCAAAAGCAGCAATGTACTAATTGTTCAGTCATTTATTTATGTGCGTCTTCAAAGTGGGTATTTGGAGAAAATTGGTCAAAAAATATAAGAAAACTGTAAATGGCTATGGGAGGCATTCATATGTTGAAGTACTTACATAAAATGCCGTTAGTTTCAACTCACGATTATAGGAGTAAAAGGGGCTGATAATAATACTCTCGTTGCAGTGTGCAGTTTCTTTTTAATGTGACTGGGAGGCAGAGGCTGATCTCTATGATGGTCCCTTCACTAGAGCGAGCAGACCTCGAATGATGAGCGTGATACAATTGGAATAGCAATAAAAGAGGGAGAAAGAGGGGGAATTTGATTTAATTGATCATACTGGTCTAGTGTGAGGAGGAGGGGGAGGGATAGAGGGAAGTGGGACTGAGGCAGTGACCTTATCTTAGGATATTATTTGAGCCAGAACCGGTTGTCCTTGATTTGCCCGCCATTTTTGTGCCACGTCATTGACCAATATGCATGAGTGACTTTGAAGGGTATATGTGACAGGTATGAGGTTATAAAATGACCATCAGTGTAGCACACACAGTTGCTTCATATGTGTGATTGTTTACCTACAGTTATCTGAGTCAGAGCCGGCCGCTGTGGCCGAGCGGTTGTAGGCGCTTCAGTCTGGAACCACGCTGCTGCAACGGTCGCAGGGTCCAATCCTGCCTCGGGCATGGATGTGTGTGGCGTCCTTAGGTTAGTTAGGTTTAAGTAGTTCTAGGTCTAGGGGACTGATGACCTCAGATGTTAAGTCCCGTAGTGCTCAGAGCCATTTGAACCATTTTTTATCTGAGTCAGAACTGTACCTCAGCCATTACGAACGTGTTTTTTAGCTCCGAAAAAGATATTTGATATTGCGGCTTGTGTCTTTACTGATGGAAAAAGAGTGGAGTGGGAACCTGACGACTGACAGACTCATTATATGTGAACTAAACACCGTCGGTGAAAGAGAGAAGAAAGTATTAATAACTGGATAGAGCTAGGGAAAGGTGTAAGAACTGCTGTGTGTTCCCTCAGCTTTTCAATCTGGACTTACAAAATACGATCTCCCATTGCCCACTGGAAGACAAGGGAGTAAAAAATTAGTTGGAGGTAGAAAAGGGGTTTGCAGACGACATCGTCCTTCTACAAAATATGAAAAATAAGTATGAGATAGAGTGGATAACATTGAAGCTAAACATAAGATTTGTAGAATGAAAATCAATACAAACGAAACAGAAGCAATGAAATTAATAATGAATCAAAGGGTAGAGATCCTACTGAATGGAAAAAGATTAGAAACTGTACAAAGCTTTAATTGCTTAGAAAGCAGAACAGAAACTGATTCTGAAGAAAAGCACAAAAATTAATACCAATGGCAAAAGAGATATTTTGTGAGAAAAGGAGAATTTTCCGCAGACCTATGGATAAAGCTTTGGAGAAAATAATGAAATTTGTTGTACGGATTGTCTTCGTATATGGTGCTTAGGCAAGGACAGTCAGGAAGAAAAATCGAGCAAGGCTGGAGGCTTTTGAGTTGTGGGTATGATGGAGAATGGAAGAATATCTTGGATGGATTGAGTGAAAAATAAAAATACTGATAGGGAGTGTGAGAGTAAAGACAGCTACTGAATTTATTAAAAGAAGGAAAAAAATTTCTAGATGGAACACGCATTAAGAAAGGAGATACTTATAAAAGCAGAGGGAAAGGAAGAGACGATGTGATGTACGGCAATACATACTGCAACATTGAAAACGAACCAGTTGATCGTTAGAAACAGAAATGCAAAGTACCTGATAACATAGCTGAAAACCAATTATGAACTGCGCTCTGAATAGTTTAAGGTTTTAGGGAATTAGTATCCGGTCGCTAACTTTCAAATTCTGCTAGTGTGAAAAAAGTTCGTAAGGTCACCACGTAAGTTAAGCGCCGTCGATGTTACTTTATTCAACAGTCAGCCGAGTTGTTTGGTCTACACTCTACGTGGGGGAGACGAGCGAGTTGCAGAAGCGCGTTCCGCTGTTTACGTTAAAACAGCCCGTTAAAGGCGACGTGAAAACGTCTTGCGGGTGAGATAGCCCGCGGCTAAATAATTACGGCCGTTAAGCGATCGAGAGCGCCCCGGGCCGGGGCTAATGAGAATCTGTCGCCGTTTATCTCGTCGGCAGCCCTCAAACCGCCAGTGTTTGCAGCTGCTCCGCGACGAGTTACAATGTAATCACAGCGCGTTCCCTTGTTTAGCGCTCTTGTTTCTTTCCCCGGCATTCGCCGCCGGCGGCGGATCCTAGTGATAAATTCATTAAGGCTCCCTCTGCGTAAAAACGGGTTCCAGATAAGAGAAGACTCGAGAGGGCGGAGAGGGAGGAGGGAAGTTGGCAGCCCTGGAAAGAGAGGGGAAACCCCGGTGCGGCGGTGGCGGTGTGCCATCCATTCTACTGTGCCGAGGGGGCGCTGTCAATGGCCGTCGTAAGGTCTCGTCTGGTCGAAGGAAGATGGAAACAGGCTACCACTACAGAATAATTGTTTAATTAAAGATGCAGAAGATCGTAGTAAATCCACTGCTCATTACGACTTCAAAAGAGTCACTGTACGAGGTAACCTATGGGTTAAGGTAGTCTTGCCTTGGAGCAGCTTCTCAATCTCGAAAAAACTGAAGTTCTGGATTCGAACTGTCAAGATTGCCGATACTCTGAATGAGTGTTTATATCTTAAGGGTGCTATCCTGGAGCTAGCCTCTGCTTTTATGTAGCGTGAGAATTAGTTAGGGGAACACAACATTCGCTACACTTACTACCACAAAGCAAGTCACTGTGCTTCGAATGGCGTTAGAAAGAAAGCCATTTTTTTCTTATTTTGACTAAATCCAGCCGCGTTTGAAATCCCTTCCGTAATACGCCTCGTACTGGCTAATATCTCATGGTGACATCATCATTCGCCTTCTCAGCAACCACAGCTACTATGTTTGCCACGTAAAAAGTTTAAGAAATATTAAAAGACGTCTTTGTAACCTCATAACTGCAAGCCGTGTAATGAGGTTTCGTGACTTGTATTGTGGTTGTCGTCTGTATGAAACGTTAGATAAATGTGTTTGATGAAAATGGCACCGCTGGCCGGGGTGGCCGAGCGGTTCTAGGCGCTAGAGTCTGGAGCCGCGCGACCGCTACGGTCGCAGGTTCGAATCCTGCCTCGGGCATGGATGTGCGTGATGTCTTTAGGATAGTTAGGTTTTAAGTAGTTCTAAGTTCTAGGTGACTGATGACCACAGCAGTTGAGTCCCATAGTACTCAGAGCCATTTGAACCATTTTTTGAAAATTGCACCCAAAGGCCATCTGCAAATTATGAAAATTTCTTGGTGAATGTTTCTCAAATCGACAGCATATCATCTGCGGCCAGTGAAAGTTTTCTGTTGTTGCACAATGCGCGAATGAAAATTTACACCAACGTGGAGAACTTACCAAGACCCTTTATGGCCGATCAGATCGTCACTGCTTGATGATGAACTGGGCTCTGTCATCCCCTTTAGACTATAACGTCCATTGCTTTAATACTAGTTTTTGTAAGGATTAGCTACTGTACGATGTACACTACTGGCCATTAAAATAGCTACACCACGAAGATGACGTGCTACAGACGCGAAATTTAACCAACAGGAAGAAGATGCTGTGATATGCAAATGATAAGCTTTTCGGAGCATTCACACAAGGTTGGCGCCGGTGGCGACATTTACAATGTGGTGACATAAGGAAAGTTTCCAACCGATTTCTCATACACAAAACAGCATTTGACCGGCGTTGCCTGGTGAAAAATTGTTGTGATTCCTCGTGTAAGGAGGAGAAATGCGTACCATCATGCTTCCGACTTTGACAAAGGTCGGATTGTAGCCTATATCGATTGCGGTTTATCGTATCGCTACGTTGCTGCTCGCGTTGGTCGAGATCTAATGACTGTTCGCAGAATATGGAATCGGTGGATTCAGGAGGGTAATACGGAACGTCGTGGTGGATCCCAACGGCCTCGTATCACTAGCAGTCGAGATGACAGGCATCTTATCCGCATGGCTGCAACCGATCGTGCAGCCATGTCTCGATCCCTGAGTCAACAGATGGGAGCTCGGAGACCATGGCTGCGGTTACCCTTGACGCTGCATCACAGACAGGAGCGCCTGCGATGGTATACTCAACGACGAACCTGGGTGCACGAATGTGCAAAACATCATTTTTTCGGATGAATCCAGGTTGTGTTTACAGCATCATGATGGTCGGAACCGTGTTTGGCGATATCGCGGTGAACCCACATTGGAAGCGTGTATGCGTCATCGCCATACTGTCATATCACCCGGCGTGGTGGTATGGGGTGCCATTGGTTACACGTCTCGGTCACCTCTTGTTCGCATTGACGGCACTTTGAACAGTGGACGTTACATTTCGGATGTGTTACGACCCGTGGCTCTACCCTTCATTCGATACCTTCAAAACCCTACATTTCAGCAGGATAACGCACGACCGCATGTTGCCTTTCTGGATACAGAAAATGTTCGACTGCTGTCCTGGCGAGCACATTCTGCGGATCTCTCACCAAATGAAAACGTCTGGTCAATGGTGGCCGAGCAATTGGCTCGTCACAATACGCCAGCCATTACTCTTGATGAACTGTGGTATCGTGTTGATGCAGCATGGGCAGCTGTACCTGTACACGCCATCCAAGCTCTGTTTGACTCAATGCCCAGGTGTATCAAGGCCGTTATTACGGCCAGAGGTCGTTGTTCTGGGTCCTGATTTCTCGGGATCTATGCACCTAAATTGTGTGAAAATATAGTCATATGTCAGTTCTAGTATAATATATTTGTCCAGTGAATACCCGTTTATCATCCGCATTTCTTTTTGGTGTAGCAATTTTAATGGCCTGTAGTGTTGGATGCCAATGAATGAAATGGTGTATGCGGCTGCCAAAATTGTATATGTATACAGCACTTTTTTTCTAGTCCTCACTCTTCTAACTGGTTTGATGCGGCCCTTCACGAATTTCTTCCTGTGCCAACGCCTTCATCTCAGAGTAGCACTTTCAACCTACGTCCTCAATTATTTGCTGAATATATTTCAATCTCTCTCTTCCTCTACAGTTATTGCCCTCTACAGCTCTCTGTAGTACCATGGAAGTCGTTTCCTTACGTCAACAGATGTCCTATCAACTATCCATCTGATTCGGTTTACTGCGATGCTCCTCACTTACTGAAGGTGAATCTCAAGATGAATCCTCTGAAAAGGATACATCACATGTCCTTCCCATCCCTTGATCTTTTGATCCTTCTGCAATTACCTTATTGTCGTCAGAGTCACAATGTCAATGACAAACTTTCAAATCTTTATTTCTTCTTCCTGAACTTTTTCCATATTGTTTCATTTAGTGTTCAGATTTAATGACACAGGCTTAAGCTAAAACACTATAGCACTCCCTTTGGTAAAGCCGACACTTTGTCAACTTCTGCAACTCTTAGAACTACAGTCTGGCATCTGTACACTTAATGAAAGACTTCCTTCCATGTATTTTATGATGGCCAGACTATATTCCAGTTAATATTTTCATAAACGATTTCTAAATATACACATTTTACCACAGCGGGTTTGTCTGTTTTCAGTCTATGCCCTAAGTCAAGACCTCGCATCATTTGACTCTAGAGTTCCTACATTTCTCTGAAATCCAAACTGATCTTTTCCCAAGTTGGTCAAAATGTGGCAATCTGTTCGGCTCATCTCTTTCCTCTCATATTAGACAAGTAATGTCACCGTATATGAGTTGAGTTAGACAAGGTCTTGTAATATATTGCAGAGTTGACGGATAGCCTCGAACACAGTTTTTTAACTTTCCCCATGGAGTGTGTTGTGAGGTGCTGCTTGAGTGGGTGCAGATTGATGAAACTGATGTGACGTCAGGATCACATAACACGTTACGTGAAATTAAAAAAAAGAATGGTTAGGACACAGAGATTATTGATTATTAACACTTCACTTCTTCTGGCGGGAATTTTGTTACAAAGAAACTATTATATAATTGGCAGACTTGCATAAATTCATGGCGATTGGTTGCTAAGATTGTTGGTGAGAATAAGTGAGCACTCAGTTCTTTACTAACTAGAAAGTATGGGTATTGTTTCTGGAGTTGACACTGAACACATTGTTACCTCACACGCTATGATCCCAACTGGAACAGCAGACTCTGTTAGGACAATGCGGTCCAATGTTTGAGCCCTCAGCAGAATGGATCTAGCAACATCCTTGATATGCCGTCTCTGATCTGTTCATATTTCACTGCCAATAATGGTAAGCATAACTTGCAGCTTCGGAATGTTAGGATCATTGCAAACTAGAAATTCAGGATCATCTTCGTATTCACTTTTCCACATTGGTCAGTACATTCTCTGTTGCATGAGCTTCTTGGTTTCTCTGGTGAGACAAACAATCATTGTAACTAACTTGGAGGTAAGTTGAGCTAAAATTCATAAACTCAGGTATATGATCAAGAACCAATTCGAAGTCACACCAAGTACCTTCGTCAACTAATAGTTGTTTTATCTACTTCTTACCATTATTATTCTACGTTTGTAATTTATGTTATTTCGTGATTTATGTAGCTGCTTCTTCCTTCTCATACGTTTCTGTAATAAACTATAGGGTTCCCTAAAACCATGTCTTCGATTCGAGTAGGTAGTCTCTCCCTGGTCATATTTAATATTTTTCAATGATAAAATGCTTACTCCTCTCAGGGCTAGGGCCGAGAATTTTATTAGGGTTAATCATTCCATTCCATTATCGGGTCTTAAGGGTTAGTTTGCATCACGATTAATTGTGCTTGAGTTAGCTTCATTCACACACACACACACACACACACACACACACACACACACACACATACATACATACACACATGAGGCTTCACAGAGTTACTACCAGTCGTTCTGTCCTTCTGAAGATGACTGATGTCGGTTTCTATGGACCATGACTTGTAACACGGGTGGTTTAGCTATACCCACAACTGTCAATATCTGCGTTCTGGGGTTATTGCATCATTTTATACGTCTTAGGGTATTTCATCTGTTTCATATATCCTGTTTACTAATGCGAACAGTTTTGTTACGGTTGATTCTCCCAAATGTAGTAACAGTTCTACAGTAAAGTAACCTCCGCTAGGTGTCTTGTTTCAAATAATATCTTTTAGTAGGTAGACGAATTCTACTGACAGTATCAGGCAACCGATGTGACTTTCAATCAATTCTTCTTCTCCATACTCTGAATAAATTTCATTCCTTTATGTAGCCATTATATGTTTTCGTTCCTTCTGTCTGCCTTCTCTTATTGACTAGCTTCCACCACATTGGCTTGCCATCTAAATTATTTTCACACAGCTGCATCTGTTTTGTGTAAAATTTTCTTCATTAATTATAAGTGGAATATACATTTTCTTATACGTCATTCAAGGATCTATAGCTTTGCAGTTCTCTCGACATAGGCATTGATCCAGGGGGTTACCTATGGCGGGAGAGGGGTGTCATAGTTTGTTATTATCTCTTTCTTCCTCCTCCCCTCGCTGGCCGGGGTGGCCGAGCGGTTCTAGGCGCTAGAGTCTGGAACCGCGCGACCGCTAAGGTCGCAGGTTCGAATCCTGCCTCGGGCATGGATGTGTGTGATGTCCTTAGGTTAGTTAGGTTTAAGTAGTTCTGAGTTCTAGGGGACTGATGACCTCAGAAGTTAAGTCCCATAGTGCTCAGAGCCAGCCCTCCTCCCCTGCAAATACAAACAATCGCAAACCTCATTTTGAATACATCACAGATGGATACGATTTCAACTTGAAAAAAAAAAAAAAAAAAAAGAAAAGGAAACGTGAAGTTTTTTAATATAAAGGTAATAAATTGATCAATAACCACTAAATAAATAAAATTTGTAATGTAATTATTATTATTTATTTAAATCAGTGAATAGGACATTACTTAGGCACAACGTCTGAAAATTGCAATCCAGAAAAATAAAGCCTTTGAAAGGCAAAATTCTAAAATTTGTGGAGTGTATGTGCAACACGGTTAATTTAAGAACTACACGTTCCAGTCATATCAGTGAGACCACCTTTTAAAAACCTGATAACCACCTGCTGCATCTCGGAAATGTAGAAAGAGTGTCGGTGAAGTTCTGGAGGGTACTGTCAAGGATGTAGAGCCATGTCGACCCCAGTGCCGTAGAAAGCTGCGCTAGGTTTCTCGGTTGAGGGTCCATGATGCGAATACCGCCATCGAAGTGATTTCACAATTTGTCGACTGGATTTCACAGAATGGAGTTTGGTGGCCAGAGGAACACAGTAAACTCATCCTGGTACTCACCGAAACACACGCGTACTCTGTGAGCTGTGTGACACGTTGCATTGTCCTGTTGGAAGATTTCCTCGCTTTGAGGGAAATAACAAACTGCTTGTCGTGGTGGACATGGTCCCCGACAATAGTTTCATATTGTGCTGACCCATTATACCTTACAAAATCACGAGATGACCTAGGCACTGCCACGAAAGCATTCACCCGACGATAACGCTTCATCCTCGATCCTGGACACTTGCAACGCAGATGCTTTAGGGCCGTCAGTCTCAACGGCCATCTGTCCGATGGATCATAAAACGTGATTCACCTGAAAACGCCCGCTGTCGTCTCTCGGTAGACGTCCGGCTACGGTACTGTCATGCAAATTCTAGGCATCACCGCCGATGAACAGCAGTCAGTATGTGTGGATGAACCTGGCGCCGGCTGCGGAGGGGCAGCATCTTCGCTGAAAGTTCGTTGAGGAGACAGTGTTGGTGGCCCCTTGGTACATCTGAGAGGTCAGTATCGCAACAGTTGCAAGTCTAGTCACCCACACCCATATCCGCAACCGTCGTTCACCTCGGTAATCTATGATCCGTGGTGCACCTCAGTTGCCCCGGCGCCAGTTTCAGATGGCACCATTTTGTCAAGCACGGTATACTATAACCACGGTGAAACGCGCACTGAATATAAACTTAGGCGGTTCTGAAATTCTTCAATCTTTGGCTCAAAAGCCAATGATCATGCCCTTATGGACGTCAGACAAATAGCTACATTTCTGCATTACGACAACAGCTGCACTGTTTTCCGCGTCCTCCTGACACGATTTACATACCTTCCACTGCTAGTGCCGCTATAGGCCGTCTGTAAGTGATTATTGCACGCTGACGTGAACACAGGTGGTGGTCACTTTAATATGACTATATCGTGTGTAATAGTAACTAATTTGATACCCTCCTAATTTGCATAAAATCTAAGTGCACACACATAGTCATCAGTAGTTCACTAATCAATACAATTCTACGATTGTGAACATTGCTCCGCAAACAATGGCTGCGCAAGGATGTAAGTTGTTGGTAGGGGGGGAGGGGGGTTGGTATGGGGGAATGTTCTGTTTCCCACGTTTTGGAAAACAGTTTCTTGCGGAAGATCATCTGTCTTACCTTACTCAACTTCCTAAGGTTCGTCGGTTCTACTCGTGGATTCTCAGACCAGGTTGGTAGCAGGTATGGTCAGGCTGTGAATGCACGGCTTTACGTGCCCGGAAATTTAACAGTCAGATTGTAAACCCACCAACGCGGCCGATCAGTAACATCAACAACGGAGTGTATCCTATGTTAAAAAAAAAGGTTCTAGAAATCCATTTTCTGGACAATTTTAATGCTATTTTCATCTAAAAAATTTGTATGTGAAATTTTGCAAATACACTACTGGCCATTAACATTGCTGCACCAAGAAGAAATGCGGATGATTAACGGATATTCATTGGACAAATATACTATACTAGAACTGATATGAGATTATATTTTCACGCCATTTGGGTGCATAGATCCTGAGAAAACAGTACACAGAACAACCACCTCGGGCCGTAATAACGGCCTTGATACGCCTGGGCATTGAGTCAGACAGAGCTTGGATGGCGTGTACAGGTACAGCTGCCCGTGCAGCTTCAACACGATACCACAGTTCATCAAGAGTAGTGACTGGCGTATTGTGACGAGCCAGTTGCTCGGCCACCATTGACCAGACGTTTTCAATTGTTGATAGATCTGGAGAATGTGCTGGCCACGGCAGCAGTTGAACATTTTCTGTATCCAGAAAGGCCCGTACAGGACCTGCAATACGCGGTAGTGCATTATCCTGCTCAAATGTAAGGTTTCGCAGGGGTCGAATGAAGGGTAGAGCCGTAGAATCGTAACACATCTGAAATGTTAGGTCCACTGTTCAAAGTGCCGTCAATGCGAACAAGAGGTGACCGAGACGTGTAACCAATGGCACCCCATACCGTCAAGCCGGGTGATACGCCAGTATGGCGATGATGGATACACTCTTCCAATGTGCGATCACCGCGATGTCACCAAACACGGATGCGACCATCATGATGCTGTAAACAGAATCTGGATTCATCCGAAAAAATGACGTTTTGCCATTCGTGCACCCAGGTTCGTCGTCGAGTACACCATCGCAGGTGCTCCTTTCTGTGACATAGCGTCAAGTGTAACCGCAGCCACGCTCTCCGAGCTGATAGTCCGTGCTGCTGCAAACGTCGTCGAACTGTTCGTGCAGATGGTTGTTGTCATACATACGTCCCCATCTGTTGGCTCAGGGATCGAGACGTGGCTGCACGATCCGTTACAGACATGCGGATAAGATGCCTGTCATCTCGACTGCTAGTGATACGAGGCCGATGGGATCCAGCACGGCGTTCCGTATTACCCTCCTGAACCCACCGATTTCATATTCTGCTAACAGTCATTGTATCTCGACCAACGCGAGCAGCGACGTCGCGATATGATAACCCGCAATCGCTATAGGCTACAATCCGACCTTTATCAAAGTCGAAAACGTGATGGTACGCTTTTCTCATCCTTACACGAGGGATCACAACAACGTTTCACCAGGCAACGCCGGTCAACTGCTGTTTTGTGTATGAGAAATCGGTTGGAAACTTTCCTTATGTCAGCACGTTGTAGGTGTCGCCACAGGCGCCAACCTTGTGTGAATGCTCTGAAAAGCTAATCATTTGCATATCACAGCATCTTCTTCCTGTCGGTTAAATATCGCGTCTGTAGTACGTCATTTTGGTGGTGTAGCAATTTTAATGGCCGGTAGTGTAATGTATGTGTAATCAGAAATCCTTTTTTTATTTCTTTTGTTTTGGAATAGGATGAACACAATGTTTTCTTTTACGTTTTTTAATTAGCGATTTAACACCAAAAAGCAGTTACCTCCAGTTCGCCAATTTTAGCTGAAACCGTCAAAATTACTCACGGCCGTCTCTTGAAGCAAGCGATTTGGGCCAGGAAATCGTGGCTCTGTGTGACACTAGTTTTTCCCGTTCAGTTACTATCAAGGTGTAGTAGTACTTTTCATGGGGGGCGGGGGGGGGGGAGAAGAAAGAAAATCATTTATCGGCCGTTACTAAAAGCAGCGGAGTGAAAACAATTTATAATTAATACTGGTGATTGTGTCAGTATATTCGCATTGTGAAGGGACAGATGAATATAAGATGGATAATTCTTATGTGGCACTCAGTGATGTAGTTGTTAGAGTAAAGGACAAGGACAGTGTTCTGCTCATGGGTGATTTTAATGCCAGGATTGGAAATCGAACAGAAGGGTATGAAAAGGTTATGGGTAAATTTGGAGAGGATACGGAGGCCAACAGGAACGGGAAACAACTCTTGGATTTCTGTGCCAGTATGGGCTTAGTACTCACAAACTCCTTTTTTAAACATAAGAACATTCACCGGTATACTTGGGAAGGCAGGGGAACCAGATATGTCATTGACTATATAATAACAGATCAGGAATTCACGAAGGCTGTGAGGGACACACGTGTATTCAGGGGATTCTTTGATGACACTGGTCATTATTTAATCTGCAGTGAAATTGGGGTTGTGAGGCCGAAAGTGCAAGAGGTCAGGTCCATATGTAGGAGGATAAGAGTGGAGAAACTTCAGGATATGGAAATCAGGCACAAGTATATAACAGCGATCTCAGAAAGGTACCAGTTAGTTGAATGTAGTCAATTACAGTCATTGGAAAAGGAATGGACAAGGTACAGGGACACAGTACTAGAAGTGGCTAAAGAATGTCTTGGAACATTAGTGTGTAGAAGTAGGATGAAGCAAACAGCTTGGTGGAATGACACAGTCAAGGCAGCCTGTAAAAGGAAAAAGAAGGCGTATCAAAAATGGCTACATACTAGAACTCAGAGAAAGTTATGTTAAAGAAAAAAACAAAGCCAAACAGATAATTGCAGCATCCAAGAAGAAATCTTGGGAAGACTTTGGAAACAAGTTGGAGACTATGGGTCAAGCTGCTGAAAAACCATTCTGGAGTGTAATTAGCAGTCTTCGAAAGGGAGGTAAGAAGGAAATGACAAGTATTTTGGAGAGGTCAGGAAAACTGCTGGTGAATCCTGTGGATTCCTTGGGCAGATGGAGGGAATATTTTGAAGAGTTGCTCAATGTAGGTGAAAATACGATCAGTAATGTTTCAGATTTCGAGGTAGAATGGGATAGGAATGATGATGGAAATAGGATCACATTTGAAGAAGTGGAGAAAATGGTCAATAGATTGCAGTGCAATAAAGCAGCTGGGATGGATGAAATTAAGTCGGAACTCATCAAATGCAGTGGACTGTCAGGTCTTAAATGGCTACACAGGATAATTGAAATGGCTTGGGAGTCGGGACAGGTTCCATCACACTGGACAAAAGCAGTAATCACACCAATCTTTAAACATGGAAACAGAAAATATTGTAACAACTACAGAGGTATCTCTTTAATCAGCCTTGTGGGTAAAATATTCTCAGGTATTGTTGAAAGGAAAGTGCGAGTATTAGTTGAGGACCAATTGCATGAAAATCAGTGTGGGTTTAGGCCTCTTAGAGGTTGTCAGGACCAGATCTTCAGCTTACGGCAAATAATGGAGAAGTGTCATGAATGGAACAGGGAATTGTATCTACGCTTTATAGATCTAGAAAAGGCATATGACCGGGTTCCTAGAAGGAAGTTATTGTCTGTTCTACGAGATTATGGAATAGGAGGCAAACTTTTGCAAGCAATTAAAGGTCTTTACATGGATAGTCAGGCAGCAGTTAGAGTTGACGGTAAATTGAGTTCATGGTTCGGAGTAGTTTCAGGGGTAAGACAAGGCTGCAACCTGTCTCCACTGTTGTTCATATTATTTATGGATCATATGTTGAAAACAATAGACTGGCTGGGTGAGATGAAGATATGTGAACACAAAATAAGCCGTCTTGCATATGCGGATGACTTAGTTGTGATGGCAGATTCGATTGAAAGTTTGCAAAGTAATATTTCAGAGCTAGATCAGAAATGTAAGGACTATGGTATGAAGATTAGCATCTCCAAAACGAAAGTAATGTCAGTGGGAAAGAAATATAAACGGATTTAGTGCCAAATAGGAGGAACAAAGTTAGAACATGTGGACGGTTTCAAGTACTTAGGATGCATATTCTCACAGGATGGCAACATAGTGAAAGAACTGGAAGCGAGGTGTAGCAAAGCTAGTGCAGTGAGCGCTCAGCTACGATCTACTCTCTTCTGCAAGAAGGAAGTCCGTACCAAGACTAAGTTATCTGTGCACCGTTCAATCTTTCGACCAACTTTGTTGTATGGGAGCGAAAGCTGGGTGGATTCAGGTTACCTTATCAACAAGGTTGAGGTTACGGATATGAAAGTAGCTAGGATGATTGCAGGTACTAGTAGATGGGAACAATGGCAGGAGGGTGTCCACAATGAGGAAATCAAAGAAAAACTGGGAATGAACTCTATAGATGTAGCAGTCAGGGCGAACAGGCTTAGATGGTGGGGTCATGTAACACACATGGGAGAAGCAAGGTTACCCAAGAGACTCATGGGTTCAGCAGTAGAGAGTAGCAGGAGTCGGGGCAGACCAAGGAGAAGGTACCTGGATTCGGTTAAGAATGATTTTGAAGTAATAGGTTTAACATCAGATGAGACACCAATGTTAGCACTGAATAGGGGATCATGGAGGAATTTTATAAGGGGACTATACTCCAGACTGAACGCTGAAAGGCATAATCAGTCTTAAATGATGGTGATGATGACTGATAATACGTCTCAAAGTCATTTGATTATTTTCTATTGGTTATTGTGTTTTATTTTTGTCTTTTTCGACAACGTATTGATACAAGTGCCTTTTCTTCCAATCTACATCCGACGCCTAACCGTACAAGGGGCGATCAAGAAGTTTCCGTTCGAAGGTCGTACAATCCAATGTTAGTGTGGCTACATCGCCGTGAGCATAGAGGAAGTCATTCCACCGACGCATCAAGATGAAGGTAATCGTTTGGCGAAACACCGTGTCCTGCTGCTTTAAGAAGTCGACCGTTACATGTACGCTTCCAGCAACAGAATCGAGAGGAAACTTTTTGATCGCCCCTTATATATCTTCGCTCTGTAGCTTCTCTGTGTGTTGTCAGTACGTGTCAAAGGTTGTAACATTAATGTGACATCCGGCTGACACGCTCGAATCATTTATACTTGTTCTGACAAGGGCACACACAACGGCGATAAGTAAATAGACGATGTATTTCGCACAGCATGGAATTGCATCCTCCGGTAATAAATGGATTTATTCTATTTTATTTTATGCGAACGTGTGATGAATTTATTTTGTAACGCTAAACTTAAATGTATGCTTGATTTTTATTTCTAGTTCGAACATTTGAAATTCAGTATTGTTACTTGCTATCCTGAATCACGTTTATGTCTGTAGAGGATCAAATCTGCCAGTTTTTGACGTAATAAAACAATATTCACGACATAAAATTCCTTTCAATGTTCGGGAAGAGAAGAATTGTGGAAATGAACTGAAAAGCTTATACACACCGACGTCTGACACATTGACATGCGCAGTGAATGATAGAAATGTTATCCCTCACAGGAGATGACGTGGGACATTTTGCCGTCGAGTGCGAATTCGTCCGTATAGAAAACATGGAAAGCAATTATTGTGCTGGAATACGGCTGAAACAGCAAGAAGGCAAGAGCAACCTTTTGGACTGACAACCAGTGGTATAAAAGAGAAAGTGCGAGCGTCCAATTTTCGACCAGCCTCTAACAAACTCTTACTAGACAGGACGTTACTTTTTTAAGAAAGTTCACAATCTGAATAAAGAAATTACTTTGCTGTGAACGATATGATGCTTTCATTATATTGGTACTGTTATGTAATAACGTAAAAAAGAGACAACTAGATTTGCGTAAAACATACGAAGAGTGGAAATGGAGAAATCTACAAGTGACAAATCTCACATTTGTTAAGAGAACTAAAAAAAACAATGTTTTTTGTATATAACACCAAAAAATGAGACAGATGAGAGAATAAAAAATTATTGGGAACGTTGTAATTGCTACTCCAGGAAACCAAAAAGTTTTTGTTGAGGTGGCGTTAATGAAGAGGCACTACGTCTTACTTCCCATATTACAAGAAATACACCATTAATATTTTATTTAGTAGAACTATAGTTATTGAAAACCATTAAACATTTCTTTAAAATATTTTACAAGAGAATAACACCCTATTAACTAAATTTAAGGAAAATTCTTATGACTTCTATTTCTCCATTACTCCATTCTTGGGACCAGCTATTGTAGTGTATACTGTGAAATTCCTTGTGCTGTTGAAGAGGATATGGCAACATCACGAACACGTCACACACTGTTGCAACTCATAAACATGCCTGATCTTTTAGATGAACTTAGCATGCCATACATCAACCACAGTATTTCCTCTTTCAAATGAAATGGCATTTTTCCGTTCTGCAGTTTCAGACTAAGAACTTTTCTATAGATACTTGACAATTTGGGACGGAGGAATATGGATCAGTTTGTCGTATAGCATCTGGAAATCTTAAACTCATGTCTTGACAACAGTGTTCCAGCAGCACCTGTAAAGTCATAGAAGTCAGTCGTGTGCTTTCGAGTCAGATCAAATGGGTTCGTTGATTTCATTGACTCAACAATCTTGTATAGATCTTGCGTAACAAAGGCCTTTCTTACCTTTCTTCGTTCTCTATATTTGCAAAATCTCTGTCGCCTTTCGAAAACCTGTGCTCGCTCACAAAAAGTTTGTGTGTTATCTCTTCAAACCATCCCACGCCAAATGGAGGAGAGCTTCATGCATGATGCTTGTAACTCCATTGGGAAGTACTGTTTGGCAAAAGACCATGCACCATCGGTAATAAATATCAGAAACATTTTTTCCATGATTTGTCACTTGAAGCTGGTCTAAGGATATGCAGAAATCTGAGGAGAACACGGTAACACTGAAAAAGCGTTTTGTGAAACACGGCACGTTTTCTATTTCCATTCATCACTTATTCATGCAGATTTAAAAAATAATTCTGTTGTGTATTTGTTTCGGTCAAGAGGGTAATATGGTATACCGTTGGTTCATAAAATTCTTCGAGGTGCGAAGCCTTTCCTAACAGAATGTCTTTTTCAGAGTTTTCCAAGATAAGACCGTGGATGTGTTAAAATACAACTTGATTCTTGTAAGAATGTAATAATAGCAACCACTCTTAAAAATGGTTCAAATGGCTCTAACCACTATGTGACTTAACATCTGTGGTCATCAGTCCCCTAGACTTTGAACTACGTAAACCTAACTGACCTAAGGACACCACACGCATTAAAGCCCGAGGCAGGATTCGAACTTTCGACCGTAGCAGCAGCGCGGTTCCGGACTGAAGCGCCTAGCAGTCACAGCAGTCGGTCAACCACTCTCAATAATGTATTTTGTCAACAAGAAATACCGTCGTTATCAGTTTCGAACCGACAGGTTCATCGTCAGATTTCTGTTCACGTTTAAAGTGTCGTTTATCTTATTCTGCAGTTGCGAAAACAGTTGTCCTTTTGCTATGGTGTAAGCTCCTTGGAGTGGTGGTGCCATCGAAAAGAATAGAACCTGGTCAGTGCTAAGACCTTTGTCCGCGATAGGCGAGGTTTTGCCTCCAAGTCTCAGGTCGATACAGAGATTTAAAGGACAAAGAGTTCATCGGAAGGACGACATTCCGTGATGAGTCAATGGTCCACTCACGTGGTCAAGTGGTTGCACAAGCATCTTTCGGATTAATGACAATCAAATATAACATTTGACGAGGAACGTGGAGCCTTTGTGCCACGGAGCCTTTCGGCTCTCCAAGTATACAGAATAACTTTTGGGTACTGACAGTGCACAGCCGGTCGGGAGATGTGTTGCCAAAGACAGTAGCAATCTGTTCCTTAAGCGGGGTAGGTTCTGGCAGGTTAGACATTGTGCTCACGCCGCAGTTAAATGTCTCTTCCCACCTGGAATTTTCTCGGCAAACATGGAATGTTATCGCAAATGACGTTCATTTAGTAATTCCTCTGGCTAACTATATCTATATTCTGCAAACCACTTTACAGCAGAGGATATCTCTGGTACCAGTATCACTTTTCCTCTTTTCATAAAAGATGCCTTGCATCCACCATACAAGATTGATCTCCTCTCTGTTCGATTCACTAATGGTGCGCGGGAAGTACGACTCTACATATACTTTCATATGAGCTCTGATTTCTTCTCTTTATTTCGATTTGGCATTTTGAGAGACGTATGTGGGAGAAAGTAATATATTGCGGAGCTCTTCTTTGAACGTATGAATTTCAGCAGCAATCTTCTTCTTGATACACAACGCTTTTCTTCTAACGACTGCCACTGGACTTAGTTGAGAATCTTCGTACCGGTCTCACGCCTACTGAAAGATCCCGTGACGAAACGTGTCGCTCTTCGTTGCGTTTTCTCTGCCTCTTCTTTTAATTGTACTTGGTAAGGATCCCAAACTGATGAAAAACATTCTAGAATCGGTTGAATAATTGATTGTAACCCCTTACCAAGTGGATGAACTACGTTTCCCTAAGATTCTACGGCCGGCCGCTGTAGCCGAGGGGTTCTAGGCGCTTCAGTCCGGAACCGCGCTGCTACTACGGTCTTCCTCGGGCATGGATGTGTGTGATGTCCATAGGTTAGTTAGGTTTAAGTAGTTCTAAGTCCAGGGGACTGATGGCCTCACGTGTTAAGTCCCATAGTGCTCAGAGCCATTTGAAACTAAGATTCTTCCAATGAATCTTCGTCTGGCGTCTGCTTTTCCTATATTCTGTCTCGTGTGATCATTCAACTTTACATAGCTTCAGTCGGTTACTCCAAGATATTTTACGGTTATTCCAATTTACTATGAGTTTTTACTAATAGTGTAATCGAACAACAAAGCATTTCTTCGCGTATTTACTCGCAATATATGTTACATGTACTTTCGTTCAGTGTCAACCGCCAATTGCTGAACCACACATCGATCATGTGCATGTCATTCTGCATTCCGCTACAGTCTTCTGTTATTGCAGACTTGCTACAGACAATAGCATCATCTGCAAGTAGCCTCATCTACGTTGTGACGTTATCTGCTAGATTATATAGGGTTATTTAACTTGCGACGACTAAATATCTAGAGAAAGATGCATCGTACAAAAAACAAAAAACAAAAAACTATAGGTGAAAAGTTAATATTATCAAAGGGAACATATGTCCGTGTCACCCCCTAACCACGCCGTCTGCATGGGCAAGCTCAACTTCGCATTTTCGAATGGCAAACCGTTTTCCCATTTTTAGTGTATATTGGGATTCTGTGCCATAAAATACATATGATCACTAAAACCATTGTTCCTCATTCATGGTAGATGGCGCTGTAGTCGACATATATCACGTGTGTCTCATTTTGCAATTAATAACCGCCGCATTGGATTCTACATTTCATTTACGATGTAAATGCAAACCTTTGTGTTCATACTGATATTCGAACACAATTTGAGTGTTGAAAATTTGATTATCAATACAAATAATATAGCTAGACACTGAAATTTCCGGCCGATAAGCTACTTGTACGATAACGTAGTTCTCTGTTCCCTACTGGATTGATTGTAGTGAGTCGTCAAACCATCGGGATGCTTGACTTCAGTGGACGCCATCGAACGCCGCCATAGGGACAACTGACTTCGGTGAATGTTTCCATTCAACTGCCGTCAAGCTCGTGATGGCTACTACGAGGCCACGGGCAACGGACATACGAAATCAAGCACCCCAAGGGTGAGAGGCCAGGGAACTCACCGACATTAAGCATCCGCTTGGGAATATAAAACTATTACCTCCACTTCTTGTTCCTGGATCATGCTAAACGTAGTTTCTAACCACGCACTGAAACGGCTAACCATATTGTTCTGTGCATACTGTACAATCAAATTTGGAACACTAAAGTGTATTTAGAACAAATATCAACCGTTACAACACAAACGCTTACATTTACGTCTTAACAGAAATGTAGAATTAAATGCGTTGGTTCTTAGTTGCAAAAACTGACACTCTTGAAATTTTTTGATTGCAGCGCCGAGATGTTCCACTGACTAATGTTAACTTTTCACCTACTATATTTTTTTTATAAGGTGCGTCGTTTACGAGACATTTAGATGTCTCATGTTAAACACCACACACACAAGCGCGCGCGCACACACACACACACACACACACACACACACACACACACACACAGACAGCATAAAACAAAGGAATTTTGATATAGTATTAGGAGTCGCACTTGCATAATTTTGCCGCTACAGGAACGTAATTGAAAGCTAACCTGACGACGTCTTTACGCAAAATGAAATGTAATTTACAAGAAATGTACACGTAAACAAAATGTTTTGACTAATCAATCGTCAAGAAAATGTTGAAGCATTACGTTACACATGAATCGTACTTAACTGACGCACTTCCTTAGAAATGAAGACATTCGCAGGTCTATGTTTCATGTTTCAATACGTCTCAATAAAGGTCAAATCAAATGAAAATTGAGTATGCTCTTGCACACAGACTTACCACCACGTAATTAACATACGTATATAGTAGCAAATTTTGAAACTGAATACCGTTTTCACGCTAGCATAGTGCTGTAAGTATCAAACTGCAACTCCTAGTTCCTAAACTCAAATGCCTTCTTTTATGCTGTCTTTGCGCCCTGCTCCTTTGTTCAAATTGCTTTTTCGTAATATATCGTCATTTAAGATTCTCTTCTGGGAGTCCAAAAATTACCTATACATCCGTCGATTTCATTATATCAAGGATAACGGACTGAGTATTACCCCTTAAAAAGTCCTGAAATTAGTCAAATTCGATTTTACAGCCGTTTTCTAAGCTGCCGGTGGCGTATCCTCATACACTGTCCGCCAGGTGTCTCATATTTGCCCTTCTCCTATCCAATACACGTCAGAATTAGTACACTCATAACCTCCGCCCACAGGAATGTTAGAATCATACTGCGAAGTTTTATAATGGGAAGGCATTCATATTAGCCGCTTCAGTATTGCTCTATTGCAAAGTCACCGTGACGTAATGTCCTTGTACGATTCCGTATCTCCCAGTTTCCGTGTATATTCGATATACACTCACCCATACTTTTATATCCCCTTTTATTAGCCTGAGTAAATCTTTCTTTGCCTCTTAAGATTAGAGTGCGTGATTGTTCAAAATTGAACCTGAGTCTGAGAAAGAAACTTTCCTTACTTGTTGATGATTGGGTTCTTCTTTGGGGCGGCTCTCTGCTGTTTCCTTAAAATGAAGAAAAGTGAGTGATACCTGACTCTTGATTTTCTGCCAGAGCACTCATTTCTGATAATGTTTTTCGTGTTCACGTGAATGTGTCGAATAGATCACTCATTGATAAAATCTGTGGCATAAATGGGTGATTGATTTACTAGTAGTAGAAAATACATCAATACCATTGCGGCACACACAAGAAGCTTCAAAATAGCGTCTTTTTTAGTTTTTTAGGTTTTGCACTTTTCCGTGCTGTTTTAAAGTATAAAGGGTTTTAATCGAAGTTCGAATGGGAATGAAAGGCTGCAGTGTACTTCAGTTGATAGCTACTACTGTATTCTAACTACAGTATACCTGAAATTTCGCACTATGGACTATCAGAATCCAAATTTTTGTTCATATCTATAAGGCATAAGCCTCTGTTTGACAGATGTAAAGGAAAATTTATGATACATGAAATTTTAAAAATATATTACGTAGATAAAAGCACAGGTGTTAGTGCCAAGAGAAAACAGAACTAAAAGAAATTACTAACACTTCTTTCGACAAAATATGTTAAGTGCCGCTATAGCTGAAAGTAGACTGTTTCGGGGGCTCTGACTTTCGTTTATATTCAAGCTCCTAAATGCAATAACATACCACGCTCTTCGATTGTTGATCCTGATAAGGCCTCTCTTTTCAGGCCGTCCGTTGGGATGCATTTTTTCTCGTTCCTCAAAGAGATCGTCCCTATTGTCCTTCCTGCTGTCAAGCCAAGACTTCCTATACTTCTATCGCTTCCAGTTTAAAAAAGCATTCACAAATCAAAAGACGCTCAGTCTTCGCAATTATTGTTCTTAACTACAACACCATTCAGATGGCTAGTACGTGCACTTTAGTGCTATTAAGCAGTACAATTGTACATGGCACAATTGTGCGCCAATTACACTGAAAATTACAATACAAGAATACTTTTCAGTTATTGCTGTACAACGAATATGATGTGACAAATGAAAAATTTTGCCGGACCAGGATTTGAATCCGGATCTGCAGCTTATCACTATGAGTCCACGTAACTACTCAGACATTCTGAGAATGGGTTCAGGGCTGATTAAAGTCTTTGTGTCACTTACCTTTCACTCCCACTGCAAGCAGACACTGCTCTCTATGGGGTATTTGGGAATAGCATCACTGGTGGAGAACCGTGCCCTTGCAGCAGGGATATGTATCAGTTTAATTACTCTGAAATTAAATTGGTAGACAAAACGAGGTCGTTTGTTTTGTATCCTGCTTGGAAAACGGCGCGTGGGTCTGCTCCAGTAAACGGAATGGGTAGGCCGAATGTAGGAAGTGAGCAGGGGCTGGTAAGTTAAGATTCTCGATACAGCTTTTTACGTGAAAGTACATTTAATTATTAGTCAATGACATGCGTAACATTACAACTGAAGAGCCCGTAGGTGCAAAACCATATTCTCGTCTTAAGTAGTACATAGTCTCAATAGCAAGCTGAGGCTGAAGCGATGTTTCCAGGCCGTCTGCTCTTGATGAAATGGGCTGAATCTGCAGCAGACCTTGCAGACCTGAAAGCGCCTGCTAGAGGGCGCTGTCGTCGGTGTCTCGTAGTGCTAACTTATGCACTTGCACCTAAGCCGTGGAATCGTGTCTATCGATACCACAGTTTGTATACTTGGATCGACAGCCGAAATGAGTATCTTGTAGCAAAACATTCTTTCTTCATGAGAGTTATCTGTTTCAGCAAGTAATTAATTTAGACAGCTTAGTAATTCTCAGACAAGCGTAATGTGTCAGACCACATATAATATCACACATGGCAGAAACGCAATAGTAGCTTCTCATTCAGTTTGATGATACAGTACAAAAATTAATTCAAAAATCATCATTTAGAGAAAATTAAGTTGTAAATATTTCCGTTGTGTCAACTAGACTGAAATTACTTTTTGTATGACTTTAAGAATTGAATTATAGTCGCTAAATACCAAAAACACTATGAATCGTTGTCCTCACTGCAAAAATCAAATCAGGAGCGTTTCACTTCTCTTATTTTTGGAAGAAAGCAATGAGAACCACGTAAGAAGAAACGAGTTACGAACATGTTCACCGATGCAAATTTAGCAATAAGCGATGGTCCGAAATTAAAATCGCTATGATTCTCGTATGAAGATTACAACCGCCACAGCAAGTTTAAAGCGCACCTCATAAAGAGGGTTCGCTGTATGAATGATTAATACAGCCCGTTCCTGTGACGCGTGGGTCGGGCCTAATGAAGAATCACAAGCGACGTGTGTACCCACCCACAGGCTGCGTTTATTGAGTGGCCAGTGGGGCAGAACTACACGGGTTACCCGACACCACGCCAGACTTGAAGTCACCTGCCGCTGATTTATCTGGCCAATAAAACGGGCCATGTGTCCATATTAACGGCTGGCCATTGCACCAAATGGCCGAAATATGCATAAATTTGGCGGCCTGTGGAACGCAAGCCGATACCACCGCTACCACCTCTGCACCGGCCGTCCCTCCGCTTCGGTAACAGCCGCTGGTATACACATCTGTTCTGAAGCGTTATTCCTATCAGGCTGGCTCTCGCTGAAAGTCGAACCCCCTCCCTTGAGACGGAAAAGAAACTGGAGAGGATGCCGTGCGAGTGTGTCAGCGTTTCTTGTGTTGAAATTATAGGTCAGTCCAACGCTGTGGTGTATGAAAGATAGCTTATTCCTTCCACTATGGCGAAGTTTTGGATTCCGTAGAAATATTGGAACACGTGAGGCAGTACTGACTCTACGACTTATCTTAGAAGAAAGATTAAGGAAAAGCAAACCTACGTTTCTAGCATTTGTAGACTTAGAGAAAGCTTTTGACAATGTTGACTGGAATACTCTCTTCCAAATTCTAAAAGTGGCAGGGGTAAAATAAAGGGAGCGAAAGGATATTTGCAATTTGTACAGAAACCAGATGGCAATTATAAGAGTCGAGGGGCATCAAAGGGAAGCAGCGGTTGAGAAGGGAATGAGACAGGGTTGTAGCCTCTCCCCAATGTTATTCAATCTGTATATTGAGCAAGCAGTAAAGGAAACAAAAGAAAAATTCGAAGTAGGTATTAAAATCCATGGAGAAGAAATAAAAACTTTGAGGTTCGCCGATGACGTTGTAATTCTGTCAGAGACATCAAAAGACTTGGAAGAGCAGTTGAATGGAATGAACAGTGTCTTGAAAGGAGGATATAAGATGAACATCAACAAAAGCAAAACGAAGATAACGGAATGTAGTCGATTTCAGTCGGGTGATGCTGAGGGAATTAGATTAGGAAATGAGACACTTAAAGTAGTAAAGGAGTTTTGCTATTTGGGGAGCAAAATAACTGATGATGGTCGAAGTAGAGAAGATATAAAATGTAGACTGGCAATGGCAAGGAAAGCGTTTCTGAAGAAGAGAAATTTGTTAACATCGAGTACAGATTTAAGTGTCAGGAAGTCATTTTTGAAAATATTTGCATGGAGTGTAGCCATGTATGGAAGTGAAACATGGACGATAAATAGGTTGGACAGGAAGAGAATAGAAGCTTTCGACATGTGGTGCTACAGAAGAATGCTGAAGATTAGATGGGTAGATCACATAACTAATGAGGAGGTATTGAATAGAATTGGGGAGAAGAGGAGTTTGTGGCACAACTTGACGAGAAGAAGGGACCGGTTGGTAGGACATGTTCTGAGGCATCAAGGGATCACAAATTTAGCATTGGAGGGCAGCGTGGAGTGTAAAAATCGTAGAGGGAGACCAAGAGATGAATACATTAAGCAGATTCAGAAGGATGTCGGTTGCAGTAGGTACTGGGAGATGAAGAAACTTGCACAGGATAGAGTAGCATGGAGAGCTGCAACAACCAGTCTCAGGACTGAAGACCACAACAGCAACAACAACAACATGGCGAAGATAAGATATCATCTTACTAGTCATTCACTTAACCTTCACTTCAGCCCTGACACTGATACTTGATACCTATTAGTGTCCGTAGAAATCTGGTTCCAGTTCCCTTGCTAGCACGTCATCAAACACAAGCTTCGCACATCGATTATCTTTCCACTTACTGGAACCTTATTTACCTTGACCCATCAAAATCTGATCCAAAAACCTAATGCTGTTTTGAATGCCTTATGTAGAACAATGAGCTCACTCAGGATGCCTGGCTTCTCCTCCACGCCCTCTTTACTTAGTCACTGTCCCAGTTTAAAAACTCCAGCACTCCTATCCCAGCTAACACTACTTATTTAAATCACTGTAGAACCGAAATAACTTTTTCTATCTGTCATGCTGGGAATCAGCTCGATCAAAATTATTCCCTACGTCTTCCACTCATTAACGAAGACATAACTCGATTCGTTACAATAGTTCTCCAAAACACACACTCCTATTACTTTTTTAAGGTAACATAGATTTCACCTAGCAGCTACAGATTTCTTCCATTTGGACATCAAAGTTTTTTTTTCTTGAAACTAAGTCCGCTACACATAGTTCAAACCTACAAATGTCTGGAACCTGAAGTCCTGTTTACCCACAACCTCATACCATACCCATCCACCCTCCACAAAGTATCTATTCCGCAGAAACCGTTTCCAACCATCTGACTCGCACCAAGCAATCTTCAACGGGCACAAAAAATTTGGTGTGCTGCCTGCTGCTTCAGCATTAACACTACAACGTCAGTCTGTATCAACATCAACACACCGTACGTACTTCTCCACACGAAAAGCACCGAGACAACAATTTCAAGCCAGCCGCTGTGGCAGAGCGGTTCTAGTCGCTTCATTCCGGAATCTCGCGAATGCTACGGCCGCAGGTTCGAATCTTGCATCGGGCATGGATGTGTGTGATGTCCTTAGATTAGTTAGGTTTTAGTAGTTCTAAGTTCTAGGGGACTGATGACCTCAGATGTTGTGCTCAAAACCATTTGAACCATTTGAACAGTTTCATCTTTTCAGCTGTACCCCATTGCTGTGTAATTAAAAATTAAACAACGTTCACTCTATTGTGTATAAAATTACATTTAAACCAACACAGTGCTGAATGTTAATGTTTTATATACGTGCTTTTTTTAAAAAAGTTAAATATTATTTTGTTCCTTCGAATGGTAACAGGAAACAACGTTATTCTTACGATCTCATTTAATATCCCACTCCTGTGGAAGTAACTACGAGTACTTCAACGTCTGTCACATCCCATCAGACGTAGTTCTAATTCCGATTTATCAGAACAAAAATCTACATACCAATTCGTAGAACAATGGCTCCATTCTGTCTGGTTCTAATAGCAAACTCCTGATGAAACGTAAATAACATTCTTATGGATTTGAGACCAATAACTACTGAACCAGAAAAACTTAACTTCTGGCACATTAGAGGAAGAAGCTGTTATTGTAATGTCATATTGTGTTGAGGGTGAGTAGGAGGGGTGTTAGGCACCCTTTACTGGTGTTTGCTTTGTTTTATGTCATTGGTGGAAATTGACGTCATTGATTGGTGTTCGCTTTATTCCTCGCAGTTGGTGGAAATAAAATCTTACAACGTATTGGATTCTATTTCTTAATGCTTCATTGGATATTGTGTTTTCTTCGGCCATTATGAATATTCACACCTCGCGCGCAGGAGAGCGTTCTCGTAATGACCTCATTAGTTTGTTCATTAAGGAAATTAATTAAGGTGTCGGATTTGCACTGATGTAAAAGGAGTGATCAGTGTTGTTGCTGACACCGAAATATTTAGATTGCAAACTAACAGTTAACTATATTACCCCATGTAGTCTCTTATATCTAAGTCTCTATTACCTCGCCGCTAATGCTCCTCCTGCTGCTATTACAGTACAAACAGAGCCAGTACTTCAACTTAACAAACGTTAATAAAAATTGCCACAAAGAACAGGCTACAAGTTGTTGCAACAATTGCTAATGTCACTGGTTAGGTTCGTTTATGAACGCAAATGATTAGCAACATCGAACTGTGCACGAACTTTGACAATTAGAGCCTGTAGATGATGAAACAACACATCAAAGATGGACTGAATATGATGCTTGAAAACCTCCCTCTTCGCCGTTGGCCGGCCGGGGTGGCCGAGCGGTTCAAGGCGCTACAGTCTGGAACAGCGCGACCGCTACGGTCGCAGGATACAGGTTCAGGGCACTCTCTTGTCCTACGGGTGGGAAATTGCCCCTAAAGGCGGAAGAATCAGCAATGATCAACGACATGAGGATTCAGAAGGCAATGGAAACCACTGCATTAAAGACACGTAACGTGTATCCACAGGACATGTGGCCTGTAATTGAAGAAGTGTCATGATGATCTCTCCATTGGGAAAAGATTCCGGAATAGTCCCCCATTCGGATCTCCGGGAGGGGACTGCCAAGGAGAGGTTACCATGAGAAAAAGATAGAATAATCAACGAAAGGATAACGTTCTACGAGTCGGGGCGTGGAATGTCAGAAGGTTGAACGTGGTAGGGAAACTAGGAAATCTGAAAAGGGAAATGCAAAGCCTCAATCTAGATATACTAGGGGTCAGTGAAGTGAAGTGGAAGGAAGACAAGGATTTCTGGTCAGATGAGTATCGGGTAATATCAACAGCAGCAGAAATTGGTATAACAGGTGCAGGATTCGTTATGAATAGGAAGGTAGGGCAGAGGGTGTGTTATTGTGAACAGTTCAGTGACCGGGTTGTTCTAATCAGAATCGACAGCAGACCAACACCGACAACGATAGTTCAGGTATACATGCCGACGTCGCAAGCCGAGATGAACAGATTGAGAACGTGTATGAGGATATTGAAAGGGTAATGCAGTATGTAAAGGGGGACGGAAATCTAATAGTCATGGGTGACTGGAATGCAGTTGTAAGGGAAGGAGTAGAAGAAAAGGTTACAGGAGAATATGGGCTTGGGACAAGGAATGAAAGAGGAGAAAGACTAATTGAGTTCTGTAACAAGTTTCAGCTAGTAATAGCGAATACCCTGTTCAAGAATCACAAGAGGAGGAGGTATACTTGGAAAAGGCCGGGAGATACGGGAAGATTTCAATTAGATTACATCATGGTCAGACAGAGATTCCGAAATCAGATACTGGATTGTAAGGCGTACTCAGGAGCAGATATAGACTCAGATCACAATATAGTAGTGAAGAAGAGTAGACTGAAGTTCAAAACATTAGTCAGGAAGAACAAATACGCAAAGAAGTGGGATACGGAAGTACTAAGGAATGACGAGATACGTTTGAAGTTCTCTAACGCTATAGATACAACAATAAGGAATAGCGCAGTAGGCAGTACAGTTGAAGAGGAATGGACATCTCTAAAAAGGGCCATCACAGAAGATGGGAAGGAAAACATAGGCACAAAGCAGGTAGCTGCGAAGAAACCATGGGTAACAGGAGAAATACTTCAGCTGATTGATGAAAGGAGGAAGTACAAACACGTTCCGGGGAAATCAGGAATACTGAAATACAAGTCGCTGAGGAATGAAATAAATAGGAAGCGCAGGGAAGCTGAGGCGAAATGGCTGCAGGAAAAATGTGAAGATATCGAAAAAGATATGATTGTCGGAAGGACAGACTCAGCATACAGGAAAGTCAAAACAACCTTTGGTGACATTAAAAGCAACTGTGGTAACATTAAGAGTGCAACGGGAAATCCACTGTTAACTGCAGAGGAGAGAGCAGATAGGTGGAAAGAATACATTGAAAGACTCTATGAGGGTGAAGATTTGTCTGATGTGATAGAAGAAGAAACAGGAGTCTATTTAGAAGAGATAGGGGATCCAGTATTAGAATCGGAATTTAAAAGAGCTTTGGAGGACTTACGGTCAAATAAGGCAGAAGGGATAGATAACATTCCATCAGAATTTCTAAAATCATTGGGGGCAGTGGCAACAAAACGACTATTCACGTTGGTGTGTAGAATATATGAGTCTGGCGATATACCATCTGACTTTCGGAAAAGCATCATCCACACAATTCTGAAGACGGCAAGAGCTGACAAGTGCGAGAATTATCGTACAATCAGCTTAACAGCTCATGCATCGAAGCTGCTTACAAGAATAATATACAGAAGAATGGAAAAGAAAATTGAGAATGCGCTAGGTGACGATCAGTTTGGCTTTACGAAAAGTAAAGGGACGAGAGAGGCAATTCTGACGTTACGGCTAATAATGGAAGCAAGGCTAAAGAAAAATCAAGACACTTTCATAGGATTTGTCGACCTGGGAAAAGCGTTCGACAATATAAAATGGTGCAAGCTGTTCGAGATTCTGAAAAATGTAGGGGTAAGCTATAGGGAGAGACGGGTCATATACAATATGTACAACAACCAAGAGGGAATAATAAGAGTGGACGATCAAGAAGGAAGTGCTCGAATTAAGAAGGGTGTAAAACAAGGCTGTAGCCTTTCGCCCCTACTCTTCAATCTGTACATCGAGGAAGCAATGATGGAAATAAAAGAAAGGTTCAGGAGTGGAATTAAAATACAAGGTGAAAGGATATCAATGATACGATTCGCTGATGACATTGCTATCCTGAGTGAAAGTGAAGAAGAATTAAATGATCTGCTGAACGGAATGGTCTAATGAGTACACAGTATGGTTTGAGAGTAAATCGGAGAAAGTCGAAGGTAATGAGAAGTAGTAGAAATGAGAACAGCGAGAAACTTAACATCAGGATTGATGGTCACGAAGTCAATGAAGTTAAGGAATTCTGCTACCTAGGCAGTAAAATAACCAATGACGGACGGAGCAAGGAGGACATCAAAAGCAGACTCGCTATGGCAAAAAAGGCATTTCTGGTCAAGAGAAATCTACTAATATCAAATACCGGCCTTAATTTGAGGAAGAAATTTCTGAGGATGTACGTCTGGAGTACAGCATTGTATGGTAGTGAAACATGGACTGTGGGAGAACCGGAACAGAAGAGAATCGAAGCATTTGAGATGTGGTGCTATAGACGAATGTTGAAAATTAGGTGGACTGATAAGGTAAGGAATGAGGAGGTTCTACGCAGAATCGGAGAGGAAAGGAATATGTGGAAAACACTGATAAGGAGAAGGGACAGGATGATAGGACATCTGCTAAGACATGAGGGAATGACTTCCATGGTACTAGAGGGAGCTGTAGAGGGCAAAAACATGTAGAGGCAGACAGAGATTGGAGTACGTCAAGCTAATAATTGAGGACGTAGGTTGCATGTGCTACTCTGAGATGAAAAGGTTAGCACAGGAAAGGAATTCGTGGAGGGCCGCATCAAACCAGTCAGTAGACTGATGACAAAAAAAAAAAAGTTCTAGGGGACTGATGACCTCAGCAGTTAAGTCCCATAGTGCTCAGAGCGATTTGAACCATCTTCGCTGTTCAGGAAAGTTGACATAGAGTGAACACCTGGTTTTCGAGGGCCTTGATGCAACAAGTTGCCGAAGAGCGATACAGCGCACATTTTCGACGGCCGACATTTTAGGTGCAGCTGCATGCCGAGGAAGCAGCACTAGGCTACCTGCAGTTCACTTAATAAGCCTCCGCCTCCGCAGCCGAGGTCGCTAACGCAAGCCTCTGCCTTGGCGCTCGACTCGAACGTTAGCCGATTCGAATCCTGATGGGGGATGATAGATCCACTGTCATTATTTGGCTGGCCAGGGAGTGGGGGGTGGAGTAGGTGTGGTGACGTGAAGTTGCTGATCACCAGTCTTTGCACCAATGTTTTGTATGAAATTCTAAATGTCTTTACAGTGCTCACGAAACCGCCGAATTTGTGGTTGACTCCACATAGGGCTGCCAGCTACAAAAATAGTAGTACCTGATTCGGCTATATATTTTGCAGAATATTTTTCCTTAACAGTCGGACTGCTTTTTTTAATAGAAATGCATTCATTCCGGTATTTTCAATCGCTTATTAATAATCGATTAAAATCTGTTTTCTATCGAGGTCAATTTTAAACGTGCTTAAACATAATACGTATCAATAGACAGAATTATGGTCTGGCGTATATGATGGCTACTAACCTCTCAGTTTTCTTAGTTGCACAGTTTTCTTCCTAAGATAATCTTATGCTAAAACGAGCTAAAAGTTGTTATTGAAACAAAATATGCACTTACGTATTAATGTTAGAGGGAAACGAAAAGGTGTTCAATGAATTTCGTCATTTCAATGAGTGAAAAGAAATAACAATAATATTTACAGCAGTCATAGGTCTCATATCCAAACAACGTTATTTACGTTTCATCAGGAGTTTATTATTAGAACCAGAAAGAATGGAGTTATTGCTCTACGCGTTGGTATGTAGATTGTTATTCTGATGAATCGGAATTAAAACTAAAATTTATATTTAGTATTTGAACCCACTTTACTGAGATCGTTATTTTTCTTGTAAATAATTTCACAGAATTCTCTACAGGGTACTTTTATATCACAGAACAAGTTAATCACCTTTGTGACAGTGTCGGTTTGCAATTTATTGCTCTCCTTTGACTAGTTGGTGAAAGAGAACACCCGTCGGATGTTGTTGTTATGGCCTCGAATTGTACGGTAATATTCTGAAAATTTTTATAACCCCCTCCCCCCCCCCCCCCCAAAAAAAAAATATGATTTTAATTTTAATAATCAACGGCCTCAGTTGCACCGTTTCCCTAGAATTTACCTAGGTTTCAGTCGGGATAACCCAACCTTCTTCAGAATAACAGTAACTACCGTTTGTCCATAGTGGACATCAAGCTAATACTACAAATCCACAAATTATCGTCAGACTATAAAACTTATCTGGAACTGCCTCGGCCCCATTTCTCGACTGCGATGCGACAGCCACGAGTGCTGTACTGGAACTGACCATAGCGTCATGAGGTACACCTAGGCGGCCACAATACCTTGCGCTTGTGCATAAACTGTATAATAGTTACTTGTTGGAACAAGACGTGAACTTAACTCCTGACCTTGAATTTACTAGTAATGTGAAATAAAAGGTATAACCGAGAAAAAGGGCGTATATTTTAACCTGTGCAGAACGTACTTAGATCGACTGTCTCATTTTTGAAGTATTCATTGGTCATGATATGAGGTAGACATCATGTGCTTACAGGATGTGGCCTATCTGGGAAGATTTTTGTGCTTAAGCACGCAGTTTAATCACCTAAGAAGAACTTACAAGGGAACCTCCCCATCACACCCCCCTCAGATTTAGTTATAAGTTGTCGCAGTGGATAGGCCTTGAAAAACTGAAGACAGATCAACTGAGAAAACAGGAAGAAGTTATGTGGAACTGTGAAAATATAAGCAAAATATACAAACTGAGTAGTTCATGGGAAGATAGGTAATATCAAGGACAATGAGAACGTAGGAGTTTCGTGGTCTCGTGGTAACGTGTGCAGCTGCGGAGCGAAAGGTCCTTGGTTCAAATCTTCCATCGAGTGAGAAATTTAATTTTTTATTTTCAGTTTATGTGACAAACTCTTATGTTTTCATCACTTTTTTGGGAGTGATTATCACATCCACAAGAAAACCTAAATCGGGCGAGGTAGAAGAATCTTTTTACCCATTCGCCAAGTGTACAAGTTAGGTGGGTCGACAACATATTCCTGACATGTGACGCACATGCCGTCACCAGTGTCGTATAGAATATATCAGATGTGTTTTCCTGTGGAGGAATCGGTTGACGTATGACCTTGCGATCAAATGTTTTCGGTTCCCATTGGAGAGGCACGTCCTTTCGTCTACTAATCGCACGGTTTTGCGATGCGGCCGCAAAACACAGACACTAAACTTATTACAGTGAACAGAGACGTCAATAAACGAACGGACAGACAATAACTATGCAAAAATAAAGAAAGTAAAATTTACACTCGAGGGAATACTTGAACCAAGGACCTCTCGTTCTGCAGCAGCTCACGCTGCCCCGGGACCACGGCGCTCTTGTGCTCCGACTGTCCATGGTCTATGTGGCCCATGGACTACTGAGTTTGTATATTTTGCTTATTTTTTCACAGTTCCACACAACTTCTTCCTGTTTTCTCAATTGATCTGTGTTCAGTTTATCAAGGCCTAGCCACTGTGCCAACTTATAACTAAATCTGAGGGGGGTGCGATGGGGAGGTTCCCTTGTTAGGAATGGGAAGGATAATATAAAGCCAACACCGTCATTATTACGACTAGGTCTAGAAATTTTTTTATTAAGCACTTGCTTAGCTATGGTTACAACGCATGAACATCCTATTCACTTAGCACACAAATTGTTATACGGTTATGACTGAACTTATGAACAAGTCTATGTCTAATCTGTAATATCCGGCAATACGGGCCATATAAAATAGGTAGTCATTATTCAAGATTAGTATATTTGACCTGAAATGGTCTATAATCAAGTAAAAAACTAATGAACGGGAATGATTGACCTCCTTGGCGAAATTCTGGTTATGAGTTGTAGAAAACAGTATAGTAGGGGATAATGTGGCGACAATGGGGTACTCAATTTGCCTTCATGGAGGTGATCCACACACATACTCTAAAAACTGCCATTAACAATTACGTCTTAAAAATTTCTAGACCTAGTCGTAACAATGACGACGTTGGCTTTATATTATCCTTCCCACTCCTAAGTTTTTTTTAGGTGAATAAACTTCGTGTTTAAGCACAAAATTTTCCTAGACAGGCCATACCTTGTAAGCACATGATGTCTTCCTCATATGACCAATGAATACTTCATAAATGAGACAGTCGATCTAAGTACGTTCTGCACTGAAACGTAGGTAAATTCTAGGTAAACGGTGTAACTGAGGCTGCTGATTATTAAAATTAAAATTAATATTTATTCAGTTGCTGACAGGGCCGCGAAATGTTGAAGATATCCTAATAAGTTCTTTATTGAGGTATTCTATGATATAAGCTGTCCAAGGTGGAATAATTGACCAATCGACGTATCCTACTTTGCGTCTCTCTCTCTCTGCACGTAGCGAGTTAGTGACATTGTGTGTCAGGTTCGTTCGACCATTAAGAAAAGCATAGGACACAAAGAACAGTACTGGTTGGTATGTCTATGTGTCATTGTGGTGTATCTCCTACACTTTTCCCCGCGCTTGCGTTATTAGCTTGGAACAGGCTTTAGTCGTGTGTTTTCTCCTTCATCGCTATACACCAGGGCTGGCCAGAAATTCTTCACGCGTGCGATTCTCCTGCACATGTGCAACTTCCGGGTCACAGCGTGCACGCCGCAGCCGTCAGCGTTCATGTAGTGCATGTTTCTACGTACAGATGTCGCTTTATCCACTTGCTGGGTTACTCTGTACCGGCGCATTCTAGTGTTCTTTCCACAGCTTACAAGCCAACCATGGGAAGGTATTTCGCGTATTAAACCTTTAGAATACTGTCACAGTCTACTCATTGAGACGTCTACTTTTACGTTAACAGTTTAACCCAGTAAGACAAGTAATACAGTTAACAACCGTGGGTTTTTATTAAGGCAGCTTGACTGACGGCACGTAAACACGCGTAATGTTTTTGATCTAGTATTTAAGAAAGAGAGCACTTATTCATGATTTCAAATAACATTAAACTAATGCAAGGTTTCGTATAACTAATTCTCGGTGCCCTCAGTTACACCCACATAATTTCTGTCTCACTGACCTCTGAACCGAATGATAACCACAGACCCCTCGATGATCACCTGTTATTTCAATACCATTATTGCTGTATCTTTCATCAGTTACGCCTGAAATCAGCATAGTAATCGAAAATTAGATGAATGTTATGCTAACCCTTCACACATTAAAAAAAAAACCTAAATGTAAGTATTCATTGGAACAATCGGTTTAATGACCAACTTTCCTGATGATAATGTAACATGGAGCAGAATGAGGCAATAATGCACAGTTAGTAAACAATAATTTTTAATTATGAAAAGAATAAATCCAAACACGTTTATCATTGGTCATGAGAAATGATAATCGAGTTGATGTGTCTCATCCATTTTCATAAGGACATTTAATTTTGCTTGCCGTTCTTCACTGTTGAGTACACTACACTCGTCTTTGTGATATGTATTGTAGTGTCTTTCAATTGAAAACTTACGCTGGCCGCCTATTATTCGGCGGCACAGCAAACGTTGTGAGTTTTCACCAACGGCTACAAAAAAGAATTGCAGTTCCCAGTCATTTTTAAACGACTGTGAACATAGATCTCCCGTCCTTTTCTTTTTCACAGTACCTGCCATTTTCAGTACTTCTCTGTTAAGGTTGCGGTTACCAAGGCTAAACGAGACTGGGTATGTTGCGCTCTTGCTTGTACCACATAAACAGGGAAGTGGAGCCGCCGCCGTTCATTTGGGACACATGTCTAATAACAGATGTCGGTGTCGCTCGCTGTGGCACACGTGCGCACATGTGCAGCACTTCCGCACGTCTGCACACTGTGAAGTTTTTGGCCGGCCCTGCTATACACTGAGGTCGCATTAGGTCATAGGGTAGCGATATGCATACATAAACAAGGCTGTAATATCGTTTACGCAAGGTATAAAAGGTCAGTGCATTGGCGAAGCTGTCTTTTGTACTCAGGTGAGCCAAGTGAAAAGGTTTCCGATGTCAATAAGGCCAAACGATTGGAATTAACAGACTTACGACGCGGATTGGTGGCTGGACCTAGGAATACGGGACTTTCCATTTCGGAAATCGTTAGAAAATGCAATATTCCGCGTTCCACAATATGCCGATAATACCAAATTTCAGACACTGGCATTACCTCTCACTACGAACAATACAGTGGACGATGGCCTTCACTAAACGACCGAGAGCAGCTTCGTTTCCATGGAACTGTCAATCCTAAGGACAAGCAACAATGTGTGAAATAGTCGATGAAATCAATGTTGGACGTACGACGAACGTCTCCCTTAGGACGGAGCGGTGAAATACTGCTTTGATGAACTATGGCTGCGACCGACGCGAGTGGCTTTGGTAACAGCACGACATCGCTTGCAGCAGCCCTCCTGGAGTCGTGACCAATCGGTCGGATGCTAGACGACTGACTGGAAAACCGTAGCCTAGTCAGATGAATCCCGAGTTCACTTGGTAAGAGCTGATGGTAAGGTTGGAGTTCATAGCCCACGAAGACATGGACCCAAGTTGTCAATAAGGCACTGTGCAAGCTGGTGGTAGCTCCGTAATGGTGTGGGCTGTGTTTATTTGGAATAGAGTGAGTCCTGTGGTCCAACTGAACTGACCATTGACTGAAAATGGTTGTGTTCGGCTACTTGGAGACCATTTGCAGCCATTCAGGGTCTTCTTGTTCCCAGAGAACGATGTCATGTCGCTGGGCCACAGTTGTTCTCGATTGGTTTGTAGAACATTCTAGGTAATTTGAGCGAATGATTCGGCCACCTACATAGTACAACATGACTCCCATCGAACATTTATCGGACAAATCGAGACATCTCTTCGTTCACAGAATGCTGTGCACCGGCAACACTTTCGCTATGGAGGCAGCATGGCTGAATAGTTCTGCGGGTGGGGGGGGGGGGGGGGGGGACTTATAGCGACTTGTTGAGTCCATGTCACGTCGAGTTGCTGCATTATTCCGGGAAAAATGATTTCCACCACGATATTAGGAAGTATCTCATGATAGACTCAGCCGTTTCATATGCTCAGTGGTATTCGCGATACCTTCACCGTGTTCTGGAGCAACACAGATGGCAGTGTGGAACTTTCGGCGAGTGGCCCTCTTAGTACCGAGAGAAGCCAAATTGAGAAAAAAACTTCGGGGAACCTAAGCACAGAAATACCACGAAAAGACTGGGGAAGAAACAGTAATCACACGAAATTATACGTGCATCCATTACAATCACCTAAACTCTATGCATACGCATACGACACACCACTCACTTATGCGTGAGGAAAGGGATCCCACGTGTCCGGAGGAAGAACAGCCTTTCCGACAGGCGGCTAAACCCACGCCTATGGCTTGCCATATTTTCATTTATTACGGGGGCATGAGTAGATGTTTTATGAGGATTGGGTATATTTCTGTCGTTGTCGATTTCGTACTATTGGGCAATCGTAGCACAAATCCAGGCACGACTGAAGTTTTTATTGTCACTGATTTTCACTAATAATTTAATACTACTACAACTTTAGATTTTTCTACGGCCAACGTCAGAAAAATTTAAAAACATGTTGCTAACAGTAGACCCTTTATTTGCAGTAGTGCGTAATTATCGGTAGAGGATCCTAACTTACCTTACCGCAAGAGATGTATATGAAATTATGTAAATTGAGGGGTGAACGGAAAGCAGATCTAAGAGAGTAATGCTATCAACTGCGTTAGGACTTCATGTGAAAGTAGTAGTGACGAGTGAAAATATGAGCTGAACTTGGACCCGAACTGCTGTTTACTAGGCCTTTGCGTTAACCACAGTACCAACCGAACACAGTGTTTATCGCAAATGCACCCACTCTCTCGGCACGCTCCACGACCAACTCACATTCCCGTCTAGCGCCACCTATCTGCAATCCCCATTCATGTCCTCTATGATCACTAATTTTAGATTCCCGCTAGGGGTCGAACGTAAATGTATATCCACACTGAACGTTGTGATCTCATTACCCATCAAGGCGAATCAATTATATGAATGCTTGGTTGCTGGTCTTTCTGGACATGTCTGAAAGAACAGACACCTCGCGGGACGTGGAGCTATTATAAAAGTTATGTAAATTGAAGTTGATGCTTGAAGAAACCAACTGAGCTATCCAAGCACGACTCACGCCCCGTCCTCACAGCTTTACTTCTGCCAGTATATCGTCTCCTACCTTCCAAACTTTACAGAAGCTCTCCTGCGAACCTTGCAGAACTAGCACTCCTGAAAGAAAGGATATTGCGGAGACATGGCTTAGCCACAGCCTGGGGGATGTTTCCAGAATGAGTTTTAATCTACTAGGAAGTTTCATATCAGCGCACACTCCGCTGCAGAACTATAACATGGTGAGGAAATCTACTCGAAATATTTTCCAAATTATTCTTCAGGTGCTCAGCCATAACAGCTGCTGAGCCCGGGGGCCTATAGAGACATCCAATTACCATGTCTGAGCCTGCTTTAGCCGTGACCTTCACCCAAATTATTTCACATTTCGGATCTCCGTCAATTTCCTTCGATACTGTTGCACATCTTATTGCTATAAACACGCCTCCCCCTTCACTGCCCAGCCTGTCTCTGCGGTATACATTCCAACCTGAGTTTAGGATTGCATTACTGTTTACGTCTGGTTTCAGCCAACTTTCTGTCCCTAGTACTATATGGGCATTGTGACCGTTTATTAATGAGTGCAGTTCTGGGACCTTTCTACGGACGCTCCTGCAGGTTACTATTAGCACATTAATATTGTTATTCCCTGTTGCATTTTGCCTACTCCTACCTTGCAGCATCTCAGAAGGCGTCTTGTCAGGCCTAGGGAGGGAATTCTCTAACCTAAAAAACCTACATGTGCACTCCACACGTACTCCGCTACCCTTGTAGCCGCTTCCGGCGTGTAGTGTACGCCTGACCAATTCATGGGGACCCTACATTTCTTCACCCGATAGCGGAGGTCGAGAAATTTGCACCCCAGATCTCCGCGGAATAGTCTGAGCCTCTGGTTTAAGCCTTCTACTCGGCTCCAAACCAGACGACCGCGATCGGTTCTGGGAACGATACTACAAATAGTTAGCTCATATTCCACCCCGCGAGTGAGGCTTTCCGCCTTCACGAACTGTACGAACTGAGGATGACCTCTGAACCCAGACGCCAGGAGTCATTGGTGCCGACATGAGCGACAATTTGCAGTCGGGTGCACCCAGTGCTCTCTATCGCCGCCGACAGGACCTCCTCCACATCTCGGATGAGACCCCCCGGCAAGCAGAAAGAGTAAACACTGGCCTTCTTCCCCGACCTTTCCGCTATTTCCCTAAGGGACTCCATCACCCGCCTAACGTTGGAGCTCCCAATAACTAATAAACCCCTCTCCCCGTGTGCCTGCTCGGACCTAGCTGAAGGAGCGGCCACATGTCCTCTGACAGGCAGAGCGGGCGATGCCAGACGGCCAGCTTCCACATTGACCCTCCGCCTCGTGCGGCGCGAACGCCGCTGAACCCGCCACTCCCCTTGGGGTACCCGCGAAGATGTCTCGACAGCAGGGACAGTGGGTGAAGCACGTAACACCTGGGGTGTACCACGCGACGCACCAGACTCCCCATTGCCGCTACACTCCGAGGCAGCAGCCTGAAGACGGCTGACCGCGGCTATCAACACGTTCAGCTGTTCGCGAACAGTGGCCAGTTCCTCCTGCGTCCTTACACAGCAGTCACACATCCTATCCATACTAAGAAATCAATTTACTGTAGAGAGTTAGTCAACTTTTAGCTAGACTGCTAATTCACTAAAGGCGGCTGATAGTTGACTAAACCGTGGTTGCTAGACACTTGTTGTAGAAAACAATTAAAATAGCACTACCTGTCTCTGGACTGTATTGAAAACAAACACTACCACTACTGGCACTATGGTTGACTAAAGGGACTCTCTCTCTGACTGTATTCATACCAAACACGAAATCTATGGAACACTATTACTAGCACTCGACAATTAAAGCTTCCTAAAGGCAAAAACACACGGAAGAAGAAGTGACAAGTAAGAAAAATACAGTACATCAGTATTACAAAGTGAATTAAAGCAGTTACAAGCAAATGGATGGAGAAAAAATAGGAAGATGGCTACATCAATAAGGCGTTGCCTTTAGTGTCTGATGATGGAGACGTTATGCGCAATTTAAATTCACGGTTCAAGCGTTTGTAATGAAATAAAAGATTTCATTATTAGTAGAACTCAGAGTAAGCAAGCGTCATACAGATTTTATGACAAATACAGAAGATAAGTTGCAATAGCATCATGCATTTTTTACAACGACAAACAAATAAATAAGAATTTTAAGTCTGGCGTCATCTGAAAACATCCCCCTATTTACCCTGCCCGCGGTATAAAGAAGAACCCGCGAAGACTAAACTGAGAGCGGCATTTTAATTCCTGCAAAATTTCATTGCTTCATCGGGATGAGTGGGCTTCTCATTTCAACTAAATTAAAAATAAAAAGCGCTCAACACAAACTCTTTGCGAGAGTGGGTCACACCTTCAGCGCCAGCGTATCGCGGGGCTCTGCAAATTACCGAGAGCAGCGCAGCATACCGGCGCGCCGGCTGTGTAGGCAACCAGCGGCACTTGTTGAAGCGCAGCCCTTATTAAAAGCCCCGCGGCCCGGCGGGAGCGGGCATTCGTTTCACACGCGACGCCCGCCACAGTTAATTGCATTATGTAAATCATACATCGCGCCGGCAACTTTCATTAACATGGCGGGCTGCGCATTCCCGCGTTTCCAGTTGGCCGTCCCCGAACGGCCGGCGCGCAAATACTCGGAAAAACACAGCGGCGTAGGGCAGAGGGCGAAGGGCGCGGCCCGCCGATTCTTCCTCCCCTTTTGAAACAAATGACGGGAGAACCGGCGGCCGGCGGCCGGCGTGGCGTGACGGAAGCGCCGGAAATGAAGTGGTCAAGGGACGAACGCAATATCCGGCGGCGCCTAAAGTATGGAAATGTCGTAAACAGGGCAGGGCAGCTCGGGTCGGCCCTAAGGTCACCGGCTACGCCCCCCACATGTGGTCAGCGGTACAGTCGCTTTCGCATCCACTGGACAAAGCCTTATACTTCTCAGAAGGAGCTGTGGCGTTGCTGTGTAAAAGCGCTGTTTTCTTCTCACGGTTTCCTGAAATACACTTTTGGACAGTAAAATTGCTACACAAGGAGAAGGAATGTAACAAACGTGAATATGACGTAACATTATAAGCTACCTAGCTTAATCCATTTCTGCCCGAAATAATTTTCACTTTTGAATTTTATAGATTAGATATTTATATGTTTATTATCATCAAGGAAGCATACTAAAGCAAGCTAAACAAACAAGTAATTAATAATTTAATCAAAAGAGGGTGTAATATATGTCACGCTAGGCAGAACGTAAATTCTAGGTGAATTACATGACAGTAAATAAAATAATGCGGTATATGTCGTTTATACTATTTTCGGGAACAACATTCATTTTCTGTGATACGGCACATAATCCAAATCTTCCTTAGTGTGAAAGTGGAGAGAAAATCCTTTTCTTAGCGTATCTATTAATGGAGGAAGTTTCTACATTTTATCATTTAAGCTAATATTTGTTTTATCACATAAATGAATAATCCTCATAATTTGTTTCAGATCTGTCTCTTCACATCATATTGTGCACCATTTCATTTCTCATGTCCAACCTAAATCCAAGTCCCATCTTCTGCTGGCTAGAGGAAGTTAGCCCAAGAGAATCAGATTTCTTAAAACATACTTTTATCTTTCCATTGTTATTTTGGCATCCGGGTAGTTCTTGATCATGGCGTATTTTGTTAATTCAGTGATGAGAAATTTAATTATTTCATCATTCTAAAACAGTTAAAAGCACTGAACTGGAGACAAGCTTCTGTATTTACGACGATCACACTCAGGAAATATAGCACTAATATTTTGCAGATCCTCCTTTCCCGACCTCTGATTGCAGTTTTTAAGATCTGTAGCTTCTTTGTTCAATCTGACTTGACATTCTTTTGGCGTATCGCTATGAGAGCTATCAGTCTCATCACATAACCGGTTCCTGCACCAGCACGATGTTGCCTTGGTCCAACGTTATCCATCTTTACACCACATCTTCCTCACCAGATTCCATATTGCCCTAAGAATGCTCAGTTGATACGTCTGTAGCACCTTTTTAATCCTCAGGAATAGCCTGGATGTAATTCACAGACACTCCTCTGAAAATGGCTCTGAGCACGATGGGACTTAAAATCTGAGGTCATCAGTCCCCTAGTACTTAGAACCACTTAAACCTAACTAATCTAAGGACATCACACACATCCATGCCCGAGGCAGGATTCGAATCTGCGACCGTAGCAGTCCCGGGGTTCCAGACTGTAGCGCCTAGAACCGCTCGGCCACACCCACTCCTCTGAGAAAGAAGGAATCACATTATTAACAGTCCTAGCTGTTCTGCATAGCGTAACATACATGCAATTCACAATTAAAAACGGGATTAGGAATCATAACAATGAACTGCATTTTGTCGCGAACCTACCTCACAAATTTAAACGTCTTTAATAATATACTGAACTAAAAGTTTTAAAATTTTGTGACATATTGCGACCGAAAATAATACTTGTATTGTATTGTATGTTAACCGGGGGGCCCAGAAACGGTGGAGAAGCTCCGTCCCCGTCGCACCCGCAGTGGTCCACAACCCCACGACGAATACCGCAGTCCACTTCATCTCTTCATCTCTCCACCGCCCCACACCGAATCAGTCTTTCAGGGTTATTGTGCGTTTCGGTCCCTGGCAAAGACCGGGCGCAGCACCCCCAAAACGCTCTCCCGAACCGTCCGCTGCCAGCCGCATCAACGGACGCAGGAAGGCGCGCCGATCTCCCTTCTCATGGCGTCGCAGCTCGGCCCCAGCCAGACCGATGTCGTGGGTTGACTCCTTTTGCTCTCGTGTTCGTCGCGAAGCCACTACGCCTCGCTATACGGCGCGGCCCACTGGACGCACATGGCGACCTCACATGCGCCGACGCTCAAGGCGGACAAGTCATCTTGTATCTCAGTGCGCGACCGACCAACCGATCGATCCAACCGCCAATGCCAATTGCCTCAGCAAACTCGAGCAGACTGGCGGCCTAACACGTACTAGCACTCCGGACGACCGACAGACACTAACCGCCTCACCAATGCGGACGAGAGACAGACCCAGACTTACTTGGGTGACCAACTGACCGACTCGCCGAGACTAACAGATTGACTGCGACTGACTAACCCTTCTACTGAGCTCATAGTGACCCCTTAAATACACGTGAACAGGCAACTTTTCCCCTTTCCCACCAGAGGGAGACACCAAAGCTGCGATTGCCACAGCGGCGTCACCGCCAGAAACGGAAGGCGACTGTTTTACACTACACGCTGCGGCGCTTTCTTCAAAAGCAAACTTTTTACCACGGCTTAAGGAGACATGTTACTTGAGAGTAATCACTTGCCGGTGTTGGTGAATATATACAATATTGCAGTGCCTGTGTTTTTCGAATTACGATGCAAAGCTCTTTCGGACATGCATCCTTGGCCGAAGGAAAATGAACTGCATCAACGACAGCCGTCGTGAAATACAAGAAATGTATTTGCAGTTGCGAATAAGGGCTACCATGACCTGTATACTGGGATGACGACAATGAAAGATTATGTCGGACTGGGACTCAAACCCGTATTCGGAATTACGATGCAACTGTTCCTTCGTTCATATACGCATGTATGCATGTCCGAAAGAACATTTCATAGTAATTTGGAATCACACAGGCTCTGCATTATCGTATTAATCTGCCGATACGGTACAAGGGACTTTTAAGTAAAATGTCTCCCCTGTACGGGAATAGACATAATGGATGAACGAGTACAGACCGTAGACATATGGTTGACGACATACGGAAGATCGAGCGAGGCCGTGAGTCTTGCTCGGATAGCCAAATTGTAAACTAGTGCTCGTACTAATCTGGGTTCGAGCCGGTCCGGCACATATTTTCACTGTTGTCAATCTATTATACTGCGAATACATTTAAGTGAAACTTTGTTTAAGCAAAGCTTGGTGTCCCTTCTCAGAATGGATATCAAGTAAGATGCCCTCGTCTCTGTTTTTCATATGAACAGTAACGATATGGAAATGTTTATAAGTTACACAATAACAATAAAGACAAATAGTTAGGTCTATGTTAGCTAGCGCCGGTCCAAAGTATGTTTCCAACATAAGAATGGGTAATACGTACTTTATTTCTTCACATCAAGTATAGTGTCTTGTATAGTCCGCCGAAACATTATTTGCGATTGCAGGAGAAGTAATGTACCTAGTTCGGCTGCATCTTGTATCTATCACCGGAGTTAAATGGATAAAGTTCCTGCAAAATGTGTTTTCGTATTGAGTGTAAGTAGTGAGAAATGTTGAATGATCGGAATTTCTTGTTGTCATTTCAAGATTCTACACGCTAAAGGCCACAAGAAATATTCAATATTTTTACAAACGATTTTCGAGCGTTTGCGGTTGGAAAGAGTGAAGCTGGAAGTTCTAGAAAATTTGTAATCTTTTGGGCTATTTGGCTCTACTTTACGAAATCTCAACTTGAGTTTTGTTTATTTGGAGACTGTTATTGCAGCCGAATAATGCCGTGTATGGAAACTTTGGTTAGGTTAGTGTTGTTTAACGTCCCGTCGACAACGAGGTCATTAGAGACGGAGCGCCAGCTCGGGTTATGGAAGGATGGGGAAGGAAATCGGCCGTGCCCTTTCAAAGGAACCATCCCGGCAATTGCCTGAAACGATTAGGGAAATCACGGAAAACCTAAATCAGGATGGCTGGAGACGGGATTGAACCGTCTTCCTCCCGAATGTATGTAATCTTTAATATTGCGCAGTATGGGATAAGCTCCGCTTGACTGCAAATATGCGTTGTGCTCACTATCTGAGCGTTTTATTCAATTTCTGTTGTGTGACATTGAAGGGCTTGTGCTTACGACTGATACACAATCCACAAGGATTGTTTTGTGATAAACAAAAAATAGCGTCGTATCTCTAAAGCGTTATTGAAGTACATACTGCCAATAGCCAAGCAAGCCATGGGACATGTAATGGCCATCATTTTAGTCAAGCTGAGTGCTGCCAACGGTCCGACGATCGTGAAACATCTTTTACGCAAGCAATAAAGCTATGGAAGATGAAAGTGAAGGTAACGAATATTCGCGAGGTGTGCATCAAGTGTACATGTTAACCTGCAACTCCAGTATGGAACACACTAAGACAAAAGAATGATGCACCACTAAGGGATTATTGGCGTGGGACTGAAATCAGTAGATATGACGTACATGTACACATAAACATATAATTAGAATTTCAGAAAAATTGGATAATTTGTTCAAGTCAAAAAAGCTTCACAAGTCAATAACGTGTAGGCCCACCTTTGGTCCTTACTAAGGCATTGTTCGGTTTGGCATTGTTTGACACAGTTGTTGGATGTCCGCCTGTTGGATGTCCTTACTCAAGTACTTGTTTGGCTTGACATTGTTTGACATAGTTCTTGGATGTGCGCCTGTTGGATGTCCTTACTCAAGCACTTGTTTGGCTTGACATTGTTTGACAGAGTTGTTGAGGGATATCGTGTCAAATTCCGGAGCTTTATATCGTCAAAATCCCGATAAAGTGGGAGGGTCTTTCACAATGGGGAGAGATTCGGCGACTTTGCTGTTCAAGTTCTGGTTTGGAAGCAAGAAGACAAACAGTATAAATTCTCGCCGTATGCAGGCGGGCATTATCTGGCGGAAATGTAATCCCAGAATGGCTTGCCATAGAGAGAAACGACGTATCGATGAGCTGTAAGGGTGTCACAGATGATAACGAAAGGGGTCCTGCCATGAAAGGAAATGACAGCCCAGACCACCTCTCCTGATTGTACGGCGGGTGACAGTCATGTTGGTATCCCACCTCTATCAATGACGTCTCCAGACATTTTTCGGCCTGGAATCTCAATGACTCAATTGTCTTCTGTGATGAGTCCCGCTGCGAACTGAGCCCTGATGACCGACAACCAAGGGTGATAGTTTGAACTGCCATTTCTTTTAATGGCAGGACCGCTTTGTTAACATCCGAGGCACCCTTACATCTCAGCGGTACGTCGACCATATTATATGCCACGTTTTGTTGCCCTTCATGGCAAGCCATCCTGAGCTTACATTTCAGCAAGATAATGTCCGCCCGCGCACGGTGATAGTTTCTGTGTCTTCATGCTTACCAAACCCTAGACGGACCAGAAAGGTCGCCGAATCTCTTCCCAATTCAGAAAGCCTGGAGCGTTATGACCAGGGCTCTCCAACCAGCTGCGGATTTTGACGTTCTTACGCTCCAATTGGACAGAATTTGTTACGATATGGCTCAGAAGGACATCCTACAGCTCTGTCTATCAATACCAACCGAATAACTGCATGCATAGTGGCCAAAGGTGGACCAACCCGTAATTGACTTGCTCAGTTTAAGTTCTTTCTCTGGAATATATCATCGAATTTCGTCTGTGCATGTACATCACAGCTACTAATTTCCGTCTCGTTTGGATAGTTCCTTCGTGCTGCACTCTTTCTTCGTCTTACAGTGTACTTGGCTACTACAACCAACCCTGTTCATCACGATTTTATCAATAATGACGAGTGGAGTCGTTGAAATTTTTTTGCAATTTTCTACTGGAAATTACCTGCACGCGCCACTCTATTAACAGAATCTTCCACGAAGGCTTTCATGCAAGAAGGGAAGCAGACGAGGAACTTCTACAGAAGGCAGATGGCCACACATTTCGTAGCCAACGAGGCGCCCACAGCAGCTGCGCAATGGAGAAGGTATGCTGTGCACTAGAGAAAGAGAGAAGCCGCAGATTCCTTGGCGATTGTGCAGCGGGGAGTGTAGAGGGGAGGATGGAAGAGAAGAGGGCCTACTTTGCGAACTGAGAGCGTTTCCGCCTTATCGACTGGAGGGCAGCGGGGGCTGGCGCGGCGTACAGGCCGAGTGGATCCCGAGGGCGCGGCTGCCCTCCACAACTTCAAACACTGCGCTCTCCCCCCTCTCTCCTCCCTTCTACACCACCATTGCCCCCCGCAGATAGCGGTGCCGAGCCACGCAGGGCTACTTAGCCAGGCAAGATGCAAACTGCCAGCCGTTGCCGCTGCGAAACACAGTAAAGTGTGGAGCATCAGAAGATAAACGGTTTCATCTTCTGGTATTCTATTGCAAGCTACAGCAGTCCGTTAATGCCACGAATTAAGCATTCGTGCAACTGTCCACGCGCAAAATAGGACCGTGCAACGAGAGTTTCAGTGCTCATGGTGCTTCGTACCAGGCCTCCCCTCCTCCTCTGTAACATGTTGCAGTACCAACAAACGGATAAACACTACCCAGGTATATGAAGTTGGTATCTGTTCCCGAAAGAACAGGGGACAGCTGAAAATGTGTGCCCCGACCGGGACTCGTACCCGGGATCTCCTGCTTACATGGCAGACGCTCTATCCATCTGAGCCACTGAGGGTACAGAGGATAGTGCAACTGTAGGGGCTTATCCCCTGCACGCTATTTGGAACAATACGAATGTTTATTGTGGACAGTTGGGAATGTGGGTCTCACGGAAGGAAGTCGGCCGTGCCCTTTCAGAGGAACCATCCCGGCATTTGCCTGGAGTGATTTAGGGAAATCACGGAAAACCTAAATCAGGATGGGCGGACGCGGGATTGAACCGTCGTCCTTCCGAATGCGAGTCCAGTGTCTAACCACTGCGCCACCTCGCTCGGTAAAAAAATTATGTGTTTAGTTGCTAGTACCATGGCAACTAAGGTAAACATGGGAATGCTTTGACTTAACAATTTTCAAAAGAAAGAACATATGAAAAGAAAAAGTTATCTCTAGAACCAAGCTAGAAATTTGCAGACAAAAAGACGGAAACGAAGCAAGTCTGTAGCTACAAAGAGATGTGTGTAATTAAGAAAATAGAAACTTTAATCATATGTGTTTTTGAAATTGTTTGCTTAATTTTAAATATATCCATTTCCCAGTCAACAGAGGTTTGCCACATGTTAGTTACCACCCTATATACATTCACTGATATTAACTGTAGTTATCAATACGTCTCTCCTCTAGAAATGGTGGAAATAATCAATATATTTTCAAAACAACCTCTACAACGATGTCAAAGTGTTATCGTTAGAGCGAGTGACCATTTTCTTAGAGCAACTACCCTGACTAAAACGGAGTGTATCTATACAAAAACTCTTAAAAAGTACTGACGTAGATCTTTTATCTTTCGAAGTTTTAGATAATTTCCTTATATAGCACTTGACTGAAACAGGCATGGTTAGCATTTTTCCACGACCCAAAAACCTCTTTCAATGGGATTCATAGAATACGAGTGAAATAATGTAATATTGGAAATCTGTAAAAGCGGCTTCTCGTCGTTCTGGTGGAAGAATACCCATAAAGGTCTTTCGTTGTTCAATAAAATCTTCTCTGTTTACTAGCCACTGTACCTCGAATACAACACTTCAGCTTTCGATAGTTGTCTTCGCCGTCGTCATCAGGAATTCAGATCACAGAGACGCAGGGACGGAAACCAGTGTTCCGACTCACCTCCGATGTGGTGTGTTGGGGCTTATGGGCGCTCAACATCGAGGTCATCAGCGCCCTGACACACATTAAAAGGAACGAATGTGGACAGACCTAAGAAAACTAAAGCACACACTCAAGGAAAGCAGGAAAAGAAGGAAAATACTACATAAGAAAGTAAAACCTAAGGAAAGGGGAAACATAGCAACAAGAATGTCACAGGAAATTGTTATTGGCTGGCCACGTACATAAAATATGGGCGAGTTTGTCACACAGTGAGCAAATTAAGATCCTCTCCCTAAAATCTTTGTAAAAACATTTGACAGGTGCACAGAACTTTAAAACTTTAATCACATTCGTCCGAGTGTTGCCTAAAGGAGATGGCAGGTCCGCTGGCAAGTCAGCCTCGACCCGCTGGTCAGAAAATAAAACGCAATCCAATAAAACGTGGCGCACAGTGACCTGGACGCCGCAAGCACTACACATTGGAGGGTCCTCTCGCCGGAGCAGGAAGCCATGCGTTATAGGGCTGTGGCCCATTCGAAGCCGAGTGAGGAGAACCTCGTCCCGTCGATGGGGCTGAAAGGAAGTACACCACACACGCGTTGTGGGCTTGACTATACGGAGCTTGTTGTCAGTCACTTCCAGCCACTCATCCTCCCAACGACGCATGACCCGTGAGCTCAACAGCGAGGTGAATGCGTGCAAGGGGATAGCACACTGAGATACTTGTGGGGCGAGACACGCCTCCTTGGCTGCGAGATCTGCCCTTTCATTCCCAGCAATGCCAACATGCCTCGGAACCCAGCAGAAACCTACAACCTTCCCCAGTCGCTGTAGTCGGAGGAGGGCATCCTGGATGGTCTGGACAATTTTGTCTGCCGGATACAAACGTTGCAATGAGTGAAGGGCACTGAGTGAATCGGAACAGACAAGAAATTTAGGAGAGGAAGAGTGTCTTAATGCTCCAGTGCCCGCAAGATCGCAAACAATTCTGCATCAAAGACAGTAAAAGTCTGAGGCAGTCGGACCTTGAGGACACGATATGGAAAAACAACTGAGCAACCAGCAGAATCCCCTTGTTTCGACCCATCCGTAAAAACAGCTACATGGTCGTGGTGCTCAGATAAAATGGCAGAAAATGCTGCACTAAAAACGGTGGCAGGAGTGCAATCTCTCTTGTACTGCAATAAATCTAAAATCACTCCGGGCCTCTTCAGCAACCAGGGTGGCAGGCGGTTAAAACCCTGGATTTGGGGTTGTACAGACTCCACACCGAGGGACTCTAGTACACGTTGCACACGGATCCCAAACGGCAACGTAGCCCGGGGACGGCGGAAAAAAAGGCGGTCCAGAGGTGGATGGGCAACAAGATGGTGAGTAGGCGATCTGGGAGCTGCAAGAAACTTACAAGCCTGGCGCACCAGCAGGAGCTGCCGCCGGATGGTAAGTGGCGGTTCGCCAGATTCAGCACAGAGGCTGGGTACGGGACTGGTCCGATAAGCACCTGTGGCCAGTCGGATCCCAGCATGGTGAACAGCGTCAAGGATCCGCAAATAAGATGGCCTCGCTGACCCATATACTGCGCACCCATAGTCCAGCCGTGAACGTGACTCACCTCCGAGATAGGAGATATGTTACGCCCCGTTAAATACGGCGTAGGTCTTCGAGCTCCCGGCGTGTATCGTGTACCCTGCAAACGCAGGAGCATTTGCGTAGGACGAACTATTTCCGCTGTTGCTGATGGTTGTTCTGCGCACGCATGACTTATTAAACAAAACCAAAGTGGGACGCTCTCCGTGGCTGAGCAACGCCTCGATAAAGGACATTGTGTACACGGTGAGTCACTAACTATTGCCACCAAGAATAACTCCAAAAATATGATAGGAGCTGAAACGTTTGTGGGACAACAGTTGCAAGGGACAAGGAGAGGGGGGGGGGGAAGGGGGGTTAATATGAATGGTTTTTTGTTGCTAGGTAGGGTCGCTTCAGAGATATAAAGGTCAACTTTGTTTTCTTAAATGGGATGCTGTAGTTTGGTTCTAATTTTCTGAGGCGACTATTGAAACGAATCCAATGATTTGTAACAGTAAGGTATTTGAAGGTCAACGAAGGTAAAAATAGTGGCATGAACGTCCATTTACAGAAGGCGTTCGAAGTGATGACCACTGGTATCAATGCAGTGCTGCAATCTTCTTATAATGGACTGAGGGATATTCCTCATCGCATCGGCACTTTTCGAAGCACATGCTCTGACAATTCTCTCTCGCATATCTTCAGGTGTAGTTGGAACGTCTTCATAAACAATGTCTTTTACGAATCCCTACAAGAAAATATCCAGAGGCGTCAAGTCTAGACACATCTCATCTGCGTCCAATCCAACGATTTGGGAATTGTCTCTGCAACTCATTTCTAACCATCAGCGAAAAATGTGCCGAACACCCGTAGTGTTGATACCACATCCTGTTCATTGTTCCTAAAGGTATTTCTTCCAATAACAGACCTAATGTTTCTTGCAGGAATGTGGTGTACTTCCTACCATTAAGATTTACTTCGATGAAATAGGCGCCTATAATTCTGTCCTGCAGAATCACACACCATACATTCACCGACCACGGTTTTTGGTATGCAACTTACCGCAGCCAACATGGACTTTCAGTTGCCCAATAATGCATGTTATGTAAATTAACTTTTCCATAGTTGGTGAATGTAGCTTCGTCAGTAAGTAAATTCCAATTAACAAATGTGTCATACCTGTGAGCCTGAAGTTGAGCCCATCGGCCGAATTCAACTCGACGCATACAACCTGTAACAGTTAATTCTGGGTGGGGACTGATATGGTAAGGATGATACTTATGTAGATGCAGAGCACAAACAACACTACTCTGGCTCATGCCAGATTCCCTTGCGATTTGACGCGAACTAACACAAGGATCTCCAATCACAATGGCAAGAGAACCAATTTTCGTTTCCTCGTTAGTAACTTTTCTTTACCGGATATGTTTCCGACGCGTTAAAGATCCAGTTGTTCTAAATTTATCATACACATATTTAAATGTACGATGTGTATGGTAGGTACGTTCAGGATATCTTTCATCGTATGAGTCTCATTGAATTTCGCTGGCATTCCCCGTAAATGAGAAGCATATCGTCTTGTTCCTCGAAAGAATACATTATTCACATTCGCTTGATTCGATGATATTAGTCTTACCGTTCCTATTAGTGTTGTATTGCGAAACCGTCGAATGGTGTTTACATGTCAATGGCATGTTAGATGGATTTTCCGTATTCGGCGAATGTTTACTATTTGCACGATATACGAGAGAGAATTGTCAGAGCATGTGCTTCGATAAGTGTCGAAGTGATAAAGAATACCACTCAATCCCATGATAAGAAGATTGTAGCACTGCATTGATACCAATGGTCATCACTTCGAACACCTTCTACAAATGGACGTTCATGCCACCTTTTTTTCCTTCGTTGACCTCCAAAGTCCTTATTGTTACAAATCATTGGATTCGTCTCGATAGTCGCTATCAGAAAATAAGAACCAAACTATAGCAACCCAGTTTAAATAAACAAAGCTGACCTTCATATCTCTGACGCGAAATTACCTACCAACAAAAAGCAACGTCATATTATGGCTCCCGTTGTCCCATGCAACTTTTGTCCCACAAACTTGTCTGCTACTATCGTACTTTCGGAGTTGTTCTAGATGGCAATAGTTAGTGGAAATATGCGTTTGGTGTCATTGGCCGGAAGGCCCCTTGCGGGGCAGGTCCGGCCACCTTGGTACAGATCTTATTACATTCTACGCCACATTGTTTGACCTGCGCGCTGTATGTGGATGAAATGATGGCGAAAACACAACACCCAATCCCTGAGAGGAGAAAATTCCCCGACACAGCCGGAAATCGCACCCGGGCCCGTAGGACAGCCATCCGTCACGTAGACCACTAAGCTATCGGGGCGGACTCAATAGTTAGTGACTCGCCCTGTATAGCTTGAAAAGACGAGAACCTTATCTCATGCAACAACATACCGGGTTTCTGTTGTAAACGAGGCTTCCGAAATTAAAATAAAGGGCACCCATTCTAACAATGAACAGAGCTACACACTTAGTAGGCATGAAGGTGGGCTACGAATATCGGGCGAAAGGAAAGGTGGATTTTGGACAGTTGTGGGGAGGCGGGAGCGGCAGCTTCAAATGTGACACCTGACACTCGCACCACCTACGTCACTCGCTTCTACAGCGAGCCAGTGCCGCCGTGAGCTGCCCACCTCGTCTACTACGCATGCTTCACTCTGGCCCTCTCTGGAAGGTACCAAACGCTGCTACCACACCTATATACGCGAAACACCGTGCCAATCCGATAGTCAGTGACTTTAACTACTGATAACCATGGCAGAGACAGCTATTGTAGGTGATGCGACTTTTACCCCAAAAGATTTTATGGAAGCATGCTACTGCAGAAGATTGTGGTGACATGTGTTTCTCAGAGTCTTCGTTGTTGTAGAAGCGCTGTTCGTATTTGGGTGGAAAACACGCTTTTCAATCATGGGAGCGACAATAACTTCTATACGTCATGCATTTCATGCCCTCTCGGCTATGTGCAATACCGTGTGATATGGTACTGCATTTCTCACCCAGATCATACTTTTAACTTATTGAATCACATTTTCACAACATTGTTCATTCCACAATCGTCATCATTGGGACGCGGCAGCTCGCATCACTTCTGTATCCTACAGGAGTTGCACTCTTTGGTTCATGAGTGTAGGAGACGGCTAGGCGGACCGCGGCGGTGGCATGAATGCTGTGGCGGCTACGAACGACGAGTGAGAAAGTGGACGCGAAGTGGGCAGAGACACCGACTGCTTCTACGTACTGCCAAGAGGTCAGATTTGGCATTTGTTTGGCCGTAGTGTGGTGTGCCCGGGATCATGGTGGTCCTGCTGTAGCGCCTTCTTGAGCGTTGCCATGTTTTGGAAGATGATATGGCTCCGCCTTCGTGTTGGTGAATGATTTACTTCTTGCATAGCTAGAAAGTCAAGTGCTTCGTATTCTGCAGTTAGTGGATTATATGTGGGTAATGTCTCACTTCATGCTTTGTAACTGATTCTGCTTTTACTTGTGGCGCTGTTCATTGTGTAATTTAGAAAGTGCCCGTTGAGCTGTTATATGAGGTCGAGTCACGATATATTGGATGATACCTCCTTTTCTTTAAGAAAGATAAAAAAAGTTGTTTTTAATTTATTATCCAAGAAAGTAGTGAGTGGTCTCCAATTTTAGCACATTGTAGCCTTTTCACTGTCAAAATGAGCTGTAGATAGCCCCAAATTCATAACAACTCGGAATTACATAAAACAAAACTGCGCCCAAGGTAAAGGCGGAGTAAAATAACTTAACAGTATTAAACAATCAAAATACTAATCCCAGGAGAAAAGCAGCCTTTAAGATTGAAACAAATGAAGGAACCAGAGAAACAGTCATAAAATTACAAGACTTTTAAAATTAGCAAAAACACTGAACTACTCCTTTGGTCGTGACAACAGGGCAGCTAAAAATTCATTATTTCCAGAAAATATGCAGCTCAATCTGCCTGAAATGAGGGCTGACCGTTCTAATACTTTTGATGCCTTTGCCCAAACATCTAGTTGCTGGTCCAAACTGATAGCAAAGTAAAATCCAATGTAGAGATAAGTCAAAACACAGCATCAGTGTAACCCTTATCCGGCCTGTAAATAACAAATGTATGCACAGGTGAACCTGCAGTACGGAAGAGACACTATTATGTAACACATAATACTTACTCAGTACCAGACTCGACGCGTAATGGAGAGTGGAATGGCCAGGTTGCAAGAAAGTGAATTACAGCAAGTTACAATTATTACTGGAAATAAAGTAGCTTTGAAATGTACTCCCCAACTTCAATCATTACTATGACAGTGGTTCATTAACAACCTTTATGGCCGAATTAAGATAAAATGTATGTTAGGTTGCCGGCCGCGGTGGCAGTGCGGTTCTAGGCGCTTCAGTCCGGAACCGTGAGACTGCTACGGTCGCAGGTTCGAATCCTGCCTCGGGCATGGATGTATGTGATGTCCTTAGGTTAGTTAGGTTTAAGTAGTTCTAAGTTCTAGGGGACTGATGACCTCGCCGGCCGCGGTGGCCGTGCGGTTCTGGCGCTGCAGTCCGGAACCGCGGGACTGCTACGGTCGCAGGTTCGAATCCTGCCTCGGGCATGGGTGTGTGTGATGTCCTTAGGTTAGTAAGGTTTAAGTAGTTCTAAGTTCTAGGGGACTTATGACCTAAGATGTTGAGTCCCATAGTGCTCAGAGCCATTTGAACCATTTGACTGATGACCTCAGATGTTAAGACCCATACTGCTCAGAGCCATTTGAACCATATGTTAGGTTGGTGTAAATATGAACTGAATCGTGAATCAGCTACTAATGACGCTTATCAGTAGACAATAAACATAACGGTGGTGTTCTTCAAAAACCTGTTGCCTTAGCGACACAACAAACCAATGAGAGCGATTTCGTACAACAAATAATTATTCACCATATGAGGGCCTGCTAATCAAGACGTAGGTACTCAAAAGAAACGCCTCTAATAATATTACCACTACTAACTAGCATTAGCCTTCAGAGGAGGTCAAACAGTGGACTTAAACTAAGCGACATTTAAATAGCTAAAGGGACACAGAGATGTGCCACTTTTAGTATCAAAATAGCTTGCAGTTTTCAACCTGCCTTACTTCACCCAGTACACGGACAGGTACAAACAAACTTATGCACAAAGCGTCAGACGCTGCAATCGGACTGTGTCCCAGCATGCAAAGACTCTGCGGCGCTCGAAGGACAACAACTACAATTCACTACAGTTTAAATATTACAAAAAAGGGAAAATGGTGCCACGCATTTGACCCTCAATAGAGCTCCTTTATCATTATGGTCAAGTTTACGCCAGCTCAAGATTCAACTGATACAACACAAGGAAATTAGCAGCAATTTTTTTTTTCCTTTCCGTTTTTAAAGTCTGAAATGGTTTTCGTCAGTCCTTTTAAATTCTGAATGTGAAGTTGACGTGATGTTTCTTTTAACAGTGAATGATGTTTTACTTACTCAAGGTTCCCCTCAAAGGCATTTGGTGGTGCCGACTTAAGCGCTAATACCAGGCTGTCACTTACAAATTGAAGGTAGTGTTACTTACATAGTCTCAACAAATGACATGGTGGGAACAATGCAAGCACTTTAAGTAAAATTTCTGCAGGATAACAGGCGGTTTTACTCAAGCCGATTTAAAGTTCGTGTTTGGTTACTTACGAAGCCCCAGCCTTTGCAGCAACTCTTCTCTTTCCGTGCTGCATGTCTATCCTCCTGCTATTTTTCCCCTCCTATGGGGAACAAGTATTACGTGTCTTCTGGAATGCGTTCTGAACCTTCGTTAGCCTGGCTTCGGAACCGTCCCTTGTTCGCTTTACCCTTCCTCTCTTGTTCTCTATCTCCTTTCCTTCCTTTGCTTCGGCGTTTGAGGCCTCTGTTTCTTCTTCACACTGTGTGCTCCTGAAGCCGTCCCAAGCATTTGACACGTAGCAGTTGAGTGCGTAACGTGTAAGTCCCAATCCTGGGTCGACAGGTAGGGTTCACACGTACTCCTTATTACAGGACAGGCCCAGGGAGGGGTGCTTGCCTGAATTGTTACCTTCCCAGATGTTAATTAGTCACTTTGTCTGGAGTTCGGGAGACGTGACTTGAGATATGAACAGTCACCTAAGGCAGATGATCCCCATCTGAGGGGCCTCCCAGTTGGAAGGACCACATCGTAGACGCTGGCAGTCATGGAGGATTTTTTCGCAAAGAGCCAGCGTTCTCAGTCTGCGTTACTAAATGTAAACGGAATGAGGCTAAGATTCAAAGACTCTCCAAGCTGCAGATCACTTGCTCGTTGTATAACTTACTTTTCTTCAAGGCCAACGACTGAATGAAAAAGATTGATGAAAATATAGTGCCTACACACACTCTTTTTCTCGCCTTTGATCGAGAAGTGGTTCGGTCGAAGATCAAGGCAGACTATGAAGTCATCAGGATCCGACACCTACGCTCCAAAGCCGATGTGTTGCTATCAGTGTCAGGGTTATAACCACATTCGCGTGTCCTGTCAAAGACGGTCTACTTGTGGTAGAGATGATCATGAGACCGATTGCCCTCCTCCTTCTCCTCGCCTTATCAGTTGTAACGGCGGTCATGCCGCCTCATCCCGTTAGTATCATTTGTATCTCGATGGGTGGTCCGTCCAAGAGATATGGATGAAGGAAACGTATCCTACCCTGTCGCTCGCAAGTTGTTGGAGGATCGAAAGCCCTGCATTTTACCATCCTTGCTACGCCTAGCTTCAGGAGGAACGTGGACGCGCGGACTTGCGACCTCAAATTAACTACTGCACTACTGCAGTTAAGAAATCACGCAGTATTATGGTAGCATCCCGGTCTCCTTCTCCTACAGCTGTGCAGAAAGGCATCAAATCTTCGCACCAGGCGGCGGAATCATCTGCTACTAAACCAGCAGACATGAAAGGACAAAAGGAACACTCCTCCGAAGACGTTTTTACGTCCCTCCAGCCAACAAACGTCTGATTCTTTATCTGACAACTCTAAAGACTAAGAAATCAAACAAAGGCAAACGGACTTCTCTTTCCCCAACTCTTTAACCGTCTTCAGTGATAGTGTATGATACCGTCATCCGGCCGACCTCCATTCCATCAATGTGCACGGGCTACCGTTGTTCTGCCCTGGAATCCACAAGTCGACCCAGGGAGATTAGATTTCATGGAACAGGATCCTCCAGCCTCTGTGCCCTGTAGCAGTGTCTTCGAGGGATGGCACTCGGCAACCACAGAGGTGAAGATATGTTCCCTCCTCCCCATTCTCCATTATGACTTTTCTCCAATGGAACGTTCTTGGCATTAGATCCTACATGAAGGAATTACTGCTGCTCTTGGGGTTGCAGTGTCTGGTTGTTTTCTGCTTCCAGGAAATAAAATTGCGTTCTTGTGACCGCTTTAACCCCTCGTGTTTCCTTCTGGTCCACTTTGTCCTTCCCCATCTGAAGATCGCTTCCCGTGTCATAGAGGAGTCATACTGCTCATCTGGGATGACGTCCATAGCCAAACCATCTCATTGAACACCTAGCTGCAAGCTGTTGGCCGGCCGGAGTGGCTGAGCGGTTCCAGGCGCTACAGTCTGGAACCGCGCGATCGCTACAGTCGCAGGTTCGAATCCTGCCTCGGGCATGGATGTGTGTGATGTCCTTAGGTTAGTTAGGTTTAAGTAGTTCTAAGTCTAGGGGACTGATGGCCACAGGAAGTCCAATAGTGCTCAGAGCCATTTAAACCGTTTTTCGCAAGTTGTTGCAGTCTACATTTTCCTTACTCGTTTCACCTTCTCCCTTTGGAACGTCTACCTCTCTCCATCGTTTGTTGTCGCCAGGGCAGACGTACTTCAGCTTACCGATCAGCTCTCTCACCCCTATTTGCTGCTTAGTGACTTTAACGTCCATCATCAGCTTTGGGGCTCTTTGAGAACCTTTCCGAGAGGTTCGCTCTTGGCTGACCTTCTCAATCTAGTCAACCTGATCTGTCTTAACAGTTTAGCACCTGTGTTCCTTTCAGACTCCACACACACCTACACCAGTCTGGACCTCTCGTTCTGCACTGCCCAGCTCGACCATAGTCTCGAGTGGTCCATTCTGCCTGACGCATACTCGAGTGACCATTGCTCATGTGCTATCCATTTGCTGACTCTTATCCCACCTGCGTGTGAACTCAATTAGCAGCTTTAGAATGTCAGCTGGACGCTTTACTCCTCCCTGGCGACCTTCAATGAACAACATTTCCTCAGTTGTGATAACCAGTTAAAGTACCTTATGAAGGTTATCCTTACCATCGCAGAATGTTCCACACCTTGCACTTCTGCACTTCTCCTTTACCGAGCCCTGTCCTAGTCCCCTGGTAGACTGAGGCGTGCCGCAACGCGATTCTCGCTAACGGCCGTGCTCTCCGCGTTTTTATCACCATACGATGACGACTTGTGTTCGTTACAGAGAGCTGGTGTGCAGTGTCGTCACAATCTTCAGGACGGGAAAAAATTAACTGGATCTCATTTACCAAAAAAATGGCTCTGAGCACTATGGGACTTAACATCTGTTGTCATCAATCCCCTGGAACGTAGAACTACTTAAAACTAACCTAAGGACATCACACACTTCCATGCCCGAGGCAGGATTCGAACCTGCGACGGTAGGGGTCACGCGGTTCCAGACTGAAGCGCCTAGAACCGCTCGGCCACAACGGCCGGATAATTTAATAATTCTTTTAACACTTTCACTCCCTCTTCTGTCTTGTGGGGCAATGTCCGTCGGGTCTCTAGGAGCGACGTCCATTCACCAATTTGCTGCCTTAACGTCTCCAAAGCCTTGGGGCTGTATTTTGCAGAGATTTCGATCTCCACCATCACTCCACCTTCCTCACTCAGAAACGAGTAGAGGAGGTTTGGGTGACACCTTTCTCTTCTTATAATCGTGAACGCTACAGTGCCGCCTTTGCTATGAGGGCGCTAGGCCATACTCTCACTTCACCCCGATCCTCCATCCCAGAACCAGACGATGTTCGTATTCACATGTTGAAGAACCTTTCTCTTGTGATGAAGTGCATTTTCCTACATACGTACAACTGCGTTTGGACAGATGGCATGTTTCCTAGGTGCTGGCCTCAAGTGGCTTGTCATACCCATATCTAAGTCCGGTAGGGACAAAAACTTTCCTTTCAGCCGACCCATTTCTCTCGCCAGCTGTGTTTGCGAGGTGATGGAACGTATGACTCATGAGCCGCTGTTATGGTGACTCAAGTCTCGCTATCTGTTAATTGCTATACAATGTGGATTTCGTGCGTGTCGTTCTGCAGTTGACCATCTCATTATTTTGCCAACTTATATCACGAACAGTTTTCTGGGGAAAACCAGACTGTGATCATGTTTTTTGTTTTGGAGAAATCCTGTAATACCTGCTGGAAGATTGGTATCCTCCATATTCTACACACGTGGAGCTTCCGAGGCTGCCTGCACCTTTTCCCTCAGAAATTTTTGAAAGACAGAATTTTCAAAGTAGATGATGGTTCGGTCTTGTTGGACACCGTTATCGAGAAGTTTGGGGTGCCTCAAGGCTCGGTCCTGAGGATGCCCTCATTGCTGCAGTCATACACTCTATTATGGACTGTCTCCCACGAGGCATCTCCGGCTCCTTTTTCGTAGACGACTTTGAGATCTATTGCATCTAGGGACATGTCTCTCTGATTGGCGTCTTCAGCCATGTCTCGCAGGAAACTTTCTTGGTCCTCCCACCATCCTACGTGTTCTAAGCAGTATTTTCTGTGGAGCGTATTAGACGACCCACTTCTGTATGTACAGATCCCTTGTCTGTTCCAAGCTAGGCTACGGATGTTTCGTTTATTTCTCTGCACATCCGTCTGTCTTACACTGTCTTAAAACATCAATCATCGTGGAATATACTTGGCCACTGATGGCTTTTACACTAGCCCGGTTGAGAGTCTGTGCAGAAGCTGCCGAATTACCGTTCTCACACCGGCGTGACGTCGTCCTCAGCAGATGCGCATGCTGTTTGTCTGCCATACCTGACCACATATCCTATACGCTCTTTTGCAACGACTCCTGCGACTGCCAGTATGAGACGAGCGCTTCTTCTCTGTTATCTCCTAGAGTTCACTTTCTGCCACTGCTGATGCAGCTTAACTTCACGCTACCTGCCGAATTCCCAGAGGGTGCGAACGATTCACTGGCTTGGCCATTTCCAAGCAGATAAGTCCACTGTCGCTGAACACTGTTTTTCAACTAAAGTGCGCGTCATTTACGACGGCGGCCGAGTTCAGGTTCGTTCTGCGCATCTGACGTCACAAAACACAGTCAGCCAATGAACAGAGAACGACGTTGCCAGAGCTCGACTGCAGTGCAGAGCACGGACGAGTGTCTTCAGTTTTAGAAATGTTCAGTCATAAATAAAGAAATTGAACAAAAGCAATGTCTTGATAGCAGACTTTCTATGAAAAGAAGTTTGGAAAAAGCATTCTTTATACCAACTGTTTCATATTCTATTAATTAATTAAACCAAGCAAGCAATAAGCCTCCTAATTCAGGCGATAGCAAGGAAATTCATTCTCACTAACCGCCTTTTCGCAATAAAGAGCAACGATAATTGTTTATTTCCTATTCTACTTCGACGAAACGCGAGTAATTCATAGTAATACCAACAGTGTTTGTCGGTATTTTGCTTGATTCTTCAAACTACTGCAAGAATTCTATTGCACGACGTGCTGTGTTAGCGTAACGGTTGAGCTGTTTGGGTGCTAAGCAAAAGAGTGCGAGTTCAGCCGGCACGATAGCTCAGCCGGCACGGTAACTCAGCGTGTTCGGTCAGAGGGTTAGCTGCCCCCTGTAATAAAAAAACTGAGTTAATGGATCAACGCCGAACTGAAACGGGTGTCTTGCGACGTCCGCACCGAGCAGATACAACGAACGAAAACGAACAAAATGAGACTACAAAAAAAAAAGCGTGTTCGGTCAGAGGGTTTACCTACCCTCTGTAATAAAAAAACTGAGTGAACGGATCAATGAATAACCTGAACGGGTGTCATGAGACGTCCACCCCGATCATATACAACGAACAAAATAGAACAAAATGAGATCAACAAAGAATTTAAAAAAAAAAGTTCAAATCTTGTTCGATGCTTAATATTTCCTTTATTTAAAAACAATATCGAAGGGTCTTACTTCATGAATTTTATTCGTTTGACTGTAATTTTTTGAAATTTCTAGTGGCTACTAAAATCGACCATACAGAAAGTAAACGCTGTGGACTTTTTCCTCTGCAAACTCTTCAAAATTTCCTGCAATGGTTTACTACATTTAGTGCTGCACAATAACTGCGTTCAACATCCAAACAAAATTAAGTCATTTATGGGGGGAAGGTATCAGTGAAGAAGATGTGTAAAAAATCAAATTTTTGGGCCAAATTGTTTTTGTGAAATCGATTGATAAGTGTGTCAAAGCAGTCGGAACACCATGTGTCTGCACAGGCGAGCAATGCAGTGATGACAAAATCGTGCACAGCGCGGAATGCGGGAAGCACGTCTCCGAAGCAGCGAAAGGGTTAATGCGGCTGTGGTGGCTTTACTTTGTAAACTGCTCGCTACACCCTAAACGTAACTTGCGAACTATACTATACTATGGCGCTGCTTCTCTTGGCGCGTGCATCTGGGAATGCAGCAATCTCCCGAGTCTGGGCGGGCATGCGCGAGCCGCCAAGATAAAAGAATTGAACTATAGTATAATGAAACAAAAATCGTGGCCATATGTCAATATTTTGAAGCTCAGTTATGAATGAATCAGTGGAAATACGTCTGCCTGAATCGCTTATGAATGGAGACGACAGTTTCCAATTAAATTCAGCATGGGACCCGATTATAGAAAATCTTCGTGCTCTGAGTAACCGGCGTCGCTCTCTAATCTCACCGTGGGAAGACAATCGTTTTGATATCGAAGAGGCGAGCTTTCACCAAGGACGGCGAGCAGAGCAGCGTGCAGACTTAGAGTAGAAGGGCACGCGCTCAAGCATCACATGAGCAATGACAACTAGTGGGGATCTTAAACTGGGAAGCTTAGTGTGTCGGTCACCAGTTTTCACCTGAAATGGCTCTGAGCACTATGGGACTTAACTGTTGTGGTCATCAGTCCCCTAGAACTTAGAACTACTTAAACCTAACTAACCTAAGGACATCACATACATCCATGCCCGAGGCAGGATTCGAACTTGCGACCGTAGCGGTCACGCGGCTCCAGACTGTAGCGCCTAGAACCGCACGGCCACTCCGGCCGGCAGTTTTCACCTGAAGGTGACAAGAAGACTTTCAACCGAAATATGGTGCCAGCAGCCAGCAACTTACAGACATCCGGCAGTTCTCCTGAAATTTTGTAGAACAATTTGTGTTTTTTATCAACTGAGCTACTGGGCTCTAAAAATTGATTAGTTCGAAATATGCACAGGCCATTTCCGTTTTCAAGAAGGATTCTCGAACAGACTTACAACACTACACTGATTAGCCAAAACGTTATGACCATCGTCCACCGCTAAGTTGGATGCATCCAAGTGGTGTTTCGTGCACGTGATGCGGTAACAAAAGTATGTAAGCGGAGCTGACACGGATGTCGGATTACCATAGTGAAGATGTGATCTGAAAATTGGAAAATCCAATAAGATAAGCGACGCTGACAAAGGGCAGATTATTATTACGCGGAGCCTGTGAGGGAGTATCTCGAAGACGGCGAGGCTAACCGATTGTTCACGTGATACTGTCATGAGCATCTACGGAAAGAGGTAGAAGGATAGTAACACTACCACTACGCGCTAAATGGGTGGACGTCTACGACTCCTCGTAGAACGTGGTTCAAAAATGGCTCTGAGCACTATGGGACTCAACTGCTGTGGTCATAAGTCCCCTAGAACTTACAACTACTTAAACCTAACTAAGCTAAGGACATCACACACATCCAGCCCCGAGGCAGGATTCGAACCTGCTACCGTAGCGGTCGTGCGGTTCCAGACTGTAGCGCCTTTAACCGCTCGGCCGTAGAAAGTGGTGTTCAGGGGCTTGTATGATCTGCAAAATGGGATATATGGTGATCTGGGGCATCTTTGCCGAAAGAGCAAATACTTGTGCACGCACCGTTCATTCTACATACTTCAACATGGATCTCCGCAGCAGACCACCCCTACGTGTTCACATGTTAATCCAGCGACATCATCAGTTACGATTGCAGTGGCCACAGGACCATCGGGATCGGCTCTTCGAGCGAATCACATTTTTGCTACACTAGGTCGATGTTCGTATCCACAAACGCCGTTATCGAGGTGAACGGCGGCTCGAAACCTGCAGCGTGCTACCGACGCAGGCTGTTAGGAGCAGTGTTATCCTATGTGAGACATTCTCCTGCTCTTGCATGGGACTTCTGGTAGCAATAGAAGAAAAGCTGATAGCTGCGAACCGCCTGAATCTCTTCGAGCTTGGTCTTCCTCGACGGCGATGTCATCTCTCGGCAGTATTTGTGTCCGTGTCTCGGAGCCAGAACCGTGCTACAGCGGTCTGAGGAGCATTATAGGGAACTCACGTTAATGTCTCGGCGACTAAATCCACCTGATGTAAACCCTGTGCAATCCATCTGGGTGGCTATCGGGCGCCACACAAATCAGCGGTTCGTTATTCACGCGAGTTACATGGCCTGTGCATAGACATCTAATGCCACATACCTCCACAAACCTACCAACTAATTGTCGGATCCCTAGTGATGCAGAATCAGTGATGCATTTCGTTCCAAAAACGGACAAACAAGTTATTAAGCGGGTGGTCATAATGCTTTGCCTCATCAGTGTAGTTAAATGTTCTCCTGTCACTCGAACGAAAAATAAAATAATAAGCATGGTCTGTGAGAAATCAAGGTATCAGACTGATGAAGGTAGACTCAGACTGGTGAAGGCATTAATCCATTAAATTTCGGGCATGCAGCCGCGCAAATAAAATTTCCTCTACTGATATTTCGGCCGCAAATAAAATTTCCTCTACTGATATTTCGGCCGCGTATCGTCTTGTGACTCGCTCTGAAGATGGCCGGACGATACGCGGCCGAAATATCAGTAGAGGAAATTTTATTTGCGCGGCTGCATGCCCGAAATTTAATGGATTATTCATTACGCCGCGAGAAGTTTAAAAAGCACATGGTGAAGGCATTATCCGGCCACCCGCTAAGTTATTTTGAATTTAGTTAAGGAAATGTCAGTAGCACAAACGGTAAATTGTAGTGTTCACTGTTTCTTATGTCCCGCATGGCAAAGAAAATTTATGTAGAGGGCGTGCTGAAAGATAATGTCTTCGAGTTTTTTATTCTGTTCCACATAGCAGATGGGATACTACATGTTATGCATATTACTCGGCTGGATTTCCCGCTTTTTACAAGTTATAACACTGTGTCGCTAGATGCCCGCAAATTGTAGTGTGTAACGTAAGAACCTCACTGCTTGAGAAACAGCGTTCTGTAACCGTATTTCTGACCACACAAACGTGAATTGAAATCTATAGATGAATGAAAGCTCTGATCGGCGATTATTCCAAACCACACACGAGAGCTACGATATCTGCAAAAATTCGACATCTAGGATTCACCTTCATTGGTATTCTCCATACAGTCGCAGTTTGGCAATCCTATTGTCACTTGGTTCCAAAACTTAAAGAACACATTCGCGAACTTCATTTTGATAGTCGTGAAGCGGAGCAAACGGATATGATGTTGTGACTCCTTCAAAAAATTAAACATTCTACAGTGACGGTGTCTACAAACTGATCTCTCGTTGGGAGAAATGTGTTCGCCGTCAGAGTGATTATCTTGAGAAATAAATATATTGACATTAGGATTAAAGACGTGGAATGTGTTTTATTTAAAAAGGTTAAGATGTTCCACATAAAAAATTCTGGGGCGTTACTTTTCAGCACGCCCTCGTACAATAACCGTTAACTGGAAGTAGTCTTAAAAAATTACCGTCTAAACAACATGTGCCCACAGATTCAAAAGTATAATGGAGTGTTTCAAGTTCCTTACAAAGTAATAATCACTTGTTGTCAGACCAGTTCTGACCAAGTGTCACACAACGTAAGAGACACTAAAAGAATACTAACGTAATACTCGTGTAAGATGAAGCTGTTAATTGAATACCTCTGTTTTTCCTAGTTCACATGTCCTGGCCCTGAATGCATATAATTAGCTACAGCAATCACGTGTAACACTTTATAAACGGGTGAATTTTACGTGTCAGTGTTATTTCAGTACAACTGTACTTGAAACGCAGCTTCGCTCTCCCTTTCACTCGGTATTCTTGGCTCTTCCGTTTATATTACCACAGACAAACCACTCGTTTACTCAGGTACGCTGAAATACTTCTGTGTTACCGACAACGACAACATTTAAAGATAAAGAATATTTATTACACGTTACCAAAGTGACTTTATGAGAGAACAGAACCATACTGACTTACCAACCAAAACTTCCAGTTCGTATCACGACTTCTAAGTTTTAACTGTTGCACAACTGCATGCCTCAGATTTATGACGACGGTACACACATATGAGATAATTATCTACTTCCATTGGCGACTTTTAAATTAATTATCTGAGATCTTACAGTTAAAATTTTAATGTGTGGCCTGAACACTATTCTATAAAGAACTCACATTTCAACTAAACAACAATAAAAGCTCAAAGTATACATTTTTATCATCAGTGCATCCACCATTTTAACACGTCTTCGCGCCTGGCCTATGTGCTTCCAGCGCGAAAATTTTCCTCTAAATTCTGTAATTATATACTGCGTTGAACTACTCTCCCAACTTTGTTCAATATGATCTTGTTCTTTATTGTTGTTATTCCCCTCGCACCTTATCAGTTGACATTGGGCTATCAACTGTACAACCAACCCACTCATCAGCCAAGGAACTAGTAACAACACATTAAGATAGAAAAATCACAAAATGGGAACGACAGATATCTGCAAGAGAATTTAAAAATTCGTAAAAATGGAAAATTTATACAAGGAAACATGATTTTCTGAGTTCTTAATTTAAAACATGAACAATAAAATGGTAAAGCCAAAACAATCAGACTAGTTTAAAAAATTTACAGCACGATGTAAAATACTGAAATTAAAACTGAATTACACGACTGTCACTAAAAGGTGGACTTGCCCTGCAAAACATCCTCTGTTGTGTTTGGTGTTCAGTAGGGTAGGAGTATGCGAACGTGAGGACGGAAGACATATGGGTAGAATCAATGGAAGAGGAACAGGTGTTAGAAGATATGAAGGAAGGAGTAGTTAATGATATCGGTTAGGTCATATTACGAAGGAGGAAAAGTGGAAGGGAAAGTTGAGAGAAGGGGGAAAGGAGATAGGGAAAGATGGAGAGAGAAGGGAAAGGGCGGCCTGATGAGATGGGATGAATAAGGTGGACTTATGGTCAGTAGGATAGGTGAAGGTCGGGGCGCATTCCATGGTCTGAGAGTGGAAGACGTTGGAATTTCGATGCTTGAGGATGTGGACGGTGTGCAGGGGAGGGGAGACAAAAGGATTTCTGGAGTAGGTCGTTGAAAAAGGCGTTCAGTGTGCGTGAGAAGAGATGGGAACTTGATGAGTGAATAAACAAACCGCGAGAGACAAGATACAAAGATGTGGTAAGTGAAGCGGAGTACTATGACGTTCATGGATTTGGAATGCCTTGAAAAGGTGGATGTCCATGCAACATTTGCGTAGAAGGTGATGTGTCGGATCGAGGATTTATTGCTTTGGAGGATACTAGAAGGGTGCGAGAATCAAATTCGGCCAGTTATTAGATTTAGCAGTTCAGTACAGCGTGGAGTTTCTGTTGGGTGGTTAGTGCTTGCGGTTTCCATGTTAGTTGTCGACCGAGGGTTATTTCAAGGTATTTTAGAGTATTATTTAAATTGATGAGTTGGTTGTAAATCATGAGGTAGAATCCATGGAGACAGCAGCTTCCTGGGTTTTGGAGGGGTTGATCGAAATGAACGATCTCTCTATGATTTCCATAAAGCAAATTCATTTCCAAAATTCTCTCTCTTATACCACATGTAGCTCGAAAGGATTTCTCATAGAGAAAAAAATTACTAATGTATAATCACGTTATATCTTTCGCAGCTCAAACAAACATAATCTACTTGATTTACTGCATAAAAACGATCATAAGATATACTACTGAACTGCTCATAGTGACTACCGCCAATGCCTCCTGGTGATAACGAACTTAAGTGTATCAACTGCGCCACATAAGCGAGAGACGACTCGCAACCACACTCACTCTCCCTTCCCGGTCTCGATCCCAAAACTACAATCGCATATACAACATTAACACCGTTCATTGATATGTTTGAAGGGTTAGTACTTTCGTAGAATCTAGGACAGTGGTTCAGAACCAGGGATTAATCATCCCTGAAGGGTAAATTTTAATTTTCTGAGGGGTAAAAACAAAGCGATTCAATTGTTTTTCAGGGATGAAAGAAAATTTTTAAAAAATCGTTACTACAGTAGTATCATTGTTTTCTAAGAATGCAATACTAATCACAAAAATTACCAATAATTTTTTTTTTTTCAAATTCTAGCACCAACACTTGACCAGTGTAGCGAGGATTACAGTCTGTGAAACAAATGAATGAAATAGCGTCTTTTTTAACCCCTAGGCGCATACTTTGTACTTTGTACCATGCATCCATGACTGTAAATGTGAACTACATACATCATATATGCTTACATATGTCATGAACCTCTCTTATCCAAATTGTACTTAAGTACTGGAACAGACCAGAAATTGCCTCATTATTCGCTTCAGAGAAATGAACAGGCTAATTGACAGGATCACGCAACACTAACCATATAATGGGTACTAAACTTCTGTAGGGCCTACACTTCATTAGTATTTAATATTATTGTTTATTATACACGTAGTAGACCCTTTGTGGATCACGTGAAGCTTCTACAGTTGTTACTGCCGTATTTCCGTGAGACCTTCATTTACTCGCTCATGGCTTTCTTCCATCCGTCCACTTTGTACCGATCTTTTTGACTCTCGTCTCTGGCTGGACTTCCCACTTGTCTATTATGATTCTGTAGATGTTACGGTCTGCAGTGTCCTGAATGGTTGATCATCAGTAAGGTCTCTGCTACTTGTTCGGCCGATGTCATATCTTCAAGGTTATCAGTGGCTGTGAGTCTATGCTCAGGGAGTCCATAGAATTAAAGGCGTCTTTTTCTAATGTCAGCAGCGGTATTTGAAATTTTCTCTGTAGTTTTGATGCTCTGCAGTCTATATCCAGCTTCAGTTTTTCGTGCTCCAAGGATTTTTATAATGATCTTTCGTTCTTCTTTTTGTAGATTTTGTAGTAGCATCTTGTTATGGTGTGACAAGGTTTCTGCAGCACACAGCACCTCTGATTGAATGACAGTGCAGCAGTGACTGATTTTTACATGCATGGACATGCACTTTTAGTTGTTAAGTTGGTGTGTTCGACCGTAGAATATCTTTAGTTTATGTGCTCGAGTTTCTTGAGACTTTTTTCTAGTCCACTGGGTTCCAAAATTTCCCCCAGGTATTTAAAATGTGGAACTCTGTTTATCCGTTCATATTTTATGGTGATATTCTGTATATTTCATGGTGTACACATAAGTTCCGTTTTCTCAAAAGAAATTTGCAAGCCAACCTTCTCGGCGCATTCCTTATTTCTATTTCAAGTACTGCATTTTGTTCATTGTCTGTCAAAATTGTAAGGTCATCGTCAAAGGCTAGGCCGGTGACTTCAGTTTGCCTTCCAATATTCACTGGTTTCCATAGGCCACGTTTTCTAAAATCGCTCTCCCATTCCCTTGTGACCATGTCCAAGATGATATTGAACAGAATTGGAGATAGTCTATCTCCTTGTCTTACTCAAGTTCTGATTCAAAACATTCCGATGTTTCCCCCATGAATTTTACTTTAGAGGTTGTGTTAGTGTCTGTCCAATGAGGTTACGTGTTTTATGGTCAAGTTCGATTTGTATTAGTGTGTTGACATGGGATTTACGGCCGAGTGAGTCATACGCACTGTTGATGTCGACGAATGTACATATGGTGGGCTTATATCTAATGGCTCTGTATTTCAAAGTTGATTTTAGATTAAAAATTTGTTCAGGGCACGAACGTCCGGATCGGAAACCCGCTTGATATTCCCCAATCTTGTGTCCAATTTGTTCCTGGGTTCTCTGCAATAGGCATGAAGAGAAGATCTTGTATTATTGTTATTATTATTATTAGTATTACTATTACTATTATTATTATTACAAAGCACTGGCAGAATGAAGTCTTCAGCCAGTAAATAAGCAATGAGTCCAGAAATCAAGTGACTTACAAGCAGTAGCCTAAGTATTGTGGAGATATTTTAATTTTGCTAATTTTAAGCCAGAGTGCTGGATATGAATGTAGCAAGTTTCGTTAAGGAGAGGAGGGCTGCAGAGGAAGCATGTTCTGTAAGAAGTGTGTAACCTCAATGTGGATAGCTCTCTTTTCTGAGAAGGGGTTGTAGGTAGAATTCTTGATGCACTGAGAAGTGCTTGCTCATTCTATAAAACAGAAATAAGTAGTACCAATAATTTCAGTGTCTCATTAGGTCGTGAGTTCGTAAAACACATACATAAACTTAACATCATTTATCTCCCATAGTTTTAAAAAAGGCGCAAGAGATGAATCCTGGGAAGGGGGGGGGGGACGAGTGGCTGGAAGGGGTTGGGTTGGGTACTAGATAACATCTGTGATCACATTATTCAGGATTGGGAACCAATAATCTAGATATTCAAAAAGATTTCGGGCTTGCAGCCGGTCGTCGTTAGCTTCCATCCACGATATTTCGACTGGACAACTGCCAGCCATCCTCAGGTGAGCCATCGAAGACTGACGAGGACGCTCTCCGTTCCGCAATATATAGCGTGCAGCGAGTATTCCGCGCATGCGTCGAAATCATATTGACAGACGAACCACACCTTCACCGGCAGCGCCCTCGCTGGTGGAACTGCAGAACTCTTCGGCGTTGTCAGTTGCCGCGGCAACTGACAACGCCGAAGAGAGCTGAGTTCTGCAGTTCCACCAGCGAGGGCGCTGCTGGCGGGCGGTGTGGTTCGTCTGTCAATATGATTTTGACGCATGCGCGGAATACTCGCTGCACGCTATATATTGCGGAACGGAGAGCGTCTTCGGCCTCCCCCATCTCTTCCCCTCCCTCCCTTCTTCAGGTCTCCCTCATCTCCTAGAACCTGGCAGATCCTCTGTATTGATCATCATCAGTGTGCCACATTAGTGTTGTGTTTAGTGCTGTTTCTCGTGTGCGTCAAGAGGTGTGATTTTAATTGTGTACTGCCTTGAGGTTCGCCGTCAATGTTACGTTATGTGCTATGCCATCCGTCAACACCTTTATGCTTCAGTCATACTGTGCCTTGCGTTCTTTTAATCGTCGCAGTGTGTGGATTTTTGTGTGTGCTACTTTTAAACAGTTTTTTTATCTCCATTTTACAGTCACCCCGTTTTTTGTCTATTGCCTTCCATGATGTTCCCCCTTTTTTATATCTATGTTCACCTTATTCTCTCCTTTGCTGTTTTTAAATGTCTTCTATTGTTTTGTTCTCTGTCTTTCGGCTGAAGAGCAGCGCATATGCTGCTGCCAGCCCGCCCCGATGGGGAATTGAAATACAATAAAATAAAATAAAAAAGCGTCTTCGTCAGTCTTCGATGACTCACCTGAGGATGGCTGGCAGTTGTCCAGTCGAAATATCGTAGATGGAAGCTAACAACGACCGGCTGCAAGCCCGAAATCTTTTTCAATATTTAGTTCGCCGGGAAAATTTTAAATTTCACAATAATCTAGATATTATTGTTAGTTTGACTTGGTTTTAATGCTCTTATAATTGTGGTGGACACTGTTGAAGTCCTAGTGTTGTACAAAACTGCGCTGTAGTACGTTGTTTGGCGTAATTGCAATATTTGCCAATGCACTGATATGCTGACTGTGTAATGAGGAGAAATCACATGAGAATTCTATAAGCAGCTGTTTTATACTGTGCTGTTTCAAGGAACTGCATCTATAATTATGCTGTTTGAAGTATTTTGCAGCGTTGTGTCTGACACTTCTGTATCAAGTTAGCATGCAGAGCTATTACATGTCGAGCCCACACTTCGTTACCAGGTGAGATGCAGACGGTATGATTGCTGAGATGAGCCGGCCTTTGGTGCGGCACTCCTGGCCCCCCACTGGACGGCTGCCCCAGTCGAGGGCGGGTGGTCTGTGTGCGGTCAGCCAACACCGACGCAGAGCCGGAAATCCGCTCGCTTCCGCTGCTCAGCTGCCTGTCTGCACACACACACACACACACACACACACACACACACACGCACACACACACACCTACGCGTGTGCAAAAAAACTCACACGGGCAGAGGTGTACACACACACACACACACACACACACACACACACACACACGCACACCATTCGCCTCCCATGCGAGCCGATTAGTTGCGGATGCCACAGCTCAAGAATTCAGGCGCCACCACGCTCCCTCTTCTATTATGTACGTCCATCAACCCAACTGGTCTGTTGTATGAACATTTTATGCACTATTTTTGCGGTGAGCGCCTGTGAATCATGCAGATCACTGTGGCTTGCGCAGCAGTTTGTTTGTTCGGCCGTTCTGCAACCGAGTGCCTTTTCGGCTTTCATATTTGTTATTTCAGTGACATTCGTGAACACCTGATTCAATAGCCATTAATCTTAGCATCAGTTGACGATTTCAGCGGTGAAGACATTAATTCCGCCAAAAGTGAGTAACCGAATGCTAATTACCAGTCTATATTGACTTCTGGAGAACTGATAGAACAACAAATTGTAGATCATATTGCTAGCATGTATTCAGTACTTAATGTATAGGGAAAAATTACATTTTTAATTGTTTCAACAATAAATTTCAATCACATATTCAGAAATGTAAAATACCTAGTCAAAGAATAATTATTCAGGATGATTACAAACGGTTAATCGAGGTTTGGATGAATGGTTCAAAAATGGTTCAAATGGCTCTTAGCCCTATGGGATTTAACATCTGAGGTCATCAATTCCCTAGAACTTAGCACTACTTAAACTTAACTAAGGGCATCACACACATCCATGCAGGGGGCAGGATTCGAACCAGCGACCGTAGCGGTCGCCCGGTTCCAGACTGAAGCGCCTAGAACCGCTCGGTCACCACGTTTGGATGAATGTATTTCATAAAGCATTAAATAAAACTAGTGAATGGTACAGTATACGAAAAAGAATATATGAATATATTCTACTATCGATATAAACGCGCCCAGGCGTCAGCAATTTCACCTGGCGAGGAATGACTACTAGCCAGACCCACGCATGATGCATGTAGTATCAGTGAGCGTGCTGTCGCTGTGTAGAATGGGGAAGGGACGCTACCTATCTGAGTTTGACAGAGGGCACATTACGGAGACTCAGCACGAGCACTGCAAAATTTCTCGGGTCTTCAAGGAGCACTATGATTGTCGTCTTCAACCCGTGGCGAAACCAAGGTGAAACTACGTCCAGACATCTTGGGTCGGGCGGCCACCCCTCATTGCAGATGTTGGACATCGTAGGCTGGTCAAAGGCGACGAACTGTGGCGGAGCTAACATCAGACTGTAATGCTGGGCGGAGTACAAGTGTGTCTGAACACACAATGCACCGAACACCCCTTACGATGGGCCTCCGCAGCCGACGACCCATGTATGTGCCAAAGTCAACACCACGACATCGGCAACTACGACTGAAATGGGCACGTGACTATCGGCAATGGACGTTGGTCCAGCTGCAAAGCATCCCATGGTCTGATGAATCCCGACACCTTCATCAGGCCGATGGGAGGGCGCGAATCCGTCGTCTTCCAGCGGAACAGCTGCTTGACAACTGTACTGTGGAACGAAGACAATGGTGGCGGCTCCATTACGCTCCGGGGAACATTGACGTGGGTACCCATGGATGCAGTGGTGCTCGTCTAAGGAACCATGACGGCCAAGGAGTACGGTTGCAGAGCACGTACACCCCTTCATGTGACTCTCGATGTAACGTCGAACAGATGGCGCGCAAATTCGGGTAGAACTTCAAAGGTGTTTACGCGTGCCCTCACACGAGAACACAGAGCTATACTTGAAGACACTTGTACAGCCACAGATATAACGGCTTTCTGGACTGACGTACTAAAGAAATCGGGTAGCACTACAAAGAAACTTCTAATGCCGGACGGCTTGCCTGTCGTATTGAATTTTACACACAAACTTTCCTCATGAATCACTCCGTCTATTAATGACAAAATCAATACACCAGTTCCTATTAGTTTCCAAACGCAGACTAAAAAACGTGGTGGGAGACATCAATTTCCAACGTGTGTAGATATACACGGCGCTGTCTGGAGCTGCTTGTTTACTGCCTTTCCCACCAAATACCTCCTCCCGAAGCAGGGCTCTAACCTGCTACCATAGCAGTCACGCGGTTCCGGACTGAAGCGCCTACAACCTCTCTGCCACACCGGCCGACGATATACACACTGGTCTGTATGGATCTAAACTGCACAGAAATTTTTTTGCTGACATTCAAACAAGACTTAATTTAAGTAACTGCAATTGAACTATTATTATTGTTAATTACTACTAAGTGCGATGCCACCCTGTTGGATGATACAAAGCTATTGTATTTCAATTTTCCGAGTTTCCGAGCATTTCTCTCGTTTCCTCCGTGTATTCCTTTTCTTCCTTCAGTTCACTTGATGTTCTGGAGGCGACTTCAGTCTCTGGCAGTACTTTCCACTTGCAAACTTTTTCTCTCTATATTTTTCTTTTGAAAATATCTGGTGCACTTACATGTTCCTTCCCCAAATCCTTCTTCAACTGCTGGATTCAGGGTATGGTTTTGAGTTTTTCTCCGTACGCCGCAATTTTCTGAGCGAGTTTTATTGCTGGGAGTTCGTGAATATACCCATAAAATTTCAGTATTCTTTTTCTTATGTCTGCGCGGGATTCGATAATTTTTCGGTATTGTAGCTACTATCCACCTACGTGAATCTGGGACTCAAAGTAGTCAATGAGACTGGAACGCAACGTGGCGTAAGGAAGAGCGTGAGGTTCTACGTCGGAGTGAAGCTGGTGAATCAGTTGATAAATTGATGGACCGCTTTGGCCAGGAGGAAAGCACATTTTTGTGTTCCTCCCCTGATGTTATGCACCAGGATATCCTGTTCGCCCATCCGATGTAGTACGACCAAGATTCTACCCTACAACTGAATTCCCGGGAAAATGGTGGCGGCGGCCGGACGTTGTTGATGGAGGCGTGAAGTTCCGCTGACTGTCTGGCAACCTTCAGCATCGACTGGGAGAGCGCTGAGAAGCGTTCCACAAGTAGTTCGCTAGTATGTTGCATCTTCTGCATCAGAAAGATTACTGGATGGGTCATGTTCACAGGTTCCACGATAGTTGTCATGGTGAAAGCTGCCTGAACACAGGCACTATCTGCAGCTGTTGCGTAGGAAGTTCATCTAAATCCTCAACGCCAACTAACTGTCCTCAAATCTCAACATTATATTTAAGAAGACAATGAATTGAACACTGGTTGTCTTCATCAAAAGAGCCAAGTAACCAACTTTGTAACTGTTTCAGAACAGAGAAATGAGTTATCAACTACACACACGTACTTGGAACGACAAAAGGAAGGCTGTCACAATCAGAATTCCTTCTCTACTAGTTGACTATCAAATGTGTAAGTCCTCGCTCCCCTGGAGCGGAGAGCATTGCAACAGATTAACACTTAATTTACGGTCTGTACAGGTTCACAGTTTCTGCACTCTTGCCAAGTGAGTCTGATAGACTACCAACACGCCTGCGAGGGTGGCGTGCGGTCTTCCTGTCTTGGCTGGCTGCGTCGTAACTGCCATGGTCGTTGCGCTCCTAAATACCCGCACGAAGGAGGTACATTACTTCCTGATTGGCATCCTGATTGGCTTCCCAGTGACATTGGCGGATGCATCAAAAGGTTCCTGGTGTGAACGACCTCTCTTGCTGATTTACACGCCCGGGGTATCCGAAGACCGTCTGCAGGTCGCGCTGCAAATGACAGAGTGGAACGTCGTGTAGTTGCAGGGACTGAGCTGGCAACCAACCCGACGGCGTTGTGTGGTGTCGGCGCCTGACGGCTTTTGTGACACTCCAGTAAGTGAAAGTACAATTAAAACAATGCAACGAAATGAATAGCGGTAGCTGCACGCAGGCGTTGATATACGTCAACGGGACAGTTGAAAATTTGTGCCCCTACCGGGACTTGAACCCGTGGCAGATGCTTTGTCCATCCGAGCCACCGGGGACACAGAGGACAGTGCGACTGCAGGGACTTATCTCTGGCACGCCTCCCGTGAGACCCACTTTCCAAACTTATTGTCGCGCACTGTATTCGCAGTGCCCCTGCCCATTACACTCATTACTCGATGCTTTACCGATTCTTGAAACAGTTCGGGCATTGTTTGTGCATCCGCACAGAAGATGGTCAAACGGCAGGTGAGCCTTAACAGTATATATGTGAAGATGGTATCTGTTCTTTGCGTGCCTGGAAACCGAGAGGTCTGTCGGACCACGGATTTTTTAAGTCTTAGTTTTAACCTATTCTTCCACTCTCAACTATGTTAGTAATAGTCAAAAGAGACATGGCTCGGAATTCACGTCAAACTGTAGGTCCCCTTTCCCCAGTTAGATAAGTAGGATACATAGAAGTTGCCAAAGAGGCATTCGATCGTAAGACGCATCACGCCATCGAGCTAGACCAAATTATTATTATTATCTTTATTATTATTATTATTATTAGCGTTCAAAGAAAAGTAACATTAGAAACCTTTTGACAGAAGATCAATAAGCAAATGATATTCAATCTTTCTTGGGTTTTTCCTCATTTTCCCAATATTTCTTCCTTTTGTGTCTGAAGGCCTTCTTTTTTTCCTCGGTCCACTTTGGTCTGCATGGTTTTGGTTCCATCTTTGGAATAAACTTCCGCTTATCAATTTTGCTTCTGAATGTATCTCTATCTGATGAGTTTGTTACGTCAATTTTTGCTTTTGTCTAATTCTTCTTAACTTCAGTTACCCAAGGTTATGATGCTTTAAGGGAAGTCACATATTCCAATAAACGTTTAGTTAGTCTGTTTCCAGATAATCTGACTAGGTGTCCATAGAACTTCATTGGTTTCATTCTTAGGTCAATTTCGATGTTTGATACTTTTTCTGTTGTCTCGATGGTTTGTAGTCTGTATCCATCTTGTGCGTATCATGGTCCCAGAATTATTTTTTTTTAATATTTCTCTGTACTTTCTTAATTTCTTGTAAATCTATTTTTCGATTCAGTGAGAGTGTTTCACTTGCGTATGTGACTGTCGGTTTGGTTACTGTGTGTAGTGTCTAATTTTAGTGCCTTTTGACAGGCATTTTTGTTACACAAATCCGAAATAAATGTGGACTATTTCTTGATTTTCTGCAATCTGTTTTTGTGTTATTTTTCAAGTCCTGTTGGTTCAATAATTAAAGCGTTTGGCTCTCTTGAGTTCACCATAACTTGTTTTAAGTTTTCATATATCTAATTTGGAACGCCTGAATTCAGTCTTCTCAAAGGAAATTTACAGATTCTTTGAGAGCCTCGGTTTCTTTTACTACTGTTTCTTAGCTGTCCTTAAGAATCGCTAAGTCATCTGTAAACGTTAACTGTGGGATGTTTAGTTTTCCTTGATCTCTTCCTAGTTCGATTGGCTTCCAAAAGTTTTGTTTTCTTTGCTCCATTTCCCATTATTTTATTACTTTGTCTAAAACTATGTTGAATTATATCGGCGGGATCCCATATCCTTGTCTTAGACCTGTTTTAACTAAGAATGATTGCGAAATTTCTTCTATAAATTTAATTTTTGATTTGGTTTCTGACAGTGTTTTCTCGGTCATGTTTCGAGTTTTGGTGTCTCGTATGCGTTCTACAATACTGCATAGAGATTGTCTATCTACAGAATCCTATGCTTTTTTTGAACCAACGAATGTGCAGACCTTTCGACCTGATTGCTTTAATCTAAAAAAAAAAAAAATAAGTTAAAGATCCGTTCCGGGCACGATCTACTATGTCAAAAGCCTGCTTGGTAGTATGAAATTGTATATTCTAGCAGTCCTTGTGCCCTCTTTGGAAGACAGGCTGATAAAATTTTGTAAGTTACCAGCAGACGTAAAATGTCTCTGTAGTTGTTTACATCTGATCTCTTTCCCTGTTTGTGCAATGTAATAATTAGTGCACATTTCCAGTACTCTGGAATGTTTTCCTTCTGCCAAATTTCTTGGATGATTTGAGTGATCTCTTTTAATTAATATGGACCAAGGTTCTTCAGTAGGTCAGCTACAATTCCATGTTCTCCCGATGATTTATTATTTTTTGAGTTTTTAATGTAACCACAAATTTCTTTTTGAGTTTGCTGTAGTGAAGTTTCATTCGTGTGTTCTGGTTGTAATCTGGGGAATCTCATACATGTTTGGAAGCAATTTACAAGTTGAGAAAAGTATTTGGCTAGTTATTGACATTTTTCTTTCTTACTTGTTTCCTGAAACAGAGGTTTCTTGGAGTGTATCCTTTGATTTGATTTTCATACTTTTGTAGAAGTCGTGTGTTTTATGGCTCCTAAAGTCTTCTTCAGTTGAGTTAAGTTGTTCATTAAGATATTTTCTTTTAGTTTGTCCAAGTATTTTAGCTGTTTGTTTTCGGACTTTGAAAAATTTCTCTTGTGTGATTTCTGATTTGTCACAATTATAGTTTTACAAGGCTCATTGTCTCTCTTCTATTGTTTTTTCACAATCTGAATTCCACCACGTGTGCTTGGATTTTTTCTTTAATGGGATCAGTTCTCTTACTTTCTGTACTGTTTTCGTTTGGAAATATCTCCAGTTGTTTGTAGATTATTTTTTTACCATATTTCTGTACTTTTTGATTCTTGGATGTTCTTTTCGAATTAAATTTGGGAATTAGTGGTGGTTTCCTTTGGAATTTCCTTCTTGGTGTCAATTTAATTTTGACTCTGGTAAGATAGTGGTCAGAATTTTTACTTGTTCCTCTGCGGACTTCAACGTCATGTAGTTGTTTTTGGAAATCATAGCGGATCGCAACGTAGTCTATTAGAAATTCACGTAGCTAATGGATGGGGGATCGCCACGTTTTTTGTTTCTTACTGTTCTTTCGAGGTGATGTTGACATGATTATTAGATTGTTTTGTTGGCACAATTCGATGAGCCTGACGCCATTCTTGTTCGTGAATTTGCTTGCAGGGTAATTTCCGATTGTTTTTTATGTTTCCTCTCTATGTCAGTTTGTTCGTTTAAATTACCGAGAATAATTTTATGTCCTCATTCGGAATTTTGGACATTTTATTTTAAAATTTTTCCCAAAATTTTTCTGTATTCTCAGGTTCTTTCATGTTGTCAATGATAGTAGCTGCATGAACATTAATGCTGTACTATTGGTGTGCTTAATTTGCTTCGTCATTAGTCTGTTTCTGTTTTGATTTACATATGTAACAGACTCAAGAATGTCCTTGTTCACAATAAAGGCCATGCCAAATAATGCAGCTCCTATGTATATTTTCTTATCTATTTTGCTTTTAAAGATACGGTAGTTGTTGTAGTCTGTTGTTTCCGAATCGGTGAATCTAGTCTCTTGAAGTGCAAGGATTTGAATTTTCTGTCTGTTGGAGCTTTGTAGTGAGATTCTGTAATTTACCAGTCTGAATAAGTGTTTGGATGTTAAAAGTGCCAATATACGTGTGATATTTTCGTCGAAATTTGCCAGAGAACTCCGACTTTCTCTGTCGTACGAGCCCAAGCTCCCCAGAATCCGATAACTTGGTTGCCACCACTGGGCGAGTTGATTGACCACCTGAGGTAGAGTTAATATTACTTGTATGAATCATTCTGCTTAGGTTGCAGCCAATACTGGTTGGATAGAACCAGGGATTGTTAGTTACTGGAGTTCGGCCGCACCTCACGTGGTGAACAGACGCCGGCCAGAGTACCGGTGGATACCACACAGACGTGTCTGGACTTTTAAACGTGTTTTCTCTCCTTTATGAAGCTTGCCTCTTAGGCAGTTCCACCGTTCCGATGATCTGCATCTGTACTTTCACTGCCGTTCAGGTCTTCCTCGTTACCCTGGCAAGGAACTCTTACAAGGTACTGTCACCCAGTTCAGGTGATCCAAAGTTTTTTAACGAGGTGTTAGTCCTGCCCCTTCTCCTTTTTCAACCGGGCTTGGGAACGGCTTAGTCAGAGTTATTATGTTTATTATTATTATTGTCATTATAGACAACGTCTGTATTGATTTGCAAATCCTGCCACAAATTCTTTCTGAAACTGTGCTTTGCTTCCTTTGTGATGGCGAAATTAAACTTTATGAGGATGTTGGAAAAGGACAGATGCTGTCTGTAAACTATGTATTAAATGTGAAAAGCGTTAAATCTGAAACTGCGTTTCATACTTCATCAAAGTTTTCACCTGCGTGACTAATGTGACGAAGGTAAAGGCTGTCAAATCTCTAGACTCTGTTGAATTTGCTGAAACTCCTACATATGTCGGTTGGCTATAACTGAAGTGTAGCTATTCACAGATGTCAAATGTGCGTATTAATTATTGTGTGGCACCGGAACTTGTTAGATATGCTAATGCGTTAATGCGGAACCGATTTACGCTGAAAAAAATTAGTTCAAATTTTGGCCACTAGGTGAAAATTTGACGCTGGGGAGCCTGTCGGCGACGACTCTGGTATTCATATTGAAAAAAAAAAAAAAAATGTGTAAGCGACGGGTACTAATAAAATCAACATTACGCTTTCAAACTTGTTTGACCTTTTCTGCCCATGTCCCATTCCTAATCCATCACACATGGAAACTTTTCTGTACATCTTTCTTGCATTCACAGCACCAGATTTGCACCTGATGACTGTACTTTAATTAACCGCCTGGTGAGAAGTGTGCGTAAGTTATTGGAGACTGTGCGAACGCTGTAGCTGAAGAATTAATGACTGCTGCTACGTCACAAGCTATCGAACTGAATGAGGGTAACACAGACATCAGCATTCTTTTGATGGATCCTGGGAAAGCCGTGGGTTTAGTTCTAAAAACGTGTTACAGCTGTAGTCAGTACTGACACTGGCAAAGTTTTGGATTTTAATGTTGTCTGTAAGTAAGCGAACCATAAGACCATAACTATTCATAACTAGCAGTGTGTAAAAAAAGATTATGATAGAATATGTAGAGGAATGGATATATCAGGAGTAGATAACTTTTCCAAGGTTCGCAGAAAGAGATAGGTGTCAGATATGTGAATTACGTTAGTGACAGAGACAGCAAGGAGTTAACTGCAGTGCGGAACAATAAGCCATGTGATGTTCCAATATGAAAACTTGACTGTGTGGGTCGTTTCAGAAAAAGGACGGCAGCACTCCTATCTCACCTAAAAACTAAACTGTTAACGCAAAACTGTCTTAAGTCAAAACAATAAGATATGATGAAAGGCTAATGATTCATGTATTGCAGGGTATTATGACATGTCCATTAGAGAAAACTGTGATAATTTAGAGAAAATGAAAATAGCTGTGTGAAGCACTTTCTTTCACCATGTATCAAATATGAAAAACCATGACACACTTTATATCTACCTCCACCAAACATTTGGTGTAAATATAGGCGAGCTGAATCTTCTGGTACCCTAGATGCATTTACACACAACTTCCTCTGCCTTTGGTAGTAATGGAGACAATCAAACCTATATGCAAAATGTTGTCAAATCCAGAGATACTAAAGAAATGTTTATTTCGGAAGTCCCAGAATGTGAATGAATCCATAAATCCTTCAGTAATGTCCTGTGGAACCATGTCCCTCGAAATCCCTTTTTTGGCCTCATGACTGTATAGTTAGTAGTGTCTCATGCTGTAATAACCTGGGGACAGTTCTGGAGATAAAAAATATCAAATTACAACACCTTCATCCGCCTAAATTTCCAGTTCTTTTTTTTTTGCTACGAGTTTAAGCGTTACGCTATGCCATCTTCAGGCCCATTGATCGACATGTAGAAAGAATCCTACTTCCTGTACAATCGAAACAGGGGCCGGTATGCAGTCCCTGGTATCCGTAGAATTCTTTTTAACAAGTACTTCCATCAGCACTTGAAGACTTTAGACATGCGTTCAAATGATGATCGAATTCGACGCGCACGTCGCCGAATTGTCGTCGACTCAAAGGACTTGCACCAGGCGACCGGTCTACCCGACGGGAGGCCCTAGACACGCGACATTTCATTTCATTTCATTTCATGATCGAATTAATCACTTTGTGAAAAAGAAGTATACGGATATCAGTGACCATATGCTGGCCTCTACTTCGACTGTACAACAGATGGTATTCTTCCTAAACGTCGGTCAGGCGTCCTACAGATGGTGTAGTGTAACACTGAAACTGGTAGCAAAAATAAAGTGAAACTGGAAATTCAGACGGTTTAAGCTGTTTTTATTTGACATTTTGCATGGAATACCCGAGGTCACACAGAATTGTGGAGATCTCTTATATTAGGGCAGAACACAGCTAGAGGACTACAAGGAATGGATGTGCGTTGTCTACACCAACAAAGCTTGCTGCTCAGAAAAAGACAAAAGAGGCAACATAGAAAACAAGAAGACAAGCACTGCCCAATTGCGATACTGCAGAAGACATAGAATATGCTTCAGCACAGTTCTAGTGCAGGAAAGAGTCAGAAAAGTATAAAAGTTTTCAGTTAAAGAAACCTTTGGACCTTAATATCTCGGGACTACTCTTGCGAAAAATTACCCTTTTCCTCAAAATGTATTGCACGTAGAAACATGAAATTTTCACAGGACGCCAAGAATAAGATTCCACACTTACGTAACTAGAATAAGAAGTTTGTAGCCAAAAAGGCGTTCTTATGAAGATACTAAATTTAGCCTTATTACGGAAGAACATTCTGGTCGCTCCACACTGTTGCCCAAGTGCTGAATCAGTTTTTCTTGGTTTCGCTCTCGCATAAATCTGATGAAACGAGTTCGCACCTTTTTCGTACTTATGGTCCTCCGTGCTGATTTTCGGTTACGACAACATTGATTAATACTATGGAACGTGTTGAAAGATAATGGGTGAGAATGTGCCGTAATTTAATATTAAAAGTATATGTCGGGCAACCTCGCGCTAAATCCATTCTATAGTACATCGAGTAACTTGCCTCTCGCCCCGCACGTTGCCGAAAATGTATGGATTCTGTAACACCGTAGGAGATAATGGAAGTTTCGAGACAAGGAAGAAAGGGGCATTTCCACAGGTTCGAGCAGATTAGCGAGACAATATGCGTTTCATAACGTCCCGACATCTGGATGCCCCATCCTCTGCGTCTTAACCTAACAACAACCTAAGAAGATGTTAGTTTGATCAACAGGCGCAGAATGGAACTCTCCAACCCGTTTCATAGACAGCTTGGGGCCCAGTGCCTCCAACCTTCCTGATGGGCCACATAAAATTCTGCAGTAGAAAACTGACTGACATGACTAACAGTGTAGTCCTTTGTGGAGGAGATGTTTTCAATATGTTGTGCGTATGTCCATACTCGACATGTAGGAAGCAACTACTTTTCTGTGAGCCCTGTTATACTGAGGTGTCGCTCGGCATGTGTCTCATCAAAATGTTTGGGCCTAGTAGGATAATCTGCTATTGATATTGTTGTCGGAGGCTCTATTGCTACAAGCAAGTTATTGGGATGTCTTAATCTCAGCCTGCGTTAAAGCGCGTTGGAAGTTGACTGAGGGAACTCAGATAGTATATCCGAAACATAGGGCAAACTTAGCTAGTTCTGAGTACAGCCCTTTGACGGCCGTTGTGGCCGAGTAGTTCCAGGCGCTTCAGTCCGGAACCGCGCTGCTGCTACGGTCGCAGGTTCGAATCCTGCCTCGGGCATGGATGTGTGTGATGTCCTTTGGTTAGTTAGGTTTTTGTAGTTCTGAGTCTAGGGGACTGATGACCTCAGATGTTAAGTCCGATAGTGCTCAGAGCCATTTGAACCAATACGGTCTTTTCTGTACGTAGTCTCGTTAAAGATAATTAATACCATGATTTACAAGGGCTTAATTGCTTCTACCACACTCCATATAGGTACCATAATCAGCAGAAAGCTTAGGACAGAAGAAAGGTTACATGAACTGGAAGCAGAAGGTGGCTTGCAGATTGTAAACGTAGGCAAATGCAACGTCACGTTGATATGACTGAATAGCAGAGATTTCTTTTCTGTAGGGGTGCAGACTAAGGAGTCGACTCAGGAATAAGTTTCATCATTAAAAAGTAAATTAAGGATCGAATTGTTGGTATTAAATGACTCGCAGAGAGATAGCAACAATAATGTAAAAAATAAATGAAAGACACCAATTTGAAATTGTACACCTGTAACAATCTCGCATTTTCTTGAAGAAGTAAAAGATATGTATCAGGATTAAACTACAGCAATTCACGCTGTCAGATAATAATGGGTGACTTTAATGCAAAAGTGAGGACAATGTTGAAAAACGACTGTGAGTATGGAATTTCAGATTCGATACCATGAAAAATAGAGACAACATAGAAGGTGTGCTTGGAATTCGCTGAGATGAGCCGAATGTACAACCCCAACACATTTCTTTAAGAAAGTCATAGCAGAAAATGGACATGGAAGAGACCAAGCGGAATTAAAAATGCCCAATATGCCCTGCCATTGGAACAAGTAATGCACTAAGGTATTTTATCACACATGGTCGTTTTGGTGATCAGGGTGTTACTGTTTGGGGAGGCACAGTGTTACACCGACGTGCTCACGTCCAAATCTTTAAACACAGTACACTCACTGCTCAACTTTATTTTTATGGGTGAAAATGAGTGACCGCATCTAACAACACAACTGGAGGAGCTTTTTGGAACGAGAGGATATAGGCGAATGGGCTGGCCTATCCGTTCCCCCGACTGAAATCCCACGTAGCACGTGTGGGACGCGTTGGGAAGATGTATTGCAGCAAGTCCACCAAAGACCTTCCAGCAGTTGCAGCCACAGCGCTGGAGGGAAGGAATACCCTACCAGAATAGCTCCGTATCACCCTTGTAGCCAGCATAGGACCACATTACCATCTGTGGTGACGACAAACCGTATTGAGAACAATATTACTCCTTTTATAATATCCAGTGGATCATTATTAACCGCAATGACTTCAATATAACTATTTTCGTCGAATAAAATCATTTGGGGTCGTCTCATTGCGCAATTCTTCCAGTTACCTTCTGTACTACACTGTATGGACAAAATTCAATCGAGCTTTATTACTTGGCAATGACACATAACGCGAAAGTTGCTTTCGTTCGCAAGTTTTGCACATCGGTGTATGAAGAAAACAAAGCAGACATGTATGCTGTGAAGATATTATGTCACATTGGTGTTGTTGAGGTCTTTAGTCCTGAGACTGGTTTGATGCAGCTCTCCATGGTCACATGGGTATGTAAGCCATATTGCTCTGTTACGACGAACCGGGAGACCAAGAGAAACGTGTTTTGAAGATTTCTGCAAAAATGTATACAGTGTACACAAGAAAAAAGTGACTGAGACAATAAATTGTACAATTACGTTCATTCCGAAGGGCAGTCGGAAGAAGCAGAGAAAGCAGAGAAAATTCCTACACCAAGAAGAAATGCAGATGATAAACGGGTATTCATTGGAGAAATATATTATACTGGAACTGACATATGATTACATTTTCACGCAATTTGGGTGCATAGATCCTGAGAAATCTGTTGTGTCTAGACAAGACAGCCTAGACACAATGAGAGGAAGCCGAAAGGCACGCGCTAAGCTAAAGCAGGATGGCGTGAGGTCTGAAACAGGATACGTAATGAATGCTATAAAGAAAAGTACGTAGCTTCTGCAATACTTAACTTTAATCCATCCTTTTGGTACATCGGGAGATTGTGGCGATATTAGTGAGACTCTTTAGATGCATGCAATGTTACTAATTGCGCCTTGCTAGGTCGTAGCCATTGACATAGCTGAAGGCTATTCTAACTATCTGCTCTGCAAATGAGCGAGGCTTCGTCCATGTAGTCGCTAGCAAAGTCGTCCGTACAACTGGGGCGAGTGCTAGTCCGTATCTCGAGACCTGCCTTGTGGTGGCGCTCGGTCTGCTATCACACAGTGGCGACACGCGGTTCCGACATGTACTAGTGGACCGCGGCCGATTTAAAGCTACCACCTAGCAAGTGTGGTGTCTGGCGGTGACACCACAAAGTCACTATCCAGAACAACCTCCTCCGGCTATAATAACGGCATTCACACGCCCGGGCATTGAGTCAAACTGAGCTTGGACGGCGTGTACAAGTACAGCTGCCCATGCAGCTTCAACACCATACCACAGTTCATCACGAGTAGTGACTGGCGTGTTGTGACGAGCCAGTTGCTCGGCCACCATTGACCAGACGTTTTCAGTTGGTTAGAGATCTGAAGAATGTGCTGGCCAGGGCAGCAGGCGAACATTTTCTGTATCCAGAAAGGCCCGTACAGGACCAGCAACATGCGGTAGTGCATTATCCTGCTGAAATGTAGGGTTTCGCAGGGATCGAATGAAGGGTAGAGCCACGGATCGTAACACATCTGAAATGTAACGTCCACTGTTCAAAGTGCCATCAGTGAGAACAAGAGGTGACCGAGACGTGTAACCCATGGCACCCCATACCATCACGCCGGGCGATACGCCAGTATGGCGATGACGAATACACGCTTCCAATGTGCGTTCACTGTGATGTCGCCAAACACGGATGCGACCATCATGATGCTAGATTCATCCGAAAAAATGACGTTTTGCCATTCGTGCACCCAGGTTCGTCGTTGAGTACACCATCGCAGGCGCTCCTGTCTGTGATCCAGCGTCAAGGGTAACCGCAGCCATGGTCTCCGAGCTGATAGTCCATGCTGCTGCAAACGTCGTCGAGCAGTTCGTGCAGATGGTTGTTGTCTTGCAAACGTCGCCATCTGTTGACTCAGGGATCGAGACGTGGCTGCACGATCCGTTACAGCCATGCGGACAAGATGCCTGTCACCTCGACTGCTAGTGATGCGAGGCCGTTGGGATCCAGCACGGCGTTCCGTATTACCCTCCTGAACCCACCGATTCCATATTCTGCTAACAGTCATTGGACCTCGACCAACGCGAGCAGCAATGTCGCGATACGATAAACCGCAATCGCGATAGGCTACAATTCGACCTTTATCAAAGTCGGAAACGTGATGGTACGCATTTTTCTTCTTTACACGAGACTTCACCAGGCCACGCCGGTCAGCTGCTGTTTGTGTATGAGAAATCGGTTGCAAAGTTTCCTCATGTCAGCACGCTGTAGGTGTGTGAATTCTCTGAAAAGCTAATCATTTGCATATCACAGCATCTTCTTCTTGTCGGTTAAATTTCTCGTCTGTAGCACGCCATCTTCATGGTATAGCAATTTTAATGGCCAGTAGTGTAGTTAGCTGCGTGAAAAAAGGAACAGTCCATGGCAGTTTCTCGGTAACTGTAGAGATGATGTCAGTATCCGTAGCGCCTCTGACTTTCATGCAGAACACTTGGATTCAATTCCAGATATTGCTTGACATTTTTTCTTGGTGGGAGGTCTGAAACAGTTTGCTCTCAGCCTCGTGAGGCCAACCCAGAAGCTATTTGAGTGAAAACTAACGGTTCCAGGAATGAAAAGTCAAGAACTACCGGGAGAGCGGTGTGCTGACCGCATGCCCCTCCACATCCGCATCCAATGACGCCTATGGGCTGAGGATGACACGGAGGCCGGTCGGTACTGTTGGGCCTTCATGGCCTGTTCAGGAGGAGTTTTAGTTTAGTTTGTCAGAACCAGACTCCTTAGTTAGTAGAAGTGAGAAAGGTATGGAATGAAATGGTATACAGTGCTGGAATTGTTGTTGTCTGTAGTAGAGAGCAGCGAAGAAGTGAAGAATTATAGCACCATTAGTATTTTGTCAGGGCTATGCAAGACTTTTACAGAAATACTTATTATAAATTTGATACTTCAATCAGGAAAAAGATTAAGCTGGCTGTAGGAGTTGGTATAACACAAATGACCATCTAATGCTATCGAATAAGCCATAGAAAGAGACAACGAAAACCAAGTACTGCTTTGTATAGATTTCAAAGGTCATGAGAAAGCATTTGCTCTGTTGCAGTAAAACATTTGATGGCTGCGCTTGAGGAACAAGGAGTAGCATCCGCCTACATTTTTTGTTGAAGAATGTGTACAACAAGGCTATAGCTTCCATTCAATAACATCAAGTGCATGAAAAGCTCAGAACTCAAAACAAAGTCACGCAAGCTGATTCCATTTCACTATTTACTTCAACTTTGGAAGATGATACAGGAACAGTAATAAACACACCCCATACAGTGTATAACAGGTAGAGGTGCAGTTATTTTTATATGTGGTATCTTGATAAGCACAGACATCACTGTGTTGGTTGTTTTTGTCTGTGTGTCGCACAGTTTTCCCACAAATACGTCACAAACTTTCCGACGTGATGCTTTTTGCATGGCCGTAACTGCACGACTGAATGGACTACAGATGTAAGTATAGGCAAACCGTTTTGCGTCCACCTATGCTCTCTTCAACACCTTACCTGCTGCCCTGGGTACAGTTAGCATTAATCGCTTGTTCCTGCCACATATGCTCGGAAGTATTACACAAGCTAAAAACATACATCTTGTAACAGCTATAATTATTAGCGTGCACATGATGTAAATACTGATTAATGTTGTTCAGTACACCGTCCTCAGTCAGCAATACAAATATTTGTACTACATTCTGTAGGAACGACCTTTGGTTTAAACATGGCATTGTTTAGTGTGGGTTGGATCCATAACACCTTCATCACGGGACGAACGAGCTGAACATATCAAGAATGACAGCAGGCCAGAAGGTTACCGAAGATTAATTACACTTAGACGGAAATATAGTACAATTAGCATGCAATTAGGAGAATACTAAACATTAAAGATGAAGTTTTATAACAAATTTGTGTGGTTAGAATTAATGATAACGACAGAGGGGTGTAATCTTAGAAAAGTAAAAATCGCTAGGAGTTCATTTGGCAAAATGAGTTATATATTTGGAAGTAGATTTCCAAGTGCCTGAAATGGGAAGCCCACGAGCCATGTATACTGCCAGTACTAAGTTGTTATAGTGAAATCCTGACATTAAAATTGTCAAATAGTTCATAAATAAAGAGTTCAACCAGCACTGGAAACATGCCTGTTGGGCATAAGAAGGAGAGACGGATACAGAAACAAAAGTGTAAGAGGAAAGATAAGAATTCAGGACACGATTATAATTGCTACTAAATGAAAATTGGCCTGTATTATAGGGAGACTAAATTATGGGAGACTGGCTAAGGAAGTTTAGTGTTGAATTCAAAGGCATAAGCAAAAATGTAGAGGAAAAACTAATGGAAGACAAAGGTTAATGACTAAAGGGAGGTGGATTGGCGACATAAAGAACAAGCAGGAAAAACACGAATGCGAAATACTGAAGAGCATCATGAACGAAGACGAATAGAAGACATTCGTATCCAAAATGAATAATTGGTGGTGACGGTGATGGTGATGATGATGATGACGATGATGATGACGACGATTAAACTAATAACCTCAAACTTATAATTAAAAGAATAACCTTTTAGGCCTTTGTGCTCTCTTCATACCACAAATGTCCTTAGGCGACTAGTCTGGCATTTCTTCCCGACTGTCTGTGTTTCTAAGTCATCTGTTTAACTGTACAAACATTTAAATTAGTGGTATAGTTGTGCATATATCACCTTAACTAATGAACCACGGTGCTTACCGAGGATAAGTTCCTCTTTCGACTTCATCATACTCTTACTGTTTTCAATTGTCTCTCTGTATTATAATGTATTAACTATGAGTGCATCGTCTTTTGGTCCAGATGTAGCACTGTTTGCGTAATGCACGTGTCCACTTTACGGCGTTATTCCTGTGATACGTAGCTGTGGCGGTCCTCCACTTGAATCCTAATGGTATAGCGTTGATCCCAAGAACTGTGCATTGAAATAAAGGGAGCTGACCAAAAACTCCTCTGGAATAACAATTTTACACCAATGTAAAACAACTGATGGGAGCCCTAAATAAACGGATCACTGCAAGGGTAGGGCTAATATTCTGCCGCAGCGCCTAGCCTGTCATCAAACCACAGATTCAATCCATTTAATTAAATGTTGAAACTCTAAAAAATAAACAGTTGTGAAACTCTTCACAAGAATTAGAAAGAGAGCATCTCGTCGTACCCTTCAAAGTACAGGGTGGTTATTATTAAACTTTCATTACTTGAGTCAGTATGGACAGGAAACTATCTACCAAATCCTTCGCAAAATAGATAGGGATGATGTTCATACTGTGCGTTGCAGGATTTATGTTGTTAATTCCGTTAGTCTCATGAATTACCGTTAGGCACCGCTACCGGTACGGTGACGTAGATTTGAAAGGCACGCATCAGTCTGTATTACAGCTGTAGACAGTCAGCTCATCTTGGTTCTCTTCGAAACAAGCACGTTCCCTGCTAGGTTTATGCTATAAAAGCCGTATTACATGATTGTTTTAAAGTCTCTATAGAAAAATAAATCTGATTTACATCCATAAAAGTTTTTCTCTCATTGCTCAGTTTGCAGCAAACTACGCGTAACTCATCATTTTGCCAAAGATATGTGAGGATAACTGGTGACGTGCAGTGGAATGTATTTCGATTCTTTCTTCCCAGGAAGTGATTTGTTCTTCCCCTTCGACGCCGTACGAACAGTTTTGAAGCTTTTTGATCAATTTGTTGACCTAACGACACAAACAGACATCACAGAGTTCCACCAGGGGAGCGCATTTGGGCGGAGGGAGAACGACTTTAGTACTACGCGACGGCAACACTTCATCTCTAAAAGTCTCGTCGTACAATTGTGTATAATGTTGTTGTAAGTTTCCCCTATTTTGAGCAAGTGATGGCAACATTCCTATATTTTGCCGCCTCTTCATCAACCGTTATTTCAATCCTCGGTCCAAAGGAGTCGATAGTTTCTTCAAGGCATACGTAGATTGTTGGCAATTACATTTCAAAAATGGTTAGAACATACTGCGCTGTATACAGTTGGGTTACTTCTTCATATTTCTGTTTAGTTGCGGTGTAACGACTGGAGATGAAAAAAGTTTCGACTTAGGGACTCAACCGCAGTACTCTTTGATTGCTATTGCGTACTCTTTTCGCTGTGCAAACCGCTGCCTGGTAACAAAAACTAAAACACTGAACTCAGTCTGAACAGACCGTGGCGGCCCAACGGTACCGACCGACTGTCGTGTCATCCTTACCCAACAGACTTCACTGGATGTGGAAACGGAGCGCCATGTGGTCAGCACACCACTTTCACGGTCGTTGTCAGTTCTCGTGACCGCTGCCTCTCTGTCAAGTAGCTCCTCAATTGGTCTCACAAGGACTGAGTGTTCCCCGCTTGTCAGCAGCTTTGGGCAGGCCAGACGGTCACCCATCTAACTGCTAGCCAAGCCCGACAGAGCTTAACTTCTGTGAACTGACGCAAAACGGTGTTACGCATTTGGCGCTGCCTGGAAACCACGCTCAGATAAATGGTCCATGCCTCGCCAGACCCACGCATAAAATGGTATTTTCTTTACTAAACTATTGGCCACATGGAGCTCCCACTTCCGTCACTTTCACTTCTGGTCAGTCATTGCATGTACCACAAATTTGGACAAAATCGGTGATGACGAATAGGCACGGTCCACTTGTTAGCTAAATCACCCTGCATATTACAGTTCAGTCAATAAATGTGCCCTAAAGTTAGTTTCAGAAATAGTTGGTGTCACCCCAGCGAGTCGTGTCAATGGAAGTGTCCGATTCCAGCCCTCTACTTTGACCCGTGACTCAAATGTGTCGTGTTGTGTGGCATCACTGAGGTGCAGATTGTTTCAACTAGATTATGTTTGCAGAGGCGTACTGAAGTAGGCGGTGTCGCTCTCTAGTTTGTAATGTTTATGTTACTGAATTGATTATGAATGATGTTAGTTTGGCATTGGACTTCGAGTTGTGTGTAATTCGATGTCTTCGGAGTTTGTTTTTGTTGCGCTAACACTGAGTTATTTCCATGTCGTTAGCTATTATTTTTGTTGCGTTAACAGTGAGCTATTCTCATGTCATTAGTTATTGGCTACCGATTTGTTTTCGGTTTTGAAATTTTTAATTCGTAGCGTTGTTAATTGTTTGAAAGCTTTTTTTCTGTGTTTGCTTGGTACTATCATAGAGACCCTCCTTGGTTACTGTGCGTAGATCCATAAATTTACCAGTCATTCATTGGCTTTTATTATGGGCGACAATATGTCATCTACAATTCAGTTTCTGCAGTTATATTCCTCTTGGTGGAATATGCGAAGTGTCATCAGCATTGCGTCGCATCTATGAAATTGAGCAATATCCATGCTTCTCAAACTAGACACAGATACTCGTCTATGTGGCGGTGTTTTAAGTTGGTTTGAGCAATGGTTACTTGGTTTTTTGGTATGTATGTGTGTATGCCTAGGTTTATTTCTCAGTTGACTTTACATATTTTTGCCTGTAAAAAGGGTAGTGCGTTTCTTTAAGTTCGTAATTTTCTCTGATATGTGCTTAGTTTTAATTTATGTTGCAGTAGTTTTTTATAATTTTGTGGTACTGGTAATTGAAGTTAACATTTAGTAGTTTTCAGGTATCGTGGAGTGAGTTGTTGCTATTTTGGTTTCACTAGGTTTCGATAATAATTCTTCTACGTTATTAATAGAGATTAGCTCATTGGCTATCCGTGACTATAACTTCTACGTTAAGGATTATGAATTCATACGATTTTACAGGGTGTTTCAAAAATGACCGGTATATTTGAAACGGCAATAAAAACTAAACGAGCAGCGATAGAAATACACCGTTTGTTGCAATATGCTTGGGACAACAGTACATTTTCAGGCGGACAAACTTTCGAAATTACAGTAGTTACAATTTTCAACAACAGATGGCGCTGCAAGTGATGTGGAAGATATAGAAGACATCGCAGTCTGTGGGTGCACCATTCTGTACGTCGTCTTTCTGCTGTAAGCGTGTGCTGTTCACAACGTGCATGTGTGCTGTAGACAACATGGTTTATTCCTTAGAACAGAGGATTTTTCTGGTGTTGGAATTCCACCGCCTAGAACACAGTGTTGTTGCAACAAGACGAAGTTTTCAACGGAGGTTAAATGTAACCAAAGGACCGAAAAGTGATACAATAAAGGATCTGTTTGAAAAATTTCAACGGACTGGGAACGTGACGGATGAACGTGCTGGAAAGGTAGGGCGACCGCGTACGGCAACCACAGAGGGCAACGCGCAGCAGGTGATCCAACAGCGGCCTCGGGCTTCCGTTCGCCGTGTTGCAGCTGCGGTCCAAATGACGCCAACGTCTACGTATCGTCTCATGCGCCAGAGTTTACACCTCTATCCATACAAAATTCAAACGCGGGAACCCCTCAGCGCCGTTACCATTGCTGCACGAGAGACATTCGCTAACGATATAGTGCACAGGATTGATGACGGCGATATGCATGTGGGCAGCATTTGGTTTACTGACGAAGCTTATTTTCACCTGGACGGCTTCGTCAATAAACAGAACTGGCGCATATGGGGAACCGAAAAGCCCCATGTTGCAGTCCCATCGTCCCTGCATCCTCAAAAAGTACTGGTCTGGGCCGCCATTTCTTCCAAAGGAATCATTGACCCATTTTTCAGATCCGAAACGATTACTGCATCACGCTATCTGGACATTCTTCGTGAATTTGTGACGGTACAAACTGCCTTAGACGACACTGCGAACACCTCGTGGTTTATGCAAGATGGTGCCGGCCACATCGCACGGCCGACGTCTTTAATTTCCTGAATGAATATTTCGATGATCGTGTGATTGCTTTGGGCTATCCGAAACATACAGGAGGCGGCGTGGATTGGCCTCCCTATTCGCCAGACATGAACCCCTGTGACTTCTTTCTGTGGGGACACTTGAAAGACCAGGTGTACCGCCAGAATCCAGAAACAATTGAACAGCTGAAGCAGTACATCTCATCTGCATGTGAAGCCATTCCGCCAGACACGTTGTCAAAGGTTTCGGGTAATTTCATTCAGAGACTACGCCATATTATTGCTACGCATGGTGGATATGTGGAAAATATCGTACTATAAAGTTTCCCAGACCGTAGCGCCATCTGTTGTTGAAAATTGTAACTACTGTAATTTCGAAAGTTTGTCCGCCTGAAAATGTACTGTTGTCCCAAGCATATTGCAACAAACGGTGTATTTCTATCGCTGCTCATTTAGTTTTTATTGCTGCTTCAAATATACGGGTCATTTTTGAAACACCCTGTAGAAGCGTCAGTTATTGTGTGGGCGCAACGTAAGAATGATTCATTTTCGGCCTAGAAGTTAATTCGTTAATTAATACATGAATTAGCGATCTAGCATATTTGTCCGAAAAAATAAAAAAACATAAAAACTCTCAGTTACACAAAAATGGGAAACGGATAGTAGTGAAAGCTTAAACACTATTTCGTTCTTACCATAAACTGAACTTAATTATGTACAAAACAACAAAATTCGACAAAAACAGACAAGTTATGTACATTATTATTATTTCTTTCCTTTCTCAGACGTTATGCCTGGTTAAAAATGGAAAGTGATGCGGACCTTGATCAAGCCTGACTTCCTTTTAACTGTACGGTATATGTTACATTGCATTTAGGAACTTTCGGGTAATTAAACATGTATCAATAATTACAGATTTCTGTAGTTGTATATATCTGTTTGGATGTAGCTGTATTGCGTTGATGTACTGGTGTATATTGTGTGGTATGACTCCTGTAGTTGATAGTATAATTGGTATAATGTCAACTTTTCCAGGTGCCACATGTCCTTGACTTCCTCAGCCAGCTGGATGTATTTTTCAATTTTTTCTCCTGTTTTCTTCTGTATGTTTGTTGTATTGGGTATGGATATTTCGATTAGTTGTGTTAATTTCTTCTTTTTATTGGTGAGAATGATGTCAGGTTTGTTATGTGGTGTTGTTTTATCTGTTATAATGGTTCTGTTCCAGTATAATTTGCATCCATCGTTCTCCAGTACATTTTTTGGTGCATACTTGTATGTGAAAACGTGTTGTTTTTTAGTTTATGCTGTATGGCAAGTTGTTGATGTATTATTTTTGCTACATTGTCATGTCTTCTGGGGTACTCTGTATTTGCTAGCATTGTACATCCGCTTGTGATGCGGTCTACTGTTTCTATTTGTTGTTTGCAAAGTCTGCATTTATCTGTGGCGGTATTGGGATCTTTAATAATAAGCTTGCTGTAATATCTGGTGTTTATTGTTTGATCCTGTATTGCAATCATGAATCCCTCCGTCTCACTGTATATATTGAATTTTCTTAGCCATTTTTTGGATGCGTCTTGATGGATGTGTGGCTGTGTTAGATGATATGGGTGCTTTCCATGTACTGTTTTCTTTTTCCAATTCACTTTCTTCGTATCTGTTGATGTTATGTGATCTAAAGGGTTGTAGAAGTGGTTATGAAATTGCAATGGTGGAGCCGATGTATTTATGTGAGTGATTACTTTGTGTATTTTGCTAGTTTCTGCTCGTTCTATAAAGAATTTTCTTAAATTGTCTACCTGTCCATAATGTAGGTTTTTTATGTCGATAAATCCCCTTCCTCCTTCCTTTCTGCTTAATGTGAATCTTTCTGTTGCTGAATGAATGTGATGTATTCTATATTTGTGGCATTGTGATCGTGTAAGTGTATTGAGTGCTTCTAGGTCTGTGTTACTCCATTTCACTACTCCAAATGAGTAGTTCAATATTGGTATAGCATAACTATTTATAGCTTTTGTCTTGTTTCTTGCTGTCAATTCTGTTTTCAGTATTTTTGTTAGTCTTCGTCTATATTTTTCTTTTAGTTCCTCTTTAACATTTGTATTATCTATTCCTATTTTTTGTCTGTATACTAGATATTTATAGGCATCTGTTTTTTCCATCGCTTCTATGCAGTCGCTGTGGTTATCCAATATGTAATCTTCTTGTTTAGTGTGTTTTCCCTTCACTATGCTATTCTTCTTACATTTGTCTGTTCCAGAAGCCATATTTATATCATTGCTGAATACTTCTGTTATCTTTAGTAATTGGTTGCGTTGTTGATTTGTTGCTGCCACTAGTGTTGGATCATCCATGTATAGCAAATGTGTAATTTTCTGTTGGTATGTTCCAGTAATATTGTATCCATAATTTGTATTATTTAGCATGTTGGATAGTGGGTTCAGAGCAAGGCAGAACCAGAATGGAATTAATGAGTCTCCTTGGTATATTCCACGCTTAATCTGTATTGGCTGTGATGTGATATTATTTAAATTTGTTTAGATATGAAGTGTGGTTTTCCAATTTTTCATTTCAATGTTTAGGAACTGTATCAATTTAGGATCTGCTTTGTATATTTACAATATTTGTAGTAACCATGAGTGGGGTACACTATCAAAAGCTTTTTGGTAATCAATGTATGTGTAGTGTAGTGACCTTTGTTTAGTTTTAGCTTGATATGTCACCTCTGCATCTATTATCAGTTGCTCTTTACATCCTCGTGCTCCTTTGCAGCAGCCTTTTTGCTCTTCGTTTATAATTATGTTCTGTGTTGTATGTGTCATTAATTTCTGTGTAATAACTGAAGTTAATATTTTTCATATTGTTGGTAGGCATGTTATGGGGCAATATTTTACTGGGTTTGCTGTGTCTGCTAGAGCTGTAGGTTTCAGATAAGTTATTCCATGTCTAAGTGTATCAGGGAATGTGTATGAGTCTGCAATGTAACTGTTAAATAATTTAGTTAGATGTGAATGTGTTAAGGTGAACTTCTTTAGCCAGAAATTTGCTATTTTATCTTTTCCAGGGGATTTCCAATTGTGCGTAGAGTTAATTGCTTGAGTGACTTCATGTTGCAAAATTATCACTTCAGGCATTTGTGGTATCACCTTGTATGTGTCTGTTTCTGCTCATATCCACAGTGCATGCCTGTTATGTTGTACCGGGTTTGACCATATGTTGCTCCAGAAGTGTTCCATGTCTGTTATGTTTGGTGGATTGTCTATTTTAATGTGTGTGTTATCTATTGTCTGGTAAAATTTCTTTCGGTTTGTGTTGAATGTTTGGTTTTGTTTCTTTCGGTTTGTGTCGAATGTTTGGTTTTATTTCCTTCTATTTTCACATTTTTTGTATATTCTAAGTCGTTTGGCCAACCCTTGTAATTTCTGCTTCTTTTCATCTGATTGCTCTATCGCTTCTTGTTGCGAGATTTTACCTAACCTTTTCCGTTTTTTGTTTGATATTTCATTTCTTATAAATTGTGTTAGCTGTCCGATGTCTTTTCTCAGTTTTTCTATTCTGATCTGTAGCCTGTGTTGCCATGCTGGTTTTCTGGGTTTCTTCTGTGTGTTGGTTGGTTCTGATCTCTGCCTAGTGTGTATATTTAGTGTAGTGAGTGCTCCTATATAAACCCGTAGTTGTAACTCTTCCATAGTTGTATTTTCATTTATTTTGTTGTGTATGATTGTGTTGATAGTTATTATTGTTGTTTCGACTTGTGGGTTATGTGGTGGTCTTTGTAAGAATGGTCTAATGTCTGTATTTGTGTCTTTGTATTCTATATATGTCAGCTGAAATTTTTCTTGTATATCTAACATGTGTGTCACTTCGTGTTCTATTTGTGCTTGTTCTGGTGACTGTCTTAAGATTTCGTTTTCCTCTGATTGTTTAATTGATGCGTGTTGTTCTTTGTTTGTTTGCTCTGGGATGTTTGAGTCCATTACTGTATTTTCTTCTTCTTCTGATTGCACATTATATTGTTCCAGTATTTGTTGTACTTGTTGTTTGATGTTTTCTAATTCTGATTGGGGTATCCTGTTATTTTTTATTATTACACAGATCTGATCAAGTAGTCGTTGTTCTGTTAAAAATTTTAATTCTGGGTATCTGGTAATAAATGTTGTGTATACTTGTGATCTGTATCCAGTTGTGTTGGTTCCTAAGTTTGTTGCTTGGTAATAACAGAACATGAGGTGTCAGTTAAGTTCATCTGACCATCTCATCCTCTGACTTTGTTTTCCTTCTAGAGTGGTTGCAGGAAGCATATGCTGCAAAACACTTCTATTTGGATTTAAATCATTTTCCGTGTGGCTAGCAGTGTCGTTGCCATTGTGGACAGGCATAGGGTTCAAGCGCCGTCCCCGACCATGACAGCGCTTGTCCGAGGCTTCATTAGTTCTGTCCTGAACCAACTAATCACACTAAAATTGGGGTTAGCCCTATTAGTGGTTTGTTCTTTTGGCCGCCTTTTACGATTGGCAGAACATACCGGAGGCCTATTCTTTTCCCGGGCCTCCACGGGGTTTATTATTACTATTGTTATTATTATTATTACTGCTACTGACAGCGGCTGAAGTTGTGTAAATATGTTGATAAACATAACTGCCGTACAGCAGATGCTACTAATTTCGCACTCTCATGTTTATCTAAATTTAAAAATTTGTGAACACGCAGCTTATATGCCTACGGACCGCCATTCTCAAGAATTTTACGTGTGTTATTTTTCTGTTTTGTTTGTTTTGGAATGGTGAAGGTGTTCTTATTGTTGTATATTTAGCTGGTCTCAGCCCAAGCTCGCTACTACTCGCGGTCGTTCTGTTAGTTTCATTTTATTGCTGGATTGAAATGTTTCACGCCGTTTATATCTTTGTTCGCCATTGTATTTCGTGACGTCATAGTCGCCGTATTGTATATACTGGAAACAAAAAAATGCTTCAAATGGCTCTGAGCACTATGGGACTTAATTTCTGAGGTCATCAGTCCCCTAGAGCTTAAAACTACTTAAACCTAACTAACCTAAGGACATCACACATAGCCATGCCCGAGGCAGGATTCGAACCTGCGACCGTAGCGGTCACGCGGTTCCAGACTGTAGCGCCTAGAACTGCTCGGCCATCCCGGCCGGCTACTGGAAACAGTCTGCCATGTTTATGACGTCAAGGGTCAAAGCAGACGCATATACGAGCCCGGCACATACGAGAACGGGAATTTCTCTTCGGTTTTTCTAATCTCCTGCATCTAGTGTCAACCACCATTCAGCCCCTATTGTAGCGTCTAAGGGAACGTCGGCAAGCTCCTCAACCGAACTTTCCCTTCTGAAACACCCAGCATGACCATTGCCACTTTTCACTGTTGTGTTCACTGCTTAACAACTCTCTCAGTACTCCTCATCACACTCTTATAGTTTTCCATTGTTTCTCTTATCATATTATGCATGAATTAAATTTCATTGTATTATCTTTCCATCCATAATTTACCCTTTTTAGATAATGCACGTGTCCACTATACCGATTCGCGTACCATTAGACTCCTCCTCTGGTAGGCAGTGCAAACATAATACCTAGAATGTGGTTCATTACAGTCGCAGTAGACAGCTCAAGTGAGGTAGCAAAATTCCTGTGTAACATATCCAGCCCGGCCAGCGTAATATTGGCCTGTGTCCTAAGGAAAAGGTGGGCCTGAGCCGCGATCCTCCACTGTAGTCGCTCCTGTGGAAGGCTGCAGTGGAGTACGCTGCGGGTAGCCGTTAGCTGTTCGGTGCTCCAGCTGACCTCAGCCATCATCACGGTACTCCCTGCGGCGGTTGCGGGCAGCGACCGACCCCGCTATGCGCACTGCCGGCCCGCTTTCAAAATTCCGGACGCTCGAGTCTGCTGTTATTAATAGCCCGAGGCCGCTGCGCAAATTCCGAACCCGTCCAGCTACGGTGGGCAGCGGCCTCGAGAGCATTCGGGCGATGACCGCGTTGCGATAGGGAAGAGCTGCGTGATGTGTACATCACAGAACTTGGAGGAAACTCGTGTAGTCTTAACGACATTCCCTAGATATCTGCAAGAGAGCGAGCCACCGCCAGGCTTCCAGAAGGTCACGCTCCACTACTTGCTTCATATACTGGAAACAGTCTGCCATGTTTATGACGTAGTAGTTTGTAATATGAGTTTCACGAAGTAGTTTGTAATGTGAGAGGAATCTGTGAGAAGTCTTGGGCGCTTCTTCTGAAAATCTAGTCATACAAGAAACCACAAACCAGCTTCATTAAGGAATCGAACTCTTACCTATAAGACTACTTTAACCCTAGCATTACCGACGGGGGGGCCTCGTAGGCCCACTGACTCAGTTTTTCTATGTTGTATCCACACCCTTTGATATATGAACTTGAAAGCGAAGGTAATTGTTCGTTATTGAATGTACTATTGAGTCATTACAGAATTTCGGAATAAAAATGTAATTAAAATTAATTTACTTGATTTAACTCTCTGTGGGCCTTAGAAGCCCACCCGTTGGTAATAGCAAGGAAAGATTTACGAGGTTGAGTCTCTCGTTTCAAATTCTTACCATGAAACGAATTTTGGCATTGTTGCCTTCATACATATTATTATGAAGCGGACCATTGTTATTTTCAGTGTTTCTGCTGCTGTTGAACCAGCAACATGAGTAGACATCGTTTACGTGATAGTTCCATTGAAAGAGTGCTAGAAGAAGTTTTGAACGAATCAGATTTAGAGGAAAGTGAAGTGGATGATGATGTGGAAGAAATTAGAACTGATTCATCGTCTGAGAATGAAGATGGGGTTGAAGCAAATCCACCAGATGATAATGATACGGAATGTGATAAATTCATTGCAAAAAGTGGACGAGAGTATATTACGAAGCCATCTCGACAATATCGGCGTTCTGTACAAAATATAGTGCGAGAAAGAATGGGGCTAGGACAACAAGGAAGAATTGCGTCTCCGAAAGAGGCTATAGAGCTCTTTTTTACACCTCAAATTATGAATCTAATAAAACTACACTCAAATGAAGAGGCTTCTCGACTAGGTATTCAGCACACAGATGAAGATGAGTTATTTTGTTATATAGGACTCTTGCTAATCATGGGTTCAAATCATGACAATAAGATACCTGTCCAAGATTTATGGTCTTTGCTTCAGGGCCGACAAGTGTACTGTGGATCAATGAGTCGGACCCGATTTTTCGAATTGACTAAAGTATTGAGGTTTGATGATAAGAACACAAGAGAAATTCGTCGCCAGACTGACAAGTTTGCTCCAATGAGGGAAATTTTTGAAAGCTTCAATTCTTCACTTCCATTGTATTTCATTCCTGGTCTACATACAACAGTGGATGAGATGTTGTCTTTGCTCCATGGTCGCTGTCCATTCAAGGTGTTTCTAAAAGAAAAACCTGGAAAATACGGCATTCTAATTCGAATGCTGTCTGATTCTGAGACTAGATATGTGATCAGCATGGACATCTATACAGGCAAGTCAGGAAATACACAGCATTCAAATGGACCGATGGAAATTGTAAAGAGACTAATAAAACCTACTGAAAAATCAGGCCGTAATGTTACCACAGATCGGTACTATACTTCAGTGGAGCTTGCTGAGACTCTATGGAATGATTTTCACCTCACACTTGTTGGCACCCTACAGTCTAACAGACGACACATATCTGAAGAGCTGAAGACTACAACTGGCCGCAGTTTACACTCTTCCATCTTTGCTTATACTGACCCTCAGACACACAGGCCACCAGTTACTCTTGCATCAACGCTAGTCCGCGAGAAGCCAAAACGACTGCTGTTGATGCTTTCAACTTATCACTCAGAAGGGGTGTTGAATGAAGACTCAAAAAAGACTAACATAAATCTTTTTTATAATTCTACAAAGGAAGGCGTGGACACCATAGACCAGATGGCAAGACACTACAGCACAAAGAGTGGAACAAGAAGATGGCCTTTGTCCCTCTTCTACACACTCATTGACATAGCAGCAATAAATGCATATTCACTCTTCCTCCTCAACTTTCCGAATTGGAAAAAGAATTTGCTAAACCGCATAAGAGATTTTATCACTAACTTAGGTCTCGAACTAATAAGATCTCATGTAGATAAACGGGCACAAAATTTGTATGGACTTCAGAAGCCAGTAATAATGGCAATGGAAAGCATCACACAACGGAAGCTCAGCTGCTCTGTAGAACCATCATCCCCAACAGCAGAACCAGGAACACGTGGACGGTGCCACCAATGCTGCCAAGAAGCTGCATCTAAAAAGATCAAGTACAACAAGCTGGGAAAGTCAACTGTTACCTGCTCTCAGTGCCACAAACACGTCTGTGGGAAACACTGCAGGAAGACAGTGTTGTGTGAAAAATGCGTTGCAGAATGAGACAGTAAATTTTGTTTGCTTCATGTAGTGTATCGAATTAAAGAAGTCGTTTTTATAAGAAAACACTATTTTGAAACATTATTCCAAAAAATATATAAACTGAATCTCGTGATTTGTTCATTTTATTCCTATTATAATAACATCTTTTATTATCCAGTATACAAAAACAATGTCTAAGCATTTTGAATTGTTATTAGAGGTATCAGAAGTAAATAAACTTGATTTATGATAAAATAAATTGTGGTATTCTTTATGGGCCTTTGAGCCCCCCCCCCCCCCCCCCCGTTGGTATTACATGTAACAAAAAATACGTTGGTGATGCTAGGGTTAAACCTCTGATTATTAATGACTTAATGTGTTAGTTACACGAAGCTCATCATGTTGAAGACGATAATGATGATTACAGTTTGTTGGGAGTACTAAGTAATCCCGTTTGTCAAATACTTGGCTAGCAGTGAGTTATGGTGCCTCAACACATATACACATATTGTAACTTTATTATCTGATTTTTCGATATGATGGTCAACTGTGGTCCTGAAAAGGACCAAGATGATGTTTCTGGTGTGAAAGGATCAGCCGCCAGAGAAACCTGACACCCAGGGTACGCCCGATTGCAAGTCTTATCTTGGTCGGAAATCATTGCAATCATCGTGGAGGCTCCTTTCATGCTCAAACTATTCGCTGTTCTGCAATGGCACTGGTCTTTTCTACTGCTGAATATGCTTCTCGAGTCTGGTACAGGTCATCTCATGCCAGACAAGTAGACATTGCTCAACGAAACCTGCAGGTTGGTCACAGATTGCTTAAGACCTACCCCAACTGATAAGCTCTACTGCCTGGATGGAATAGCGCCACCATGGATACGCAGAACAGTGGCTGCCAACAAGGAGAGACTGAAAGGAACAGGACAGTGCCCATCCACTGCACGGACATAATCCACCACAGCAACGGCTGAGATCGCGAAAGAGCTTCTTGAGAACATCCGAGAAGCTCACCATTTCACCAGAGAAGGCAAGACTGGGGTTATGGAATAAGTCGATGCCTCACCTACAGACGCCAGAAGCTGAAGAACTACCACCTGGACACAACGAGAGCTGGCTGGTGTGGAAATCTTTAAACAGATTACGATCAGGAGTTGGACGATCCAGAGACAACCTGAAGAGATGGGGCTTCATAACAGAAGATACGTCCTGTGATTGTGGACAAGAACAAACCACAAGCCACATGCTCCAGTGCCTTTTGTGCCCTACTTCCTGCACGAAGATTGATCTCCTGCGAGCCACTCCAAGTGCCTTGGAGGTTGCAAAGTACTGGGCACATGTAATATAAATACAATTTGAGTATATATATATATATATATATATATATATATATATATATATATATATATATATATATTGATGAGTATGGCTACTGTAAACTTGTATGTTTCTGATTCGAGAATAATAATAATCTGAGTTTTGTATTAAAATTTCGACATAGGATTATACACTAGAGCGCCAAAGAAACTGATACAGGAATGCATACTGAAATACAGAGATATGTAAACAGGCAGAATACGGCGCTGCGGTCAGCAATGCCTACATAAGACTAAGAGTGTCTGGCACAGTTGTGAGATCGGTTACTGCTCTACAATGGCAGGTTAGCGACATTTAAGTGAGCTTGAACGTGGTATTATAGTCGGTGCGCGAGCGACGAGGTACAGCATCTCAGAGGCAGCGATAAGGTAGGGATTTTACCGTACGATCATTTCGCGAGTGTACCGTGAGTGTCAGGAATCCGGTAAATCATCAAATCTCCAACCCCGTTGCGGCAGGAAAAAGCTCCTGCAAGTACGTGACCAACGGCGACTGAAGAGAATCGTTAAACGTGACAGAAGTGCAACTCTTCCGCAAATTCCTGCAGATTTCAGTTCTGGGCCATCAACAAGTGTCAGCGTGCGAACCATTCAACGAAACATCATCGATATTCGCATTCGGAGCCGAAGGCATACTCTTGTACCCTTGATGACTGCACGACACAAAGCTTTAAGCCTCTCCTGGGTCTGTCAACACCGATATTGGACTGTTGATGACTGGAAGCATGATGCCTGACCGAACGAGTCTCGTTTCAAATTGCATCGAGAGGATGAACGTGTGCGAGTATGGAGACAGCCTCATGAATCCATGGACCCTGCCACGCAGAGTGGCCACGCGGTTAGAGGCGCCATGTCGTGGATTGCGCCGCCCCTTCCGCCGGAGGTTCGAGTCCTCCCTCGGGCGTGGGTGTGTGTGTTCTTAGCATAAGTTAGTTTAAGTAGTGTGTAAGTCTAGGGACCGTTGGCCTCAGCAGTTTGGTCCCTTAGAAATTCACGCACATTTGAACATTTGATCATGGACCCTGCGTGTCAGCAGGGGAAGCACTGTAATAGTGTGGGACGGGTGTAACTGGAGTGATACGGAGCCCCTGATACTGCTAGATACGACTCTGACAGGTGACACGTAAGTAAGTATCTTGTGTGGTTACCTGCATCCATTCATGTCCATCGTGCATTCCAACGGACTTACGCAATTCCAGCAGGACAATGCGACATCCCACACGTCCAGAATTGCTACAGAGTGGCTCTAGAAACACTCTTCTGTGTTTAAACACCTCCGCTGGCCACCAAACTCCCCAGACATGAACATTATGGAGCATTTCTGGGATTCCTTGCAACGTGCTGTTCAGAAGAGATGTCCAACCCCTAGTACTCTTACCGATTTGTGAACAGCCCTGCAGGATACATGGTATCATTTCCCTTCAGCACTACTTCAAACGTTAATCGAGTCCATTCCATGTCATTTTGCGGCACTTCTGCTTGCTTGCGGGGGCCCTAAACGTTATTAGGCAGGTGTACCTGTTTATTTGGCTCTTCAGTCTACTTTTAGTTAGCATCCTGTCTGATAACCTGCGTCCATTCATGCCCATTGTGCATTCTGACGGACTTGGGAAATTCCAGCAGGACAATACGACATCCCACACGTCCAGAATTGCTGCAGAGTGGCTCCAGGATCCACTTTGTGTCTTTCTCGCCCATAATTTTCACAGAATAATGGAATGAAAAATGTTTATCTCTTACATTTTCGCGGTTCATACATGAAGAATGCTTTTCTCATTTATTACTTCTTTACTACCAACTGAATTTGCGACACAATTTGTAGACAGTTGAAGCTTGTGAAAAACTGCCGCGTCGTGATTTACGTTTTAATTTATTATTTCCTTACTAGTACCTCTATTCGCAGCACATTTCGCAGACACAATAGCCATACACCACTGGATATGTCTCCAAGTTGTATCATTGTACTACACATAGATACGTCATAAACATTTATCCGGATGAAAACGAAACTGCAGGGTGCAGTTTATGAGAGATACAGGTGAAATTTGATGTTGTATATATGTGGAATGCATTTGACATGTGTATACACGCGCAATGCAATGGGTAAAAAGCTCATCTTGAAAAGTTGCAAGGAAATCATAAAATTTGATAGAGACATTAGTTATGATCTGGAAATAAATACTGTTGCTATGAGAACCACCTACCTCCTATTGAGGTGGGGGTGCATGTGGAGAGAGAAGGATGGAGGAGGTGATTGACAGAGTGAGGAAAGGAGGTGATCGACACATAGGTAGATGGGGAACAGATCTACAGAGAGGGAAGGAGGATATGGACAGAGAAAGGAGAGAGGAACAGCTGGACATAGACAGGGCGGGGAAGACATGAAAAAATACGCATTGAAAGATTAAACAACTTTAATTAACTCGCATGGATACTCACAGTCATGCTTCTTGCGTCTATGCTCCCTTCCATCCATATACACAGCTTATCTGGCTCTCCACAATCTCGCACACAGATAAATCAGTCTCTCCAATTTCAAGATTGGCATCTAGTACACTCAACAATCAGTAGCCTTCCGCTTCGAATCGACTGTTGTAACCGCGGCGATGACTCAATTCTCATAGCATACCACTCACTTTCATATGTAAGTATTGCTACACTAAATCATTACGTAAATATACAGAACGAACTAATAATAACAAAAAAAGCGTTGTAGAAATCTTTTTCTGAGCATTTACTTTTAAGATATTGACTTTTAGCAGTAAATAGTCCTGCCTATTTGAATTTTTTCACTTACTGATGGCTTCTTAACTCGTTTTGGTACATCCATTGGTACTTCGTCTTGGCTGTGAAATGGTTCAAATGGCTGTGAGCACAATGGGACTTAACTTCTGAGGTCATCAGTCGCCTAGAACTTAGAACTACTTAAACCTAACTAACCTAAGGACATCACACACATCCATGCCTGAGGCAGGATTCGAACCTGTGACCGTAAGAGTCGCGCTGTTCCAGACTGTAGTGACTAGAACCACTCGGGCACCCCGGCCGGCTCTTGAATCTGAGTACTTGCTGCTGCATCCCCTCTTCCTGTGTCTGCCAAGTTAATTAACCAATGCTTGCTACTGGTACTTCGTTCCTCCTAATACTGTTCAATTTGCCAACACCGATCTGTCCAGAACGCTGTATTTCTTCTGTCTCTTGTCTCTTATACCCTTACAAGCTAAACTTTCTGTTGCTATCTGTCTTCACTTTAGCGTCTCTTGCTTCACTCTACCCCCAGATTCCCGTCTCCATCTTCCATCGCCCCCTCCATCTTCTATATTTTCTTTCTTCTCTCCATCCTCTGCATTTCTTTCTTCCCTCCATCAACTTCGTATTCTTTCCTCTTAACTGGATCTTCCCTCTTCTGTGCTTTACCTTCTTTGTCATTATTGGATACTTGTCTCAGCCTTTCGATCTCATCGTTTACACCAACTTCTACTTTCACAATGACTGCTTCTACATGTACTTTGACGTGTATCAGTTATGGCAGGTCGTTTTCTCTGTTCCGTATTCATTGTATCCGCTGGTTTATCGTAACCCGCAGTTTCCTCATTTCCTAGAGTATTGTGGATTGTTCTTATTCTATTTGTTACCTGTCCAAAACTTGTCTCTTATTTGATTTACTTTCTTTCGACACCTCGAGTAATTTTCTTCCCATATCTTTGTTACTTATCTCACCCGTTGAAGCTCTATCTCAAGACCGTGTCCTCATCTCTGGTAAACAGCATTTGCAGTATTACAGAGCTTATTTCATCTTATGGCTATGTCACTGGATTGCTATGGTGATCGAACGCCTCATGCCTCATCGCCGACACTGTGTTGCGGACATGACACCACACTGATCTACGTCACCTTCAAACTCCGTGCTGTTTGCTTCACTTCTCTCGCCGTTGTGTGTTATGCCTTCTTCCTCTGGGTAATCGTCAGTCTTCCTGCTAGACGTTCCACGATCCATCTCGTTTCCTTTAACGTTACTCTCACTTGCCTCTGTCTCGCCTCCTCCCCCCCCCCTACCCCCTTCCATCTGTTCTCTGTGCCATTTTGCTGTGTATGACTTCACTCACACTGGTCTATTAGCTGCTGATTCTGCACGCTGGTCCGCAGTCTTATTCGTTGTGTGTGACATCACTCTTGCTTGCATCACTGCTGCTTTCCTTAGGACCTGAATTGCCTATCGCCTCACTGCGTATGATGTCACTCATGTGTGTAACTGTTACTCCTTTCGCTCTTTGCTCTACATTCTGCTATAGGTGATTTTTGTATGATTTTCTGAATAATTTTTTATTTTGATAAGCCTTCATAGTGGTTGCATCCTCGTCTTTCCGTATTACTCTGTTGACAATTTCTCTTGATATTTGTGTCTTCCTCCAATCTTCTGTAGGTCTCTGAGTTATTTGCTCTTCTATTATCGCCTTCCACATATCCTCTTTGTCCGATGTTTCTATAGTATCATGACCAATTTCGCATACAATTCGTACTTACTCTGGTGATTGATAATAATTAAATTCGGCTATTGCCCACTCTGATCTCCTCGTCAAACTATTCAAATCATTCGGTGATCCTCCTGTTAACAACTCTTGTACTACTCTCGGCAGTTTTCTCCGAAGCTCTGATACCCTACATTCATATTAAAAAAATAAAAATAAAAAAATAAAATATAACTATGTGACGTATTTTCTCGAGTATCTTATTAACGTCAGCTGAAAAACTGCCTCCTTTACTCCCTGGGTTCCACATGAGTTCCCTTGTTACATTAGTGTGAGCTTGCTTCCACTAACACATGTCGATAAATTTCTGTCTAAATACCTGATTTTTTTGACACTGATTTTTGATGTCGTCTGCCCATAGCTGCCTGTCTGATTTTATTAAATACAGGCTGTATCTCTTTACTTCTATTTATACGAGTGTGTTGGTATATACTTTCTTAACACTTCTACACAAAACTGAGGGCGAAAAACCCCTCCTCGTCTGAATTCTGTAATGGAAAATTTTGGTCTCTCACAACAGCAGACAGTATTGTACTTAGAAGATGCTGTACCTAGGAACACATGTTTCTCGGTCATTGCTTCAGTCTAGTGACTGATTTTCGAACCACATGAAGGAATGCACCGCAGAGTGCGCCATTTTCTACAGTTTTTGTTGTCACTGGACTTGAGGTAGTTTTTTGTGTGGGATTGTTACAGATCTGGGTAAAGTCAGAAAGTGTTTCAAGGTGCAACACTGTACCCCGCCATTCAAAATATTCGTCTAATACCTGGCACATGACAACGTTCCATGCAGTGAGTTCTACTTGCTAAGCCATTCTGTGCATATATTCTGTTATAGTGCAGCTGTACTCGTTAGCAATGTTGTCTCCTGGTTGATCGATATCTGCCATCTAACGACTGGAATAGGCACTGTTTGTTATGCCAATAGCAGTGTCCAGTCACGGTCACCAGGTGGGAAAAAAATTTATGCACGGATAATGAAACTAACTTGCGGCGCAACAAAACGTTTAAATTACTTTTGTCTAGCTGCCTGGGTAATAAAGAGTTATGTATGACTGATGTGTTAACTTTTCAATAGTCAACTATTCGCAATTCGCTTCTTCTATCTTCTCTCTTCTTTAACTTATCCTTCCTCACGCTCTCTCCCTTAATGGAATCCTCAAAACTCGATGTCCTCCTCAAAATTTAATTACACATTGCAATGATGATGCCATGATGAGTCTCTGGAATATCATGCACTGCCCCTGTGACGCTCATCAGAGAACAACTTCAGTCTAATTTCTTCCTCAACTAGTTCATTTTCTGGATCTAGTATTCTCTTCACTGCCTGTTTCTTGAAGTGAAATTAAATTTTCAGTCTGTAATTTCCGAACGCGAATACTCCAACGAACGCGACCCGCCACAACAACGTAGTAACTTTCTCTCCGAGTTCCAATTTTCAGCCATATACTTCGACTTATCTCTCCACACATTTTACTGTTCACTCAGTTACTACAAAAATACAACTTTCATTTCACGCAATACAACTAATTAGTCCTCTAACAAATCGCCAGGTCCTCCCTGTTTATCTTCACACTTCCAGCTACCACCACGAACTCCCTTCCTACTCGAGGAAGTTCAAAGATAAATTTTAAACAGCGAGGCCAGCACGCATCCTCCTTACGGTTGATAATTGACATCATTTTACATATAATCTCAGGTAAGATACAATAAACACAGATACACGTAAGTTACGCTGGATTCGTTTATACAATGTTTACATTTGTTTGACAATTTAGGACACACATTTAAAAAAAACACATATTGCATTTGAACTTCAATTATAATCATGGATTATGGTTAAAAGACACTATGATATTTGTAGTAGAGACAAATGTCCGTCACATCTGTTAATCAGTAAATTTACGCTACGACCTCTCTGCCAGCCAAATACTTGTGGCAAAAATTATTTCACCTCCAGGATCAAATGTGAGGCCGCATTTTTTTTCTTATTTGTTCCAGTTCTTTTGCAATCGCAAAGTTTCAATATTTCGTGTCTTTATCATAAAAACATAATGTAAATGGACAAATATTTGATTTAAGTCTCTTGAACTCAGCTGGTAATACAAGTTACATTAAATTAAATAATGATTAAATAGAAACACAGCCTAAATCTGTTCAGTGGCGCGAACTGAAACATATACCAAGAAGGTTACAGTTAGGTAAAAGTGACTTGTAACTATCTAACAAGTTTTATCGCGGCAGAAATGTCCATTTCCAGCTCTTCCATTTGTATAATACTTCAGCGGCTTCTTGTTTAATACCCCATCAATTGTCTGCCATGATATATTGTTCCCATCTCGTTTGATAGCGCTGTTCCATAGTCTTGCGTTGCTGATGCAACCGTTCGCTTTTCTGGTCACTAACGACTCCTAAGTTCTCGAGGAATTTATCAAGATAACTCTATAGCAAATGCAGTTAGACACTCATATTCCACATGACATGAAATGCTGACATCAAGTCAGCTATGTGTCTCTCATAATTAGCAGGAGTTTCAGCAACAAGACAGTTTTCCATTGTTGTAATGAATGATACCCATAAAGTGTACTATCCAACTGTCTGGATGATATATTACATCAACGTCTCTTCTTTGCCATCATAGAATGACATCAGATCTAAAAGAAAAAAAGATGCAACATCGTAACGCTGTCAATAACATAAACACTTAAGTAATTAATCTAACCCTAAACGCGTGGAATGTAAAAGTTCTAACTGTATGAAAACCAGAGCATGGAAAGCAAAATAGATTTCAGGTTTGAAATCAGGATATCAAAAGCATTACGAATCAGTAAAAAAATATGTCGTACAACTGAGAGTTCGAAAAAAATTTGTTGGCCATTGCTATTCGTAGCTTCAGGTATTCAACAAAGACATATCCTTAATCTGTGCACCAGCAGTATTAGCCCAGAACACGCTGATTTCAAAACATTAGACTCAGTAGTTTCCATACCAGAATTCCCTTCCACAGACTGATAGATCTGTTTTCCTCCACTTCCCTTTATTTATTTAACTAGAGAGCTAGAAGCTGCGCTGTACTACTAATCCTAACAATTACAGGTTGTTAATTATATCTTAACTGTTTGTGTTTCACTGGTCACATTCACAGATTAACTACAAAATTTCCTCTGCGGCTCCACGCGCTGCAAGCAGAACGGACGGTTTTATTGGTACTGACGCCTCTGTGACAATGGCAATGTCGAGTATCTACCGCTAGCGTTCCCCCAGGAAAGGTGCACCGTGCCATGTCACGTGCATAAACTCAGTGATAAACAGAGAATTCGAGAATAACATTGCATATAATGCATCACATTCCCAACGCAGACTTTTAGCTTATTATTTATGTTACAAAGATAAACAATGCTTCTACGACTGTTTGCAACCCACGCTCGTTGCGATTTCGTGATTCTGTCATCATTAATTTAAATCGATTGGTTGTTCTCGAATATCTCTCGGCGTAGAATCATTTAACATGTCGAGTAAGTCATCGACTGTACTGTGTATACACACCACACTATACCGGACTTTCATAATCTTTGTCTTGGAACATACAGCCTCAGAATTAAAATTCAATAGTTCTCATCAGACAAAGGTTTCCGAGAGGTTTCCCTTGGTTGAAAGGCAAATGCTGGAATTGAAATAAGAAATAATCCCAATTGATAAGCCCTTTGCCCCACCACCACTCGTCTCGTAGTGTGCCCAAAAAGTCTCTGACACTTCAAAGTGTCACTATTAGAACAGCCTCCCTGTACCCCTAGAGGTAGGGGATGAAAAATATAAAAGAAAAGGAAAAGAAGGTAGTTGAAGAGCCACCTTCAGTGTACATGTCAGAAAATGTTCATTGCAGATGCACCTCATATTCCATTCTTAGCAATACGTAACATTACAAGTGTTCCACAATAAGCACTTCAGTACAATCCAACAACCATCATTAAACGTAAAGATAATAAATAATTTGCAGTATGATGTCACATATAGAATTGAATCTCTTGTGTTGAAATTTTTGCTTATTTGAATTGTGGCGATTTGTGCGAAGAAGGTCGAATGAAAGAAATGATCAGAATCGCAAAATGTGGATTCAACCAAAGGGCGCAGGGATGGGAGAAGGAGATGGAAAATTATGTTGCAATGCCTGCAGATAGTGACGTAAGAACTAAAATATGGAACATTTCCTTGAACTTAGACTAGTGCATTGTTTTAAGCTCAGCAGCGTAATTCATAAGAGTGGTATAATTAATGCAACCACTGGTACAAATGAAGAAACCAGATTCCTAATTTTTACCACTTGCAGATGTTTATAATATTACGTGTAGTGTGTTTATTTTACTCAGAATATGCAGTCTTTAAATCAGATAAATGAAACAACATCCTATAGTTGAGGGTGGTATTGTTTAAACAATTTTGTAACTTATTCTTGATGCTATAATAAATGAAATTCAAAATTGTTACAATTTATGGTATTTTTTCTTATTACTTTCGACACGAGCTGCTTCAGCTGCATGTCAGCTGTCCTTTTTAATGCTGATTATAATGTTAGGTTTATAATGATGCATCTATCCCCAGTTCGTCTGGCAAATATTTTTAATTGTTTATACAATTCACAGTATTACGGTTACTGATTAAAATAAGTTCGCTATAATTTCCATGGAATTTCTCTGTTTCAGTTTTAGTTTTTTATTTTGATATTTTTTTAGAAATTTTGAAAGACTAGCTTTTAGTTTCGACTTCTGTCCGAGATTATGATACATGTAGAATATATAACGGATCGATTTTCTGTTGATAAATTAGAAATATCAATATCATACCAATCTGCACAGTTTCTGAAATCTCAAATCTTCAGAGGTACATGATGACTCAAACAAAATAATCTGAACTTACAGCCTATTGAATACTCTTTACAAGATAGGAATGTGAAGTAGAGATGTAATGAATTCTCGGTCAAAAATAATGATTGCAGTGACTTACAGCTGGTGGAAAGATATCTTAAGAAAATATCCTAATTTTTTTTCCTTCCTGTTTTTTGAAACGACGCGATTACGTTCCTCCATCAGCCATTTTTAATAACTTGTACACGCTGCTCGAATGATAATGTGGCTTATTGGTGAAGCAAAGAACAAACAAATACAGACATTGCTATAAATGTATACGGATTGCAATAACATTCAGAATGTGTCACTACTGAGGAAGCTGTATCATCAGACAAAATGCCATATTAATTTGCTGCATATGATCTATATAAACACATTAATTTACTTCTTACGTGAATCTCTTGTATACTTTGTGTGCTTAATGAATATATCCAAAACGTTCAGTAAACGTTTGGCTGCAGGAGCGCTAAAAACTGAAAGTAAATGCAACAGGCAATGGAACTAAATGATTTAGGCAGTGGAAGGTACATCGGTAGTGAGACATTCACACAGCAGAAACTTCTGATCAAAATTGAATGAAATAAATGTTGAACTGACTGGCTGAACTGCTTGGTATCAAATAAGGATTAAAAATGTAGTAAATTAGGACGGTAATGATGATGAGTAGTTGAACGAGGACTGGCAATTTGGTCAATATCAATATGGGGGAATACTTAGTATCAACGTAGTACAAGATTGCACAGGTTGTCCAGAGAGAGGAATACACCAAAAAAAGACTGCCGAAGATGATGAAATATGCTGTCTCGACATCTGAAAGGTAGGACAAAACGTGGAAGAAAGAATTCGAGCTGAATCAGAAGGAGGTAAATATTAAATTGCTTGATGGCGACGGAGACACAGAATATTTTAATTTATAGGTGAGAAAAGAACTGTAAGGACTTTTTCTCCGATAAGAAAAGGTAGGCCAGTGGAGCTACTCATAACGTATATGTAAATGGTTGTCTCTGTAAAGGTTAGTTAACTGGCAACTAATCCCCAAAATGTAAAATTCGTAAAATGATTAATTGATCCTTCAGTTTTGTAGAAACATAAGGAATCAAACGATATTTGATGTGTAGTGTTTGTGACCACAGTGCTATAGCTTGCTAGACAGAGAAGTGATCCAGATCTGGATCGACTTCACGCGGTGGACCATTGATCTGGTACACAAGCCAGTCTGTATATGGTTTTTAGGCGATTTTCTATGGAAATACCGCGCTAGTCCCCTATCTCCTTTCCAATAAATATGGTACACAGACACTTCACGCGACTCACAAATACATGGTGATCACCGCTTCACTTCCCTAGGTTGGCTGACGGCTGAGGCGACACTAAGGGGGTCCGGCTGAGAAGTAAAAATAAAATAGAAAATTAGAAAACCATGAAATAACGGACCAGGTATGGCGAGATAAGCACTAGTAAAGGAAAGATGAGGAGTAATTCTAAAACGTTCTTTCTGATTGTGTAGCAATCAATGGAAATGCAGACTAGCGACGGCGAGAGAACCTACTCTGAAGAAGAGAAATATGTTAATATTTGATATTAGTCTGTTATGAAGTCTTTTCTACAAGAATTGAACTGCAGTACAGCCTTACATGGAAGTCAAACGAGGCAGATGAGCAGCTCATGTAAGTAGAGAATACAAATTTTCCACCTGTGTCCCTACAGAATTATTCTGAAGACTGGATGGCTAGGTCGAGTAGCTAATGAAGAGCTATTGAAACAAACTGATACAAAAATAACATTAGGTTATTAGTTTTTCATCTAAATATGATATCCAGAGAAATCAGATGAAAATCGTATGCCTGTAATACGTAGTATTTGTGGTAAAATATAAATCAGATGAAAATTGTATGGCTGTAATATGTAGTATTTGTTGTAAAATATAGAACAAAGTGCTGTTTCAGCAACCACAACACTAAGAACACAGTTTTATATTATATGATTAATCTTTCTGTTGTATTGTATTTATAAGTTTTTGACCGTGTGAATAGAGAGATGGTGAAAAATCATTGTATTTGATGGGAAAATGTGAGAATGAACAAGTGGTGCTTAAGCACTATGAATCCATTCCAAACATTTTTTCTGCAGATGCAGCTCTCAGAAAGGATCAAAACAACATACCACCGTCCTTTACATGTCCTAACTTGACAAATGTATACTGTGTGACATACTTTTAACTTATCATATCTTGGAACATGTTTATTACTCGTAATTCTCTTTCACCTTGAAGAAAATTATCACAAAGGATTTGTAAAATTATGGCCAATATGTTATTGGAACTATATTTATTTCCAAAATTAAGATACAAGGTGTTTCACAAAGGTAGTCATACTGCCTATCGGCTTAAAAAGAAGTTATTTGCGTTAAGAATGAAACGATGTAACGAATTTCGGACTCTGACGATAAATTACTGCCTTATAAACTTGCAAGGCAAAATATGTTTCATCAAGTTCACTTGAATATAGCACGTTCTGTGTATACTGCCAAAGAATTCATTTGTTGCAAGAAATTCTTAAATTCGTTTTTAGTACTTTCTCTTTAGATAAGTTACATTTCTGAAACATTAAATCTTATCAGTTCAAAAAAATTCTCATTTGAAAAGAGGAATATACGTAAATGTACGTAAATGTACTAATAACAGCGTAGATCATTTCAGTCACTATTTTATGAACTACTTGTGGCTTTTCATGTAGGTGTAGTTATCTCATCATTACATCTTACCAAAAGATATTCTGGTTCAACGCGTCATCAACACTCCCTGCATACAGCATTAAACACCTAAGACTATCACTGTAAATATTTTCTGAATGAGGGATGCAGTTGATGTATGTTTTGGCAGTGCGGGAGTATTAATAGGGATGCATGAATAAATGGAGAAAGAGATTTCAACAATGATTTTAAAACTTTTAATAGAACCAGCAGCATTTCTCAGACCGAACAACGAATTCTTTTGCTGTGAGAGAGAATGCAGATGAGTCGTTCCATATCAACTGAACCATGGCATTCATCCCTCGAACTCGGATTTTCATAAAATTTGGTACATGAGGTTTGTTTACACATATACTGACTGGTTTAAAATTTCATGCACTATCTTAAGCCGTTCCACACCTAGAGCAGCCTGATTTTCAGCTTAAAATCCTAAAAATATCTGTGGCTCTCACGAATTCAATAAGTAGTCTTAAAACTATTTAATTTCTCCCAAAATAGAAGCAAGAAGGATTTGAAAATTTCTGCATTTATATAAAATTTTCTGTTGAATTCAAATATGGTATCAGATTTGTTGTAATTAAATTATGAAGGATGAGTTGAGCCTTGAAAGTAGAAATATTATTTTCTTTCTAATGTCTAAAACATAAATTACAAATAAATGTGTACAGTCTGTGGTTACAGTGTCTCAATACTATGTCTAGTATCATTGGAAAGAGAAGAAAATTTCCTTTAACAGAGCCTTCAAAAATCTTCCAGGAAACCACAACTAGGCCTGTGATGGAAATAAATACGGTACATTTAAAAAAAAAAATGTCATTGAATCATAGAAAAGTTTTCAAATTTCCATCACGCACCAGGTGTCAAAATCGATCATGTATTTTTCTCTATGGCAGCTAGAGAAGTTGTTAGAGCACAATGTGAACATTTTTTTTAATTTCACTGGTAAGTTTCAGTTGAATTCTTATAAAGCAGCATGATTAATTTACAGTTGTTCATTTTACAGAAGAAATAAGCTCCTGTCGTAAAAAAATTACATTACATGGAGGAGTAGGGCAAGTAGACCTGTGTATTGCACAAGTTATCCACCACACAGCATTGGTTCATTCAAACAAGCAGAGTGCCATAAGACCATCTATTCACCAATTGTTACCAGTAATACAGGTACTACATTCACTCATGTACAGAAACGTGCGTTCCTTTTGCAAGTAGGAATTATGCAAACATTGTGAATTAAGTAATGTTTGGAATCATCACAAAATCAGTATGAAAGTTATGCTCATGTGAATTGTTGTGATCCATTTAAAAGACAAAAAACAAATAAGCAAGATTTGCGAGTTGTTTCACTTAATCTTGCCAACCGGTTCCATGAGATATTATGTGTTAGAACCAATATCATTCATGGGTAGAAGTTGGGTTCAACATGCTGTAAGCATGCCTTCAGTGAAATTTCAGGTGTAGATCACAACAAGGCAAACAAAAACAGCAGCCAAAAATTATGAGTGAAGTGAAGACTATGTGTGATTAAGACTGGGAAGAAGGGGAAGCAGCAGAAGATAAAGGAGAACACCATAAACTTAATAGAAGTTGAACAGGTATAGATGACTCACCAATGAAAATACTTTCACCAGCTGCAAACCAAAAATTCAGTGGCAAATGTAAAATAACGATTACTAGGAAAAAAATGTTAAAGAAACTGTATCTTGTGCTCCATGTTCGAGAAGAAGAATTATGCAAAGATGATAGCTCTGAGTATGAAAGCATAGCAGTTGAGCATGAGAAATATGAAAGGCTAATGATTTAGACAGACAGGTTTAATTAATTAAAAAATACCAACTATAAATAGGCTGAAAAACACTTGTGTTCTTACATTTGCTCTTCCATCATGTACAAGCGAAAAAATTCGAAGAACTTTTCGTGTATCACAAAGAATTGTACGAGAAGCTAGGGGCATTTGTAATACAAAAGGAACCAGTTCCCTCCTGCATTACTTGTACGAAATTTTTATGGAGATGATGAGTACAGTTGAGTGATACCTGCTGCGAAATATTAGGTCAGAATAGAAAAGAATGTTCATGCTCAGTAACGCTTAATGCTTAGTAATTTAGAGGAGTTGTATGCAGCATTTAAGCAAATTGATCCTTAAATTAAATAGGGACTTTCAAAATTTTGTCAAATGCGTCCGAAATTTTGTGCTGGTTCATCACATATGCATCCCCTTAGTGTATGCACCATACACCAGAATATCAACTTGGTTTTACATGGCCTATATTTAAGTATGAAGGATGATGTAAATTCTTTCGTAGATAAAATTGTTTGTAGTAAAGAAAACAGGGATTGCATGTTAAGAATTTGTTATAAATGTCCTCCTTCAACAAATTTAACAGATTATAATGAAACTAAAGTTTAGCTCGAGAAAGACGGTGAAATAAATTTTCATCATTGGGTGTTGGCTGAAAGATCTCAGTTTATTGATGCGACCTTACCATTTAATTAATTTACTGATATGTCAGCGACAAAACTAGAAACTTTAGTTTCACAGAGCTATATTGCAAAAAGTCGAGCTGCGTACTTGAAAGAGAGCGAAAAAAATACTATAAATCAAAATGAGGCGCTAGTATTAATGGTGGTTTTGTGCTACACCATACAGTGCAAATTACCAATGGGCTCATATGTCATGCACTGTATATCTGCTGTTATATATTACAAAAATCCTAACACTGAAGAATTATGCCATTTACCATTATGTAATACTTCTAAAGATTTAAATCATTATTTTGCTTGTGTCTGTAACAATTAGTCAAAAATTGTAGAGTAAATTAAATATAACTGTGCTGCTGTTAATAAAAGAGACTGTTTTACAAATGGGGACAACACTAAAGTAAAACTTGCAAATGTTTTTCAGACTTGTGTCGTTATGATGTTGATTTTGGAATCACTGCCATGTGGTCACTTCTTACAAAAAACTCTGGAAAATCACCCTGCGATGCTATTGGGCGCAGGATGAAATAATTGGTGACAAAGGGCAATTTACAGAGGCCATATAAGAAGAAAATTTTTGATCCTTCAAAAACGTTTAAGCTTTACAGAGACAAGTTTTCCAAAATTCATTTTCTTATTTAGAAGAAAAAGAAGCACGTTCTAGAGGAATTAATCTGCAACAGCCATTTACAATATCAAAAACTCTGGCTGGCACCAGAAGTTGCCACCAATTCATACTTTTATCAACCAATAATCTGGCTGCTGAAAGAGTTAGCAGTGATAGTAACTATACTTTTCAATTTAACATTTCTGATGTGCAAACACATTTCGCAAATTTCTTGTAACTAAATACATTTATGGGCTGTGAATACTATTCTAATTGGTGTATTTGTCTTACTGAAATTTTAAATTTAGATCAGGGAGATGCCAGAATTACATTTATGAGTCAGGACGGTCCAGCTGTATCTTTTGACTGGTCAGATACGGGTTGATACTTGATTTCAAAAGGCAGGCAATATCAGATTTCAATAGATTACCAAAAATTAATAAATGTAAAAGTGAGTAATTCATAGTAGTCCAAACTCTATTTTTAGATAGTCATACTAATAAATTTCTGTTCCTGCACGCGTAAATGTGGGTATTATTTTGAATAAATTTTTGTTTCTGTGTGTAAAATCGGAATACTTTGTTAAAATGTCCTAAATATTGTTTTTTATGACCATTAGTGTAACTGTCATTTCCCCATAAAATTTTAAGTCTTTCTTAAAAGAAATTTTCTTCTATTTTCAATTATACCAGTTAGAATATTGGGACACTGTAACTACAGAATGTGCACACAGTAATATATAATTTAAGTTGTGGACATTTAAAAGAAAATATTTATATTTTGAAGGCTCAAATCACCCTTCACAATGTAATTACAAATAACCTGATACAATATTTGATTCTGCAGAAAATTTTGCATAAGTACAAAAATTTTCAAATTAAAAACTACTTATTGGACTCGTGACAGCCACGGATGAATTTTTTTTAGTATTTTAGGCTGCAAATCAAGATTCTCTAGATGTGGATCGGCTCTAAATAGAGGTCTGAAACCTTAAAACAGTCATTACACATGTAAACAAACCATGTGAACCAAATTTCATGACAACCCAATTTGGTGAGTTGCATTCAGCTATTTTTCTGGTTCATTTGACATGGAATGACTCAGATGTAATAAATAACACAGTCGATTTTATCACATATACGTTTATGAGATGTCTTCAGTGCACTCGCCATGTATCTGTTCCTGCCACAGCCACTTGTGGCATTTCACTAGGTGTGTTACATACTGTATGCGTTTTCATTCTTACATAGAGCGCATATAGGTTGTAAAAGGTTTAACGACAGTCATAATGGCCATTTAAAAACTTGCAGTAGAACTAATTCCCAGGGAGAAAACTCAACATTGTCATAAATTTGTATTTAAAATAGGCACTACTCTGTTTAAATGTTGTTCACATGAAAAATCAACAACATACGTTGTATCGTTCTTGAAATTACTGTACATTTTACATTTGTGAACCGCTGGGTATAATTATGTTCCCTAAAAACTTAACCTGATACGGCAATATTCGCAGTGATAGGTGTCGGTGAATAAACTTGAATTACAGATTTGTGCCGTACCTCTCCCTGGAGTGATGACCTGCGGTTGCGTTGTGTTGCAGATGCTGTGTCATGCGGCGGGCGCGGCTGCTGTTGGCGGCGGCGGTGGCGGTCGCGGGGGCGTGGCTGGCGGCCGCGTGTCCTCCGGAGTGCATCTGCCTCTCGCAGACACAGGTAGGCGGCCGGAAAGTGTCTGGAACGTGTGACTACCCCTCCAGTACCGAAATTCTGAGGCAGGGGGTCGATTTAACTCGCTTTTACGCCCAAGGTGATAACTCTTTCAATTTGTCCCACATTTTACCTGCAGATTGGAGTAAATGACCAATAACAGAACATTTCGTCCTTGAATGAACATTAAAATCTCCCTACAGATACTGGTGCAACCCTTTCATGGATCTGACGGTATTTCTTTGGTCTCTGAGTAAAGTGAGTCTCGATTTTCGCCAGGCAAATGTGTTTCAATGTTGAATTGAATTGCTTCATCGGTTCACGGGTGTCGCGTCCGATAATGTTGTGGAGGATGCACAATATTTCGGCGAGACAGCGGCACGTCATATTCTTGTGCTTACTGACTTGTTACTACAATTGCTTGCCGGTACATACGCTGACTTGTGCTCATATCTGTATTTTCACTGTTGTTTACCGTCTCTTCGCCGAGCTGGCGTAGCCGAGCGGTCTGGGCGCTGAGGTTATGGACTGTGCGGCTGGTCCCGGCGGAGGTTCAACTCCTTCCTCGGGCATGGGTGTGTGTGTTTGTCCTTAAGATAATTTAGGTTAAGTAGTGTGTAGGCTTAGGGACTGATGACCTCAGCAGTTAATTCCCATAAGATATCACACATCCTTTCTTCCCACTTGGAAAATCCTTAAGTGAACCAAATTCTGAGATCGCCCCTTCTAGGCTGTAAGCTGGGTGTGCAGTATTAAAAAACCCAATTCGCCGTTCTGAAACTTGTGTGTTGGCGTGCAGTGTCGTTTGGAGTAAGACTCCTTTTGCGTTCTTATCAGTCCGAACACGTCAGAAAATGGTCTGTAATTTATTTAGAGCCTTCACATATGCCTCATAGTTAATGGTTGGCCATTTTGGTAATACAAACACGAGAATGATTTAATCACTATTCCTAAAGACTGTCATAATAACATGGCCAGCAGAGGGAGATACCGTGAATTTCTTCTGTTTTTGCTGATGAGAGTTGGAGCCACATCAGTGACCCTCGTTTTAGTTTCCAGCCCATAATCACTTGTAACTATCTGTGATAAAGGGCCTCTAGATTTGGTTCAAATTACTCCAACAGTTGAGTTAAAAAGGCTTTTCTTTTAATATCGTAGTTGTTGTGAGCATTCGTGAAACCCGTCTTAAGCACCCACTTAAATATCCAAAGATCTCACTTCTAATTCTGACCGGTGGCTATAGAGACAATGGTATAATTGTGACATGTCGGTCTGCGCGAATAATGGCATCCTTGAGATTCAACATTCTGCGTGAAGTGGTTGTGACAGGACGCCCGAAACGCGGGTGATCCTGGAGCTCAGTTTCTGCGCCTTCTAACGCATTAACTCTATTTACCCGTCATACGACAGTACTCCAATTGTCCTACTAACTGCATCATTGTATATACTGCACATAAATGTTTATGGATGTTAGCAATGGTTTCTGTATTCACAACCAAGATATCAGTTACAGTGGTTTCCTTAAAACAGCGGTGGTGAAGAATTCCGTTCGCCGAACCATGCCCTGGCATGGATGGCATAGACTTCAGCCTATCTGCACACATCTCCCGCCACCGCGACACACTGTCTGAGATGGAGGAGGGAGAAACTGTGAAGCCGGTGCATTTAAATGGCAATGCAGTCGTACTGCATACGACTTGCTTTTATATTTCACATATCTCAATAACACAGGTCACAAACAAAACAAATTTTCAGTGTTATTTAATTATTTTAGGCGTATTGATAACGTGACGTAATATTCATCTTGCCCAAACTGTTGGCACACGGGCAGACAGACAGTTTCACAGATTTTTGCACTCAGATTCCCGCGTTATTGTAACTTACTGTGTTTAGTAATCGGATAAAGCTCTTCGACATACTTATCTTGATCGAAGTGTACTAGAATTTTCGCATTCTCATTATAGAGAGGGGAATCTCTACCTTTTTGGAACTATATAGACGTCCTGGCAGTCGCAAAATAGATTTGTCTTTAAAACGGAAATTGCGTTGCAGATAATCAGTTACACCTGCACATGTACAATGGCGTTTTCAACTGAAATGGAAAATGATCTCAAAAACAGTTCCAAAAACGACGTAAGAATGCCAGTGTCCTCAAAATATTTGGAAAACCGTTCACGTAATTTTCATGGCCACGATTAATTCTACAAACGTCGCGTTTTTTTTAGTGAGCTCGCTGTACCGTGTTTGTCCGAATATGTCCCTTCTACAATGCGATGTTCTTTTTAAATACATCCACATCAAATCTGAAATACGTTCTTACCTTGCAATGCTATACTGTGGGCAGTGTGGAATCAAGTCCACTTAAAATGTGAGGCCTGTAATCCCTTCTGGATGCTCTTCGTTCCTGCACTCTTTGTTCCCTCATAAATTCAACAGTAGCGGGTCTTAAATCAAAAAATCGTTCCTTGCTTCCCGCGTAACTTAACCGACGAATTTCGCTGCAATATATAGAATCTCTTTAGTCTGAGTTCAGTTCGAAACTTCCTGGCAGATTAAAACTGTGTGCCGGATCGAGACTCGAAATACGGACCTTTGCCTTTCGCGGGCATGTACTCTACCATCTGAGCTATCCAAGCACGACTCACGACCTGTCTTCACAATTTTACTTCCACCAGTACCTCTGTGAATTTCTGTGAAGTTTGGAAGGTAGGAGACGAGGTTCTGGCGGAAGTAACATTGTGAGGACAGGTCGTGAGTCGTGCTTGGGTAGCTCAGATGGTACAGCACTTGCCCGCGAAAGGCATAGGTCCCGAGATCGAGCCTCGGTCCGGCACACAGTTTTAATCTGCCACAAAGTTTCAAATCAGGGCACACTCCGCTGCAGAGTGAAAATTTCATTCTGGAATGATCCCCCAGGCTGTGGCTAAGACATGTCTCCGCAATATCCTTTCTTCGTGTAGTGCTAGTCCTGCAAGTTTCGTAGGAGATCTTCTGTGAAGTTTGGAAGGTATGAGACGAGGTACTGACAGAAGCAAAATTGTGAGGACGAGTCGTGATTCGTGCTTGTGTAACTCAGATGGTAGAGCACTTGCCCACGAAAGGCAAGGGTACCGATTTATCGTCTCCATCCGGTACACAGTTTTAATCTGCCAGGAAGTTTCAAATCAGCGCACACTCCACTGCAGAGTGAAAATTTCGTTCTGGTTCCCTCATTTCCATTGGAAACTGTTTCAGCTGACAGTGGGATAATGTGTGCGAATTCTGAAATTTTACTGTTCGTACCAACAACTACTTCACGTACTCCTTGCCTGCAAATTTAGCACAAAGTGCTTCTTGATGTACAGAACAATCGATTGCGTCTGTCGACCATTGCAGTTTTATGCTGTCTCACTGCCAACTGAATCTTTACATTCTTTCTACGTGGTATTTAAATGTGATTTAATAGCAGATTTGCAGTATCCATCGCTTATGTGACTGCATAACACGTATTGAGGCTTCTTATCCCTCTCTTCTGTTAACCCCATTCAGTTTTAGTGGCTTGTGCCAATAGATAGGCAGAATGCCTCTTTTTGTGCAGACAACCATTGGATCTGTGAACGTCATCCATACTACTAGCAAATAGTGAAGTGTAAACAGCGCTGACACCAAGATTTTGCCAGACTGGAAAGAGTTCTGCCGAACGAAATTTGTCACACCGTAATACTAAATGAAATGTAGCACTCTGCTGGGTACTTCCGAGAAGACAGAGCAAAGCCGAGACGGGATGAGCCTCGGCCCGCACACCCCGTTCGTGGATTGTTGGGCACTCTGTGGCAGGCTCTGGTTTATAATGAGAGCGCTGGGTAGATGGCATTTTGATGGCTCGTTACGCCTCTGAAATCTGTCAGAATTGATCGAAACTCCCCGAATGTGAAGGGGGAACAGCAAATTTGAGGCCCATAGACTCTAGTAAAAATAATTGTTGCAGTATTTATTTATGTTCTTTCCTGCCTTATATCCTTGTGATTAAAGCTAGGAAGTTCAGGCCAGGACTGCACAATTGTGGTTGGAGGTCTTTGGCGTTTGCAAGGAAACTGGAAATTTGGGGTAAGATCTGATGTGACCGAACTGCTGATGTCATTGGTCCCTAAGCTTACACACTACTTAATCTAACTTAAACTAACTTACACGAAGGACAACACACACACCAATGCCCGAGGGAGCACTCGAACCTCCAATGGGGAGGGCCGCGCCCACCGTGACTAGGCGCCCAAGACTGCACGGCCCCCCTGCGCGGCTGACGTTTGCAAGGGCTTTTAGTTCCGAGATTCATCACTGGATGGCACTAGCAATCAGCAAATGTGTAGTATGAGTTATGATGGCGGCCAGAAAGCGTACGTTCGACTGTTTTTGCTTATTATGACGATATAAGCGTGGTATAGATCGTTTTCATGGAATAAGTCTACTTTAAATAAATCGTCTTACATGAATATCTCATAAATTGTTAATTTACTTCAAAATTAATGGGTTTATAAACTGAAACATTAGAACATGTTTAATTGTGCATGTTTGGTCCAACGTCACATTTTTAAGACGATAGATTGTTTACTGTGTGTTATCCACATTGTATCTATCATGTCTGGCAGCCAGTTAATATTACATAATAATGTGATTTTCTTTTGCGATTACTTTTGTAATATCATCCAGTCTGTTATTTATCACTAATCAAAAAGAAAATTAAATTTCTGGTGCAATATCACCATCTCTCACAGATTTTGTGGACCCTGCTTTGCAAAACCTGCCAGATACAAATGATTTAAGCAATGATGATAATACCCCTAATTCAACTTGTCTCCCAAATGCAAAGACAGTTGCTGGAAACTCTTGAAAAAGTTTGTCTGTCTCGACATCCTGAGGTGAAGATTTTGTTGAAGCGTCAACTTCATAGTGCAATGAAAATGAGGTGCAACAGCATTAAAATTAAAATCTGGAGAACATAAAACAACGTCAACTACATAAGCAACAGGAAGAGAGACAAAACATATACGTTCTTGCTCGAGCTGCAGCAGCAAATGATGAAAATTCTGGACGAAGACACATTTCAGGAAGGAAGCCTTTTCTCATATGGAGAGGTTTTATGTGGGCACAATATTTTTCAAGAAAAATATGATTTTATTTCCTTCAGGTTGCTGAAAGAGTTATAAATCCACAATTTTATTTCCGAAATTATTTCAATGAACAATTGTTCTAAGAAGCTGCAGCCTTTGCAGACATTTACTACATTTTATTTATTTTTTATTTTGCGTATGGGAATACAGCGACAGTATTTTATATAAGTACAGCAATATGTAAACGAAATGTACAAAACAGAACAATTTACTACATGACTAAAATGGACACAATAACTGGCAACAAGTTCACAAGAAATCAAGAAATTGCTGGATGTGCCTCTCAACTGTGTGTAAGTGCAATCAGTCATTGGAAGGAACTGATGCGTGTGATCAGAATTTGGAGGCATATAACACACACACACATAAAAACTAAGAAGTGGGCACTGAATATAAATTACATCTGATGGACGTAGAAAATGTGAATTACGTATCGGAAGGACAGTACAGGAAATAAAGGCCTAACAGAAGACATACATGATCTGCTTGCATTTTGGATGGCCATGAGGAAATACTTCATTACAGAACGAAGTGGGAGGCCATAAAAGGGTTGATTATTATGAGGAAACAGAAGAATAAGAACATTTAATTACACCTGAAACCAGAGAATATATACTAAAATGTTCAGCATGCACAGATAAGAAGTTGGACAAAATTTGATCAATGGCCTATGGTTAATGATTTAAAATCTCCAAGTCATTGCTCCAAGAAGACGTTGCAAACAGCAAAGAAGAACAAAATACGATAATTTTGATGTATATCTGTGATTGTCAAAAGATACCAACTGTTTCCGCTTATATCACATAAAGAAAGGAGATTAAAAACATGTCATAGTTAAATTGTGTACATTATAAAACAGTTGCAGTAAAGGCCCAACACACAGAACTATGCGGTAACCAAATTTCAAAAATATTCTGGAAATAAATTTATTTTTACCTTCCTAATTAATCAGTGACTGGTTCTTACATCCTAAAAGATCCTGTTTTCAAAAGTAACACATAAAATCCTAACTTGGGAATGAAAGGGGTATAAGTGAGACTGCGTAATTTCAGCGCTGTTTTCAGCTTTCAGTTACGAAGAGCTAACGGCTGCATGTGAAAACAGTAGACGTCTAAAGGGTTTTGATAACAATGAGGCATTTCCATAGAGACGTTTACAAAGCCGCGTTAAGTGCCGTGTCCAGCGCACTAAAACTGTCGGGGATCAACTTACGCCGACTCATCTATAGTATGTATGAAAGACGCTAAGTGAGAGATTTCCACAAAGGTGGTCCACTCTGCTTCACAGACTAAAGCGAGAAGAACCAGCAAGGAAATAAAAAGAAAGAACTATAGAGGAGGTCTCGAAGCTGTAAAAGCTAATAATATCTTCTGTATTCTGGAACCAGAAGAAGAATATAAGCTCATTGGACAAAATGAATCAGTCCATCGCGTGATGGTCGGCGAAATGACTTCTGGGGGCTGCGCTTAACTTCAGCTTCAACTCTGTCAAGAAGTGCTTGAGACACATGGGAGACCTCTTTGAAGGATGTGTTTGACACGAAGGATGTGTTTGACACTGACTTCGTTTATAAAGTTTTTGAACCACATTATTTTATTTGTCTTTGCCGGTAGTGACCTCACGTACTGGCTTCGATAAGGCAGCAGTACAGTTGTCACAGATATGGTTTCTGTAAAACAGGTGGCACATTGCACGCCCTACTGAACTGCCTTCATTTGGATGCAGTTCAAGTCAAATCTGCAACAAAAAAAACAAAGGACAAAAAGGGAAACTTTGAAAGCTTCTATATTTTTCATAGGAAACAAAAATTGTTTATCTCTCTTTCTTGAATTGAAGTCGAAACTTTATGGATACTCAGATCTGTCATTTTTTTTGCGCAATAAAATGTATATGTCGTGTGACTAGGGCCTGCGATCGGGTAGACTGTTAGATTTGACGCCACTTCGTCGACATGTGCGTCGATGGGGATAAAATGATGATGATTAGGGCAACACAACACCCAGCCGGGAATCGAACCAAGGCTCTTAGGAATGACATTCTGTCGCGCCGACCACTCAGTTATCGTAGGCGGACATTGCGCAATGATGGGTTGCATCGTTGAAAGGAATCCTGAAACAACTGCCATTCGCACACATAGCAAAGTTTCCGCGTAATTAATCAAGACGAAATCTTAGTTGAACGTAAGAACCATATACACGGTGTGGGCTGGTCCCTCGGCAGCTACGAATGCCGTTTAAACCCGTGTTGCGTGGTGTCGGCGCCTGAGCGAGACAGCTGTGAAGCTGCTCCCACGCCCGGGGCGACGTATGTCGTCGCAAAAACGACACCGCGCCCTTTGTCCGGCCTGCTGCATTGTGGGTAGGCATGGTGACGCCACGGTTCCCGCGAAAAAGCGCCGTGGGCTGCCCAGCCTGCTCTGCGTGTACGTGCGTGCGTGCGGGCGGGCGTGTGTGTGTGTGCGCACGCGTGAGAGAGATAGAGAAAGTGTTTGTGTGCTTCTGGCGCCGGTTCCTGCGTAGGCAGGGGTGTGTAATGCGGGTCACCTAGCTCACAGGAAAGAAGGCACGCGTGGCCAAATGTACATCACTGTACTCATCACAGCAAAAGACGAAACGGAAAGCGTCCATCTCCAGAAGGTGGTAACCGGGCCCTGCCATTCTTCTTCATCACACTGGTGTATCAAACAGCATCCTACCTCCGCCTCTCTCTCTCTCTCTCTCTCTCTCTCTCTCTCTCTCCTTTTCTTAGAGTATCGGCCTAAGTCCTGTATCGCTGACAGACCCTTGCAGAGTTATGTTTTACGCCAACGCATCATGAGCGGATTCAGAAATCCCTGTTGAAAAAGTCAACATGTTGTTGTTGTTGTGGTCTTCAGTCCTGAGACTGGTTTGATGCATCTCTCCATGCTACTCTAACCTGTGCAAGTTTCTTCATCTCCCGGTACCTACTGCAGCCTACATCCTTCTGAATATGCTTAGTGTATTCATCTCTTGGTCTCCCTCTACGATTTTTACCCTCCACGCTGCCGTCCAGTACCAAATTGGTGATCCGTTGATGCCTCAGAACATGTTCTACCAACCGATCCCTTCTTCTAGTCAAGATGTGCCACAAACTCCTCTTCTCCCCAATTCTATTCAATACCTCCTCATTAGTTATGTGACCTACCCATCTAATCTACTGTAGCACCACATTTCAAAAGCTTCTATTCTCTTCTGGTCTAAACTATTTATCGTCCATGTTTCACTTCCATAAATGGCTACACTCCATACAAATACTTTCAGAAACGACTTCCTGACACTTAAATTTATACTCGATGTTAACAACTTCCTCTTCTTCAGAAACGCTTTCCTTGCCATTGCCAGTCTACATTTTATATCCTCTCTACTTCGACCATCACCAGTTATTTTGCTCCCCAAATAACAAAACTCCTTTACTACTTTAAGTGTCTCATTTCCTAATCTAATTCCCTCATCATCACCCGATTTAATTCGACTACATTCCATTATCCTTGTTTGCTTTTGTTGATGTTCATCTTATACCCTCCTTTCAAGACACTGTCCATTCTGTTCAACTGCTCTTCCCAGTCCTTTGCTGTCTCTGACAGAATTACAATGTCATCGGCGAACCTCAAAGTTTTCATTTCTTCTCCGTGGATTTTAATACCTACTCCGAACTTTTCTTTTGTTTCCTTCACTGCTTGCTCAATATACAGATTGAATATCATCGGGGAGAGGCTACACCCCTGTCTCACTCCCTTCCCAACCACTGCTTCCCTTTCATGCCCCTCCACTCTTAAAACTGCCATCTGGTTTCGTACAAATTGTAAATAGCCTTTTTCTCCCTGTATTTTACCCCTGCCACCTTCAGAATTGGAAAGAGAGTATTCCAGTCAACATTGTCAAAAGCTTTCTCTCAGTCTACAAATTCTAGGAACGTAGGTTTGCCTTTCCTTAATCTTTTTCTAAGATAAGTCGTAGGGTGAGTATTGTCTCACGTGTTCCAAAATTTCTAAATGGTTCAAATGGCTCTGAGCACTATGGGACTTAACTTCTGAGGTCATCAGTCCCCTATAACTTAGAACTGCTTAAACCTAACTAACCTAATGACATCACACACATCCATGCCCGAGGCTGGATTCGAACCTGCGACCGTAGCGGTCGCGCAACATTTCTACGGAATCCAAACTGATCTTCCCCGAGGTCAGCATCTACCAGTTTTTCCATTCGTCTGTAAAGACTTCGCGTTAGTATTTTGCAGCTGTGACTTATTAAGCTGATAGTTCGGTTATTTTCACATCTGTCAACACCTGCTTTCTTTGGGATTGGAATTATTATATTCTTCTTGAAGTCTGAGGGTATTTCGCCTGTCTCATACATCTTGCTCACCAGATGGTATAGTTTTGTTAGGCCTGGCTCTCCCAAGGCTGTCAGTAGTTCTAATGAAATGTTGTCTACCCCGGGGCCTTGCTTCGACTTAGGTTCTGCAAAAACAGATCTTGGGATTTTACTACTCTCTGTTATCCCTTGGGATCCGAAGCGCCTCAAACATGTGCCGAGAAACACTTGATATACTGAAGTCAGTCAGTACAATTTCGCACTATTGTTTAGTGAACAAGATACGAATTTACTGAGTATGAGACCCGATCTCTGACTGGATTAAAGAATTTTTAAGAGACAGAAGTCAATATCTTACTTTTAATGCGCTGAAGAAAAATGTAAAGGTAACGTCTCAAGTAGCCATAGGGAGTGCTGTAGAAGTATTACAGATATAAACATCTAGGTGTGATAGATCGCATCACAGCGAACAACTTTCGTTAGAGATAAAAATTCACAAATGTGTCTCAGCGATTTTAGATGCCCTTTAGTATTCAGTGGCGACGGGACGACAAGATTCCACCAAACTAGCAAGGCCTACTGACCAGGTATACAGCACACAACCTACCCCAGTTAACTGACAGAATTACTTCCAACAACAAAATCAAAAGTATTAGTTACATGAATGTGTAGTGTCTCTTTTTTGGGGGGCATATCCAAAAGAAGAGACATCACTCATTCATGTAATTGATATGCGTCGATGGCCTATGAATCCACAACCATTAGCACAGAGCGTTTACATTCTACCCCCAAAGGGAATCTTAAATTAGCGAGCACGGACGAGATTGATGGAGACTGCGGATAAGTCATGGCGCTAGATTGGAAGATGAGTCGGCCGAGGACCGCGCCAAAAGGGCCCACGCATTTACAATTAACACTGCGTCTGGGTGCCGGAGTGGCTAACGCAACTCCAGCACAATTTTCGACACGCCACCGCTGATTCCTCATCAAGTCCCGATGCGGCCGATATCGTCAGTACCTTCCCTTTCCCTTCCCTTCTCCCCCCTCGTCCTTGAGTTTATGCAATAAGAACGAGTGTCTCTAAGCGGTGAGATATTCGAAGCAGATGACTGGATGATAGGCAAATGCCACAGAATGTTTATGCCCTGTCGCCTCTCACGGGCTTTTATTTATTGGTCACCAGTCTTGTAGCTACAGGGTGGGCTACTAACCATTGCCACCTAGAATAACTGCGAAAGTATGATAGGAGCTGAAAAGTTCGTGGGACAAAAGTTACATGGGACAACCGGGGCCATAATATGACGTTGATTTTTTGTTGCTAGGTGGGGTCGCTTCAGAGATATGAAGGACAACTTTATTTTATTAGAAGGGATGCTACAGTTCGGTACTTATTTTCTGATAGCGGCTATCGAAACGAATCCAATGATGTGTAACAGTAATGTATTTGAAGGTCAACGAAGGTCACAAAGGTGGCCTGAATGTCCATTTACAGAAGGTGTTCGAAGTGATGACCATCGATATCAATGCAGTGCTGCAATCTTCTTATAATGGATTGAGTGGTATTCCTCATCACATCCGCACTTATCGAAGCACATTCTCTGATAATTCTCTCTAAAATATCTTCAGGTGTAGTTGGAACATCTTTGTAAACAATGTCTTTTACGAATCCCCACAAGATAAAATCCAGATGCGTCAAGTCTGGCGAACGAGCCGGCCACGACACACCTACTCCCGAGTCCAATCGAACGATTTGTGAATTTCCTCTGCAACTCATTTCTAGCCTTCAGTGAAAAATGTGCCAGACACCCATCGTGTTCATACCATATTCTGTTCCTTGTTCCTAAGGGCATTTCTTCCAAGAACAGACCTAATGTTTCTTGCAGGAATGTGGTGTACTTCCTACAATTAAGATTTCCTTCGATGAAATAGGGGCCTATAAATTTGTCCTCCAGAATCCAACACCATACATTCATCGACCACGGTTTTTGGTGTGCAACTTGCAGCAGCCAACATGGATTTTCAGTTACGCAATAAGCATCTTATCCAAATTAACGTTTACATGGTTTGTAAACGTAGCCTCGTCAGTAAATAATATCAAATTAATAAAGTGTCATCCCTCTGAATCTGAAGTGACCCCATCGGCAGAATTCAGTGCGACGCATACAATCACTACCAGTTAATTCTTGGTGGACACTGATATGGTAAGGATAATATATACGGCGATGCAGAACACGAACAACACTACTCTGGCTCATTCCAGATTCCCTTGCGCTTTGATGCCTACTCAACACAAGGATATCGAACCACAGTGGTAAGAGAACCAATTCTGTTTCCTCGTTAGTAAGTTTGCTTTGCCGGATATGTTTCCGACGCGTTAAAGATCCAGTTGTTCTCAATTTATCATATACATATTTAAATGTACTACGTGCAGGATGAGTACGTTGAGGATAGCTTTCAGTATATAAGTCTGTAGCGCTCACTAAATTTCGTTGGAATTCTCCCTAAATGAGAAGCATGTCGACTTATTCTTCGAAGGAATACATCTTTCACATTCGCTTGATTCGATGATTATAGTCTTACCGTTCCTACTAGTGCTGTATTGTGAAACAGTCAAATGGTGTTTACATGCCATTAGATGGATGCACCGTATTCGGCGAATATTTACTATTTGCACTATATACGAGAGAGAATTGTTAGAGCATGTACTTCGATAAGTGCCGAAGTGATAAGGAATACCACTGAATCCACGATAAGAAGATTACTGCACTGTATTTATACCAATGGTCATCACTTCGAACACCTTCTGTAAATGGGCGTGTATGCCACCTATTTGACTTTCGTTGACCTTCAAAGACCTTGCTCTTACACATTATTGGATTCGTCTCGATAGCCGCTATCAGAAAATAAGTACCAAACTATAGCACTATATCTCCGACGGGACCACGCCTAGCAACAGAAAACCAACGTCATATTATGGCCCCCATTGTCCCATGAAACATTGTCCCAGAAACTTTTCAGCTACTATCATGCTTCGGGAGTTATTTTAGGTGGCAATAGTTAGTGACTCACCCTGTAGTTTGATGAGGCACGCCGCTAATTCTCTCTTGTGGCAACCTCTTCATCTCAGAGTAGCACTTGCAATCTGTGCCCTCAATTATTTGCTGGATGTATTACAGTCTTTGTCTTTTCCTACAGACTTTACCCTCTACAAATCCCTCTAGTACAATGGAATTTATTCCCTGATGTCTTAATGGACGTCCTACCATTTTCTCCCTTCATCTTGTAAGTGTTTTCCATGTGTTTCGTACCTGTCCGTTTCTGCACAGAAGTTCCCCATTCCCTACCTTATCAGTCCACTTAATTTTCATTATTCGTCTGGAGCACTATATGTCAAACGCTTCGATTCTCGTCTGTTCCGGTTTTCCCTCAGTCCGTGTTTCTCAATTATACAATGCTGCACTCCAAACATACATTCTCACAAATTTCTTCCTCAAGTTAAGGTTTATGTTTCATACTAGTTGATTTTATTGGCCAGCAATTCTCTTTTTGCCAGTGCTAGTCTGCTTTTGACGTCCTCCTTGCTACGTCTGCCATGGATTATTTTATTGCCTATGTAGCAGAATTCATTAACCTCACCTACTTCATGTCCATCAGTCCGAATGTCAAGTTTCTCGCTGTTCTCATTTCAGCTATCTCTCTCTCATTGCTTTCGTTTTTCCTTGATTTACTCTCAATTCATATAATGTAGTCAGTAGACTGCTCATTTTATTCAATAGATCTTGTAATTCTTCACTTTCACTGAGGATAGCAACGACATGACCGAATCTTATCATTGATATCCTTTCACCTTGAATTTTAATTCCACTTGTGAACCTTTCTTTTATTTCTATATTGCTTCTTCGATGTGTATATTGAACAGTAGGAGTGAAAGACTACATCCCTGTCTCTCTCCATTTTTAATCCGAGCACTTCGATCTTGATTTTTGACTCTTATTGTTCTATCTCGGTTCTTAGATATATTGTATATTACTTGTCTTTCCCTATAGCTTACCAAAAGTCTTCTCAGAATTTCATACATCTTCCACTATTTGATGCTGTCGAACGCGTTTTACATGTTGGCAAGTCCTGCGGACGCGTTTTGATTTTTCTTTAGTCTTGCTTTTATTATGAACTGTAATGTCAAAACTACCTCTCTGGTGCCTTTACCTTTCCTGAGGTCAAATTGATCGCCATCTGTCAGTTCTTCAATCTTCTTTTCCGTTCTTCTGTATATTGTTCTCGTCAGCAACTTGGATGCATGAGCTGTTAAGCTGATTTTGTGGTGAACCTCTTGTCACCTCTTGCAGTCTTCAGGACTGTGTGGATGATATTTTTCCGAAATTCAGATGGTATATCGCCAGACTCTTACATACTACATACCAAAGTGAATGGTCGTTTTGTTGCCACTTCGCCCATTGATTTTAGAAATCCTTTTTTGCCCTTTTTGATCTCTCTTCCCATACTCTTTTAAATTCCCTATATCTTCTAAATCGACTCCTGTTTCTTCTTCATTCACATCAGACAAGTATTCATAGATGCCTTCAGATTACTCTTTCCGTCTACCTGTCCTCTCCTCTGCATTTAACAGTGGAATTCCCATTGCGCAGGCCGGAGTGGCCGAGCGGTCCCAGGCGCTCTCGTCTGCAACCGCGCGACCGCTACGGTCGCAGGTTCGAATCCTGCCTAGGGCATGGATGTGTGTGATGTCCTTAAGTTAGTTAGGTTTAAGTAGTTCTAAGTCTAGGGGACTGATGACCTCAGAAGTTAAGTCCCATAGTGCTCAGAGCCATTTGAACCAATTCCCATCGCACACTTAATGTTCAGAACCTTCACTTTTAATTTGGCCGCACATTGTTTTGACTTTTCTATATGCTGAGTCGGTTCTCTGACAATCATTTTTTGTTCGATTTCTTCACATTTTTCATGCAGCCATTTCGTCTTAGCTTCCCTGCACTTCCTATATATTTCATTCCTGAGCGACTTGTATTTCTGTATTCCTGAATTTCCCTGAACATTTTCGTACTTCCTTCTTTCATATATCAACTGGAGTAGTTTTTCTGTTACCCATGGTCTTTTCGCAGTTCGTTTCCTTGTACTATGATTTTTTTGCAGCTTATATGGTTGAGTTTCAGAGATATCCATTTTTCTTCAACTATAGTGCCTACTGTGATATTCCTCGTCGCAGTATTTACAGCCGTAGAGAACTTCAGGCGTACTTCTTCATTCCTCATAGTTTCTATAAAACACTCAGCTTACTCTTCATCACTAATAAGTTGTGACCTGGGTCTATATCTGCTCCTACAATCCTATATCCGATTTCATACCCTCTGCCTGACCGTAATGTAATCAAACTAAAATCTTCCCGTATTTCGCGGCCTTTTCCAAGTATACCCCCACCTCTCGCGAGTTATTAGCTGATATTTTTTTTGCAGAACTCAATTAGTCTTTCGCCTCTCTCATTCGTAGCACCAAGCACATGTTCTCCCGTTTCCCTTTCTTCCACTACTTCTGCAACCGCATTCCAGATCCCCATGACAATTAGATTTTCACCTCCCTTTACGCACTGAATTACCCGTTCAATATCCTTGTATACTTTCTCTATCTCCTCATCTGGAACTTGCGACATCGGCATGTATAGATGAACTATTGTCATCGGTGTTGGTTTGTTGTCGACTCTGATGATAACTGTTCACAGTAACTCACTCTTTGCCCTGCCTTCCTATTCTTAACTAACCTGGCTCCCGTTATATACAATTTTCGGCTGCTGTTTATATTACCCTAAAGTCATCTGGCTGGAAATCCTTCTCATCTTTCTATTTCCCTTCATTGACACTAACTATATCTAGCTGGAGCCTTTGAATTTCCTTTTTGGACTTTCTAACTTCCCTACCACGTTCAAACTTATGACGTTCCACGCCTCGACTGGTAGAACGTTATCTTTTCGTTTGTTGTACAACTTTTTTTTCATGGTCACCTTCCCTTAGCATTCCCCTCCTGGAGATCCGAATGGTGGACTATTCCGGCATCTCTTGCCATTGGATCATCACGATAATTATGGACCACATGTCCTGTGGATACACATTATGTGTCTTTAATGCAGTGGTTTCCATTGTTTTCTGTATCCTCATGCCGTTGATCATTGCTGATCTTTCCGCCTTTAGGGGCAGTTTACCACACAAGGGCAAGAGATTTCTCTGAACCTCTGTCCATTCCTGTGACTTCTTTGACAAGGCCGTTGGCAGAATGAGGATGAGCTCTTTCCCCGCAAGTCTTCGGCTGCCAAAGCTGACGACTTTTACTCAAAGTTTAAGCGGTGGCAGGGTTCGAACCCGGGACCAAAGGCGTTTTGATTACTAACTGAAGACGTTACCTCTAGACCAGGAGCATAACCACTCTTAAGTGACATCTAGCATCTCCGGGATGCATCAATGACTTTTTGTGAAAATATAGTTGTTCCCCGTGATCTGTCATCCATTACGTTTGTCTCAAAGACTGTGGAATATCCTATATAAAAAGTATGTAATGCATAAGGTCAATAGCTTTATGATGCTTTTAGCAGATGACGCTGTTCTCTATACGATAGTTTTAACAGCAGAATATTGTATCGAGTGGCTGAAAGATTGTCAGAGGCTCAATTTCTGGTGCAAGGACTGGCAGTTGACTTTGAACGTAAACACTTGTAACCGATTTCGTGTATATAAGTGAGTAGATACACTGTTGTTCGATTAATCCGCTGGAACGAAAAATTACCGGATAAAGTAAAGCCGGCCGAGGTGGCCGGGATGTTCTAGGCGCTTCAGTCTGGAACCGCTCGACCGCTACGGTCGCCGATTCGAATCCTGCCTCGGGCATGGATGTGTGTGATGTCCTTAGGTTAGTTAGGTTTAAGTAGTTCTAAGTTCTAGGGGACTGATGACCTCAGATGCTAAGTCCCATAGTGCTCAGAGCCATTTGATAAAGTAAAACCCATAAAATATCTAGGAGTAACTGTCAGAAGGAAGCTGCAATGGAATTGTCACTTAAACAAATTGTAAGTAAGGATGAGATGGATTAGAAGAATTTTAAGCAAGAGCTTGGAGCTATCCTAACTTAAATCTGCTCTAAGAGAACGTGGCGAATACTGTACCCTCTTTCCTGAGTTACTGGAATGGCGTGAGACGTTTTAAAAATATATAAGATGAAGAGAAAACCGTTCTATTACATGCTCGGTATGATTCACGTTGACTCTGAAAAGAAAGATTACGAGACTTGCAAGATACCTCGTGTGGGAGGGAGAAAGAGGTGTGAATTTTGATTTAAATTCTATAAATGAAATGCAAGGAGTGCTGTTCAACATATAAGTGGTTTATTCAGTGCAACTGCATTAAACGGCACATAGAATAATTATTGAAATTTAATCAAATTCATTTAACAATCACTCACGTATCATGATAAAAAAAGTAATTTTTTGTCAACAGATACTGTAGAAAGAGTCAAATAAAATAACAACAAATAGAATTGAATTGGCACCAAGAGCTAACAAGTGAATTATATAAGGTGCCTCCCCTGGTATCCGCCTTTTAACATGAGCATTGTACGACTTCATTCTAATCTAACATATAAATAACTTACGCGAGACGGGTTGACCTGGTGTATTAAATGAGGAAGGAATAAAAAAAAAAAAAACAGCTGAACATACGACTCTCTTAACGCGCAAACGGTGATTACTGTGCCTTGCGTCTGTATGAGCATCTAACACACTGCAAAGAAATTGAAGAAAGCGAAAGAAGAATGCACAGCTAGGAAGGCGGGCGTGTTCTGTATTACCACGTTCACAGCGTGGTCGGCGTGGCGTTGGAGTTGGCTGATTGCTTGCGGCTGCATCAAGACTCTGCCGGCGTCGTAGTTGATAGCGTCTAACATTCCCTACGCTGAAAATAGTGACCGAAACCTACTACTGGAAGTTATCATTACTGGACGACGGTATGCGTCCATCTGCAAGTGCAAACCTACGTGAAACTGCATTAAACAAAGCTCAAAACTGTTCTAACAGTACTACCGTCATCGGACATGTAGTAAATCAAAATGATCCTGAGTTAAGCTCTTGATAACGCGCACAGTGAGTGAAGCTCGCCAATTTGGATCTCACAAACCTTGCTCTCTTCGCTGTTTGTCAGGAATGCAAAGTGCATTGTCTCATCACAAGCGATAAGAGAATCGTTGCGGCTTATCGGAAGCAGTCAAGAGTGAACTCCTGCCTCCTCAGAAGCAATATTCGGAATGCCCCTTACTAGTGCGCTCCTCGCACCTGGAGAGAGAAAGCCGCTCCCCTCCAGCGTCTCGTCTCCGCCCTTCCGCAAATTACGTAGCTCGTACTACACTCCTGGAAATTGAAATAAGAACACCGTGAATTCATTGTCCCAGGAAGGGGAAACTTTATTGACACATTCCTGGGGTCAGATACATCACATGATCACTCTGACAGAACCACAGGCACATAGACACAGGCAACAGAGCATGCACAATGTCGGCACTAGTACAGTGTATATCCACCTTTCGCAGCAATGCAGGCTGCTATTCTCCCATGGGGACGATCGTAGAGATGCTGGATGTAGTCCTGTGGAACGGCTTGCCATGCCATTTCCACCTGGCGCCTCAGTTGGACCAGCGTTCGTGCTGGACGTGCAGACCGCGTGAGACGCCTCTTCATCCAGTCCCAAACATGTTCAATGGGGGACAGATCCGGAGATCTTGCTGGCCAGGGTAGTTGACTTACACCTTCTAGAGCACGTTGGGTGGCACAGGATACATGCGGACGTGCATTGTCCTGTTGGAACAGCAAGTTCCCTTGCCGGTCTAGGAATGGCAGAACGATGGGTTCGATGACGGTTTGGATGTACCGTGCACTATTCAGTGTCCCCTCGACGATCACCAGTGGTGTACGGCCAGTGTGGGAGATCGCTCCCCACACCATGATGCCGGGTGTTGGCCCTGTGTGCCTCGGTCGTATGCAGTCCTGATTGTGGCGCTCACCTGCACGGCGCCAAACACGCATACGACCATCATTGGCACCAAGGCAGAAGCGACTCTCATCGCTGAAGACGACACGTCTCCATTCGTCCCTCCATTCACGCCTGTCGCGACACCACTGGAGGCGGGCTGCACGATGTTGGGGCGTGAGCGGAAGGCGGCCTAACGGTGTCCGGGACCGTAGCCCAGATTCATGGAGATGGTTGCGAATGGTCCTCGAGGATACCCCAGGAGCAACAGTGTCCCTAATTTGCTGGGAAGTGGCGGTGCGGTCCCCTACGGCACTGCGTAGGATCCTACGGTCTTGGCGTGCATCCGTGCGTCGCTGCGGTCCGGTCCCAGGTCGACGGGCACGTGCACCTTCCGCCGACCACTGGCGACAACATCGATGTACTGTGGAGACCTCACGCCCCACGTGTTGAGCAATTCGGCGGTACGTCCACCCGGCCTCCCGCATGCCCACTATACGCCCTCGCTCAAAGTCCGTCAACTGCACATATGGTTCACGTCCACGCTGTCGCGGCATGCTACCAGTGTTAAAGACTGCGATGGAGCTCCGTATGCCACGGCAACTGGCTGACACTGACGGCGGCGGTGCACAAATGCTGCGCAGCTAGCGCCATTCCACGGCCAACACCGCGGTTCCTGGTGTGTCCGCTGCGCCGTGCGTGTGATCATTGCTTGTACAGCCCTCTCGCAGTGTCCGGAGCAAGTATGGTGAGTCTGACACACCGGTGTCAATGTGTTCTTTTTTCCATTTCCAGGAGTGTATTTTTCAAAGCCAACGTTAGATTCTTGCCGATGAAGAAGTTCCTTTCAAAATTTCTTTCCTCCTTGCGTCGCATTCTGCGAGGAAAATAGAGCGATACTCTGTGTGAGACAGAGTATACAAATAAACCAAGACTTCTCCCTTTGCGTATTGCCGCTAAGTTCCCAGGTGTTCCGCTCGCGGGAAACCGCCAAAATTCCCCGGGCCACTTGAGATTCTTGGAGACCCAAGTCGAGCTGTTGCTATTCAACTCGCCGCTCTGTCCGTGTTACCTAGAATCGTGGCAAAGCTGTTTTTCCCTCTAAGTTTATAGTTTTCGCTGCCTCGAGCACACGTACGAATGTTCACTGCTTCCCTTGGCAGCGTGTAGGTGTATGCAGCTTCTTCGCCTGTCGCTAATCCTCTGGGGGCCTGCCCTCTGTGAAGCGTGACGACATAGGCGCGCGACCGCCGCTCGCCCGTGGGCGCACTACCTGTGTCCACCTGGTCGCCGGGCTTCCCAGCTAGGAACGCATCAGAAGAATTCCTTTCATGCGCAAAGTGTACCAAGTTTGCAAAGAGAAGAATCATAGCCCTTTACGGACGCTTAATGACATACTAATTCACCTCCGTCACACTTCATATATTGCAATAAACTAATGACTGATTTTAAAAGCAATTATCTCCTCTAATTATAAACATGAAAAGCTTTGACGCTTTTCAGACTCTGCACAACTTCAAATAAATTGAACGAAGCAGACATACGACATGAAAGGCTCTGAACGGTGGAAACATACATGGGAACATACACTACATTTGCAAATCATCTCAAATATGGGTAAGAGAACCACCATCCTATTTACATACAAACAGCAGTAGGCGGTATTTAATTCATAGCCAGCTAATGCCCACCTACCACAATCCAAAAAATATTCACTACAGTAATTTTAAGTATCAGATTTTACATAAGTCACCTTTCTCACTTGAATACATATTTTTTCAGTTTATCATGTCGACCTAAAATATCGGCTGCAGATTTTGGCTGTGTTACAGATGACATTGTGCATAAAATATAGATATGAGGCTGAAATTGCGGGACCGTCCCAGAACATTCGTAGAGTAATATATGGTACAGTTCAAGAAATTAGTATTAAAATTTACGTTCCACTGGACCACATCGTTGAAGATATCTGTGATATGCAATAAAATACAAATTGATGCTGTAGTAGTTTAATACTGTCATCGTAAGGGGCCCATTTCGGCTAGGTATCCATCTTCAGATCATCAACCAAAGTTGAATAATGTTTTTTATTTTATTACGATGGGTAATCGCATAATCGGATATACAAATTTTTTAATTGTGTCCATATATCATCGTTGTCACTCTGTATTGTATTAAAACGCTGTGTAGACTGCGGACTCCTATGCTACACGGTGTTTTGTGGTTTGGTGCTGTTATTAATCGTCTTTTCTCGTAATTTTTATAATTCGACGTTTCATCGTCAGATTTGACAGATTGACAGTTGGAACAGTTGGACAAAAATGCGGCGGGGTTGCAGTTGCGTTGCTAAGTTGATGTTATCGTTTTGGGCTGTATGTATACTCTTTGTAATCGATGTGCCCGTACGTAACTGTTTGTGTCTCTCATTTTCTGTGGTTAGAAAGGCAATAAAGTTTTGTATGAAATTCAAATCGTCATCAGCGAATTGCGTTGTGTGTATCTAGATTTTGTAACGTTCCTGTTTCAAAAATAGTTGCTAAGCCTACCTACGGAACATCATAATGTGAAGTTAATTTGACACATTTTCATGTGAATTTAACTTGGGTCGCAAACTGAATGAAACTACCACTTAATAACACTGTCCGTTTGCTTCAGGACGATATGCCAGGAAAGATGATTAAATTTCGGTATACATAGACAACTTCTTGATTAATTCTGGAGGAGAGTCAGTTTCTTAACATACTACGTAATAATCATACATATGGCCTCTAAGTTGGGCTAGAAGAGACTCGGTAGGAACTGCATGTATAGCGCGTGAGCTATTAAACAGCACGAATGCATTGCATTGTACATTTGTTCTTTTGAGTGAGCTATTTAATAGGGTGCAAAAGAACAACCATGTCATTAAAAAAAAAAAAGAAAAATCGTAAGCTACTACGGAGCCTTTGTGACTTACTGGAACATTAGCGGTAAAACGCACTGATTTGAATAAATAATCAATACGTTCATTTGACAATCTGGATAGCGGTGAGAAAGATGGATACTCAAGCACACATTCAGACTAGAGGAAGAACGTATTCAATAATTCAAATTGGATACAAGATCTAAATTGGGTTAAAGAGAGACACCAGCTTCGATGTTCGTGTGTGTTTTTAACACAAAACTGATCCGAAATTTATAGAAAAACGTGGAATTTAAATTAAGACAGAAAGAGAACAAGCTAAGTTATGTCAACAACTTATATCAGTTGTAACCACATAGTTTTCCACTACAACGAAACATCAATTGAATATGATAATCGGGACGAGGAAAGATCACGAAATCAAACTGCAGTGCACGCGAATTTATTTCACAAAGGAAAACTGGTTTATAGATGCGTATAGAATACTACAAGTACAATCTTACGAACAAACACATGGTAATGGCTATTCACCCAATGTACAAAGGAAACTCACTCAGATCTCCACAAACACAGTGGCCATTTTCATATGACTACCAAATGTTAAAACCACATGCGCTGCTCATAACCAGTTACATGATTTCTTCAGGAAACTAATCACACTCATAAATGCACGTGGCCTCATGCCTCTCAATCGCAAGGGAATAGAGCACGAAGAGACACTGCAATAAATTCAAAACCCGGGAAATTACTCTCTATTCCTACATATGCAAAGTATCCCGAGCTAGACTGTAATATCTGAAACCAACAAAGAAGTGAATTAGAGACTCAGTTAAGCTGAACTTCCACATAAATAAATTTAAAATACTAAGAGCTAGAACTAGCTGTTACCTCACCCACGATTTCCAGGGCAGTGAGGCTACTGGCTACTTGCTCAGAGTCGCTACAGCAGACCGGTAGCCGGCGCACTGACAATATGCACGTTCTGCTCGTACCGTCCTAACTTCGACAAAAGCGAAGGATCATCTCTCGCCTTTGTCTTTCCGACCCAGAAAATTTCCAATTTGCTTTTCACAAAAGTTGGCTAAACTTCTCCTACATTCAGAGAAAATTACCCTGCGCCAAAGACACATATTGACACTCCAGCAGACGACCAACACGTTTCCAAGCCGACAGCCAGAGCGATGGAACAAGAAAAAACATAAGGCGACAACGCATATACGTAATGATTGCTTTTTCGTATCAATTACAGCCTTATGCAGTTGATATGGAAAATGATGTAGATAGGAAATACAGTTCAGATGGGGTAATTTTGTATTGAAATACAACTTTGGTTGTCAGATATATCATCCAGCCGATCACATTCTCTCAGTCTGAATTGGGAGGAGCACCGACACATGAGCGATGATCAGAAAGATCATGTATATGATTAAGGCGATGACGCCCAATGATCCATTCAGTGCCGACGCACACAAAGCTCGAAATCTTACGAGAATCGGCGAGATTACGTGAGTAATGAGGCTAATATGCTGGGGCACTACAACGGTACTTTATGGTGTAAGTTGAGAACTTGGATGTGACGAGAGGCTGGATAGGGTAGCCCATACGGATGACATAGTGGGCAGCGCATTTGCCTCGGAAGCAGGAGCCCCGGGATCTAACCCCGGACCTGCACAAATATTCAGTTTTCCCCATTGATATAAAACAATGTCCTGTGTCAGCTTATGTCGCAAATTCCTTTCCGTCTTAATTTTTACATAGAACAGACAGAGAGCAGCTTCAGTATAAGATAACGAGAGCGAAAATAATCCACATATATTCTTCACCCACTTAAAGAATGATAACCATAACGCTGAGCGAATGGAGTTAGCAATGGAAATTTCTCACGTATTACGTAGAGGTTTAACAATGTACTTCAAAAGATAGAAATCTACATTCACACAATATAACGCCCTGGTGACGTTTTAAATGAAAAAACGGATTTAGAACACAAGCATTTTATACAAAAGATAACAGATAGACACAAACAGCTACCCACAGACGCATCAATTACAAAGATCACACATACACCTCAAAATGATAACTTCAACACATCATAACAACTGTAGCCATGTAGCACATCTGGCCAGCTGTCAAACTGCCAATATGTCATACTGAGAATCTCATCCCTCAATTCTGACACTCGCGTTTAGTTTTGAAGGCTTGTGACGACAGATTGCTAGATTACCTGTTTTTGGGCAGAGAGCCACTGGTCCTGTGAATGTCCTTCATACCACAAATAGCGAAGGATAAGCAGCGTGACACTACGATACTCCCGAACTGAATAAAATCATACCGACCGAAAAATGCCACACTGAAACGCTAAATGAAGTGTCGAGCTGTTCTGGGTACTTCCGACAAGTATCGAGTAAAACAATGACGTCCGAGAGCTGCCCGCACTTTGTTGTCGCGTGTAGTTTGGCACGCCGTGACCGAGCCTGTTCTACGTCTCTTAAAAATTTCTCACAGTCCATGTTCTGAATGTGGAAACGTCGGTAGAAGAAAACAAATCAATCTGTATTCCGCCGACCATCATCTGAAGCATATACTTTCGTGCACTGAGATAGGTTTTGTAAGTAGGCTGTTTAGGTTTTTACGTTGATAACGCCACTTAGCGCTCTGTACGAAAATCACTGGCTGTGCTGCGTGCAGTCTGTGGCTGGTTGGCATTTTTGTAATATTCGCTATTGTTGTGTTGGGCAGTTGGAAGTGAACAGCGTTGCACAGTTGGAGGTGAGCCGCCAGCAGTGGTGGATGTGGGGAGAGACATGGCAGAATTTTGAGAGCGGATGATCTGGACGTGTGTCCATCAGAGACAGTAAATTTGTAATACTGGATATCATGAACTGATATATATATATATATATATATATATATATATATATATATATATATATATATATATATATATATATAAAGACTTTTGAACACTATTAAGGTCAATACATTGTTTGTTCTCTATCAAAATTTATCATTTGCTAACTACGCCTATCAGTAGTCAGTGCCTTCATTAGTTAGAATCTTTTATTTAGCTGGCAGTAATGGCACTCGCTGTATTGCAGTAGTTCGAGTAGCGACGATTTTTGTGAGGTAAGTGATTCATGAAAGGTATAGGCTATTGTTAGTCAGTGCCATTATTTTGTAGGGATTTTTGAAAGTCAGATTGCGTTGCGCTAAAAATATTGTGTGTCAGTTTAAGCACAGTCATTTATAATTTTTCTAAGGGGACGTTTCAGTTTCACTGAGACCGCACACGTGCTCGTGTACAGATAGGAAAAGATCGGCTGTCTTCAACATGTCGGTCGTCATCTGAATCTCCCATATCGGTGCCACCGTGACCTCTGCCTAATGAAGTTACACGGCAGTAGAACGAGGTGTATAACTTAGCGGTGCCACAGAGGTGACCATGATCCGTATGAGATGATAATTACGAGTTAACATTGGAATTTCTGGTGATCTGACTGTTGTAAGTAGCAGACAACATGCCTGTAGCACTCAGTGAAAGTGTCTCAACGTGGCGTCTAGACGGTAGGACCATGTGGTCAGGAGATTGAATCCAGCAGCTAGACAAATCGCCTCTTGATGGAAGAAGAATTTGGGGTCCCAGTGAGGAACATCTATTGCTGCGGGGGTTATTTGAAATTCTGGCTTTCGAAGAAAAAGACAGACAGCGTGAATGACTCATCTTTTCATAGACAACCTAACACTGCTCATTTGCATAGTTTTGGGCGGGCTGCTTATCTATGTTTGGTTGCCAGACACAAACTTCTAGTAACAACCGTCATCGCCTCTCTTGTGCCTCTCTGCTGCAATCAAACGTGAAGGACCGTTCGGACTTAGCACAACGGGAAAATCCAACTGGACGTGAATTACTAAGATTCGAATTAATTGCAATAGGCCAATCACGAATAATTATGGACAATGCCTCTATACAGGCACAACATTACTGTGTACTTGGCAGCACTCGTCCGCCCTCGCGACTCACATAAAACCACGAATCAAATAAAAGACAAAATTAGTTGTTTCATATGGGACTAACGCTACTAGCTTCAAAGCTTTGCTAATCTCTAATTAACGTAATTCTGATTTGGTGACGATAGTCGGCCACAAGTGGATGGCCTGGTATCACACTCCGAACCCGCAGCCGGACGGAACTTGAGCGCCTGTGAGACAGCGGCGTGTGTCGCCGGCCGACGCCGATCACGTGGACAGCAGGCTAGCGGCCGGACTAGACTGCCCGCTCGCCGCTAATTGGCCATACATTCCAGGCAGCTGCCTGCACTTAATCGGCTGTGAGCGCGCGCCATCACGCTCCACTCGTGACACATTTTCCGCGCTAATGGCCGCCTAACAGCCTAAAGCGCTGTCTGCGTACGTGCCGGCAACCACACAAGTCGCGGCCCCGTACAGACGTGTTTCGAGCGCTGTGGAGCTCTGTCATGGGCGGAAGGTGGTCTGGTCTAAACTGTTGCCTCCCCAGATTAGACTGTATGCACTGTTTCTTCGATAAACCCATAGCAAGGGGGGATCGGAGATACCGAACGTAACAGAAAAAAGAAAACGCGTAACATACACTACTGGCCATTAAAATCGCTACACCACGAAGATGACGTGCTACAGACGCGAAATTTAACCGACAGGAAGAAGATGCTGTGATACACAAATGATAAGCTTTTCAGAACATTCACACAAGGTTGACGCCGGTAACGACACCTACAACGTGTTGACATGGGGAAAGTTTCCAACTAATTTCTCATACATAAGCAGCAGCTGACCAGCGTTGCCTGGTGAAACGTTGTTGTGATGCCTCGTGTAAGGAGGAGAAATGCGTACCATCACATTTCCAACTTCGATAAAGGTGGGATTGTAGCATATCGCGATTGGGGTTTATCGCATCGTGACACTGCTGCTCGCGTTGGTCGAGATCCAATGACTGTTAGCAGAATATGGAATCGGTGGGTTCAGGAGGGTAATACGGAACGCCGTGCTGGATCCCAACGGCCTCGTATCACTAGCAGTCGAGATGACAGGCATCTTATCCGCATGGCTGCAACGGATCCTGTAGCCACGTCTCGATCCCCGAGTCAACAGCTGGGGACGTTTGCAAGACAACAATCTTCTGCACGAATAGTTCGACGACGTTTCCAGCAGCATGGACTATCAGCTCAGAGACCATGGCTGCGGTTACCCTTGACGCTGCTTCACAGACAGGAGCGCCTGCGATGGTGTACTCAACGACGAACCTGGGTGCACGAATGACGAAACATCATTTTTTTGGATGAATCCAGGTTCTGTTTACAGTATCATGATGGTCGCAACCGGGTTTGGCGGTAAACGCACATTGGAAGCGTGTATTCGTCATCGCCATACTGGCGTATCACCCGGCGTGATGGTGTGGGGTGCCATTGCTTACAAGTCTCGGTCACCTCTTGTTCGCATTGACGGCACTTTGAACAGTCGACGTTAAATTTGAGATGTGTTACGACCCGTGGCTCTACCCTTCATTCGATCCCTGCGAAACCCTACATTTCAGCAGGATAATGCACGACCGCACGTTGCAGGTCCTGTACGGGTCTTTCTGGATATAGAAAATGTTTGACTGCTGCCCTGGCCAGCACATTCTCCAGATGTCACACCAATTGAAAACGTCTGGTCAATGGTGGCCGAGCAACTGGCTCGTCACAGTACGTCAGTCACTACTCTTGATCAACTGTGGTATGGTGTTGAAGCTGCATGGGCACCTGTACTTGTACACGCCATCCAAGCTCTGTTTGACTCAATGCCCAAGCGCATCAAGGCCGTTATTACGGCCAGAGGTAGTTCTTCTGCGTACTGATTTTTCAAAATGGTTCAAATGGCTGTGAGCACTATGGGACTTAACGTCTATGGTCATCAGTCCCCTAGAACTTAGAACTATTTAAACCTAACTAACCTAAGGACATCACACAGCACCCAGTTATCACGAGACAGAGAAAATTCCTGACCCCGCCGGGAATCGAACCCGGGAACCCGGGCGTGGGAAGAGAGAACGCTACCGCACGACCACGAGCTGCGGACACTGATTTCTCAGGATCTATGCACCCAAACTGCGTGAAAATGTAATCACATGTCAGTTCTAATATACTATATTTGTCCATTGAATACCCGTTTATTATCCGCATTTCTTCTTGGTGTAGCAATTTTAATGGCCAGTAGCGTACATTTGCAAAAAAAGAAAAAGAAACAAAACCCTGCTATGATAATGCACGTTTCACCAACAGTGAGAGTGTCCTGTGGCATGTGAAAGATAATACACTTATTTCATCTGGACATTAATCAAAAAGCTTACTACAAGTGTTTATATGTAGGAGGGCTATTCGGGCAGTAAGGTCCGATAGGTCGCTGAATGGAAACGATACTGAAAAATGCGATGAAGCTTTGCACTTATGTGTTGGGGAGTGTCTCTAGTATGCCTGTCGATGGTGCACGTCGCTCTTCCCAGTTCTGAGCACACAGTGAGCACGTAAAAATGTCTATAACAATAGCGTCTCCCACCAAGTAATGGTGCCCGCTGCGAGGTTTCGACTCATTTCACGCAACCCCATATAACGTACCTCTCTTGAATTTCCGTCTTCATGACAATTCTCGGCGCACACGACAGAGGCAACGAGGACGCAAGCGCAGCGTTTTCGATGGGAAGTGTTTGATCACCCACAATATAGCCCTGACGTCCATCTCTGCCCACATGAACCGCTGGCTATGAAGACAACATTTTGGCACAGACAAAGAACTGTAGACCAGTGTAGAGAATTGGCAGGAAGCATAGGCTGCAGCCTTCTATGACCCGAGGGTAGTGGAAAGTTGGCACAGAGCTAGGACAAATGTGTAATCCTGAATTTCGACTATTTAGAGAAACAGCTAGAAGCTATAGAAAACGGGTGCAAATAAAATATTTTTTATTTTCACTGTAGTTGCCATTACGACACCCGTCCGACCTCACTTTTCGAATAGTCCTCGTACAGAAACTAAAGATAATTCTGTGGCTGTTGTAGCGATTCACTGCCAAAAGAAAAAACAGTTGCCAAGGCTTACGTACACGTATACTGATCACATTACTATACAGAGGCTTTGTCTAAGAGAGGTATTACATGTTATTCTTCTTATTTGATGTCGTTAATATGAATCTGGATGAAAAAGTTGCGGCTCTTCTGTCACAAAAAGTTAATAATGAACGTATAACAGCGGTATTAGTACAGTCCATAGCCTAAACTGTCTTATACACAACACTTTCGTTCAGTACAGCGTAACGCGCCCATCCAATAAGGTCTATACAACGACGTGTCCGCTGAACGTACTTTAATCATTATTCTGAAGCAAATGTCACTGAAGGGCATATTCACATTACTAAAATAAAACTATTTACATAAATGATTGTCTTGAAGTTAGTCTTGTTGTCTTATCAGGAGTGTGACTATGACCACAAGTCTTCAATGTGCGAAGAATACACGCTATAAGACAAAATAAATAATGATGGTAAAAAAACGATTCACCACGAAGGAATTATCTGAATGAGAATGAAACCGGTAGACGATTTATTCATGAAAAAGAGATTTATTAACTGAGCAAGGCATTGTGACTGGCAGAGTTTTGGGATGTCGTCCACTTGGGTATTGTGCCGAATTCTTTCAAATAGGCTCGTTAGATCTTCAAAATTCCGAGCCAGTTGGAGGTCTCTGCCCATAATGCTCCAAACGTTCTTAATTATGTAGAGATACGGTGACTTTGTTCGTCAAGGTATGATTTGGCAAGGACGAAGACAGGCTGTACAATCTCTTGCCCTGTGTTGCTGAAATGTAAGCTGAGGTTGACTTGCCATGAAGTGCACCAAAACGCGGCTTACAGTATCATCGACGTATCACTATGCTGTAAGGGTGCCTCAGATGACAACCAAAGGTATCTGCTATGAAATGGAAATGCAAGCCAAGCCACCACTCCTGTTTGTAGCGCCGCCAAGTTGGCGTCCCACCACTCTCCGCGGCATCTCCAGACACGTCTTCGCTGGTCATCGATACTCAGTTAGAGGCGGGACCAATCACTGAAGACAAATGTACTCCAGTCAACGACAGTCCAGGCCGAAGACGTGTCTGGAGACACACCGGACAGCTGTGGGATACCAGCAATGATTGTTGCCCGCCATAAGGCCTGACAACCAGGAGGATTGTGGCATTTCATTTCACAACAGACTCCCTTTGGTTGTCATCCGTTGCACCTTTACAGCATAGTGATACGTCGACGATATTCTATCCGCCGTCTGATTGCTCTTCATGTCAAGCCTTCCTGGGCTTACATTTCAGCCACAAGACGGTGCCCGCTGCTTACGGTAAGAATTTTTACTGCTTATTTTCGTGTTTGCCAAACCCTACTTTGGCTAGCAAGACCGCCGGATCTCTCCAGAATGAAAATATTTGGAGCATTACGGGCAATCCCTCCAACAAGGTAGGGATTTTGACGATCTAACGTGGCAATTGTACAGAATTTTGTACGATGTCTCTCAGTACATTCAAAACTCTGTCAATCAACGCCAATAGCAATAACTTCTTGTATAAGGGCCAGAGGTGGACCAATGTGTTGTTGACTTGCTCAATTTGTGATGCTCTTTCTATTGAATAAATCACACAGTTTTTCTTAAATTGTAACCATTAGTTTGTACATGTCGTGGGAACGCACGCTGCACAGTAATGACGGATATTGCAACACACAAAATGCTTTCTGTTTATTAGTCGCTAGTTTGCTAACTATCATCATCTTGCCACTGCGAGTCAAGATGGAACCTGAAATGACATAAAAAATGCTGTTTCAAGTGATTATTAGCAAAAATGGGTGGACATTATATATTTAAAACTATAAGAGGTCAAAACCCGAGGAATCACTTGTGATCATCCTGTATTTTAGGCAGAATACTTAATTAAAATTTTTATGTTACACTTCCATAAAAAATGTATCAGTACACTTGACAGAAATTGAAATTTGCTTAAAATATCCGCGGATCTACTTTTTATGCAAAGACTTAAAAGAAATCTACGGATCTACTTTTTATGCGAAGACTTAAAAGAAATTCACTAAAGCTTACGCGAACTGCAGTAACAGTATTGTTGTTTAATGCTAAATGGAATGACGTTGATTCGGTGGTGTAGGACATGCAGATGAAAATATTCACAATTGTATCACTTTCTAATAGTAACTGGCTGAAAAGAAGGCACTCTGCTTGCCAGTCAATCACTTCATTTCCATAGCGTCTAACTTACTCAAATTGTATTGCTGTAAATCACATTTGATGTTTTGCTGTTGGGTGCAAAGACCAGCAGGGTTTGTGGTTGTGGAACACAACATGCTACATAACTAGTTGTCCCTGATAGAAAAACGCTGTTGGGTGCAAAGACCAGCAGGGTTTGTGGTTGTGGAACACAACATGCTACATATCTAGTTGCCCATGATAGAAAAACGGTGCTTTTAAATTTATTGCGCAACACGCCTTCGTGATTTACTGGTAACTATGCCATACGGTAATCTTATTGGCAACTGGAATCTTTTAAATCTGAATGATAAGTTAGTTTCAGATAGTGAAATCCGTTGTATGAATACTGATTTACCTTTATCTTTCTCTGTAAATATTTCCGCATTTATGATGCTGTTAGAGGTATTTCTCGCAATGGCATACTGAGAACATGGAACCAAATAAGGATTACGTTAGGAAGTTTAAGCTTTCGTTCAGGTTCATCATTGCATCAAATAGTTTAAACAATTTGTCTTCCCCTGGAAACATGTTATGTATGGGCTTACTTGCTTGTTAAACTAAGTCATTTTTTGTTGCAAAATTTTTTCGGACACACAACCATTCCCTCTATAAGAGGATATACATTTTCGGATAATTGTTCTCTGCCTTTATTAAAGTGCCCGGATGATCAGTGAAGATTACCTTAGGAGAGTGGAGATCAATGCAATAGGTGGCGTTTCCTAGTATTGTAGAACATTCGAGAATACTCAAGAAAATTCAGAAACATTCGTTGACATTCGACAATATTCGAAAAAACCTTTTGCCTAGAATAACAAACTGATATGGAAGAGACAAAAGATTATTACTAAACAATTCTATCTTCACAATTACAAGATCTACCAGCCCCCAGTCACTATAGTGCACGACAGAGGAACCAAGGCAAACACTGGATACAAAAATCTGTGTCTGAGATGGGTGGGTTTGGATATATGGTCAATTTCTTCCACAAATACCTTTGTTTATGTATAGTAATTATGATTTCCCGTTAAAAATGAAGTGGGGTGCGTATATTGGTGTGTGTGTGTGTGTGTGTGTGTGTGTGTGTGTGTGTGTGTGTGTGTTTGCTCATGGTCATGACAGTGGTGCGACTAGAACTACAGGTTTAATCCAGTTTCATTTACTGTATACAACTTCCGCTAACATGATACTATTAATGAGGAAAACCAGAATGATCAGGAAATTCACGTTTTCACGAAAAAGAAATAAAAAATATTTCTTACCAAAATAACTGTAACATTGGTGTTTGGTAAATGTTATCTTTTAAAAGAGAATAGCGTGTAGTCTTCTTATTTAACAAGACTTGTATTAAAGCAAAATAATTTTGAAAGCCGTTCTTAAAGGTAATGTGAATACAAAATGAATGTTTTTACACTGATTTTATCTTATTGCATGAACAGCGAATTCCATAAAACAAACTTGAGGGGTCAAACGAAGAACAAACAATACATTTATTTTTCCCATGAAAGCAGAGTTGTCTGTTAAAAGTGTAGCAGATTTGGCAAATACAATGGAAAAATGACGGTTTCAATGGTCATAGGTAAATGTGAGAATACTTGATTATCTTATACTTTTTCTAACAACGCATTATGGAGATCAGAGTGAAAAATTTACATACTACTTTGAATGATACATTCTCAAGCAGTTTTTAATATTTATGACCTTACAATGTTTAGTTATACGAAATGAGTCGGAACTGAAGTAGGTTGTATTCTGGGAGTAGTTATTATCTGTAATAAATAAAAGAACTTGTATTTCAGACTTTGATTTCAAATTATTCTTACGCTTCATTGTTTTTTCTGCTTTGATCTCATGTACGTATAGAACACTTATGGTACTTGTAGATAATGAAATTTGAGTAATGTAATGTTACTTTGTTCCAGTAAACGGTATTTAAAAGATATTCTTTTTTTCGTGAAGTAGAAGTAACGCCGTGGTAATTTCATTAACATAATACGTCTATAGTTCCATGTTGTTGATCAACGTAGGATGGAAATCGCTCACGGAAAAACAATCCATTTGATGAAACTGTGACGGCAGCTGTTTTCTGTCACTATTTTCTCATTGACAACGTCACGAAGTTCTAAAACCCTCGTGAATGGAAGAAGTATTGGATTTTGCAAGTAGATATCTGGAGTTACTGAGTACCTGGATGAATTTCCTGTGGCACCGAAATCATGATAGCTAAAACATGCCGAACCACTTCTTTAACTAAAACTTTTACTAACGCGTGTTAAAAGGGATTCTCATATTTCACGAAACCATGGAGACCTTTTCGGACTCATTATATTATCCTACAAATATTGCTTAAGAATCTATGGGAATCGTTGAAGGAACCATTCAACCGTTAATCTGAGTCTAATACCTTAATGACTTTGGTATGTGTAGCATTTACAGATCTTAATCATATCACTATTATCGTACTCTTTCTACACTGAAGCGCCAAAGAAACTGATATACGCATGAGTACTCAAATACAGAGATATGTAAACAGGCAGAATACGGCGCTGCGGTCGGCAAGTCCTACGTTAGATAACACGTCTCTGGCGCAGTTGTTAGATCGGTTACTACTGCTACGATAGCAGGTTATCAAGATTTAAGTGAGTTTGAACTTGGTGTTATAGTCGACGCACGAGCGATGGGACACAGCATCTCCGAGGCAGCGATGAAGTAGGGATTTTCCAGTATGACAGTTTGACGAGTGTACCGTGAATATAAGGAATTCGGTAAAACATCAGATCGCCGACGTCGCTGTGGCCGAAAAAAGATCCTGTAAGAACGGGTTCAACGACGACTGAAGAAAATCGTTCAACGTGACAGAAATGCAAACCTTCCACAAGTTGTCGCAGATTTCAATGCGGGGTCATAAACAAGTGTCAGCGTGCGAGCCATTCAACGAAACATCATCGATAAGGGCTTTCGGAGCCGAAGAACCACTCGTGTACCCTTGATGACTGCCTGACACAAAGCCTGGGCCTGTCAACACCGACATTGGACGGTTCAAAAAATGGCTCTGAGCACTATGGGACTTAACATCTGTGGTCATCAGTCCCCTAAAACTTAGAACTACTTAAACCTAACTAACCTAAGGACATCACACACATCCATGCCCGAGGCAGGATTCGAACCTGCGACCGTAGCAGTCGCGCGGTTCTAGACTGCGCGCCTAGAACTGCTAGACCACCGCGGCCGGCATTGGACTGTTGATGACTGGAAATATGTTGCTTGGTCGGACGAGTTTCGTTTCAAATTGCATCGAGCGGATGTACGTGTACGGATATGGAGACAGACTCATGAATCCATAGACATTGCATGACGGCAGTGGACTGTTCAAGCTGGTGGAGGCTCTGTAATGGTGTGGGGCGTGTGCAGTTGGAGTGATATGGGACTCTTGATAAGTCTAGATACGACTCTGACAGATGACACGTACATAAGCATCCTGTCTGATCACCTATATCCTTTCATGTCCATTGTGTATTCCGACAGACTTGGTCAATTCCAGCAGGACAGTGCGACACCTCGCAAGTCCAGAACTGCTACATAGTGCCTCCAGAAACACTCTTCTGAGTTTAAACACCTCCGCTGGCCGCCAAACTCTCCAGGCATGAACATAACGAGTAACCTGGGATGCCTTGCAACGTGCTTTTCAGAAGAGATCTCCACCCCTTCGTACTCTTACGGATTTATGGACAGCCCTGCAGGATTCATGGTGGAAATTCCCTCCAGCACTACTTCAGACGTTAGTCGAGTCTATGCCACGTCGTGTTGCGGCACTTCTGCGTGCTCGCGGTGGAACTACATGGTACCAGTTTCGTGGCTCTTCAGAGTATATTGCAGTGCTTGCTTGTCGGTTTCCTTTATAAGAGTCTAACTGATTATCTGAACACTTATCACATTGTTATATTAGATATGGAAGAAAATTAATTCTCTCTGTGTTGCAAATACAAAGTTACATTATTATCATCTTTTTGCAAATGCTAGTTCTGCAAGATATTGTAGGCGCCCCGGTGGTCCCGGTCGCCTGTGGTGGACTGGAGGCCGAGCGGTGACCTCTCCAACTGACAGGATGCTACTCGCTTGATCTGTAATTACTCTCACTTTAGACATGCGATAGAAAAACGGAAAGTTCCGCTTCGCCGGAGGCACGACATGACGCACTCCTTCCGATGATTCTTTCTGCGCTTTCAGCAACGCCTTCAGCATCTGATCTGGACCTAACAAAGTGGCACTCAATTGCCCATGGACTGCGCGATGCATAGCTTCATATAACGCTTCCAATTCGACATGCACATCATCCACCCTGTCTGCTAACGCCCTCAATAAAGCTGCTACTTGTATTTTCCCGTCTATTCGGTTCAATCTCGCCTGTATAGCCTCTATATCCCCATTCAACACTTTCCTGGTATTTGCTGCATACCGTTCCAGGTCTGACGTCAACTCCTGCACTGTTCTAGTGACATTCAATATCCCCTACTCCATGTTTACCTATAGGTGTCGTGTGCCAATCCACTTTCGACTTTGTCTCCTCCGCCAACTCCTGCACTTCCCCCACCGTATTATTTAAGCTCCTTATATCTTCCCGTCCACGGTTCCAAACACTGTTTTCAGCAATTTTCCCCCTGCATCCAACCACCCTCGTTTCCTGCGAACGAGCGATTGTGGGACCACTTCTGTTACTTGTTACAGCTGCCTTATCAGCTTTTCGTTTGAGAGCTTCAATTCCTGATACTCGTTCCGTATGTCTTGAAACAAACTCTTCTTCTTCGTGGCCGCCTGTAGCGCCGTAAACCTATCCTGTAGTGTCCGTACAACATTCCCCACTCCACACAATTGTCCACCTGCGGCTTGACAATACCACATTTAATTGTCTTGCAAACAAAATTCCCTTATCTAGTGGTTGCACCTGCACCACCTCTCCTCTACCACAGTGTAGCAGTACCAGACTGACAAGTTTCCCGGGTCACATCCTGGCACGGCGCCTGAAGGAAAAGGAAGCCATGTCTATCGTTCCCTTCCTTACCACATCTAAAACACACAAATGACAAGTAAAAACTACACATACCCTATTACCTAATAACAATAAATACGACATGTTCCTCCCCGGGGACACTTAATCTACTTATCCCTACACCTAAGTGCGTAAGGAACGTTCCTCTGCTTTTCTTTTAGCTTCGGTACCCTCACACCCTTTGTCACTGCTGGAGGAATCTGCGATAACGCATCCACTGCGCCCTTAAACGGCTTAATCCTACTCACATGAACTACTGACGACGTGGTTGGTAACTGCAACTTTACGTTCACTGGAGACACTATTTCATTTACCGGATACGGCCCAGAATATTTCGTCAAAAACTCCTTCGTTTTACCCTCCGGAACATAAGGATTAGCCAACAATACCCATTAACCAGTTCTGTATTGCGGCAGTTTACCTGTTCTTTGCCCAATACTCTCTTGTTTCTCCAAAACTGTAGTATTAGCACGCCGTACCCTTTGCCAAATCTCTCTCAATTTCTTGGCGAAATTCTTCACTGACTCATCCTGTGAACCTAACTGAGGTTTGAGCACATCAAATGGTGATGGCATTTTCCGACCATAAATTACCTCATACGGAGAGAGCCCCGTTCCTGTATGAACTTTCGCATTATATGCCCTTGTCAAGAGATTTAAATACACGTCCCAATCCATGTGTTCTGAATTTATGTAATGACTAATCATCTTAACTAATGTCCTATGAACCCGTTCTGTTCGTCCATTCGACTGAGGATGAAATGGGCTTGTCCGCAATTTCTTAACTTTCAATAAACGGCTTAACTGCTTCAACAGCTCCGACTGATCTGTAATTATAGTATCAGGCACACCGTACTTCAGCAACCAGTTATTTACTAAGGCTTGCGCAACAGTGCTTGCCTTCTGATCTGGAATAGCTACCATTACCAGGTATCGGGAAAAATGATCTAATATTGTTAATACGTATCGATTACCCGCTTGGGTCTTGTTAAATGCTCCGATTACGTCTAATCCGATGAATGCGAACGGACGATCCACTTCAGGTAGTCTCTGTAACTGAATGTTCTGGTGACTTAAATCTTCTCTCTGCGCACACGGTATACAATTTTGCACATACTGCTCTACATCACTGCGATGTGTCTTCCACCAAAACCTTTCAGCTACCCGTCTATCAGTCGTGCTTTTACCACCATGACCGGACAGTACTTGGTCGTGCGCTTGTTTCAACACTTCTTCCCTCAGCGACTCCGGTACTACGACGCGTAGTCCACACTTCGTCTTCCTGCAAAGCAACCCATCCTGCATGTCAAACTGCGGTTGCGTTTGGAACAATTGACACCCTCTGTCAGTGGCTTGCGCCTTTATCCACTCCTTCTCACTTATGCCCACAACTTGTACAGCTGATATTTTTCTAAGCGCATCTTCATTCGTATGTTTTACCCCTGGTTTGTGAATTACCTCGTAGTCAAATTCACTTAGTTTCAGTGCCCATCTCGTTAAACGACTCGAAGGATCTTTAATCCTCAAGAACCACTTCAATGCTGCGTGATCTGTAATCACCTTGAACTTACGCCCATATAAATAACAACGAAAATACGAGATACCGTAAATCACTGCTAACATTTCTTTCTCTGTAGTTGGATAGTTCTTCTCTGCCTTATTCAGTTGCCTGGAAGCATAAGTCACTGGATGTTCCTGTCCATTAACCCTCTGAGAAAGAATACAACCTACAGCAATATTACTAGCATCACAAGATAGTATGAACTCTTGTTCGAAATCAGGCAGTATCAACACTGGGTCTGATGTTAGTATCTGTTTGAGCTTCTCGACTGCCTCCTGACATTGTGCTGTCCATTCAAACTTAACACCTTTCTTTAACAATCTCGTTAATGGATGTGCAATTTCCGCGAACCTCTTTACATATCGTCTGTAGTAATAACACACACCGACATATTTCTGAACTTGTTTAGTGGTCTGTGGTACTGGAAAACCACGCACAGCCGACGTTAGACGAGGATCCGTTCTCACCCCATCCTGACTGATAATATGCCCAAGATAAGTCACTTGCGTCTGAGCAAACTGACATTTCTCGACATTAAGCGAAAGATTTGCCGCTCTTAGCCTACTAAATACTTCGTTCAGTCGTTTCACATGCTCTTCTATATTACGCGAAAAAGTAACAATATCATCGAGGTATACCATAGCAATCTTCTCTGTTTCAGTCCCAGAAGCACACCATCTAACAGACGCTGGATAGTAGCAGGAGAGTTTTTCAACCAAATGGCATTCTGCGATACTGAAAGTGACCAAGGCTTGTTGTAAAGGCCGTCTTCGGTCTATCCTCGCCAGGTACTTCTATCTGATGGTATCCACCCTTTAGATCTAGTGTCGAAAAATATTTACACCGACCTAGGTTGTCCAATGTTGCCGTGATGTTCGGTATTGGATACGCATCTGTTTTACAGTTCGTGCGTTCAGAAAACGATAGTCACAACAAAACCTATACTTTTTAGTACCGTCCAGTGACTTCTTAGGAACTACCACTATGTTGGCAGACCACGGGCTTTCACAGTTCTCTATAATACCGTCCCTTAGCTGTTGATTAATAAATTCTTGCACTAGTGGTTGTAGGTGTTTCGCTATCCTGTATGGTTTTCTATAGACCGGCGGACTATCGCCAGTCGGTATACAGTGCTGTGTAATAGGAATTGCTGGTAATGGACCTTCTGAATTAAACAAATCAAAATACTCTAATTACAAAGCTTCCATAGCTTCCCGATCACCGTTCTCCAAATGGCGAATCTTATCACGTAGTGCAGATGCCTTGACGGTTTGCTTGGCGTTATAATCACCTTGGGATTCACCTATATTCTCATCGTCCAGTATTTCCAAACTTGCTGCTACTAAACCCTTTGGGAGATCCACTTCATCTGCCTCAAAATTATCTACACTGACCGGAATCATCAGTTCCCCATCTATATCCGTTTCGCGCGCAACGCTCCTCCTAATAAAACAATGCATTTCATCCAATGCTTCATTGCTCTGCAGTGGTTCCACCACACATAGTCTCTGCTGTGGTACATCGGTACCTACTGACAACCAGACTAACTTCCCTGTACCCGGAGGCACTTTGACATGCGTAATCATCTTTAATGCCTTTGTACGCGGTTCAGTTGGTGACATCAGAGCAACGGATGCACCTCGCGACGTAGAAACATTTACAGCTGTGGTACCCACCGAAAATAAGTTTCCACTAAGTTCAACTGTAGGCTGTGAAAGACTTATTTTTGAATGGTGTTTATCGCGGAAGTCCAGTCCGAGAATCATAGAATACACTTGTCCCACAGTTGGCAACACTTCCATTTGCTCTCTGAACTCTACAGTTCCAATCTTAAAAACGAGCTGTGTTGTACCCAATGATTGCAACTCATTATTCCCTATTCCACGTAATCTATATCTAGGAGTAGCTAGTCTTCTCCTACACACGAAGTATAGACTAGCAACAGATACATGTGCCCCTGTATCAATCAAAAACTTACATCTGTTATTCCTTACAACACCCATCAAGCAACAATCCGTCTCCGTACTAGTTTTCACCGTACTTCTGCTTACCGGGAATGTCTTATAACGGACGAAACACTCCCGTTCCCGTTTAACGCTTTTTCCTGTTTATTCCCGTTACCATTCTGCTTACTACGACACTCATTCGCCTTGTGACCGTAGCGTTTGCAAGCATAGCACTGCGGCTGTCTGCATTGAGCCTTCACGTGACCTTTCCTCCCACAACGGTAACAATTCCTCTCCGACGCAAAGATGCGTTTATCATTGCGAACCCTTGTTGCAATGTCTATCTCCTCCATATCCGTTGCAATACGCAGTGCTGCAGCTAAATTCCCAGGATTCTCCAACCTAACCCTACGAGAAAATTCTGCAGGAATTCCCCTGAGGAATACATCGAGGGTTCTGTTTTCTGCCTCCCGTAGTAATACACGATCCGCATCAGGATTACCCGATAATGCATAGGTCTGCGAATTAATTTTCCGTATCCTATCTGGAAAAGACTCCACTGTCTCACTGACCTTCTGTGTCAAATTAGCTAACTTCTCCCTAAAAAATCTTGCACTATTCTGCTTACGATATCTTTGTCGTAACCCATCTGCCAATTCTTCAAACGTCCTCACCTTACTAAGCGTCTCATGGTACATCACGAACGTCTTGGCTTCCCCTGCAGGTCGCAAATTTGCCATACGTAACGTAGTTACGTCTGACCAATTACTCATTGCAGCTGTTGCCAAAACATCGTTAATGAACGCTGTGACATCCTCTGTTGTTTTACCCGAGAAAGGCGTGATCAGGTTAGCTACTGAAGGATATATTGCAAGGTTGGACATTGCTACTAACTTGCACTCACTTGAACCCGTTTGCGACTCTTGCGCCGAACGCAAGGTCTCCATTTGCGTCATTAATTCTACATGACGTAACTTACGCTGCGCATTATCTTCTACCAATTTTGAGACTTGCACCGTCAGAGCAGCTATACTCACTTCAGTACTAACGGATCTTGTTTCCGGCATGATTTGTGCAAATTACCAACAACTTACTCTATATTGAATTTACTCCTCAGAACAACTACTACACTAGCTACTCAGCTCCTTTGTCACAGATGAGCACTACACAAAAGAAGACAAACGAGACTCACAATGCACAACTAAACAAAATTAATCCTTCCGCCTTGTTATTGCCCAGCGACACTCTCCACAATTGTGCGCTGCGTGACCAAACCGTCTATAAATTGAACATTCTACTGGTACAAACTTCGTGCGTGGCTCCCCATGCCCCGCTAAATTACACACAGTACATCTGACTGGTACCAAGTACGTTTCCCAACTGTTTCGCTTAAACTCAGATAAATCTGCTGTTTCCGCAGTTCTCACAAAGGGCACTCCCAACAAATAACGTGCATCAATTGTTATTAACAAAAATCGCCTCATGCACTTACCACAGGGCTGCGTAAAGTCGACAGTGGTGTCAGTCCTACAGTGGCGGTGTCGACGACTCCAGATACCAGATCTGCAGGCCAGTACTGTAGTGGGCAGTTCGAACACTTCTGATACCACATCCGTAGGCGGTGGGCACGAGGACTTCTGACACCAAATCTGTAGGTGGTCCCGGTCGCCTACGGTGGACTGGAGGCCGAGTGGTGACCTCTCCAGTTGACAGGATGCTAGGAAATGACTGTGGACGCGTCAGAAACGCCAAAGAAACATTACTAATTCATGACACCTTTATTCCTGCCAAGTGCAATGTGGCCCGCGTAACACAGGCTGGCTGAGCTTGGTGATATCAACGAGCTTCCGCGAGTCCTCGCTGACTCGTAGCGATGACACCAGCTCCGGGCCGCACCAGTCTTGCTAGCGCAGCGCCGCATGCTGTGACGTAGCGTGGAATGCCCTTACTTCGGCCGTGCATGGCTGGCGGCGCTCGGCTGGCCAGCCGGTTCAGCGGCGAACAGCAGGCCGTTGCGCGTAGGAGGCTCCGGGTTGGAGTCCCGGCGCTGTCGGCACGAGAAGCGTTCTCGTAATGCGGAGTGTACTCTATCCCACCACGTCTTCTTCCCTGCTCCTCCTGGAGGAACGGGTTGCAGTCTCCCAGTGTCGTCGGCTCACCCGGTTGTGACGGTGGATGCATAGGGCCTAGGCCCTTCACGATCTTGAGGACGTGTCACTGATGTGGTCAGCATTGGTGGCGAGCGAGTCTGCCGCGATGTCTGCTAATCGCGGGTTGATGATTGACAGCGGCAGCAGAGAGGACCAGAGCTGATACTATCCCCTCACGTCTGCTGCTGGGTGGGCCGCCCTTACTGCATCATCTCCTAAATAAAGATTAACATGTCAATCACCTAGCTGAGCGCTATGCAGCGACCCAGTACACATCTAACTGCAAGTCTAACTGTGAGTGTCCTGTTGCTATCAAAGCTGGCGTATTTAAAGGAAGCACGAGCGACGTCCTGATATCATGCTCGATTGTAATGAGCGCATTCGTTCCACTTATACTGCTGATTCATCTGTAGTACTCGCCCCTTAGGTGTTCTTGCGACAGAGTTGTGTGTTGTTACGACAGACTTACGTGAAGTTGTGAAATGCAGTACAGCTGACGCTATACCTGTGTCTTACACTGTACGAAAGGCTCCGTCTAACACAAACCGCGTGCTATGCAATTCTCTCTCGCCTGTTGTGTGTAACCAAACCACTGCCCACTGCGTGACGAAACATTCCGATACATGTGCAATCCCCTTACCTCTTGGTTAACCTACTGCCTCTGGCTCTTGGCATAGGCAACGAAACTTTGACAATATTTCACGTTTCCAACTGTTTACTATTCCATGACACTACAGTATGCCGGAGAGCTTCTGCGAAGTTTGGAAGGTAGGAGACGAGCTACTGACGGAATTACAGCTGTGAGGACGGGACGTGAGTCATGCTTGCGTAGTTCCGTTAGTAGAGCACTTGCCCGTGAAAGGCAAAGGTCCCGAGTTCGAGTCTCGGTCTGGCACACAGTTCTGATCTGCCAGGAAGTTTCATTTCGAAAATGTTCTGACACTTTCAAGTGGATAACTCTATACGTAGTTAGATAGGTTACACGTTGGGGGTAGCAGATTGCATTTCCAGAAAACAGCCTAGATTTTCCACAAAAAAAAAATGTTCAAATGCGTGTGAAATCTTATGGGACTTAACTGCTAAGGTCATCAGTCCCTATGCTTACACACTACTTAACTTAAATCATCCTAAGGACAAACACACACACTCATACCGGAGGGAGGACTCAAACTTCCACCGGATTTCACAAAACTGTCTGTTTTTAATCATATGAAGTTATATGTTCCAGTGACATATTGAATCTCAACTTTATCTAAGTTAATGAATACAAGCCGAAGCAATGAACTGAAGTCTGTACGAAGGCTAAGATTCCAACCCAGATCTCCTGCTCTATAGGCAGATGCACTATCCATTGCGCTAAGCTGGCACCGCGGTTAACACAGCTGCACTGATTACCCTAGTAGATCTCCCACTGTAATACAAACTCGAGTTCATGCCTCAGCATTATCAACATTTAGTTGAATGCTAAGATGAAGTTCCAGTGTTGGAGGACCTCTGATGCATGAATTGTAGTGTGTGTTAAGAAGGGAGACGTACTAGGGTAATCTATGCAGCAGTGATAATTACAGTACCGGGGTGGCACACGGTTTATCGCATCTGCCAAGTTAGCAGGAGACCCACAGACTGCCTTCGGCAATTCGGCAGTTGTGAGCCGAACACGCCTTGTGCTACTTCCGAGCGAGCGACCACTTTACCGGCCAGTGTGGCCGAGTGGTTCTAGGCGCTTCAGTCTGGAACCGCGCGACCTCTACGGTCGCAGGTTCGAATCCTGTCTCGGGCATGGATGTGTGTGATGTCCTTAGGTTAGTTAGGTTTAAGTAGTTCTAAGTTCTAGGGGACTGATGACCTCAGATGTTAAGTCCCACAGTGCTCAGAGCCATTTGAACCATTTTTTGTGCATCTGCAGCGAGGCTGTCTGCTGCGCTCACTACGTATCAGATGGCACCAACGTCGATTCCTATAGTTCCACATAGGCAGCACCAATAGACTACGGCCGTCAGAACAGGCAAGCCATCTGTGCCGACAATATGGTTGTTGATCATGGATCTGTACTGACCTCCGCTTTTCTGCTATCTCTCTGCAAGTCGGAACCCAGCTACCCTCCATCCGACATGGAACAGTACGTTAGGAAACGACGGTCGAGGAGGAAACGGGAAAGACAACACGTACACCTACTGACGACTCTCTCCATCGATATTGGCACAGGATGATGACCCCCATGTTGATCATGCCCTGCCCTCTGACGAACTGATGCAGGACGTCTCTCCCTGCCTCCACCTTCAGTCAGAATCCACATTCAGGCAACCAGCTTCCCCACCTACATCAGATGCGGTTGCCTCCCATTCTGTGTGACGATACCTATTGACCCATCTATGATAGCATTTTATTGAACTGTTCCGGTGACACGACTGTCTCCTGGCGGACGACATTGATGCTAAGGATGGACTTTTTGGAGGTGTACAGATCAATGGAACCGTTTTGTTAGTGTAGGCTCCCTCCTTATCACAGTGATGTGCCCTTTCACGGGGACCTAACTGGGAGCCCTCTGTGCTTCCACCATGTTTCCACCGTCTACCCTCTTGGCCATAGCAGCTTGTCAAACGTATCGCATAGTCATGCTCAATATCAACACCATTCGTTCTTGCCATAAACTGGCATTGCTCCTTCAAATGCTTTATCTACATCTACATTTATACTCCGCAAGCCACCCAACGGTGTGTGGCGGAGGGCACTTTACGTGCCACTGTCATTACCTCCCTTTCCTGTTCCAGTCGCGTATGGTTCGCGGGAAGAACGACTGTCTGAAAGCCTCCGTGCGCGCTCTAATCTCTCTAATTTTACATTCGTGATCTCCTCCGGAGGTATAAGTAGGGGGAAGCAATATATTCGATACCTCATCCAGAAACGCACCCTCTCGAAACCTGGCGAGCAATCTACACCGCGATGCAGAGCGCCTCTCTTGCAGAGTCTGCCACTTGAGTTTATTAAACATCTCCGCAACGCTATCGCGGTTACCAAATAACCCTGTGACGAAACGCGCCGCTCTTCTTTGGATCTTCTCTATCTCCTCCGTCAAACCGATCTGGTACGGATCCCACACTGATGAGCAATACTCAAGTATAGGTCGAACGAGTGTTTTGTAAGCCACCTCCTTTGTTGATGGACTACATTAACTAAGCACTCTCCCAATGAATCTCAACCTGGTACCCGCCTTACCAACAATTAATTTTATATGATCATTCCACTTCAAATCGTTCCGCACGCATACTCCAAGATATTTTACAGCAGTAACTGCTACCAGTGTTTGTTCCGCTATCATATAATCATACAATAAAGGATCCTTCTTTCTATGTATTCGCAATACATTACATTTGTCTATGTTAAGGGTCAGTTGCCACTCCCTGCACCAAGTGCCTATCCGCTGCAGATCTTCCTGCATTTCGCTACAATTTTCTAATGCTGCAACTTCTCTGTATACTACAGCATGCTGCGGACGTTAAAGTTGCGCTCATGCAGGAAGTGCATGTTGTAACCTTTTGCGCTGCTAATGGCTTTACGTCACATGTCTCCCATGCTTCTCCTACTAGTAGCAGGATGGCGATGATCCTACGTGATAGTATTCTCGTTGATACAGTGGTCTATCTCTTTGATGCCTTCAGTCTGGAACCGCGCAACCGCTAAGGTCGCAGGTTCGAATCCTGCCTTGGGCATGGGCTTGTGAGATGTCCTTAGGTTAGTAAGGTTTAAGTAGTTCTAAGTTCTAGGGGACTGATGACAGATGTTAAGTCCCATAGTGCTCAGAGCTATTTGAACCATCTTTATTGGCAGAGGTATGGATCTCACGTTTATCATCACCAATATTTGTGCTCCATTTGTTCCGGGTCGCCGCCGTGAACCTTCCACTTTTTTCCTCGAGGCACCCACGCTCCCTTCGTCGATCGGCAGGATGCATAGACCATGGGAGTTGACTTCACCTCCACCTAGGCGCCTGCAGATCAACTGCTGTGTCACTCTCCGTGCACAGTGCTAACGGCAGTTGTCCAGCATCTCAAACGTGTGAACTGTTGCGAGGATGTTCACGGTGTTCATCCAGGGTTTAGGCATTTTACTAGCCATTTGCTCAAGGCGCCTCGATCATGTTTATGTGACATGCTGAGGCGTGGCCCCTTGCATTCTCTGACCATATCGCATGTATCTATGCCATTAATCACTGCAAGCAAAGGTAATGGCGTGGCCGGACACCAAGGAAACTCATGAGTCATCTTATTTCATCCCACTGCCGGCAACTCATCGAGACCACGTGGCGAGTTTGCCGTCAACGTCGTGATGCATATCGGTCTACGCTGTCCTGGTGGTTCCTATGCGCAAAACCAACTTTCTGCAAGACCTTGATTGATTATGGAAGTGAGGTCGTGACGTGGAAGTGATAAACCTGGGATTTGTACTTCACCATTCTCTGGGAATGTGCTGTGATGCTACATTCACCAGAGCGTCAGGCGATGGCGATGGTGAATCTTGCCAAGGCACAGCTCACAACTTTCTTTTGACGTCAGCCTGAAGGAGCTTTAGCGCAGGATTGTCTGTGATAGCAGAACGGCGCCACCGTCGAAGGACTGATTATTGTTGAGGACATTATTGTTCTTATGACTAATGATGGGTGGCGCCTACACACGCAATGCGATATAGGGTCTGTTCTCCACGCACATTATGTTATGATGTACTCTGTACAACTTTAACCCTGCCAGCTTCTCGTCTCCGAGCACTCCTTTGGCTCAGTTAGTGGACACGCAATTATCGATCTGCTAGCCAGTTTCATGAGCGACGAAGCACATGATGCTATCGAGCGGCGTTATACGAACGAGTCATCTGGCCATGAGGCTTCCGACCAGAATTTTGTCGATTATTTTGTTCCCCCCTGGTGTTGGTATCAACAGAAATTTTCCGGAACCTTATATCCCCTCTCGTGCGGATCCCAGTTTCCTCAACAGTCTCCTCATTTCCACCCATAAGCCTCAGTGTATCACGGATATGCTATTACCACCCCTTGACGTAGCTTTACAGTGACACGAAGATCTTTATCCAGCTGTTGGGTTCACGACTTAAATGAACGGCCCTTATACGTGGTTTCCCCCGATCAAATTTCTTAGAGGTGAAAATAACATACGCACTCCCGTCTGTCACTCTTGGTCAGGCTCGTCGTGCGCCTCGTCTTTTCGCCGCTCTTTATTTCAGCCAGGCGTTCGGTCGCGTCGATCACGAATACCTGGAAGGGGTGCTCCACAATATGGGGTGCCCTGATACTAGCACCGACGTTATAATGCGTCTCCTTCGAGGGGCTACGTCACATGTACTCTGCGAGGACCGTCTCACTCCTCCCGTCTTGATTTGTTGTTCGGTGTGTCAAGGCTTCCCGCTCTGAGGCCACTGTCAAAGTCTGTCTAGGATGTCTCTTGGTGGCCATGTATTCATCTGCGCTGCTTATCTGTAGGATCTCGTCATTGTTCTTCATAGCGGTGCTGGAGTCAAGGAGTCATTGGCATGGTTTACCTCCTACGGCGAAGCTTCTGGTAGATGCAAATCGAGCGCCATGCTCCATTTCGTGTAGTTGATACTACCTGATGCTTAGGACTTGATTTCACAAGTGATCTGTGGCGTACGATTTTCCTCAGCGTCCGGCGCCTGCTGTCCCAAATACGAACTGGGTTTCTAGAGCATCGTTTACGAGTCTTCCATCTTCTGTAACGGACACAGTATGTAAATGTATATTTGGCGGGGCGTATCCCCGAAGAGGCACAGATACTTCCCATTCCTACATCCATGGTCCGCCGCATGCTAACAGCATAGAGTTCGTACGTTCCCCACTGCCTGCTGTTTCTAAATAAGGTATGAAATCTTCACCTCCCGAGGTGCAGGAGCGAACATGTCCCTGACAGAGTGATAGCTCTTTTTCGTCAGCTCTCAAACGGTGTTGTGGCACCGTTGGCCTACGTGCCTTTGCACTCTGTTGCTGTAGGCTCTTTCACCACCCCCTCTCTCAGCCCCTGTCCAGCTCTCTGACATTCCGCGCGCCCTTCTTTTACTTTCGCCATTTTTTTCTCGAACTGAGCTATGACTGCAATGCCATACTGCCAACGTCCTTGACGTCCACGAAGGCGATCTATCTGTGCCTTTCTTCAGTGCGGGGCATGCATGCTGTTTAGGAAAAGCATCTTCACGTCGACTGGCGTGCCGTCTGGCGATCAGTGTGGCTCCTTATCTTGCCATTGATGTCTAGTCAGCATGGTACCTTACGGTCTGGGCTTCACGGGACTCACCATGCACACTCCCTATTGTGTGTCGCCTGCGCTGTTCTGGATACGGACGAACAACGTCTCGTGTGTGGCTCTGCGATATGTGTCTGGTTCTTGGTGCGACAAATGCTGGCCTTAATTACCCATACGACTTTTATCAGACACCTTCTCACCGGCTCCTCTTTCCAGAGTCTGGAAAGACGCACTCTTGAAGTAGATTTATGGACACACAGTTCACTACATATTATCTGACAGCGAGACCTTGAGTTTTGGAACGTCCTTAATGAACGCCATTGTGCAACTGTCCACAATTCCAAATACAGATAATTTTTCTCCAGTTTCCTTTTTGGTGTTTTCTTAACCCACTCCAGAGTTCTGGTGTTTCTGCAATGAGGAGTTGGTCCACGCATTTTACACTCTTAGAACCGCTTATTCTATAATTATCGGAGTGGTCTTCTCCGAAAAACTGTGTCGGTAGTCCCATCGAGTCTAGGGACTTGCGACTCCCTTCTCCTCGTAACGTCAGTTTCCTCCCATTTTCGATGGTATTAATAACAGTTCAAAACAAAAATTAAAATGAAAAGAATAAAAACAAAAATTATAAAAATTGAAAACAGGAAAAATAAGTAAATAAATAATCATTGGAGTGCTTTTTGCCTCTACTCCGTGGTCCCAACACTCTCCTTGGTTCCTGGAAGGAGGGAACGGAACATGGTTGCCAGGCTGCGGAACGGCACATGGTGGGCACGCCACGTGTTGCGACGCCTGCCCACGTCGGATCCACCTTCCCCTTTGGGCGCCAAGAAATTTCCTTTGAAAAGAAATAGTTCGAATCCTGGCCTTAGTACAAATTTTAATTCATTGCTTCGGACTGTACTATCATCCTGATTTAATTAACATAAAATTGCACATCTCTTTGCCACAAAATATTAGAAATCACTCCGGGAAATACAGAGTGTACAACACTTATTTTTCAGACTGGTAGCACAGCACATGCTTGCCCCAGTGAAACACCGATAGGCAAGTACCTCTTTTCAGTTGTTTGAAACTTCCGTGAAATGTTGGACAAAAGGAAGGGGTTTGTAAAATTGTTGTTTCAAATGTGGATGGAACGATTCCACACCTTTTCCAGTTCTGAAATCATCTGTTCTGGCCCATAAATTTCAGGTAAATTTGCCATATTCACTTATATCATTTTCAAGCACATAGTCCTCGAAAAAAAAAACTGATTGTGATTGGGAGCAACACTATACAACTCTACGAACGCATCCACGACTGTGTTGCGAGTGGAAATCTTAAACAAAACATAAATTTCACAAACTTTCAAACGTCTGACTGAGGATTTGTATACTGAGAACGAAGTCCATACCATGCTTGACACTAGTGAAAACTGTAAACTTTAATGTTAACGCTTCGAAACACTTTCTCTGGCGCTACACAAACTACAACTTCAAAGTTTCAGGTTAATATTTCAGAGTTAAAAATCTTATTACACAAACTAAGAATACCTTCCACTTGCATTAGTACGCTAATACAGTCTTTGACAACGTTGAACAAAAAGCAACTTGGGTATACCCAAGGTGCTACATGTATGTAAAGTGTAAAACACATAAATGTGTTTTGGTGAAACGAAAATTAGTTGTCTCCTTTTCCTGTATTCATAGCTAGCAGACCCGAACAATTCGGCTCAACTAATTCCAGTACGTTGTAAAGTTAGTCCTCCACACGCCTTTCTTTTGGAATTATTCCTCATAACGTCTGATTCAATAACGACAGCACTTTTTTCTCATGATCATGGATATCTCTGAAACACATTATTTCAGTCATTTCTGTGCTAATCTATATAGTTGCGACTCAATTCTTCTTCGAGCACCTCCACGACCTGTCGCCCGTCCTCAGTTTATGCTGTTTTCTGTATTTAAAATTGGTGTTAATGATACTGTCCACTCCTCGATTTGTAATAGTTTTTATGAAGCCCATTCTTTAAACGCTTTAAGTCACAAGACAAAGGTAAATGACTTCGATACCATTGTGGAGACTTCGTAGTCACCATCTATGTGAAACTGTAGACGAAGACAGAGATTGGAAGACATTATTCTAACATGAAAAGGTTGGAAAGATTGGTACAGAAGAGGAATTCGTGGCGAACCACTCCAAAGTAGTCAGAAGACTGATGCGAAAAAAATGGATGTAAAACACTAACATACGACTGTGTATGTGGAGTATCCAACACACCACCGAAGACAACGTACTATCTTCTACCTTGTGTAGCTCCATCTACAGTAACTTTTCGCCTGTGTCCTTAGAGCTGACGCACAATCTTTGATCAGCGATCTACTAGCAACAACAGAATGGTAAAGAATGAATGCGAAATTGCGAATTAGGAATTTAATAATAAAAATTAATTTTTGCCTAATTTCTTTTACTTTTTGTGCATTTCTATCCAGCCATTGGAGAGGTAGGGGCCTGAGGGTGAGGACAGATAAATGACAGGAAGGGCATCCGGCCATCCTATACCAATACAGGATAAAGGCCCAGAAAATGAGTAGGAAGATAGAAAACTTTATCTAAAGCGTGATGTTTCGATCCGTAGAGGAACATTACCTACAGAAAGTACAGCCTTTAAGCAGACAAAGTATGCTCCTCAGACCACAACACAGCACGAAACTGACGTAGAACGGGACGTGCGCTACATTCGCTCTATTTCATCGGCAAAGTACTGCTCCCCGCCCAAGCAGGTACCGTTTTATTCAAAGCTACATTCCTATTGCATCTGGTTTACAACTGAAACCTTTCGTTCATTTTGCGACCTATGAGGTTCGTTTAGGTGCTGCCACTCCAGAAAGTTTCGTAATGTGGTGAATTACACTCCTGGAAATGGAAAAAAGAACACATTGACACCGGTGTGTCAGACCCACCATACTTGCTCCGGACACTGCGAGAGGGCTGTACAAGCAATGATCACACGCACGGCGCAGCGGACACACCAGGAACCGCGGTGTTGGCCGTCGAATGGCGCTAGCTGCGCAGCATTTGTGCACCGCCGCCGTCAGTGTCAGCCAGTTTGCCGTGGCATACGGAGCTCCATCGCAGTCTTTAACACTGGTAGCATGCCGCGACAGAGTGGACGTGAACCGTATGTGCAGTTGACGGACTTTGAGCGAGGGCGTATGGTGGGCATGCGGGAGGCCGGATGGACGTACCGCCGAATTGCTCAACACGTGGGGCGTGAGGTCTCCACAGTACATCGATGTTGTCGCCAGTGGTCGGCGGAAGGTGCACGTGCCCGTCGACCTGGGACCGCACCGCAGCGACGCACGGATGCACGCCAAGACCGTAGGACCCTACGCAGTGCCGTATGGGACCGCACCGCCACTTCCCAGCAAATTAGGGACACTGTTGCTCCTGGGGTATCGGCGAGGACCATTCGCAACCGTCTCCATGAAGCTGGGCTACGGTCCCGCACACCGTTAGGCCGTCTTCCAATCACGCCCCAACATCGTGCAGCCCGCCTCCAGTGGTGTCGCGACAGGCGTGAATGGAGGTACGAATGGAGACGTGTCGTCTTCATCGATGAGAGTCGCTTCTGCCTTAGTGCCAATGATGGTCGTATGCGTGTTTGGCGCCGTGCAGGTGAGCGCCACAATCAGGACTGCATACGACCGAGGCACACAGGGCCAACACCCGGCATCATGGTGTGGGGAGCGATCTCCTACACTGGCCGTACACCACTGGTGATCGTCGAGGGGACACTGAATAGTGCACGGTACATCCAAACCGTCATCGAACCCATCGTTCTACCATTCCTAGACCGGCAAGGGAACTTGCTGTTCCAACAGGACAGTGCACGTCCGCATGTATCCCGTGCCACCCGACGTGCTCTAGAAGGTGTAAGTCAACTACCCTGGCCAGCAAGATCTCCGGATCTGTCCCCCATTGAGCATGTTTGGGACTGGATGAAGCGTCGTCTCACGCGGTCTGCACGTCCAGCACGAACGCTGGTCCAACTGAGGCGCCAGGTGGAAATGGCATGGCAAGCCGTTCCACAGGACTACATCCAGCATCTCTACGATCGTCTCCTTGGGAGAATAGCAGCCTGCATTGCTGCGAAAGGTGGATATACACTGTACTAGTGCCGACATTCTGCATGCTCTGTTGCCTGTGTCTATGTGCCTGTGGTTCTGTCAGTGTGATCATGTGATGTATCTGACCCCAGGAATGTGTCAATAAAGTTTCCCCTTCCTGGGACAATGAATTCACGGTGTTCTTATTTCAATTTCCAGGAGTGTATATAGTTTTATGTAATTCCCATTTGTCGTTGAGGTACTACAGGGAAATGGAGATATCTTCGCAACTACTGGTTTGAGCGAAAAAATTGTAAGGTATTTTTTTTCGACACGTTTCAGCATCATCCTTTGGTTTTCCGCACTCGATTAAACGTCACCCTCAATAAATGGTTGGATTGTCGCGCCAGCCAAATGAATATATGGAATACTGTCTGCAGTAAAACGTTTATTACTGTTGGATGTAACGAAATTCTCTTACGGATAATCCGAAAATATCGCCATGAAAAGCAAATTATCGCCGTTGTGTGATAGCATGGCAGAAGTGGTTTTGTTTTCATTGTTATACAACGTGGTATGGTGCATACGCTAAACAAATTAAGTTTGAGTAAACTGTAAATGAATTATAGTGCGTGATTTTACACTGAAACCAATTTTCCGACATTCGCCAGAAACTAAGGCTATATTCGCTTTTTCGACTGTCGTGTGCAGTTTGAAAGCCTTAATAGCTTCACGAGCAAGTTGTGTGATCTGTACATTAATTGAACTAGCACTGACTGGTTTCAATAGCGCAGGTAAATCCGCGAATCGTACCTGAGTCACGTGTCTGCTAACAGCTGGTACTGTAGGGTAGATATTTCTCGGACCTCTTCTTCTGACCGCAGTACATTGGTTTGGGGTGCTGTTTTGAGGCACTATTATCTTGTTACTATTTCATAAAGTTCCACACATCTTACGGCCGAAAAAGTCGTGTTTGGAGACCTTCAAAGCAGAAAAGTAACTATGTAGTTTAAATTAAGAAATGAAACCTATGGATGTCATAATTCAGCAGAAATTAATTTACGTATTTTAGATAATTCACCATATTACCCACCACAGCTTAGCGAGAACCGCACTTTACTCCTAGGGCAGATATTTTATGTGGCCTGTTTTACTTGCATCAGTCTATGTTTATGTTACCGGAATTGTGTGAAATCCGGCATTCTTTAGAATGTCTGGGTAATGTAAAGAATGCCTAAAATCGAAGTATGAAATGATCGATATTTTATACATTATCTAGGCGTTGTATACCTTGCCGGATTGTCTGCTGCCAAAGTATATAATATGCCTAATCCAGCCATTTTTTTCCCGACACCACTGTTTGCGGTTGCGTTTTTGACTTTGTTAAGTGGTTGCGGAGATAGAGTATTCTTGAGCGACGTTCAACTTTCACGCCACAGGTATAACCATAATCGTCCTCCGGTGTATAGCACCCTGTTAAGTTCCACAGACGCTCTCCCATAGTCATTTCCCGTTGTTGTATCACCACGTAGGAAGGGAGTGTAGTGCCAAGACAGGAATCACGTCATGCTGACATGCAACGACTGTTCTACCATGAATTATCTCAAGCAGCAGCCAATGCTGCTAAAAACTGTTTTCCTAACCGAGCGCAGTTACCAAAAGTTAGTCGACGATGTGGAAAAGGGTGAGACGACTATGAAGATGGAACCACGGGACTATTGGTTCCTGGAGCATTATGATGTAATGATGGTCGAGATAAGACTAAGTTGATCTATCCTGTTATCTTACTGCAGGGAAGCATGCTTTCTACATTACATTCTACATTTAATATATACCAATTAATTCCACCCGCCGCCCCACATATGGTGCATCGGCCGGGAAAGAAACTAAGTAAAAGTGAAAGTGATTTTTAAATATTCGTATTCTGGAGTGAAATGCGACACGGAACTGAGTAATAGAACAGTGATAGTGTTACGTGTGCATGTGGTCGACGCAATTGGATTAACAACGCATCTGGATTGACGGAGCTGGCAGTGAGTCTAGCGGCGCTGCTGGCATCGCGAGAAGCCAGTTTCGCCTCACCGCAGTCGTCCGCCGAAGCAATCAGAGCCGCGCCTGCAGTTGCGGACCACGCAAACATACAGCAGCCGTCGAAGTGCCGTCTGCAGTTCAACGCGCCGCGTCGCATCAGTAATTCTGGTATGCCGCGCCGGCAACGCCATACGTCGTGCAGAAGGAACTAAGTTAAGTGAAAAGCTGTTACAAATTTTACTAACCTGCACTAAAAGACTGTTGGCGATGGACCCGCCAGAAGAAACTGAGGTTAAACTTAAATCAGAACCTATGTCTGTTGAGGGAGCTGTAAATCCAGACAACGGTTCAAGTGTAAATATGCATGAAAATAGTAATGTTAAAGTGAAATATGATGTATTGTCTCCTGACAGTAACACTGGACTCGCATTCGGGAGGACGACGGTTCAATCCCGCGTCCGGCCATCCTGATTTAGGTTTTCCGTGATTTCCCTAAATCGCTCCAGGCAAATGCCGGGATGGTTCCTTTCAAAGGGCACGGCCGACTTCCTTCCCCATCCTTCCCTAATCCGATTAGACCGATGACCTCTCAGTCTGGTCTCCAACCAACCTGACAGTAGTGTGAAAAGGGGCAATGATTCAATAATAGAGACCCCTCTAGTAAAGCAGAAATTATAAATTGTTAATTTATTGGATGATAGTTTATCTGATGAGTTAAAAACGAAACAGTCATCAGAGGTGGGAGAGTTTAAAAAGGATAAGTTAGATATGACTAATCAATCAGAAGTTTCATTTAGGTTTGATGATTCTGGTGTTGGAGCTAGTTTTTCGTCACCTGAGTGTGAAAAAAAGCCAGCTAGTGAGCAACCCAAAGATATTGGGGCTACTGATTTAAATGTTATATTACAAGCAAGAGCTACAAGTAATGCTAGAATGACAGCTGAATTAAAGTCTGAAATAACTGAGGTCAAAAGCAGTAATGCTGAATTAAAGTATGAGATTGTGGCCAGCCAAACTAGTTTTAATAAACGATTGGAGGTAATGGACAATACCTTCAAGGCTGGTTGCAATAAGTTGAAAGAGGATCTGGACAGTTTGAATTACAAAATTGATTACAATCATGAGGATATTAAGAAAAAGGTTGCTCAACAGTTATCTGAGATGTATAAAACAGTAAAATCCGAAGTTGCTGAGGTTCGCAAAGACTTCCAAACGGAAGATGCGAAGCTGGAGCACAAGTTAACAGAAAAGATCGAGGTGGAATCTGAACTGTGCTCAGATAGGTTTAAAGATGTTAATATAAAAGTAAACATATGTCAAGCAGAAGTAGACGCAATCAAAACTGATACTACTCATATTGTGCAAAGAGTAGATAATGTTGAAATGAGAGTGGAAAATATTAGTACTAACATTGCTAACCATGAGAGTAAAGTAGCCCCAATAACTTCTTGTAATGGTAGTATACAACAAGTTGTATCTGCAAACGCCGCATTTATCGGGTGGCGGCAGTTCTTGCGGTTCGATCCAGATAAAAATATCCACCCGCTAGATTTCTGGAACGATTTTGAAGATGTGATTCCACCAGCTTGATCTGGACGAGAGAAAATCTCATTTATTAGAAGCCATGCGTTGGTCAGCTGATGTTATGTTGAAGTGTGAAACATTAGCGGAATTTGAAACAGCTTTCATTAATGAGTATTGGTCTAGCAATAAGCAAAATGAAGTGTTGAGAGAATTTTGGAGTGGAAAACGCTTCAATGCAGGCAAGGAATCTATTAAAGAGTTTGCCAGTTCATGGATCTCACGTTTGTCACTTTTGGCCGAAAAGCTAAAACCTGAAATTATAATACTAGGTCTTGAAGCCAAACTGCCATGGTATTGGCAAACTAGAATTATATCTGCCCCTAGAGACAATCTGGATCATTAAATTGAATATTTAGAACGTGTAGAGCGTGTTGCTGCCAATGAGGAGCAAGCACATAATAACAGAAATGCTAATAACACTAGTAGTAATTTTAAGAACGAGCAGAATGGCAATGTAAACATCAGAACAGTAGGTGTTCGCCATCCTAAGAGAGGTAGGAATTGGAGAAATAATTATCAGAACCTACAATGGCATCCAAATGATAGTAATTTTGTTCTGAACAAAATTATGCAGGTAAACAACAGTGCGGAAAGCAATGCTGTGTCGGTTAACTATAGTGGAAATAAAGGAAACAGTAGTAGGCCGAGGCAGGAAAACTAGTTCCCGTCTATGAGGACACTGGCGCTCACCAGGCGGTTACTTTTCCTAAGCCAGTAATTACAGTAATTTGTAAGACAGATCAGAATACTCAGACTGAACATGTGAATGAGGGGTCGGTAGCATCTAGGGATACAGCAGAAATATTAGATCACTCACAGTATTTGATAGATACCGTGTTAGAGACGCTTTCTAAGTGGGAAAAGAAAGAGAAGGCGCAGCAGTGTAACGGTAGGGAAGAGCTACAAGATACTGAATTGTCAGGTGAAGAAGCAGAAGAAATTCATGCTTATATTTACGATGAGGATGATGTGCTCTTATCTAAAGTGCCTGTGCAGGATGTTGATACTGTACTAATAGATTTAGGACAGGAGGTAAGTGAGAATGTATAGCCTGTTGGGGGTCGATGAACCCAGTAGCTGTAACCCGTTGTCACTTGAGAAGGAACCCGACGATAATAGTGAAAGTGGTTTAGCTGTAACTAGTGTTATGTCCGGTCTGGAGGCGCAGAATCGCTCAGACTACAGTAACTTTGGTCATGTTCAGCAAACTAAATGTAATGAAGTCGTGCGGTGTTTCGATTTAAAATTAATAGACCGACTGGAAAAGGTAGCTGAAAATGTAATTCAGGAAACCCCTACACACTTTGACCTAAATGTAATGAAGACAGATGTCGATCACTTTAGTTGGAGACAAATCCAAAAGGAACTATTGGATGAGTTTGAGGAGCCACCTGTACAACCTAGAATAAGCCATCCTATAATAATAGTGAATATGTTGGGTATCAATTTACGTTGTCTCTTAGACAGTGGAAGTGAGGTGAGTGCGATATCTCACTCCTTCTTTGATGCATTACCTGGTAAAGACAAGCTTACAGTAATGAGGGTATCAGGACTAAGAATAATTGGTGCTACTGGCAAGGTGTCAAAAACGGTAAAACAAGAAGCTTTGCTGCCCTTTAACATTAATGGTAATTTAATTGATCATCCATGCTTAATTGTAAATAATCTCAGTATTGAGGTTTTAATTGGCATAGATTTCTTGTCAAAATATCAGAGTGTTGTTGACTTTGAAAGAAGCCAGTTAAAATGGTATTGCCGATAACTGGAGTAATTACGGTACCTTTCATTGATAAACATATAGTAACTAATGATGAAACTTGGGAGCTGCCTATACGAGTTCTGTAAAATATGAGGTATTGGGACGAAGGTGATAATTTTAGTAAACGTAAGCTAAACACAGAAGAAAGAAAGAAGCGTCATGATGCAAAAGCTGTACCCACCAGTTTTGAAATAGGTCAGTTAGTCCTTGTCAAAACCAAGGAAAAATCAAAGAAAATAAATTCAGAAACAAAGAAATTCATGTTCGTATACCAAGGACCTTTCAGGATCATAGGAAAACCACATGACAATGTATATAGGCTAGAGTACCCTAAGAGTGAAAAGCTATTAGGTCTCAGGAACGTGATCGACCTAAAGAAGTTCATAGGTAGTGACTGAATTCTGTAGGGAGGAGGTTGTTCTATAACCTCTACACAGTGTGGCAGCTGTGCAGTCCCAGGTGTGTGAGATTTTCTTTCCCATTTCAGATTTCACTCTCTCTTCATCTTTTCTATCCACCTAAAATTTCGACCTCTTCTTTCCAACACATTAAATTTTCCGTTATGGTTGTCAATCCAATAATAAACTAATGAATTCTAAAGGGAGGAGGTTGTTCTGTTACCTCTATACAGTGTGGCAGCTTTGCAGTCCCAGCTGTGTGAGATCTTCTTTCCCATTTCAGATTTCACTCACTCTTCGTCTTTTCTATCCATCTAAACTTTCCAACACATTAAATTTTCCGTTATGACTATCAAGCCATGAGTTCTGTAACCATTCTATCCACTGATTATTGAAAAAAAAATCTAATATGACAAACCTAACAGTGACATAAACAACAGAGAAGTGTGATGTAATTAAGATACAAATGTATTTGAGTAACAAGTATGTATAGAACCCTGGTAATATTATAAGTACAATGTTGCTGTTTTATTGGAAATGGTCCAGCAACAGTAATTTAAAAAGATATACAAATTCGTGTACAAGCAGGATCTGAAGTGGCAGTGAAACCTATTGTATGCTGTAGAGCTAACTAATTAATAGTAAAAGAGATTGCTATGTTTTATGAAAAATATGCTGATAAGTTGTAAGAATGAACTCACCTTGTATAGCAAGGAATGGCAGTGTAATAGAATTGAGTAGTGTTTGTGGTTGAGACGTGGAGGACACGTCCCTGAAGTATTTATAAGGCTGGAGCTGGCCATTATTTTGGTGTTGGGTGTGCAGCGACACACCTACAGGTATTGAGGTTGTGAGTTGGAAGCGTGAATGCGACCATAGGTACCCTTATGTTAGATGAGACAGAGCAGCTCATGGTGTCCTATAGGTTTAAGGAATTTAGCATTACGCTCATCCATAATTACTGAATGCACTTTAGTGGTAGGTCGAGAGAGACTACCTGTGGTTTCAGCGTCCGATCGAGTGGAAATGGATTGCCACGTGAGCAAACTGATCAGCTGCAGTGTACTATAGATATGAAATAAATGTGCTATCCTATGCGTTAAATGTTAATAGAGTGAGTGTTAAATAAGTACATACACTAGCAACATAATTGAGTAACATAATGGCAGACGTAAAAAATTATTTATAGCTCAGCATAAATACACTTCGATGAAGTAAGTACATAATTGCAGATGTGGAACTGACACAGCAGCAGAGGACCAATAAGTGGATTTAGTAGTCAACAACGTGGTGTGTTTTGAACACTCAGAACTGTACTATTACCACAAGTTACTCACATGTACAAAGAAGCTGAGCAGACAACTACTGATCAAATGTACTCATACTATCTCTAAGAATAAGGTAATCGAAGGTGAGTCAGTTAAGTAAATAAAATACAAATGTATCAGGAATGTACCGAGCAATGGTTCAGTGTTCCGGCCCAGAAATAACAAATTGAAATTAAATAGGATTTATGACTGTATGCCTTAAGCATAAATTTTCTCTAATCCGTGACTAACGGCGTTTTGAGCTATTTGTTTATCGTTTTTATGACAGTTAGGTAACCGCGAGAGTAATATTGAAAAAGTTCTGTTAACTTTGTTCCAGTAACATATTGAAAGATAAAATGTATATATCCCCATTTCATTGTGACCCACCCCTTAGATATTAAGTGAACAGAGTCTGAGGCACTCTTTTTGTTTGTTCTACAGAACAAACCAGATAATGGCAGCCTGGTAGCTGCGTGAAAGCGTGGAGTGACTTGGACACAACTCACAGCGACCCCTCCCCTTTCCCCATGTAATTTAGAGTGAACGTGAAGGACGCGCACCACAGCAGATTCCCCTCCTCTATCCTTGTGAATGGAAGTGTAGAACGCCAGCCAAAGCGGCTACAACCACGTGTGTAAAATGAAATTGTCATGATTTGTGAAATTTTCTTTCAGGTTTAGAAAAGACTGATAAGATATAGTTATCTGTTTATGTATCATGAATAACTCTGTTATTTTCTTTGAATTTGTGTATGTAAAAATGTATTTAATGGATTTAAGATATTCATAATTTTACATATTTTTATGTGATTGTCTGTCTAAGGCAATATGTATGCCAAAGTGTTTCATTGATTTCGCTTAAATTTTGAGTGATAATGTTGCTTAAGAGGCAGTTAACATGCCAGCAATTTAAATAATTGAAGTAGGTAATAAGTTTTCTTTTAATATTTTTATATGTTTACATTTCAGTTTTAATTTTTCATAGGGAGTTAAGCTGTACTCTTGCTTCCCTTTGTGTAATTAATATTTCTTTCCATTTACATTACAAAAAAATTAAGTAGAGGGTGATGTAGGGAAGCAGCCTACTCACGCCATATAAAATTCACATCAGTCTTTCCATTGTGTGTCAGCCAGTCCGCTGCAACTAGCTCTGACGTCATAAATGTTGCGCAATATTTTAAAAATCAAGTAAATAACCTGAAACGTTTTTAGCATGTCAGGAGTAATACTACATCAATATATGTTGAATATCAGTTCAATAACTTTAACCATTTTCGAAATTCGGATGTTTTCTGTAAAAATCATTGGCGCAACAGAAAAGAGCTAGAAACTTAAAAATTTATATTTAGATTCCTTTTGCATAATAATTTAGTTGAAACAGTATTCTGGATCTCACAAATTAAAATTTTAGTTGAAATTCATGATTTTCTGGTTTTTGTCTTAAAAATTAAGGAAGCAAGATAGATTAAGTAGGCGAATAAATAAGGCTAGGATGTTTAAATTTAAGTAGAAGGGAGATCCGCTATAATCATAAAGATGTGAGAAGTTTCAACTGAATAACTATAAAATTATAGCGATAGCGTATCACCAAAGGGCAAGTTCAGAGCTCGTCTACTGCATGTAGTGTAATTAAATTAATTCTCTCGCCCAAATTATTTGATTTAGCCATGTCAGATTTTTATTATGATTACTCACCTGTGTGCTGATTGCACATTTAAATTGAGAGCTGCATTGGCGATCAGCAAAGGAACCAATGATTTAATCGATAACTTAAAGTGGTGCATTACTAGCCCAGCGGCTAGTCGGGAGAGCAGATTTGATCAGGCGTTCCCTTGGCTGTCCGCACCTCGGCTTTATATATAAGAACGCTGCGTGAGAAAGAAAGGCACCAGTTCTCTCCAGACCCTCATCAGCGCACCACCTGTGCCGGGAGTCGCGTCGCGTCGGTATCATTGCTATAAACAGCCTCGGATGCCATAATATGTTACTCGGGAAACGCGTAACCATGAAATCGTTTTCGAGTGAAGTGTTAATTCTGGGATGACTTTAATGATCTATCTTCAGTCTGCATATGTCGTATTTTCACGTGCCGCCGTGGGACAGACATTCTACCATTATTTAGTGTGGCGTTTGATGAACATTATCTTCAAATTATGGTGAGCATTCACTTAAACATTTAATTCGAACAGTTATAGTTACATCAGCGCATTAGACTCTGAACTGCTCTGGTAGTTGGATTGTGTGGATTATTTTTGGTCTGTGATTTTCAGTATATAGTGAACATTTTAGAGAAAATGGTTTTTTGATTATGAATCCCAGACAATCTCCTAATTCCTCAGAGCTATAAGCTGTAGCTATAAATGTATTTCTCAGATGAAGTGGGCACTATGAATTCTAATTACAGCCTTCACGTTTTGCTAATCACTTTCTGGTTGACAATATTGTAGTTAGAGAGCCAGTGTTGAGAACGGCAAACAACAGCATTAAATAAATAATAGGAACAATTAATAACAATTATTCCATCCGCCGCCTCACATTACGTCGCGGATTCTCAGTTATATGACGTACTCCATAAGGCCAGTTTCGTCATGGAGGACGGGATAGGATCTTGAAAAAACTTTCACCCAAGAAAAAGAACATTTCCCGTCATGATACTGAGCTGTACATCCACCTGTTTGAGCCATGCCAGAAGAAGCAAAAATGTATTAAAAAAGAAGATTTTTAATTCGGTTCCTGTTGTCAGGCCGGCCTCATCGATGTTCAATCTCATCTGATAGAGAAAAAAATGTTTGTAATGGTCTACGAAGATTGTCTCACCACGTTTGTAGGTCCCAGGGCTCTGAAATTAAAGAAAGCGGAAGAAGTAACCTACAGCCCGATCGATAATTTTACGTTGCTTGGTGCTCCAACGATTCTACGGTAGGGAATTTGCAAATAATTTGGTAAGCAGCCTAAAGAAGTATTGGCCCACCTTGAAGATCGCCTATAGTAAGCCGCACCACTCACAAAGTCAGGAGAGCGTCGAAAGAGCAAATCAGGACATTGAAAAAATGCTGTGTGCTTGGATGTAAGATGAGAAATCTAGCTGCCGGAGTAACGACTGCGGTTCGTCTAATTTATTAAATACAGAGCTTTTCATTCTAGATTTAGCAGGTCGCCATACGAAAATCTGTTCCTCTGCAAAGCTAGAGTAGGTCTCTCGTCGTCGTCTCTGCCTGACGACGTTTTACAGGACGTAGAGGCTAAGGAAGAGGTGGAAAAAATAATAAAGAACATACAACCAACATAATAGTAGACAGAAAGACGAATTAATGCAAGAGGTACAGCGCCCTGAAGAAGACATAGATGAGAATGCAGTTCATGATGGAGGAAACCAAAACAATTAAGAACCCATGGTTATCTAAGAGCTTTCCATTTCTATAGATACCGAAACTTCTTCGTTTTCTGATATCTGTTGAGTCTACTTAAAAGAAATCAGCGGTGCTTATACATGACAAAAGTGTGACCGAAACGTTCATGCCATTTGTGGACATTTCCCTAAAGATGATCACCGCGACGAAGTAGAAGGTTATGGGGTTACCATTTTGTGCAGTGTTTGTTTCAATATTGAGAAAGCTATTCGAAGTAAACCTTGAGATTTGGACCAAAAAAATATAAAAGTGTTCTGCCAAAAAATTCTTCCAGTGCCTTTTAATGCCACAGTACGAGTTCCGATTCCCGACGTCTACAAAGAGAGGGATAACTCACGCAATCTGAGAGCAGTTATGAACGGACGGAAGATGGCTTCTACCGTCTTGGAACTGCAGCAGGAATCTTGGATCAGCTCTACGAAGGATCAGAATTCACCGTATATCCAAAGAACTGGATGAGAATTGAAAATGTTCCTGTCCACGAAATATCTCTACGATCTGCAGGTACTTCTCAGTCCACAGGAAGAAGCATTCGTCAGGTGCATGAGCGACACGAAATTCCAAAATATGCAGTGCCTTTGTGTGAAAAGAAAATTAAGTGTAATTCAAAATGTCAGTCTAGCCTCCCCTGCTGCAACGGGTAGGTCATGGCAGTTCTGCTTTGTGTTTTACTAGTAACAATATTCTGTTCGCATTCTTCTTTAAGTCGTGAAATGTACGCACAGAATGTAATTTTCAAAATGTTCAGCGCTTTTTTTGGGAAAAGGGGTAGTGAGTGCTTACTGTAACAAGTACTTCAATCGCAGTTGTGATTTCACTGCTTTCCGTTAAGAATATCAAGTGTTTTATTTTGTAGTTTTGTTCTTTCAGTTGCAAATGCCTATTAATTAGTAATGGGTTCCCATCTCGTGGCCTTTTAACACATCGCGTAAATGGAACTGGTCATTCTGTATAATGCCTAGGAATTGTATAGAATACCTAGGAATATATATCATTTTCACAAAGACCTTACATTTCTTAGTTTACCTAAAACCATCAGGCATTCTACATTACCTAGGCGTTCTGTAGAATATCGGGATTTCACATAAAGTCCGCAACATATACATTACACGTTTAGGTGACAAAAGTTAAGGGATACCTCCTAGTGTCGTCCCGGCGTAGTGCAGCAACTCGGCGTGGTATAGACTCAACAAGTCATTCGATGTCCTCTGCACAAATATTGAGCCATTGTGTCTCTACAGCCGTCGATTACTGAAAAAGTGTCTCCGATGCAAGAGTTTGTGCACGAACTGGCCTCGCGATTCCGTCTCATAAATGTTCCATGGACTTCGCGTCGGGCGATCTGGGTGGACACATTTTTTGCTGGAATTGTCCAGGAATTTCTGCAAACTAAATGCGAACAACTGAGACCCAGTGACGTGGTGCATTGACATCCATATAGATTCCATCGTTGTTTGGGAACATGAAGTCCATGAATGGGTGAAACTGAAGAGGCCGAACATAACCATTTTCAGTCAATGGTCGGTTCAGTTGGATCATAGGACCGAGTCCATTCCACGTAAACACAGCCGACACCATTATGGAGTCACCAACTGCTTGCACAGTACCTTTTGATAACCTGGGTCCATGGCTTCATAGCGTCAGCGCCACACTCGAACCCTGCCATCAGCTCTTACCAAGTGAAATCGGGATTCAGCAGGCTACGGTTTTACAGTCGTCTTTTGTGCAACCGATATGGTTTCGAGGCTAGCGGAGCCGCTGTAGGCGATGTCCTGCTGTTAGCAGTAGCACTCGCGTCGTTCGTTTCCTACTACGTCCCATTAACGATATGTTTCACAGCAGTGTACTAACAGTTACGTTATGCCCTTTATTTCACGCTGTATTTATTGTCTGTTACCACTGACAATTAGCACTGACAGCCGGCCGTGGTGGCCGGGCGGTTCTAGGCGCTTCATTCCGGAACCGCGCGACTGCTACGGTCGCAGGTTTTAATCCTGCCTCGGGCATGGATGTGTGTGATGTCCTTAGGTTAGTTAGTTTTAAGTAGCTCTAAGTTCTAGGCGACTGATGACCTCAGATGTTAAGTCCCATAGTGCTCAGAGCCATTTGAACCATTTTTTTTAACACTGACAACTCCACGCAAACACCGCTACTCTCGGTCTTTAAGTGAAGGCAGTCGGCTAGTGTGTTGTCCGTGGTGAGAGGTACTACTTGGAATTGGTGTTGTCGGTACACTGTTGTGATTGTGAATTTCGGAATATCGAATTCCCTAACGATTCCCGAAATGGAATTTCCCGTACGACTAGTTCCAACTATCATTCCGCGTTCAAAGTCTGTTAACTCCCCTCGTTTGATCGTAATCACGTCGGAAACCTTTCACCAGAGAACAAATGACTGCTCATCTAATGCATTTTCCTGTTATACCTTGGTATAGGCAATACTACTGCCATCTGTATATTGCATACCGCTGAGCCATGAGTTTTGTCACCTCAGTGTATACGGCACGTACCTTACATGATCTGTCTTTAGTAGAAGCTATCCAGTAAGTACCTATGAATGAAGAGGGATGCAAAGTCCTAAAATTTCCTTGTGGAAAATCGAGTCACGTGACTGCTGAAAAGCGTACCGTATCCATCTATTTACATACTTTCTGCAGAAAACCTTACTTGATCGATAAGTTCTTCGGCATAATCTTGGAATAAAATACAAGATCCGACAATCCCAACTGAACAACGAGATTTCGTCACCGGCGATGGGTTAACAGGGCTACACCGATCTATAACGTAAGTTACTGGAAAGAGGTACTTGCGAAATATGGTTCCCAACTGAGTGTGCAACAGCCACACCGAACTTAATTTAGGAAAGTAAATCTGGGGCACTCAATTTATATCACGCATGTAAATGACTATCATGCTTGGCATCTTCTCAGGTGTGTCCTTCACTTGCAAAACATTTAATTACAGAAAACAAACACCACATTTTTTCCTTTCCAGGTGATATTTTCTAATAGGACAACGCTCACTCAAATACCACTGTCGTAACAAAACATGCTCTACCGAGTGTTGACATGTTGTCTTGGCCTGCTCGAAGACCAGACCTGTCTCCAATCTAGCACCTACCGACATCACTAGACGACAACTCTAGTGCCATCCACAGACACCATTAACCGGCCCTGTATTTAACGACCAGGTACAATAAGCATGAAAATCCATCCCACAAACTGTCATCCAGCAACTGAACAGATTAACACATGCACGTTTTCATACTTGAATTCAACTTTATGGCGGTTACATCGGTTGTCAATGTACCAGCATTTCATATTTGCAATAGCTGCTCTCGCGCTTACATTAACCTATGTTCCTACAATGTTAACCCTACAAGTATACACCGGGGTGAATCTGACACTGGAGTTTTCTGTTGCTGCTGACCATGTGCCATCACACATACACAGACCGCTGCCACCAGTGTAAATTCAACACTGAATTACATCTAGTAGAGGACGGATATTCGACGTTGTGAAACACTGTTGTTTAATTTTTATTACGGAAGTATTCTTTCAAGGGTCACTGTGACCTTAGAGTACACATAGTGTAACAGTTCAGTCACTGTGTGCGAAGTAAATTTATGTTAAAACTGCACGTATAAGTGACATTTTATTAGCAGAAGATACTGCGCGGGAAACACTGCTAGAACTCAATCGCGGAAGTGACGTAAGCGACATTCCTGATGAAAGTGGTTTCCAAGGTGATGCTGCATTTATGGACAGTGCCGAACCTGATAAGTCTGCCGAATCTTCAGACAGCGATCAAGAAAGTACAGACGTACATGGTGACTGTGGACGTTGTTGTAACACAGCTATCCCGAATAGAGGAGTCCTGCCAGTTGCCGATGACTTCGTATTCCATGTTCCAAGACTGTGGAAATAATGAATGAATAAATTTACGAATAACTACGAACATCAAAAAATATGTAATATGTGCTTTTCATTAAATGAAAAGCATCTTCATCTAATTAAGTTGCAATAAAATTTTTACAGCCATATCTCCTTCAACACTGATAGTCCATTAAATTTCGGGTTTCCATGACAGTTTTATGTTTGACTGGAGTTTTGGATGCATTGATACTGATATTTATTGAAAAAGTACATCACAGAGGTGAAAGTAAATGTGTTTAATTTATGAGAGTCCATATTCATTAGAAAATATTCTGTTTTCAGACAATTTCTCCAGCAAATAAGTGAGGGTCAGTGTGACACTGCTGTGTACTTTGTGTGACAGTTTCAGAGATATACACTGCTAGTCTTAATCACTTAAATATGGCTCTGAGCACTATAGGACTTAACTGCTGAGGTCATCAGTCCCCTAGAACTTGGAACTACTTAAACCTAACTGACCTAAGGACATCACACAGATCCATGCCCGGGGCAGGAGTCGAACCTGCGACCGTAGCGGTCGCGCAGTTACAGACTGTAGCGCCTAGAACCACACGGCCACCACGGCCGGCACTTAAATATGTTAGCTAGACAAATGTATTCCAGAAATTTCATTACTCTACATTAATATTTCACCTTCTGGTATTGCGATTTTTTTCCATCAATGTACTTTAACAGAAAATAAACAACTCTTTCCTTACGTTTGTCTCTTGTCGTTTTAGTAACATCCAGCCTATTTCTTAACTTACGTACTGAATATAAGTCTTTCTCCTTCCAGTAGTTTGATAAACAGAAAAAAAGTTATATTCTTGAATTATAATACATATCTCATTTTTTCCTGTAAACTATTGCTTAACAATTCACTCAGTTCCTTCTGGCAGTTCTTCTAGCAGAGAGCACTACGAATTTTAATATTGCGATTTAATTTCTGCATTTAAGTGTTATTAAAGCGTTCAATGTCTCTTGTACCCACATTCTTGTGGAATTAGCACATATAATTTTAAGTTTACAATTTTAGCAAATAAATTTTGGCGAAATGTTTTTCCGTCATTTTTAAAACCTACATATGGATTTTCTGTTGCTAAGTGCTCAATAACTGCTCCACAATATTTAGATACAATATAAGTGTCCTTTTTAAGCGAATCCAACTGCAAATAGAGTTTTACAGAGACTTTTCGTGTTTCTTTGATGAAGTGCACTGCCAGGAATAACTACAGCAGGGGCTGTCTATCTTTTTAAAGAAGCGAATGTGAGTAGTATTCAACAGTTATCTACGTTGAGAATTCTCCAAATTCATCTTTGGAAGGCATGGTGCCAAGACGAAACTATCTTATCTCCTACCTGGAAATGATAACAAAACAACAGGAGGAATATTGGAAAAATTCGGGTAGGAAGAGGCTGAAACCATTCTGAGTTAATATAAAGATATTTTGCTATACCAAATAATGTGGAATTGGCTGACGTTAAAATTGTTGCTCTAATGGACAAAACGCCTGAAATATTGCCACAGATGTAGATGGGTAGTACTGTGTTGAGCTTGAAATATAACGCAAAATTTTGTTGTGATGTTTAACGAAAATGAGAAGTGTGGCTATCTAACATCAAGCAACGAGTTTTGAGTGCAAGGAAACCACCGAAGAAATAGCAATATACTTTTAACTAACGACAAGAAGACAGGAATAGACCATTTAATGTGGATGAGCTACAAGACTTATAACAAATTTATAATGAGACAAATCACAAAGCAGGAATGAACGACGATAGACGATAGCGGTAACCATGTTATCTATTTACCACTTCCATAGCTAAAGTGGTCAGCGTAGATGGCTGCCATATGGGCAACCTGGATTTGATCCACAGTACTGCCAAGAAATTTCGCTTGGCGGGAGGACTGGTGTGGGGTGCAGTCAGCCTTATGATGCCAACTGAGGAACTACTTGGAAGGGAAGTAGCAGCATCACGATGTGAAAACTCGTCAAAAGGTCAGGAGAGTGGTGTGCTAACAACAACATCACGTTAAGCTGTAGGTCCGCCCATTATTGTCTGGGTAATTCAGCTGTAATTTCGGAGAAAGATAAAGGCATACCAGTGCCAAACAGTATCATGTCTAGTAATGAACTATTGATAAAAGTGAGATAAAGTAAGAGGCTAGCGACCAGTCTAGTAAGTACGCGTAGATCTGACGTAATGTCTGTAGTTATGCTGCTAAGTCGCATAGAAAGCATCAGCAGATGTAGAATGACTTTACTGATCGCGACGTATGTATTTCAGAATTATTTCCACCTTCAGAAATCCATATGCAAAGAGAGCACAAGGACAAGGGCGTTACGAGTTTGTTACGTACGCAACTTGTAATGCATTTGTCTTTGTCCTACCTTTGCACTTGGATTTATGAAGATATAAATAATTACGAAATGCGTCACGCGTACTTTGTGATCACTATAGTTCCTCTTCACCTGCTTTATGGCTTCTTATGCAACCTGGCCAGTTTAACTACAGAGCTACACGTAGGAACTATTGAGTTCAACTCAACCTCCAAGTTGATAGCTTTGCCTTTTCACCATATGACTACGACAGTAACTGAAAAGCAACCAGTCAGTTTCAACTCCTATACATACTGTAAATAAATGACCAAGGTGCACACGATGTAAGGCCAGCATCCGTAACTGTAGACTCTTCTGTGTGGCACAGCCCAAGTTTTTCAACGGATTATGCAATCGTGGTGCGGAAAGGCAGAACTATGTAATGCTAGACACTTTGATCATATATCGTGAATGTTAAATGATTCATTACCAAGATAAATAAAAATCTAGTTGACACAAAAGCAGTTATTATTTTAGGCCTGTTTTTAAAAATGAAGCGGGTTAGAAAACATGTAGTGGTGAAATTTTAGTTTTCTTTTTCTACACCTACATTTACTTCTATATTCTGCAAGTCACAGTATGGTGTGTAGCGTGGAGTAATTTGTATACCACAGTCACTTGCCCCCTTTCACGTTCCAGTTGCGAATTGTGGGCGGTAGAATGCTGGGAAGCCTCCTTGTGAACTCCCATTCCTCCAGCCTTGCCTTCTTGGTCTTTCTGCGAAACACACGTAGGAGGAAAAGAATTATCGACTTTCTTTTCTGGGAATGTACCTCTAGAAATTTAACAGTAAAGCACACCATGATGTACGACACCTCTCCTGTAGCGTCTGCAACAGGGGTTACGGGGACTGTCCGTGACGCTTTGTCACTTACGAAACGACCAATAGCGCTCATGTTTTTTTTTCATCTTCTGTACTTTCTTTAACAATTTTAACTGTTAAGGATCCCAGATTGAAAGAGGGTTTTGTAAACTGTCTCCTTTGTTGGTGGTATATACGTCTTGAGTATTGTTCGATTGACTCTCGGTCTAGCATCTGCCTTTCTTTCGGTTAATTTCGCTTCAAATCGCTCTGTATATGTAGTCCGATATGTTTCAATACAGCATGAGCCACGCAAGACGCGAACGGCTCCAGATATCGAACCGAGGTTTTCGGCAAATGGTATCACGCAAAGCGGCACGTGTTTCAGTGTATAATAAAGAATCTTAATTCTAGTATCGTTAGAGACCTTGAAGGAAGTATACTTTTTAACAGCATCCAAAAGCACTTGAAAACATGCTTGTACAGTGCTTGTTAGTTTTGAGGCTGAAGCCGAGAAATATTCCGAAACTGAAAAGCAAGTTGTTTGGCTACTGCATAGTAAACACGGTCACGGCTGTCTACGTCGTCGTTTGAAGACTTTTGACTGTTTACTTGTCTGCGCTGCAGACCTAACAGGAATTGTGTTGCCTGTTGGCAGGTGATTTCTGCTTCAGAGTTTCTGGCATGCAGATTTGTACACTAAAGAATAGAAATTAGACATGCTACTTTTATACGGCGAATGTCGAGAAAATGCTGTCGAAATGGTGATGGAAAACTGCCTGATGAAACTGTAGCTATTTACGCAATAATATGGAAGCGTAGACACATATGAAATATTTTTCGCAAGTCCCAACTGGTGTCGCAGAAGTTAGGACATATCTTAGTTCCACATATACAAACCGTTGGTGACCCTGTATCTACGTTGTATAGGAAATGACGTTTATCTCATTAGCGTATGCCTTTTTTGCTTCATATAACTAATGAGTCTCGCATGAGATGTATCCTTGGCGCAATAACCGATTCTGGCCACATTACTTTCCAATTTCAGTGTATTTATCTTACTTTTTTTGTGAAACGTTTCAGCGTCAATGCTAACAAAGGCTATATCAATGCAATTGTCTTTCCAAGAGCTATTGAACGCAGTTACGAAACATACGTGCTCCCATTAAAAAAACCGCAATTGTTTCAATATCTCGGTTCAATCAGAATTCAGAGCATTTTCCATACGAAACATGAGCATAGTATCAATTGCGGACAGCGTAGTTTCGATATCTGGAACCGCTCAGAAAATAAAAAGGGGTATTACGTCTTACGTGACTCAGCCTGTATAAGGTGTGGTCAAATTAACACGAGGGAGACAGAAAAAAATTAAGTAATTGTTCATTATTCCGAAAGTAATCGCCACAATTGTTAACACACGTATTCCACATTGGGACAACACGGTCAGTGCCATCACGTAAAAATGTTTGCGGTTGTCTACGAAATCATGAATGTACTCAAGCACTTACTTCTTCGTCCTAAGCATATAAACGGCCAGTAATGTCTTTCCTAAGGGCTATAAATATAGGGTAATCGCTTAGGGAAAGATCAGGAGTGCGTGGAAGATACGTAAAGGCTTCCCAACGAAACTTCTGCAGTGTACGCGAGACAACCTTGGCAACATGTGCAGCCTCCCAAACGCTGCAAAAGTTTCACTGGGAAGTCTTTAGACATCTTCCATACACTGCTGATCTCTCCCCTATTTTTACAGCCCTTTAGAAAGACATTACTGGCCGCTGATTTGCTTAGGACGAAGAGTTGCGCGCCTCGGCACAATCATGGCTACGTAAACAACTGCAAACATTTTTCCATGAGGGCATTGACTCTCTGTCTCATAGTGGGATAAATGTGTTAACAGTTATGGCAATTACTTTTCAAATAATAAAAAATTTACTGACCTTTTCTCCAGCTTATTCGTTATCAGTTACAGCTTGAAAACTAACAGATCTTGCTCGAGGATAAAACAACGAGAATTAAGTTGTCGAAGTACCGCAAGCAGGTTACGTCAGAAACAGGAGAGGATATCAGTGTAAACGCAGCCACAGACAGAAAAAAAATGAGAATATTGGAGAATTATTGAGTCAATTTACAGGACTGCGTCGGAAATATAAAGATGTAAGAGTCTTTATATTGGGAAAAGCTGCTACAGTCGGCTACGGGAAGGGAAGGATCGGGCGGATGAGACAGCGGGCGCGTCGCCTGGGTCGGAAGGTTAGCTTTCCTTTAGGGCGCGGCGGCCGGCAGGAGCCTATATGGGGAGCGCTTATTCAACCGTGAGAGCGGTAAACACACCGGCGGGCTCAAAGAGCGCGCCGGCTCCTACCTACCTCTGGCTCCACCTCTATTTCTTTCGGCCGAATTTATGAGTTCCTCCCGCAGTGGGAAGCGGGCGTGCTGGAGCTCGTCGCCCACAATGAAATATGTTGCCGGCGCCCGCGTGCGCGGCCCCGCCTTAAGCCGCGGGTTAGTTGCCGCCCAGGGGAACGCGATTTGCCCTCGCGGGGCGCGCGAAACGGAGCGGAAGCAGTCTGCGAACTGCAGCTGCCGCGTTTGGGACCCGCAGACGTCAGCCGCGGTCTGTCACGTCTCTCTCCACACTAGGACACGCTCTCGTACAGAAACTCCGGACTGTGAATATAGTTCTGAAACTTACTTCGCTCCTTTATCACTGGGACGCTCCGAAGCTCGTCGACACCTATAATATACACAGGGTGTCCCATTAGTATTCAGGGATACGACAGGGACGATCATTCCAAGGAAAGAATCTGTTAAACATGAACTCTAAAATGCTTAGTGAGACCTATGGAAATATGTAAAGGAAAGTGCTTGCAGTAGAAGATATTTGTTTCACAGAACAGTGGGTCATAGCTCTTAAAATATGTACACTACTGGCCATTAAAATTGCTACACCACGAAGATGACGTGCTACAGACGCGAAATTTAACCGACAGAAGAAGATGCTGTGATACGCAAATAATTAGCTTTTCGGGGCATTCACACAAGGTAGGCGCCGGTGGCCACACCTACAACGTGCTGAAATGAGGAAAGTTTCCAACCGATTTCTCATACACAAAGAGCAGTTGACCGGCGTTGCCTGGTGAAACGTTGTTGTGATGCCTCGTGTGAGGAGGAGAAATGCGTACCATCACGTTTCCGAATTTGATGAAGGTCGCATTGTAGCTTATAGCGATTGTGGCTTATTGTATCGCGACATTGCTGCTCGCGTTGGTCGAGATCCAATGACTGTTAGCAGAATACTTAATCGGTGGGTTCAGGAGGGGGTAATACGGAACGCCGTGCTGGATCCCAACGGCCTCGCATCACTAGCAGTCGAGATGACAAGCATGTTATCCGCATGGCTGTAACGGATCGTGCAGCGATCGAGAGATCACTCAATCAACAGATGGGGACGTTTCCAAGATAACAACCATCCTCACGAACAGTTCGACGACGTTTGCAGCAGCATGAACTATCAGCTCGGAGACCATGGCTGCGGTTACCCTTGACGCTGCATCACAGACAGGAGCGCCTGCGATGGTGTACTCAACGACGAACCTGGGTGCACGAATGGCAAAACATCATTTTTTCGGATGAATCCAGATTGTGTTTACAGCATCATGATGGTCGCATCCGTGTTTGGCGACATCGCGGTGAACGCACATTGAATGCGTGTATTCGTCATCGCCATACTGGCGTATCATCCGGCGTGATGGTACGGGGTGCCATTAGTTACACGTCTCGGTCACCTCTTGTTCGCACTGACGGCTCTTTGAACAGTGGATGTTACATTTCAGATGTATTACGACCCGTGGCTCTACCCTTCATCCGATCCTTGCGATCAGGATAATGCACGACCGTAAGTTGCAGGTCCTGTACGGGCCTTTCTGTATACAGATAATGTTAGACTGCTGCTCTGGCCAGCACATTCTCCAGATCTCTCACCAACTGAAAACGTCTGGTGTGGTGGCCGAGCAACTGGCTCGTCACAATACGCCAGTCACAACCCTTGATGAACTGTGGTGTCGTGTTGAAGCTGTATGGGCAGCTATCTGTACACAAAATAAACAATTTTTTTCAGCCCTCAGTTGCAAGGTAATTTTTACTCGTTTACCTAGGTTTCGATTCCAGTAATGGAATCTGTGATTTGGCTCTCAAAATAATTTAATTTTTTGTTCTGAAGAAGATTCCATTACTGGAATCGAAACCTAGGTAAACGAGTAAAAATTACCTTGCAACTGAAGGCTGAAAAAAATTGTTTATTTTCTATACATATACGGTTGCTGACGCGCTGCATGATGTTAAAGATTTGTACCTGTACACGTCACCCAAGCTCTGTGTGACTCAATGCCCAAGCGTATCAAGGCCGTTATTACGGCCACAGGTGGTTGTTCTGGATACTGATTTCTCAGGATCTATGCACCCAAATTGCGTGAAAATGTAATAACATGTCAGTTGTAGTATAGTATATTTGTCCAATGAATACCCGTTTATCATCTGCATTTCTTCTTGGTGTAGCAATTTTAATGGCCAGTAGTGTATTCAAAGGAAGGATCTCTCAGTAGAAGAGATTTGTTTCACAGAGTCGGAGGTGAAGAATGGGTCATAGCTCTTAAGGTATGCATTTTAGAGCACACGTTTACTAGACCTTCTTGCTTCGAATGATTGTTCTTGTCATATCCTGGAGTATTGACAAGTCCTCCTGGGACACCCTCCATACGCAGCAGAGATGTATCACTGGACACAGTAAAATACAGCCTCATCAAAAAAAGTGAATCATCAAGTTGCCATACTCGGAAGTCAATTTAGCTTGGTACACGTACACACCACTGGCTGGTATGTAAATGAAATCTTTGAGGCAGGCAGAACAACCACGTAGAGCATAAGCACCGTTTGTGTTTTGTATTGTTGCCAGCCCTGTAAGGGTATGTAAAGGGACTGAAGAGCGCTAGAGATTGAGTGATACTGAAGAACTCTCTTGCGTACTGTTGTGAGACAGCATTCTCAGAATCTGAGGAGGGTCCCATTGTGTGTCTCCAATTGGCCGGCTGGTAGTAGCATCCAAATTTGCGGGGCATTGGGATGTGATAGTGGGTCAGTGTTGGACTTCATGGGAACGTAAGGGCACGCATACACGTCATCATGGTTTCGGTGGACCAAGTCTGACAACCTCAAGGGAGGATCGCGTATTCTGCATCAAGCACACCTTAACCATTACAGTTCTACCGCTGCCACTATTGGCGATTTCTACTGCGGTTATGAGGCGACTAGGGTAGCGCAGCGTTTCGGTTTTCTGCGTTGGAATGAAAGAAAGTCACATTGTATATTGTTACGAAGCCTAACATTATACACTCCTGGAAATTGAAATAAGAACACCGTGAATTCATTGTCCCAGGAAGGGGAAACTTTATTGACACATTCTTGGGGTCAGATACATCACATGATCACACTGACAGAACCACAGGCACATAGACACAGGCAACAGAGCATGCGCAATGTTGGCACTAGTACAGTGTATATCCACCTTTCGCAGCAATGCAGGCTGCTATTCTCCCATGGAGACGATCGTAGAGGTGCTGGATGTAGTCCTGTGGAACGGCTTGCCATGCCATTTCCACCTGGCGCCTCAGTTGGAGCAGCGTTCGTGCTGGACGTGCAGACCGCGTGAGACGACGCTTCATCCAGTCCCAAACATGCTCAATGGGGGACAGATCCGGAGATCTTGCTGGCCAGGGTAGTTGACTTACACCTTCTAGAGCACGTTGGGTGGCACGGGATACATGCGGACGTGCATTGTCCTGTTGGAACAGCAAGTTCCCTTGCCGGTCTAGGAATGGTAGAACGATGGGTTCGATGACGGTTTGGATGTATCGTGCACTATTGAGTGTCCCCTCGACGATCACCAGTGGTGTACGGCCAGTGTAGGAGATCGCTCCCCACACCATGATGCCGGGTGTTGGCCCTGTGTGCCTCGGTCGTATGCAGTCCTGATTGTGGCGCTCACCTGCACGGCGCCAAACACGCATACGACCATCATTGGCACCAAGGCAGAAGCGACTCTCATCGCTGAAGACGACACGTCTCCATTCGTCCCTCCATTCACGCCTGTCGCGACACCACTGGAGGCGGGCTGCACGATGTTGGGGCGTGAGCGGAAGACGGCCTAACGGTGTGCGGGACCGTAGCCCAGCTTCATGGAGACGGTTGCGAATGGTCCTCGCCGATACCCCAGGAGCAACAGTGTCCCTAATTTGCTGGGAAGTGGCGGTGCGGTCCCCTACGGCACTGCGTAGGATCCTACGGTCTTGGCGTGCATCCGTGCGTCGCTGCGGTCCGGTCCCAGGTCGACGGGCACGTGGACCTTCCGCCGACCACTGGCGACAACATCGATGTACTGTGGAGACCTCACGCCCCACGTGTTGAGCAATTCGGCGGTACGTCCACCCGGCCTCCCGCATGCCCACTATACGCCCTCGCTCAAAGTCCGTCAACTGCACATACGGTTCACGTCCACGCTGTCGCGGCATGCTATCAGTGTTAAAGACTGCGATGGAGCTCCGTATGCCACGGCAAACTGGCTGACACTGACTGCGGCGGTGCACAAATGCTGCGCAGCTAGCGCCATTCGACGGCCAACACCGCGGTTCCTGGTGTGTCCGCTGTGCCGTGCGTGTGATCATTGCTTGTACAGCCCTCTCGCAGTGTCCGGAGCAAGTATGGTGGGTCTGACACACCGGTGTCAATGTGTTCTTTTTTCCATTTCCAGGAGTGTATATTCGCGTAATGGTTTGTAACAAGAATGTGAACATTTGTTACTGATATGTGCATTGATGGACTGTGTGATTATACTTATGTTTAACGTATGTAAAAACATAATGCCTTATTTAAAGTTACTCGGAAATGAAGAGCCTTGCACAGGATAGTGTAGCATGGAGAGCTGCATCAACTTGTCTTCGGACTGAAGATCACAACAACATCATGTAACATTCACTTAAATGTACAGTTGTGGAAGTACTCTATAATTTTACCTTTGTTAACCCGATGAAAACTTTTATAGACTATGGTTTGAAACTCCGAAACTAGTCGCCTCAAAGAGATCACTATATCGCAACTATGACGGATTACGGAATAAAATAAAAATATTCGTACCCAGATTGCTGGTCCTACCCTCCATTACGTTGGAACTGCATAGATACTTCTCTCCCAGATTGCTGTGACGCCGCCGAAACCAGTCGGTGCATATCTACAGCGGTTATTATGTTGCACGAGAAGGCAAACTGATCGATTTTAGAGAAGGGATTCATATCGGAAAACACACGGCTTGGGCTCTGGAGAACATCGAAGTGGGAAAACGAATGGTTGTGACGGTTTGTTCCGATTTGTTTTGGTGTCTAAAAACGGAAGGTACGCACCCCGCCAGCCAAGTGTGTACTGTGGATGGAGGACCTGAGCCATTCCTGCTCTTGCGCTACATTCCTTCTCACAGCCCTTGTGCACAACCTACTCCGGACCTCGTGTGTTCTGGCAGTGAAGTCACGTTGTTGGCAGCAGTGCGTCATTACCAGTACACAGATGCGGAATTGACCAACAGGGTGCTTGAATGCGGCAAAGCGGATTGCAGTGGTAGAGCTGCTGTAAGACTGTATGTGGAAGTTGTCATAACAGACATAACCAACATCATTCCACATTCAAGGCTAACGAGAGGCGCCTCAGAGAAGCCGGAAAGCAGCAACTAGGTATTTTCCGTGTTGTGGCGTAACACTGAGAAGGGAGCAGAAAGGCACGCGTACACACACGCCGACTGGCGTCAAGTCTGGAACAGGATACGTTATGACTGCTATAAAGAAAATACGTAGCTTTGGAATATACTTAACTTTTAATCACTCCTTGTGATACATCTCTCTTGACTATACAAATGAGACTCGTAAGATACATGCACTGTTACAATTGGCGCCTTGCTAGGTCGTAGCCATGGACTTAGCAGAAGGCTATTCTAACTGTCTCTCGGCAAATGAGAGGAAGGCTTCGTCCGTATTGTCGCTAGCAATGTCGTCCGTACAACTGGGGGCGAGTGCTCGTCCGTATCTCGAGACCTGCCTTGTGGTGGCGCTCGGTCTGCGATCACACAGTGGCGACACGCGGGTCCGGCATGTACTAAATGGACCGCGGCCGATTTAAGCTACCACCTAGCAAGTGTGGTGTCTGGCGGTGACACCACATTCCGCCTGATTGTGTCCATTGTACAGTAAACTATTAGCGCTTTGCGCTTGGTACATGCAAGCACCATCCTCTGGTAGTTAACAAAACGCTCTGGTCGACACTAAAGCTGGAGGAGGACGTGCTGACAAGGGTCGAAGAGGACCCAGCCATCACGACTCGGCACGTTGCACAGGCAATGTACACGGATAGAAGTGCCGTTTTGACGTAAACGTCGGCTCCTTCCATAACAACGGCAGCAAGTCTAGGTATTATGGGAGGAAGAGCGGTACAGTATGTGTAGTGATATCTACAGCCCGCCGTTGTGGCCGAGCGGTTCTAGGCGCTTCAGTCTATCACCGCGCGACCGCTACGGTCGCATGTTCGAATCCTGCCTCGGGCATGGGTGTGTGTGATGTCCTTAGGTTAGCTAGGTTTAGGTAGTTCTAAGTTCTAGGGGACTGATGACCTGAGATGTTAAGTCCCATAGTGCTCAGGGCCATTCAAACCATTTCTTTTTTTTTTATATTTACAACAATGCGTACTCCAGCCACAATTTATGCGCATCAGCTACTTTCGAATGAATGTACGTGTACTAGACACGGTATATTAACCTTGCACACCATGCATGCTTGGACAGACGAAAGTCACCAGCACAGGGTCAGTATTAACATATGGGTCGGAATGATTGGTAACCGTACCACTCAGCCATATCTACCGCCAGGCGGACTAACAGGACCGATGTACCTCGCATTTGTTAGAGATATTTCACCTGTACTACTGGATGTTCTGTGGATTCCTCCTTGTAAACCGATCAGCGTGTCTTCCCGCACAATATGCTTAGCCTTATCGGCGGTTTTCTGGAGCATCCTGTACACGCAGCAGAGCAGGTATCATCGACACAACGTAAATACATTACATGACACAAATAGTGATTGGAAGTTAACGTAACTTCGTACAGTTGCACACCATCAGCGGTCATGTAAATGACAGAGGTACAATTCTCCGCAACACGTAGAACGGCCACCAGAGTTCATTATTGTTGTTCGTGTTTGTTGTTGTTACCTGGCCTGTTGCGGTACATAAGGCAAGTGAACAGCAAATGATGATTGTTCTCTGGAAAGGTCATGAAGATATCACATACTCCTGCGAGACAGCGTTATCAGCACCTGACAGAGTTTGAAGTTGGCCTCAATGTGTATAGCCATTTCGCCCATTGCTTGACCATACAGTATCCATATTTGTGGGACATTGAGAAATGACAGTGGCCCAGTCTTGGACTGCATGGGAAGCTGAGAGCAGGGATACTTTGTAGAGTCTTGTAACGTAGAAGCAAGGGAAGGGATGTATGCGTGGCTGGTTTCCGCTTTCTTCAACAGAAATGCACACGTGGATTAACACTTTCTTTATTTACATTAACTGTAAGTTTTTACTTAACTGGAGTAGAGTACATGTGTTGTGCTACAAGCTCTTCCGTAACACTCCTCTTGCAGACAACATCGGTTATCTTACTATAACCTGATGCTGTGTACTGTCGTAGCCTAAACCTGCTCTGCGAACGAATGACAAAGCCAAACTGGAGTGCAAGTTAGTGCGTCAGTGACTGAGTAACTAAGTCAGTGAGCTAGTGACTGAGACCCTCCCCTTAGCGGCGGAGACCTAAATACTTGCTGTCGAGAGGGCGTTGGTGGCGTGTTGCTTGCAAGTCTGTCTCTGGCCTCTCTCGTGTGAGGCGCGCTTGATCCAGCGCCTGCTATCGATCTTTGCCGACCAGTGTGCTGGCGACAGCTTACGCCAGCACGTATGTGTCAACCAGTTTATGGTAGACCACGTCTCACCATCACATGGGAAGATCGCGTATTGTGCACCAAGCACATAGTGACCCCTAAAGATATGTGCTTGCCGTCTGAGAGAAAACAGTGGAATTCCTCTCGCACCAATGATGTTCTGACGCTAGCAGGAACTGTGCTTAGGGAATTTTCATCCATTGGATAGGCTCCCATTCATAGTGCAACATAAACAGCTTGACTGTGGCGTCATGCCTGGGAAGCATGGACTGCTGATGAATGGTGTGGCGTAGTGTTCAGTGATGAATTGCGGTACTGCAGTAGCCAGATTACCAAACACAGTGGTGACATATGGAGTGGTCCTAGTCTTCAAAATTTTTTGGAAAGGCACTATAGTATTAAACCTCGTGTCGGGGCGTGAGGTGCCATCTGGTACGGCTTTATCATGGCTGGTAGTGATTGAGGGAATTCTGATAGCGCAACGGTACGCCACAGACATATTGTGTCGTCTTGTTTTGCCTCTAATGTGGGTGTGTAGTGATGTTATTTGTCAACACGACAATGCTCACATGGAATGTGTGTCTATGAACTGTCTGCGTGTTGTTGAGGTACATCTGTGGCCGTGAAAATATCCCGATGTGTCGTCGATAGGACATGTATAGGAAGTGTTCCGAAGTCATCTCTGCCCCATGCCATTTCCTCAGAATATCAAAGATCAATTACAATATTGTCGGCCAACTAGCCTTATGAGAGGATACAACAGCTTCAGAACCGAACTGGTGCATGCATCCAGGTCTGAGGGAGTGCATCATACCGATGAGAGGATTCATAATGTCAAGTTGATTGACTCGATTTTGTTGTCACATAAAAAAATTACATCACATACCGTTTCAACAGGCAAAGTTCATTTTTTCCTTCCCCCCCCCCCTTCCACCCTTCCTTCTGGATGCTTTGCTTGCATTTTTCAGGCAATGTACATTATACATGCGACCGCGTGGCGTCACACAAACACAATAAGTGAATTACACTGCATAATGTGAATACACTGACCCTCTCCACCATTAGCCTCTGTCTAGAAATCACTATACGAATGACACATGGTACCATAACATTAAATGTCGCTAAATCATAGCTAGCACTTCTTTACATTTGGACGTCTAAAATCGAACTGGCCCCCTGTCTAAGACTGTCTTTACCCTACACGTAACTCCATTTTATCATCTACACTGTCCAAAGATTTCCATCATCATCTTAGATACAAAGAGGAGTCTTTAGCACCAGTGTCCATTCTGAAGACTCGCCTTCCTGATCGAAAGCTATTTTACTCTAGCAGGGAGATGAAAGGTGACACCAACACTTAAACATGAAAGCCATTCGACATTTCTTTCGTCATTCTCTGGGTTAAAGATCCTAGTGGAGACCCTGCTGTGCAGTGAGTAATTTGTTTGTAATATTCCAGCATCACGCGTTGCCCTGTAACGGAGTCAAATAAGCTCGCATATTGAACTATGGTGGGGTAGCGTGCGAGGGAATAAAAGGGTTTCTGACAACACACGTTAGCAAACAACACAAGGAAATCGATAACCTCACATCCTAATGTGGTAATGGTGAATATTATCGGCGGGATTTGCTGGAAATCAGTTAGAGGCGGTTTAGTGAGAATTTCCGTTATACTGTTTACAATCTAGTGGTGGGCTTTGAGGGTCTTTTTGAAGACAGTTGAATTGCTGCAGAGGTACTAAGCACTGAAAGTTTTAGCACCGTCTTTCGGGACGAGTGAGAGTGGCAACGCTTATTTAGAGTAATTTAAAAGTGCATCCGTGCTCAGGAGCAATCTGCGTCCGTTAGTTAACAGTTCTGAGACAATATGTGGACGAGTACGTCCCGTAAAACGTCCCGCACACTGCACATCGCCAAGAGTACTTTGAATCTGTCCGCGGACGCGAGTGGAGTTATACGCTACGGCCCTGAAACTTCGACTATGAGAAAAATTTTTAGAGGCAAATAATGAACTAGAACTAGTTATAAGAGCTGACCTCCTGTATCATTAACATTTATTTGCCATAGAACCCAAGAATACATTTGGAGTTCAAATGTAATTGACTAAATGTAACAGAAGAATCTTCCACAGGGAAATCAGCATAGGTTCCGAAAACACTAATCATGCGAAAACCAACTACCTTATATTTTCACAAAATGTCTTCAGTGCCATTGAATCAGGTTGAATCGATATTTTTATTCTTTAAAAGAGGTTGTGACTGAGTGTCACGTCGACGCCTTCCAAGGAAATTCCGTTACTAGGGGATATCTGACGAGGTTTCTGAACGTAGTTAACATTTGTTGACAATTATGCTAGATGGAGAGTCAACCAAAATATGTACACTAACTGACCAAAATTACCTCGACACCACTGTTTGATATGGAATTGACCACTAGATGCCTCGATGCGCGGACCCTCCAGTATAAAAGGAGGCGGGGAGTATTATGTTCTCAGTAGAGAAGCGACAACAGCAGAATGGGTCAGCCAGGAACATTCAGTAACGTCGTTTGTGAACTAATCACCTAGGTAACAAATCCATCAGGGACGTTTCAAGCCTTCTAAAGGCTGTACTAGTGTGCTGTTGTTGATGTGATTCTGAAGGGTAAACGCGAAGGAACAAACCACGGCTTATTATTTATTCGTGTCAAGCGGCTGCCTAAAAAAAAAAAAGAGAGAAGGAGACTAAATAGAGAGAAGGAGACTAAATATATAAAATAAACACACACAAAGGAAATATAAATACAATGTGAAGCAAATGGGCCCATACAACAGTAGTTACATGTAAAAGAATAAAAACAGTATATATAATCAGACCAAAAATTAGGGGCCTCTACGGTATTGTCCCTGGCCCACAATAGGTCCTCCAGCGTGCAAGAAACTGGGCACTGAGAACAGTTGGGCAGGTGCCTGGTGGTCTGTAAGGCCTCACATTCTCATGAAGTTGAAAGGTCCCCAAGGTAGTTCCATTAGACCACGTTATCCCTTGCTCTACCCACTCCACTTCTTAGTCTGTTGAGGGACAACCACGTTTTCCATTGTAGGTCTTCGCCTATGGGGAGGGTTTTCGTAGGTGGGATCCATGATGCGATATCTGCGTTTCTGGTTGTCATAGGTTTTGTCATGCCATTACTGCTGACAGAACTCTTTAGAGAGCTCTTTCTAGATTTCAGCCTGCTTGGGAAAGGTTGGTTTCCATGCAACGAGCGAGTGAGCAGCGTTTAGTTCCACTTTGGTTCTCTCTGTGTTCGCGGCAAATTCCGTCATATCTGGTGGGGCTATCCGCGCCAGGCTGCAGTGTTGTTAGGTAGGCGTTGCTCTCGAGCATCCTGATGTTATTCTACACGTCTCGTTGAGGGCAACATCAACATGCCTGGTGTGGCAGGCGTATTCGGCGCCACTTGTGAGCTTTCTGGTGACGTTATTGCGGGTGGACATGTTTTGTTTTATATTTAGATAGAAACGACAACTACGCCAAGAGCAGGCAAACTTCATGTGTCGGGGGACAGGGGCCGGCGAGCATTGCGGAGCTTGATTGTAAAACATTACTTGAAATCGGTGGAAGGAATCACTTGAGAGTTCCAAAATGCTACCAGAAGCCTAGCTAGCAAAATACGTAATGGTGCGTAGGGCTTTAAACAGAATTGTTTGTCGGGCAGCTACTCCGTAGTCGCTGAAAAGCTGGAAACGAGTGATTTCGAGTGATAAATCACGCTATACCCTACAAAAATCCGCTGATACGGTGTGGGACTGCCGAATGCCTGAATAACGTTACCATCCACCAGGTGAAGTGCCAGAAGTGAAGTACGGAGGATATGCTGTAGTCAGGGTGTGAACTTCTTATTGATCTTAAGAAAACGTTAAGTGTACAGCTACAGTTCAAGAAGAGTTAGGTGTCGATGATTTCTTGCCTCGGGATGACAATGCACCCTGTCATAAAATAGCATCTATGAGGCCATGTTTGGTGGGGAATAACGTTTCTGGAATGGAGTAGGTTGAAAAGAGTTCCCTTCACAGACATTGAGAAACTGTGCGGGGACGGAATGATTTCGCACGTTTTGGCGATGCAATTCCTTTACAGTTAGTTTCACTGAGTTTAACAGCATGAGATAAATAGAATACGGGAAAGGAAAGACGTAAAAATTTGTAACTCTCTGTATGCCATGTATGTCTTGTGTATTTGCGCAGATAATTGAGTACCTTGTACAGCATGTTTAGGAGGTAGCGGCAAAGATCATGCGTCAGACCAGAGACTACCTCAGAGCACTAGAGCCAGAGACAATCGTGCACCAACTGGCCGCTAGAAGAACAACCGAGGCTATAATATATATTTTATAGCTCATTGATAATTATATGAAAATGATATCTGTTCCCGAAAGAACAGATACCACTGAAGCCCGTGCAGCTTTCTCTAGAATGATATGATAATTAAATGGAAACCCTCAGCTGTCGACAGGTGTTGTTGATATATATCAATGGTAACAGCTGAAAATGCCCCGACCGGGACTCGAACCCGTCTACTAGGGCGAAGCCACGGTAGAAAGCTTATCTTAAATCCCTGGACCGATTTTAATCAAATTTGGCACACATATTACTTACAATGTGGAAAGAAATGCCGTGGGGGGGGGGGGAGGGTTAGAACCAGTAGATTCCAGTTGGAGTGGGGATAATAACGTGGAGTGAGGAAGAGGGTGGAGAAGATGGACAGAGGGGAAGCTGCAGATACACAGAGAGAGAGGGGCACGAGGAAAGGGACAGAAATTAGTGGGGTGGAGGAGGTGGGCAGAGGGAGGCGGAGGTGGACACAGACAGCGATGGGTTACACACTCTCGGGCAACGCCGCGAACGCGGCTAGAAAGTCCATAAACTCATCAAACAATTTTCACTAAGTAACTTACTTTTTACAATGGAAATGGCAGCTGCAGGTAAGCAGGAATTATTTTGTAGTAACAGAGGAAAAAATCACAATGGATGAAGTAAGATGACTCCGTATTTCCGTTTCTAAGTGTCGGTGTGTTTATAGTATGTGCTTTCTCTAACGAATACACGTCATTGTTATGTAATTTATTTATTTATTCTTCATAATTACAGCCTATTATCTGGAAAGCTAAAATAGACTCTACCAATCACATTTCCTTCGATAGTAATAAATTATTTATTAACTATTTATTCCTGATACTTCATCAAAAAAAAACACTAAAATTCTTTCTACTACTACAAAACTACAATGAAACCCTTAAACAATTACGCATCTACCAACCTAGTACAAGCACTACACACACGTTCATTTATTTTGGTGCATTTAACTAGTAGATGATTGTTTCCGCCACTGGGTCCGCTCTCATGTTACCCCAGTCAGTAGCCTTTGTATTCTGAATTCCTTGGCTGTCGGGCAGCACGTCACCATCGTTTCCACTGTAACAAGCAACTCCACCCATTACTGTTGCCTGTTAAAGTCTGATCACTTGCACCAGCGCAATGTAGATCCCTGGGAAAGTATTTCATTCGGTGGTTGCTGGCCTCAGTTACCTACTCTCCATGTACAGAGTAAGTCGTCTAGCATGGATGGAAGCACGCTGACTTACAGTAGAATGCCTCGTGGTGTCTTCCTTCGTCTTCCCGGATACATCCAAGATGCGCCTATCGACTCTCTCCTTAGTGTTGCTTTGGTATTCAATGTCCTCAATACGTGACGTCCATTACCCGCCGCATCTTCACAGAGCGTGCAGTTCCACAATGCGTGTTCTGGCTTGCCTACATCGTAATAGGCGCAGCTATGATTCATCTTTCTTCTGATTTTGTATAGATCCGTAGCATAAAGGCCATGACCAGTCAGGTAATCCACTCGACGGGTTAAGAAAACTCATTTTCAATCTCTCCCTGATGTTAGTGAGAAATTCGTATGTTCTCCTGCCTGTGGCTGAAGAGCTCCATTCATTTTCCCCCAGTTAACACGCGATCTTTTATGGCCTTTTTCGCATTCGCCTCAGTTCCAAGCATTCTTCGTACTTCCGTTTGATTGCTTTTCTGTAGCCAGTAAAGGCTCCCGTTTTCCTAATTTCCAAGTCCAGAGGGCATATTCGGAGATTTACAAACAAAGCATCATTCGGGGTAGTGCTGTACGCGCGCGTTAGTCTTGGTAGCACTCTTCGTTAAACACTTCTCGCTAATGAGACTCGTTTTACTAGCTGCAATCTATGAGCCCAAACGCTCGCACCATATCTTACGAATGATCCTAATATAGATAGGTGGTATACTCTGATTGTTTTCAGGGGAAGCCAATATTTTCAATGGTTATAATTTTATTCATAACGTTTGAACGTTTCCTGTCTGCTTCCTCCATATGGTGCGCAAAGTTACGACGTTCGTCCTCATCTCTCGTTATTACGCTTTTCCACATCGTTACATAATTTGATTTAATTTAGGGTTTCTTGCTAGGTTCCCATTAAGTAGAATATACGTCATTTTGTGAGGTGCTAGTGACAATTTAACACTTGGGCACCAGCCCTCAAGTTCACGGAGCGCCTCATTCCATTTGTCTTCTATAATTCTTCGGGGTGGTTATGCTTTACTAGATGTCTTAACGCTGGAGTAAGCGTCATCGGCACTTCCAGTCTAGTGAGTTGCATAACCTTCTCTATGCTTTCATATATCTGCCGCGTATCTGTTCCGGTCTGGATTTTATTTTCTACTTCTTTGCAGTATGTGTTTGTTTTCTGTACGAACTGGCCGTGAGACTCGTACTGCTTTTCTTGCAGATTCGCGCCCTGATTTGGTGGATCATCTTTTACTTCTGTAGGCAGCGCAGCGTATTCCACAGGATGTGTGCTGTCGCATTCTAAGTAAAACCGCCCAGTTTGTGTCACCAAATCGTGATCGCTTATCGTATATGTGACACCTACATCCGCCTGTGATCATGCTTCTCTGCTATACCACATAGTTCTGAACTTTCGCCAAAAACTTCTTTCCTGCTTTTTTGTTGGTGCATTATGCTCTGCTTCTGTTTGCGTCGCATGCTCTTTTTTACGGTACTTACTGCTCACTTTTTGCCAGGAATTCCTCGTCCTTCCGCAGTCCCTCCTCCTCTTCGATGGTGATTTACTTTCGCTACATACACTCCTGGAAATGGAAAAAAGAACACATTGACACCGGTGTGTCAGACCCACCATACTTGCTCCGGACACTGCGAGAGGGCTGTACAAGCAATGATCACACGCACGACACAGCGGACACACCAGGAACCGCGGTGTTGGCCGTCGAATGGCGCTAGCTGCGCAGCATTTGTGCACCGCCACCGTCAGTGTCAGCCAGTTTGCCGTGGCATACGGAGCTCCATCGCAGTCTTTAACACTGATAGCATGCCGCGACAGCGTGGACGTGAACCGTATGTGCAGTTGACGGACTTTGAGCGAGGGCGTATAGTGGGCATGCGGGAGGCCGGGTGGACGTACCGCCGAATTGCTCAACACGTGGGGCGTGAGGTCTCCACAGTACATCGATGTTGTCGCCAGTGGTCGGCGGAAGGTGCACGTGCCCGTCGACCTGGGACCGGACCGCAGCGACGCACGGATGCACGCCAAGACCGTAGGATCCTACGCAGTGCCGTAGGGGACCGCACCGCCACTTCCCAGCAAATTACGGACACTGTTGCTCCTGGGGTATCGGCGAGGACCATTCGCAACCGTCTCCATGAAGCTGGGCTACGGTCCCGCACACCGTTAGGCCGTCTTCCGCTCACGCCCCAACATCGTGCAGCCCGCCTCCAGTGGTGTCGCGACAGGCGTGAATGGAGGGACGAATGGAGACGTGTCGTCTTCAGCGATGAGAGTCGCTTCTGCCTTGGTGCCAATGATGGTCGTATGCGTGTTTGGCGCCGTGCATGTGAGCGCCACAATCAGGACTGCATACGACCGAGGCACACAGGGCCAACACCCGGCATCATGGAGTGGGGAGCGATCTCCTACACTGGCCGTACACCACTGGTGATCGTCGAGGGGACACTCAATAGTGCACGGTACATCCAAACCGTCATCGAACCCATCGTTCTACCATTCCTAGACCGGCAAGGGAACTTGCTGTTCCAAAAGGACAATGCACGTCCGCATGTATCCCGTGCCACCCAACGTGCTCTAGAAGGTGTAAGTCAACTACCCTGGCCAGCAAGATCTCCGGATCTGTCCCCCATTGAGCATGTTTGGGACTGGATGAAGCGTCGTCTCACGCGGTCTGCACGTCCAGCACGAACGCTGGTCCAACTGGGGCGCCAGGTGGAAATGGCATGGCAAGCCGTTCCACAGGACTACATCCAGCATCTCTACGATCGTCTCCATGGGAGAATAGCAGCCTGCATTGCTGCGAAAGGTGGATATACACTGTACTAGTGCCGACATTGTGCATGCTCTGTTGCCTGTGTCTATGTGCCTGTGGTTCTGTCAGTGTGATCATGTGATGTATCTGACCCCAGGAATGTGTCAATAAAGTTTCCCCTTCCTGGGACAATGAATTCACGGTGTTCTTATTTCAATTTCCAGGAGTGTAAATGGCACTTTGTGGTGCCATTAGAACCTCATTGCTTTCTTGTGTTAAGAGACGATTACCCATAATCCTTTCTTAAAATGTGTCTTGTAAGGAGGGTTTGATATGTGTGACATTCGTCTTTGTTCCAAATTCAAATGGCTCTAAGCACTATGGGACTTAACATCTGAGGTCATCAGTCCCCTATTACTTAGAACTACTTAAACCTAACAAACCTAAGAACATCACACACATCCATGCCCGAAGCAGGATTCGAACCTGCAACCGTAGCAGCAGCGCGGACCCGGACTGAAGCGCCTAGAACCGCTCGGCCACAGCGGCCGGCGATATCTGTTCCCTGCGCACTTTTTACCCCTACATTTATGTGGCGCACTCACTGCCGTCTGTTTGATTTTATTACAGTCCTTTCTCAAATGGTTTTCTTCCCCAAAGTGTCCACAAATTACTACATGCTTATCACAGTTTTGGAAAATGACTAAGTTTTGGCATTGAATTCACAGCCTTACTACTCACTGAAACCAACGAAACGTGAAATATACTTTTTGTAGCTTCATGAGAGCTCTTCTAACCTCAGGACTCACTTCAATAACTTGATGGACCACTTTTGTTCCCCATGGTCATATCCTGAGTCGTACTGTAAGGACGCTTTCGAAGCTTCCCTTAGTCAGTTCATCTTCAAGGTTCTGCTTGTATGTTGTGTCTTTTAGTGTCTTTACATCTGTGTCCTCGGGGATGTCGTGCAGCGTCATTAAAGGTCTCCTTTCCTTAGGCTATTCACAAATCTGTGTCTCAAGCACCTTTATGTTATTCATTATCTTTTCCGTGTCACTTTGTGTAGCAGTTACCACAGTAACTGCATTATGGCTTTGCTTGATCTTCCTTGCACAAATTTTCTCTTTGGTGGCGTTGATGCACTACCGTTGTCTCTTCATTTGGTCTTGACTTTATGAGTAATGTATTTTGTTCCACTGCTTGCGTTGCCACGATTTTAGCTGCAGGAGCTGTGTTGGTTGCACCAGTACTAAGTGGAATAATTAGCAGCGCACTTTCATATGATTTCGCTGGCTTTTTTGAATTTTCTCTATAACATTAGTTTTCTTTTTCTAGTTGTTCCAACATGCCAATTAATAATGCCTGCTCTATCGCCCATTGCGATACTTTCTTCTTTAATCCCACTTTCAGTTCTCTTGAGGTTGCTTATGTCATCTTCTACACAGAAAAATCATTTTCAAATAATGTCATTAAGTCTTCATACCACTGTTGTATAATCACTGCTTCTTTAATTGTTGCAGACATTATACGAGGGTTGGAACTTTAATAGTGCCAACTATTTATTTACAGCTCGTACAAAATAAATACGGGTTTGAAAGTTTTGGTGACCTTTAAAATTGTCACCAACATTGTGTATAACCCGTTGCCAGCGATATGGAAGTCGTAGCATGCTGTTAGCAGCGCCAGTTGTGTTGACAGCTAGAGCGGCGAAGTCTATTGCCCGACGAATTCGTAGCAGTTCTGAAGCGAATGCCATGAAGTGTTTCCTTCAGTTTAGAATTCGAGTTGAACTTACGAGGGCTTAAGCCAGGGGAGTGCAGTAGGTGGTATAGCACTTAGTAGCCCCACCAGTCAAACAAATCCGTAACAGCTTGCACTGTACGTGCTTGACTATTGTCCTGCAAAATGATGGTCAGGTCCTGCAGAAAGTGTCATCACTTCTGTCTCTAAGCTACTCGTAGGTTGTGTTCCAAAAACGAAAAGCTTGTGAGAGCAGAAACCACTTGCCAAAAGCGGCACTTACCAGTCGAAAGCACCGTTTAAACACGGGTCCGATGTCAAGATACAACCCATCAGGCAGCCATCTTGCCCGGAATGCTTGACGATACTTTTTGTGCTGTTTCACATCTCTAGAATTTATCTTATAACTTGTCAAGAACATTCGTTACTAACTTTGCTTTGGCTTTCAATAAATTCTATCGTTGTAAGCTTCTTAATTCCGATTCTGTTTCCGAGTTTTCGTGTCACAAATGACATCTTACAATCTTGCTTTCAGCAGGAGTAATTGATCACACTCAACCACGTCAATCGAACTTATCAAAAATCAGTCACACATTTCAAGAGACAATGCTCTCTTCAAAACCCAACAACACGTATGGTCTTCTTCTGGACTTTCCAGTCATGTCATTTGTGTGTGGACTGTTACGGTTATGTTTCTTTCGGTCTGTCAGGGTCTCTTTAACTGATGTGATAGTCTTTCTGGATCCATTCTTTGTAGATGTTCGTCTACGATTACAAAATTAAAGCTCTAACTCAGATATGTGTAGTTGAAATAAAATTAAATAAAAATCATATGTATCGGCGTTTGGCTACCTGATGATTAAAGTATTGTTAATCTAGATATGCTGTCGACCTTCCATCCAGTGTGAACACGCATCTCTTGACTGTGACGTCACCTTCCGTTCAGTTCCATTCCACTGAGGTGCAGTGTGAATTGGTTTTTATTGTTTTACTAGTGAGCCCGGCAATGCTTCGCGATTGGTAATAAATGTATGGAAACTGCATATACATTCTGAACCCTACTGCATCCTCCCCCTTATCTCTGCAAATCTCCTCCTGTCCCATCCCCTTGTCCATCTTCTCATCCACCCCCCCCCCCCTATCTCTAAGCAGCACGCCTTCCCCTCTCACTCCGTTCATCTCCTCCTCCGTCTCTCTACGTCCATTTTCTCCCTCTTCCCCCTCTCAGTCCTCTTCCCCCTCTTTCTGACATCGAGCCTTGTTTATTGTTACTGGAAACAGAACCCTGATTGAGAATTAATGTCGCATGAAATGAATGACTTAATCGCCTGGGATCATTGGCATATGGCGTATAAGAAACACCCCTCCAGCTGCTTGATGTGCTATGATAGTAGCTTCGCAGACAGTGTTTCGCAAAATTTTTATCTGTAAATGGGTAGCTTCGATTCCAGTTGCATAGTAGTATTCTAATCATCAGCCGATAAGCCATAAATAAAATTGTCGTGTTTTCTGTAAAAGCAAGGAAGAAAACAAGACAAATGGTTCAAATGGCTTTAAGCACTATGGGACTTAACGTCTGAGGTCATCAGTCCCCTAGACTTAGAACTACTTAAACCTAACTAACCTAAGGACATCACACACATCCATGCCCGAGGCAGGATACGAACCTGCGACCGTAGCAGTAGCGCGGTTTCGGACTGAAGCGCCTAGAATTGCTCGGTCACAGCGGCCGGCGAAAACAAGACAACAGAGCATTCTGCATACAAATTTGGTCTGAAAAAATATACAAGGAGAGCAATTTGCCTAATGCCTACCTAACGTAGTTGAAATGGACTGTAAGACAGAAATCGATACTGGATATTTTCGGAGCGCAGCACAGCATTTGTGTTCTCGCAGTCTGTTTAACAGAAAACCCATACATTGTCATATAGATATGTCCGTTCGAATACTCACTAGACAATATTGTTAACAACGTATCCCTGATGTATATGGAGTACCGCGTAAAAATCTAAAGTAAATAGGTCAGGTATTTTTCCGTGACTTTTGGTAGTAATGTTATGCAAGGACATGTCTTTAAACAGCAGTATGTAGGATGGTCAGAAACAGTCTAAAAAGTGTGTAAGGGTGTTGCAGGGGAGGCTGAGCTGAAAAATAGTTGTTAAGAAATAAATTCGATACCTCAGTCCGCTTCTGAGATATCTTGTATTGAAGTTAGTAACTCGGGTCGTCACGCATGCAGATTCAAGCAACGTATCAGAGAAAGTGTCGCCAAACTTCTGCGTTTGTTTTCTCGAAGCGCACAAGTGTACCTTTAGCTCACCTAACTCTAGATTATCACTTCCAAAAAAGGCATATTTTAACCGCTAATCAGCATCTGAAGAAGTGGTAACTCACAGACACAGATGGCAGTGCATTACTGCGTTTTAGCCCGTGCAGGTGCTGGAAATTGCACGCTCAACGACCTGACGAACTTCAAATGTAAAGAACTCGGAAACGGCGCAACATTTCTATATTTTTTTCACAACAATTATTTCTGATTACAACCACTCCTAGAAATTCTTCCAATCCATGTGTGGCATACAGCAAACCAGTGCTTATCAGTATTGCTTAAAAACAGTCTTGGTTGGAATTTTAGTTTTTTCATTATGCTTACTACCTGAGCCCCTATCTAACTCTGTTACTCGCTCCTGTGAACGGGAACGCGCTATGCGGATCTTGGTGCTTCTCACGTCCATCTGGAAAAGATAAACTGAAGACGCCTAAATAAGGCGAAACGCGTCGTTGAAAAATAAAAAACTAAAATTGCAACCAAGACTGTTTTTAAGCAATGCAACCACTCCTACAATTCCAATGTAAGTTCTTAAGATTGTTTCCGACCACAATGTAAATAGTGACAGTTAAAATCATTTATGTATTAGTTAATATACGTAATACACCTATACTGGTTCATGGCGGTTGCTCCATTTGATATTCCCCTAGCCTCGAGATAGCAGGCGGTAGGCGGCTATCGAGCGGTAAACGCGAAATTAAGAGCGCAAACAGGTTGTTGGGTAGAGAATTGTGGAGCAGAGCTAGCGGGGCCCGAGACGGGCAAGAGGAAGAGGTAGGGAAGGGTGCGACGCCGAGAACCTTGAAGTTGTGGGGTGGGGTGGGGTGGTGTCGAGCAGTGGAGGGGTGAGCGGCGGGGAGTGTGCGGAGGCGAGGAGGCGGCGGAGCGGCGGTGTTTCCAATCTAGCTGAAACCGTCCCAGCAGCAGGCGCTGTATCGGCGGCTGCGCAGCCTGTCCGCCGTTACAATACGTCTGGCGCGGCACGCGCCGCCCCCGGGGGCAGCAAGCGGGGGCGGCACTCCACTTAGGCGGGGGCGGCCTCTGTCGGCGCCGCACCTACATTATTTAGCCGCCGGCGGGCGGAGCGCCAGCCAATAATTCAAATGCGGCGCCGAGCAAACACGCCGAATAACAACTGCATCCGCAATGCCTGGCTGCCGCCGCTCGACATCTGCCGTCACACAGAGTTCGGCTCTAGGGGCACATCAGACGAGCAGTGCTCCTAAATCTCCAGGGGCAGGTAATACACGATTGGTACCAAAGGCTGGCAGCTTAGCTACAAAGTTGCTACTGGAGGGAAACAACCCGCTAAATATGGCACCCGCATCATTGTGTACAAATACATTAGGTTTCCAGCTGAATAATACCGTAAACTAAGTCACGATCTATGTAGGTGGATAAGAAGCAGTAACCGTAACAGCTTACTACCGCCAAGGGACAGCCGTTAAGCGAAAGCGGATCTTTTGACAAATTTTAATAAATAAAAAAATGCGTAGTTTTTTTTAACGATGTTGAAATGCTTTTAAGAGAACACCTGTGCCCGGACCGTTCCACGAATTGCCCACTTCAAACCCTCGGCACGCAGTCCTCCTCTGTACATCTTGGCCAGTTCGCATCTGGAGCACAGTCGAAACCTACTCTTCAGAGTGGATTTCTGTAGATATACTGTTATGACTTGTACAGAATAGTCTGTAAATTCACCAGACAGTATGCAAATCACTGCCTTAAGAAAGCACTCAGGTTTCCTTGGAGCGGTGTAGACACTCTAGGTTCTAGGCGCGTCAGTCCGGAACCGCACGACTGCTATGGTCGCAGTTTCGAATCCTGCCTCGGGCATAGATGTGTGTGATGTCCTTAGGTTGGTTAGGTTTGAGTAGTTTTAAGTTCTAGGGGACTAATGACCTCAGATGTTAAGTCCCACAGTGCTCAGAGCCATTTGAACCATTTGATACTCTAGGATAAGTAGTAGGAGTTTACGCAACGCTATCACAGATGTCAGTCACGGCAGCGAAGTGATATGTACATGCCAGGTACTTGTCTGAATCAGTGCAGTAAGATGGGACAACATTGTAACGTCACGGGATTGTAGTTAGGACCTATTGTGTTTGGACGTATCATGAGCACACGAAGAATGCAGTTGGCCGACTTCTTGGTGTAGCAATACGGGCTCTTTAACCTGTCTACAAGGAATGGTGTACCATTTGCAGATATGTACAACGGGGTAAGAGCAGTGGCCAAATTAAGATCGTAAGCTACAGGGGCCAGAAACGATTTTAGCACGTTATCAATAACACTTGGTTGCAAACCCAGCAGGATTTATTGCCCTAGTAGATTCGGGCCCACCCCATCAAGTTTCTGAGGGAACACTGCGTAGTGAGCCGCACGAAATTAACATTTGGAGTCTTGTACCTCATAAAAGCCTTTTGCCTCTGTCCCAGTTACGTATGGCCGCGACTGAAACAATTGCACAGTGAGATGTAAAAACTTGCAGAAAGAGGACAGTGTATTTCAGGCCGCAAATGGTTATATGTTTTTTGGGGCTCTTTTCCGGACTGTGACTTAGAGTCAAGTTAGTCAGGTTATCGGGAACTTGAACAAGGATGTTTACTTCTTCATTAACAGTACAATGAAACGGACCTCTGCCACAAGTGACAAAGAGATAATCTATGAATTATATAAGAGATGGTTATAATGAGTGCAGCTACCGACAGAGGTCCAGTGTGTGCTGTAATTATGGTATGGCAGCGAAACTTGGTAGATTTTCTAATGCGTTAATGTTTAACTCATTTCCGCTAGAAAAAATTTGTTACAATTTTGGCCATCAGGTGCATATCTAGCGCTGTGAATGCAAGAAACACGTATAGAAATGTTTCCATGTGTAGTGTATTAGGAATGAGACGCGGGCTTAGAGGTAAAGTAAGTGAGAAGGTCACAATGTTTATTTGAACTTTCAACACTGCAGCACAATCAGCAATCGTGATAATCTAATATATAAGAAACTATCAGCCTCGATTGCGGTAATGACACCAACCTCTACCTAGGTTTCAGTCCAAATAAATGAGCCTTCTTCAGAAGATTTACCTGAATCTATAATTTGTCTAAGAGGGCAGGCTGTTTTAGTTTTATTTCTAGACCATGCCCTCTTAGACAAATTATATATTCAGGTATATCTTCTGAAGAAGGCTTAGATATTTGGGCTGAAACCTAGGTAAAGGCTGGTTTCATTACCGCAATCGAGGCTGATAGTTTCTTATATATTATAATTTTCATTTCATTATTAACTCCTGCTTACACAGTTCGTTTCAATATGAATACCGGAGACGCCTACGAGAACCTCTACAGCTGCAGATTCGCACCTGGTGGCCAAAATTGGAACGAAACTTTTTCCAGCGTTAATTGGTTCCGCATTAACGCACTAAATTATCTACCGAGTTTCTTTGCCATGTGATAATTTCAGGCCATACTGGACCACCGTCAGTAGTTGCACATTAATTATAACCACCTGGTAGATAAGTCAGGTGACTTAAGAGACAGCGCGAGGTCAGTTCGAATGAAGTAGTGGAATTAACGGTCGTGGCCACACTTTATTTTATTTGCACAATGAACCAGTTTTGAGATTTCCATCTATCATCAGCGGGCAATTCAGTACCGACCAGCCCGTGTGTCATCCTGCACAATGTGGCGTCATTCTGTTGCGGTGTGGAGGGTCTTTGGGTCACCACACTGCTGACCAAGACGTTGTCGGTTTTGCAAACCTCGGAGCCGCTGCTTCTCATTCAAGTTGCTCCTCAGTTGGTATCACGAGGCTCCCATCAAGGAAAAATTCTTGACGGTACTGGGAATTTTAAAAATTGTGGAACGTACAAACATACAACTTGTCGTTAACTGAATTAATTAGTGGAGGGGCCGATAACAACGTTTTGAAAAGAAAAAATTACTGGGAGATTTTCTTTTACTTCTTAAAAACGGTCGCTAGCCACTCCAGTAGCGTCAATATCTCTTGTCCTTCAGTTTGGTATCACATCTATCGTCAATCAGTTGAGTTAAGGACTACGCATACTTCGTGTCGCTGTCGCCTAAGGTAATACGCTTACTTTCTTTTTGTTTGTGTGTTTTACATTCTTGCTCGTGTTTCATAGGAAATGAAATATCTCTTTTCCTTTTTAACTCTCGTATATCTGATGATGGCTATAAGGCTGAAAAAGACTATCTGTGAAAATCATATATTTGACCACCACTCTGAAAGCTAAAATGTGTTCCCAACTTTGCAAAAACAGACATAATGCCTGCAGGGATACCGCAGTCGCTGGTTATACAACTTTACTTATAATCCGTCTTGATTGCAAGAGTGTTTATTCCTCTAGAACCATCTTCAGATCTGAAATGACAATGATACTAATTTACTATTTCACAAATGCAAACCAATTCCGTCCAATTCGATCAACATGAAATGTACCACAACGTACCTGCAATTTCGGTTACATGAGTAACCCGTCCACACAAAGCAACCTTCACATGCTGCGTCACATTAAATTGGTTGGCAAGATGCACGTCATTTATATTAATTATAAAACTCTTACCAACAGGTTGCGTCCGGTACATTTGTTACATTACATATGCACATACTGTATTAAGTAGATTTTTTTTTAATTTGCTTTTAACTCTATCTTAACTAAGTATTTCAGATCTGAAGATGATTCTAGAGGAACCGAAACCGGTCATGTGAATAAACAGTTTTGCAATCAAGACGGATTATAAGTAACGTTATTCCCAACTGATGTCGCATTACCAGACGCGTATTCTACATCTACAATCAAATTGGCTCTGCGACATTTGTGGTAGAGGGGTCGTTTTGTTGTACATCATGTTATACTTTGTTACCGTTCCATTCACGGTTACCTCAGGAGAAGACTGTGCACCGGCTGTTATTACCTCAATCTTATCTTTGCGATTTCTGTGGGATCGATAAATAAAGGGCTGCGGACTGATCTCAGTTTCCGATTGTAGCAGCTTGTCGCAAGATAAGAAGCGCTTTTTCCCGAGTGTTCGACAGTGAAGGTTTTTCTTCAATCTGTCACACTCCCCCTATAGTCCAAAAGTGCCTCTAACCATTCGCAACGCCCTTGACCCTTCTTGATATGACCTGATACGGTTCGAGACAACCTGCAGTATTCGTGAATCCTACCAGGGAAAAGAAGCTTGTCACGTGCTAAGCTTACGATTGAGAATACGTGGTCATCATGTATCTACAAATTATAGTCCCAAGTGTTTATATGACATAACTACAGTTGTGACTGATGAAACCTGCAGCAAAGGGTACTATAGTTACGTATTCTGTGAAGTGCACAACTTTACAATTGCTTATATTCACAACTACTATCCGTCTTACACCAGAATGTTTCTCGATACCTATTTCCATAATTAAAAAAATTGTTGCGAACACAATTTCCTCATGCAAAACAGCATTTTCTGAAAGCCTCTGAGATGATAAGTAATAATATCCCCAAAAGCCAATACTATGTAACATTAAGAGTAATGATATTATTACACGAGCCAGGTACTACAGAGAGTTACATACAGTAAGTATCTGATATAAAATGCCGAATACGTACTGGTGGACATTAATATGGGATGTGAAAGCCCTTCGCCCTTCACGCCTTGAACTCCGCTGGAGGAATTTTAGCCCATCCTTCCACAAGAGCTGGAACCAGAGAAGTTAATGATGTTAGACTCTGTGAACTAGAGTCAATTTAGCGTTCTAAATCATCTCAAAGATGTTCCATTCTGTTCACGTCGGGACTCGGCGCGCGGTAGCACATGTCAGGTATGTTATTGTCGACAAACCATTTCATTCCAGCTGCTGCTTTAGGACAGTGCACTCTGTCATGCTGATGCGGTCATCGCCTTCAAACTGTTCCTCTATTATATGTAGTACATAGCGCTGCAGAATTAATTCATATCTTTCCACTTTTAGCCTTTTCTTAAGTGCAATAAGCGGACCACAACATTATCAAGGAAAACGTCACCATACTGTAACGCCACTTCACCGGTATTTCACTTTTGGCACTAAACATGACGGCAGGTAGACGTTCTTCAGGCATTCACCAAACGCAAATTCTTCCATTAGATTTCGACAGGGTATTATATGATTCATCTCTCCAAACCACTTGTTTCCAGTCCAAGCATAAACAACAGAAATGTGTGGCTTATGAGTTGTTGCTCGACCGTTGTACTCTGTTCTTTTTAGCTCCTTACGCACAATCACTGTGCTGGCGCACTGTTAATAGCATTTTGGAGCCCATGTCTGATTCCTACCGCGGTTTTCATGCGAACTTTTTACAGCCACTCTCCGTAGTGCTTGATGGTTCGTCTCCGTCAGTACACGAGGTTTAGCTGTGCTCGGTTCAAAATCACGTCACGAAACTTTTGATTGTTTTAATGTGCCTGACACATCAGCTACAAAGCTGATATTTTTCACCACACTCTTGTGTCGTTCCTCTATAAGTTTTTATTTTAACATCTGTTTTCAGTCATATGCACTGGGTGATTTTCCATGCAAGCACAAACGTTGCCTGAGGAAAGTGCAGATGGAAATTTCTTTTCCATTTGTTTCACTGGCCAAGACGTTGACAAATATCAAAGATTTACTGTAGAGAAGGAACCTTTTGATACTATCTATGGACAGAACAGACAATAACATGAGGAACTTCCTGCGTCAGTTTGGTTGTATGCAATGAATATGTATATGGAAAAAAATTCCGCATTCCGTCAACAGTATTTGATAATTAGCTTTATCGATCAAGCCTCTTGTTCCTATTGTTGCAATCTTCTTGCAATTTTTCACCACTGAATCTCTAAGAGCATTTTGCGACTAACAGGATTCGGTTAGATCAAACATTTCCATAAAATCTTTATATAATTTGATAATTTTACACATACCTATTGGTTAATGCTTTGCTCCTCCAACTTTTCATTCGTGAGCCACAGAAAATAGAAGCAGCATTTTTTTTAAAAAAAAGAAAAGGTATATTTATTTTCAGTTTCTTTCAATGTTATCCACAGGACTAAATCTGATTTTCTGCCCATATGAAAAACTCACCGTCTTCTCCTTTTCAGACATCAGACTGCGCAGTAACCAATAATAGACAGAAAATTATCGAAGCATTCCAAGATCACTTTAGTAGTTACAGAAGTGAATCGATAGCAATGAAAATTCAGTTACTGGAGTAAGTAATAAGGCTGTGGGCGTACTGAAAAGAAGGGCCCCTTGTTCTCCTTGTGTAAGCAGGCCAGTCACTTGCGTAATTTGTGACCCTTATGTAAATAAGTGACTCACCTGTGCTCTTAGTTTTGTTTACAGAGGCATTACTTAATGGTCAAATTCTCTTATCCTAATCCCATGACTGTCATCTTAATGACCATAATATACTATCTAAAATGGCCACCATTCTTCCTGGCTACGTTTAAGTAAGTTTAATAACAGTTAAAATAAATCATGATCCAAAAGTGGCAGCCTTCCCTTCCCCACACGTGTAGTGCGTTCCTATTGGTCTTTTACCACCTGCCCACCACCACCACCACTCTTCGGGGTACCTGGCATTATGAGGTTGGCTTACAATTTCTGCACTGTACGCCAGTAGATGAACAGCAGCAAATACATATAAGTGACTCAGACAATGCTGAAAAAGATATTATTCATCTGAACTAAAGTCGATTAACTAGTAAGTAAATCACTGGAAATGGCAGACGAGTAACTCCAGGCAAATTTTCAGAAAAGACCAATACATTCATATGGGAAAGTATAGATCTGTATTACATACAATGCAGAGGGAAAGCACTGAGTAAAAGCAACAATACGGTTTTTCAAATCAGTTTCATTGGAAATCGCCAATACCAATGGAAAAGCAGCAAGCCATTTCGTATACCCGCTTTCATTTAATATGAGAATAACACACTAATTAGAGGACAATAACGGAGCTGAATATGATAATAATGTTTTATTTTAGTGAACTGGGCTACAGTAGGTCTACTGTACATACTGATTTCTGACTGACATGGTATGGGAAACATGCTGGATCTGTGGAAGGCAAGGTAGTGACATAATTTACACTTTTCAGACTTTTGCATCTCGCTAGGCCTGTAATAGTAGTTTACTATGTTTTGTCAATCTATTTGTTTATGATGCCTTCATTTTTGTGTGCTGAAGTCTTTTTCTGAAATAAAAGAATTTGTTCTAGAAATGTAAGGCTTTTCCATACCTAAAACAATGTTCCGAGGCACATTATGATCATGTATTAATGTACATTGTTGAAATTTAGAAGTGTTGCAATCCAGAAAATCTTATCAGTTCTGCATTTAACAGTCTATCTGCTACATTAGTACTGATCTCTGTTATATCTATTACTGTACTACACACAAATAATCAGTAAATGACATTTAATTAAGTAGAAATATTAATAAAATCCAATTACAATCTAAAACGTCTTGAAGTGGATGCCATTGGAAACGAACACAAAATTTCTTTTTCAGGAGAAATATAATTTTTAAGAGATACAAGAAACATAGTCTATTCGCAAGTTTCACATGTTCCGTGGTAAATGATCTTCCATCTCAATGTACAATATGACGTATAATCGATGAGGTTTGATTTAACCATACACACATTACATAAATAGTTTTAAAATGTATAGAATTTATCTGCCATAAAATTGTGTAATTGAAGAACTAAAAATATTTTCCAAATAGCTTTAATATATTATGTAGCACTTGAATAGGTCGAGCTCGAGAAACAAAAACTGTAGAAAATGCAGCACAATGCATATGGCGGTCTCTAGTCACTCTTAGGCCGAAAGACGTAAGCGCACATTTTGAGAAGAAAGAAGAAATACAAATTTAATGCGAAAAGCAGGCTGATATTAATCTGCAGATACAGCATGAGCTATATATGTCTTCTAGAGGCAACGTTTTTAAATTAATTTTGGAAATGTGAGTACAGTCTGCATTCGTAATATTTTGTGTGCTGTTTCAGGGAATCACAAGAGCTTGCAGTATGAGGATTTGACTTTTGTTTCGTACGGCTGTTACTTTCATAACATGATTTTTGTAATGAGAAATTTTTAGTTTCGTTTTTATATTATATACTTTACATTAATATGTCGTTGTTGTTAATTTGTATGCAAGTACTAAAACCCGCACGAATGTCTGATAAGTGAGTAAGCATTATGCCTTTAATTTTGAAACCAATATAAAAAGTTTACAATGTATAAGGCGTATGACATGAAGCTTTCTCCCTTGTACACCGCTAAAAACACAGTTGATACAATGTCAAATTGTCCCCTCCCCCCATAAGTCAACAAAAGAGGCCATTGAGAGAGCGCGCCCGGTGCCTCGTGTTTGATTACAGCCGCGCTTCCCTCGGGGAACTCCCCTTCTACCTCGGCGCACTTAATTTCCCGGCACTCCAGGAGCGCTCCTCGTGGCGAAGAACGGCAAACTCGCGGGGTACACAGACGCAGGCGGCAGGCTCAAAGACTCATTGAGGGAGCTGCCGCCAGAGCGCAGCATTGTGCTGGCGCGAGGCACTTGTTCCGCCAAGTGATCATCGCTTGTTTCCCCGCAACGCCACACACAGCTTCGGGCTCGCCTTGTCTCTTTGTATTCTTTATGTGCATTTGCGCCGGTGAAGTTGGAGCCATTCTTCCCCCGTAGCGAGATGGGGCGCTGACGGAGATTGAGGGAACTTGCGCACGTTGTAATTAATGGCTGTGTCACCTCCTGCGCAGCGAAAGGACCATTACGGTGCCACCTGAGATGTCGTATTCACAAGTGCTACTTCTTACTCGCTCGCTACTCGACTTTCAAAAGCAGTTTACATTTAAACTGTTCTGTAAGAGATGGATACACTGTCGAATAATTGCACGGAAATGTAAAAGTTTTCTTTTATTTCGGTCCCTGCAAAAGGCGTGCACAATTCTTGTTCTGTGAATCAAGACTTCTTCAGCAGCTGTAGTCGTTTTATAAAAATATCTCTCTCTTACAAAAGATTGTTTTGCTTCGTTTTTCAGTCGGCAGATTAAGAACAATGAAGTTTTACGAATCAGGAACATACCTCCTCTCTCCAGTGAGAGGGCGCGTAAAGTACCTGATGGACTGAAACTGCACAGATCAACATCGATAATTATGCTGTCAGAAACGGAAAGTGTGACGCCACGTGGAGGTGTTCATGACATGACGAATATATAATAATAAGCTTTCATTCCTTTCGGAACTAATGTCCATCACCAACGTCAGAATGAGCTCTGCCTCCCATCTTCTTCTTCTTGGTTAGGTTAGGTTAGTGTTTTTTAACGTCCCGTCGACAACGAGGTCATTAGAGACGTAGCGCAAGCTCGGGTTAGGGATGGATGGGGAAGGAAATCGGCCGTGCCCTTTCAAAGGAACCATCCCGGCATTTGCCTGTCTTCTTCTTGCGTTACGGCCTCTGTAGGACCATGGGTAGCCCCTTCGTGGACTGCATTTTCCTCTTCTTCTCCCAGAACCTCTTCATTCTTTCTCTTCTCCTCTCCCGCTCTTCTTCTGACGTCTTCAGTTTCCGTTTCTCCTGGCGGCTCCACTGGTGACATTCTAATCTTTTCCTGTATTCTCCTCTATCACTGATCTCCGGCGTATTTGCCGTTGTATATTTGTTCCTCCAATTCTCCTTTCATTCGACCTTGATCCCCAATTCCAACAAGTCCTTCCGAAGTTCAACAATACACTTGGTTCCAGTCTTTCCCATTGTCCTCCATGTTGTTTCCCACACTCTCTTCGTCATTCTGTCCATACTCATCCTAACTACATGCCCAGCAAACCTTGCCCTTTTGAGTCTCATTTCCATGGATATTGTTCTCATGTTCCGGTACAATTCTTCCCTAGGTCATCGCATCCACCTCTCTCCACCTCTTTTGGGACCTAGTCCATAGATGTTAAGTCCCATGGTGCTCAGGGCCATTTGAACCTAGTATTTTTCTCAGTATTTTCCTCTCTTCTTTCTCTAGTTGCTCTGCCCCATTTCTTCCTAGTATCATAGTGTCAGCAGCACATAATACTGCATTCCTCACTGTTGCCTTGTAGTGGCTTATCTTTGCGTTTGTGGATATATTGTTTTTATTGTATACCTCTCTCATCATGCAGTAGGATGACCTCATCTTCTTTATCCACTCTATTATTCCCTCCTTGCTCCTCCCATGGGTATGAACTTCTACCTTCAAACGGATTGTATGACAGAAGTTGATGAGTATATGCATAATACCGTCACCTGTGTGTCTGTATTTGTATTTATTATTCATTTTAACTGCGACTGGTTGTGCTGGTCCACTCCACCGTTCTTAGGTCCCTACATAAAGCACATATAGCATTAGCAACAATTATCTAAAAATGCGACTTCATTGTGACAATAGCAACTATTATAAAGCATACTTATATTGACTAATATGATATTGAACCACATCAAATTAGATCTGTATCTGTTACCAGGGAAATATTAAAACCATACACAAACAACAATTACAAAATCTATCCCTTTGTAACATCCATATTTACTATTGAAAACCAAAGAATTTAGAGGTGTAGTTGGTTGGTTGATTTGGAGGAGGGTACCAAAGAGAGAGGTCATCGGTCCAGACGGATTAGGGAACGATGGGGAAGGAAGTTGACCGTGCCCTTTCAAAGAAACCATCCTGGCTTTTGCCTGAAGCGATTTAGGAGAAGCACAGAAAACCAAAACTAGAATGACCGGACGTGGGCTTGCACCGTCGTCCTCCCGAATGCGAGTCCAGAACAGCTGTGGGTAACAGCAGCCAATCACATGTACTGAGTAAGGTATAAACGTTTAATAACATATGGATACTTCAGTTAGACAAATTGAAACAAACAGTAGAAACATCCGAAAAGGGTAAAAATAATGTTTTAGTGCAGTGTTACATTTGACTTTTTACAACATTTCATCCACTTTGACCAGTATAGGCAAGAATGCGAAATGGACAGAAATTCTATATGTGCAATAACGTGTAAAACTGTGACGCAAAAGTAACAGGGAAACTCGTAATAACACTAACATGTGCCCTTGGCTCATGACGAAAACCCAAATAATCTCAGAGAGATGTATAAGGCAAAATAACACGAACAAATAAAGCACCACGTGAGGTAGCAAATAACGTACAGTGAAAGAACACGCAGTCAACGTAAAATAGAGTCACATTGTACGAAAAACCTACACATATGAAATATTTATGACGCTATTGGTAATAAATCGCCAGTTCAAAAAAAATGGTTCAAATGGCTCTGAGCACTATGGGACTTAACATCTGTGGTCATCAGTCCCCTAGAACTTAGAACTACTTAAACCTAACTAACCTAAGGACATCACACACATCCATGCCCGAGGCAGGATTCGAACCTGCGACCGTAGCAGTCGCGCGGTTCCGGACTGAGCGCCTAGAACCGCTAGACCACCGCGACAGGCTGGCCAGTTCACACCGTCACATATCTGGCAAAGAAGAAATTTCCACTCAGATCAAAATCTAAATCAGACTCTTACCACTGAACAGTAGGACATTACTATTACCCACGCAATACTTTATAGGATGAGCCAACTAATTCATGACGCAATGAATATATGCCGAATGAATGAATGTATTGAGATGTGACCTTTGCATGGCTACAGCGCAGAATTTGCCGAATTTTCTGTGATTCGCAAGTAATTATTATCGTTCATAGTCGCCGATATCAACACAAGTCTTCCGGTTTTCTTTCTATGTACTTTGTTCTATGGCATTTGAAGTAAACTTCTAAGAGATATTCAACAACATAACATATATAGGTCTTGCTCAAGTAGTATCAAGATAACAGTGCCAGAAACCACTGTCCCGCCGTCAAGAGACGAGGCTCTTCCGATGTCTGCACTGTTACACCAAATATAAGCAAACACGTAGTTCAGGGCGACAACTGGCAAGTGACTTTCAATTAAAATGTCTCCCCTGTACGGGAATACACATAGTGAATGTACGAGTTACAGGTTGTCGATACATGGTTGACGACATATGGAAGTTTGGGTCTGGCAGTGACTAGTGCACGGATAGCCAAGTGGTAAGACGACCGCTCGCGAGTATCGGGAGACCCAGGTTGGAGTCCCGCTGTGACACAAATACTCATTGTCGTCATCTACATCTACATCTACATCTACATTGATACTCCGCAAGCCACCCAACGGTGTGTGGCGGAGGGCACTTTACGTGCCACTGTCATTACCTCCCTTTCCTGTTCCAGTCGCGTATGGTTCGCGGGAAGAACGACTGCCTGAAAGCCTCCGTGCGCGCTCTAATCTCTCTAATTTTACATTCGTGATCTCCTCGGGAAGTATAAGTAGGGGGAAGCAATATATTCGATACCTCATCCAGAAACGCACCCTCTCGAAACCTGGCGAGCAAGCTACACCGCGATGCAGTGCGCCTCTCTTGCAGAGTCTGCCACTTGAGTTTATTAAACATCTCCGTAACGCTATCACGGTTACCAAATAACCCGGTGACGAAACGCGCCGCTCTTCTTTGGATCTTCTCTATCTCCTCCGTCAACCCGACCTGGTACGGATCCCACACTGATGAGCAATACTCAAGTATAGGTCGAACGAGTGTTTTGTAAGCCACCTCCTTTGTTGATGGACTACATTTTCTAAGCACTCTCCCAATGAATCTCAACCTGGTACCCGCCTTACCAACAATTAATTTTATATGATCATTCCACTTCAAATCGTTCCGTACGCATACTCCCAGATATTTTACAGAAGTAACTGCTACCAGTGTTTGTTCCGCTATCATATAATCATACAATAAAGGATCCTTCTTTCTATGTATTCGCAATACATTACATTTGTCTATGTTAAGGGTCAGTTGCCACTCCCTGCACCAAGTGCCTATCCGCTGCAGATCTTCCTGTATTTCGCTACAATTTTCTAATGCAGCAACTTCTCTGTATACTACAGCATCATCCGCGAAAAGCCGCATGGAACTTCCGACACTATCTACTAAGTCATTTATATATATTGTGAAAATCAATGGTCCCATAACACTCCCCTGTGGCACGCCAGAGGTTACTTTAACGTCTGTAGACGTCTCTCCGTTGATAACAACATGCTGTGTTCTGTTTGCTAAAAACTCTTCAATCCAGCCACACAGCTGGTCTGATATTCCGTAGGCTCTTACTTTGTTTATCAGGCGACAGTGCGGAACTGTATCGAACGCCTTCCGGAAGTCAAGAAAAATAGCATCTACCTGGGAGCCTGTATCTAATATTTTCTGGGTGTCATGAACAAATAAGGCGAGTTGGGTCTCACACGATCGCTGTTTCCGGAATCCATGTTGATTCCTACATAGTAGATTCTGGGTTTCCAGAAATGACATGATACGCGAGCAAAAAACATGTTCTAAAATTCTACAAGAGATCGACGTAAGAGATATAGATCTATAGTTTTGCGCATCTGCTCGACGACCCTTCTTGAAGACTGGGACTATCTGTGCTCTTTTCCAATCATTTGGAACCCTCCGTTCCTCTAGAGACTTGCGGTACACGGCTGTTAGAAGGGGGGCAAGTTCTTTCGCGTACTCTGTGTACAATCGAATTGGTATCCCGTCAGGTCCAGTGGACTTTCCTCTATTGAGTGATTCCAGTTGCTTTTCTATTCCTTGGACACTTATTTCGATGTCAGCCATTTTTTCGTTTGTGCGAGGATTTAGAGAAGGAACTGCAGTGCGGTCTTCCTCTGTGAAACAGCTTTGGAAAAAGGTGTTTAGTATTTCAGCTTTACGCGTGTCATCCTCTGTTTCAATGCCATCATCATCCCGTAGTGTCTGGATATGCTGTTTCGAGCCATTTACTGATTTAACGCAAGACCAGAACTTCCTAGGATTTTCTGTCAAGTCGGTACTTAGAATTTTACTTTCGAATTCAATGAACGCTTCACGCATAGCCCTCCTTACGGTAACTTTGACATCGTTTAGCTTCTGTTTGTCTGAGAGGTTTTGGCTGCGTTTAAACTTGGAGTGGAGCTCTCTTTGCTTTCGCAGTAGTTTCCTAACTTTGTTGTTGTACCACGGTGGGTTTTTCCCGTCCCTCACAGTTTTACTCGGCACGTACCTGTCTAAAACGCATTTTACGATTGCCTTGAACTTTTTCCATAAACACTCAACATTGTCAGTGTCGGAACAGAAATTTTCGTTTTGATCTGTTAGGTAGTCTGAAATCTGCCTTCTATTACTCTTGCTAAACAGATAAACCTTCCTCCCTTTTTTTATATTCCTATTAACTTCCATATTCAGGGATGCTGCAACGGCCTTATGATCACTGATTCCCTGTTCTGTACATACAGAGTCGAAAAGTTCGGGTCTGTTTGTTATCAGTAGGTCCAATATGTTATCTCCACGAGTCGGTTCTCTGTTTAATTGCTCGAGGTAATTTTCGGATAGTGCACTCAGTATAATGTCACTCGATGCTCTGTCCCTACCACCCGTCCTAAACATCTGAGTGTCCCAGTCTATATCTGGTAAATTGAAATCTCCACCTAAGACTATAACATGCTGAGAAAATTTATGTGCAATGTATTCCAAATTTTCTCTCAGTTGTTCTGCCACTAATGCTGCTGAGTCGGGAGGTCGGTAAAAGGAGCCAATTATTAACCTAGTTCGGTTGTTTAGTGTAACCTCCACCCATAATAATTCACAGGAACTATCCACTTCTACTTCACTACAGGATAAACTACTACTAACAGCGATGAACACTCCACCACCGGTTGCATGCAATCTATCCTTTCTAAACACCGTCTGTACCTTTGTAAAAATTTCGGCAGAATTTATCTCTGGCTTAAGCCAGCTTTCTGTACCTATAACGATTTCAGCTTCGGTGCTTTCTATCAGCGCTTGAAGTTCCGGTACTTTACCAACGCAGCTTCGACAGTTGACAATTACAATACCGATTGCTGCTTGGTCCCCGCATGTCCTGACTTTGCCCCGCACCCGTTGAGGCTGTTGCCCTTTCTGTACTTGCCCAAGGCCATCTAACATAAAAAAACCGCCCAGCCCACGCCACACAACCCCTGCTACCCGTGTAGCCGCTTGTTGCGTGTAGTGGACTCCTGACCTATCCAGCGGAACCCGAAACCCCACCACCCTATGGCGCAAGTCGAGGAATCTGCAGCCCACACGGTCGCAGAACCGTCTCAGCCTCTGATTCAGCTGATGGTTGTCCATATTCGTAACTGCGAATACATTTCATGTAACTGAGGCATGGTTCTTGTGTTTACCTGTGCCCTCGAACCCCATCAGTCTGTACTCCGGTTTGGTAGTAATCAGAAACGAATTCCTTTCCTGTGCTAACCTCTTCATCTCAGAGTAGCACTTGCAACCTACGTCCTCAATTATTTGCTTGACGTATTCCAATCTCTGTCTTCCTCTACAGTTTTTGCCCTCTACAGCTCCCTCTAGTGCCATGGAAGACATTCCCTCATGTCTTAGCAGATGTCCTATCATCCTGTCCCTTCTCCTTATCAGTGTTTTCCATATATTCCTTTCCTCTTCGATTCTGCGTAGAACCTCCTCATTCATTACCTTATCAGTCCACCTAATTTTCAACATTCGTCTATAGCACCACATTTCAAATGCTTCGATTCTCTTCTGTTCCGATTTTCCCACAGTCCATGTTTCACTACCATACAATGCTGTACTCCAGACGTACATCCTCAGAAATTTCTTCCTCAAATTAAGGCCGGTATTTGATGTTGGTAGACTTCTCTTGGCCAGAAATGCCTTTTTTGCCATAGCGAGTCTGCTTTTGATGTCCTCCTTGCTCCGTCCGTCATTGGTTATTTTACTGCCTAGGTAGCAGAATTCCTTAACTTCATTGACTTCGTGACCATCAATCCTGATGTTAAGTTTCTCGCTGTTCTCATTTCTACTACTTCTCATTACATTCGTCTTTCTCTGATTTACTCTTAAACCATACGGTGTACTCATTAGACTGTTCATTCCGTTCAGCAGATCATTTAATTCTTCTTCACTTTCACTCAGGATAGCAATGTCATCAGCGAATCGTATCATTGATATTCTTTCACCTTGTATTTTAATTCCACTCCTGAACCTTTCTTTTATTTCCATCATTGCTTCCTCGATGTACAGATTGAAGAGTAGGGGCGAAAGGCTACAGCCATGTCTTACACCCTTCTTAATACGAGCACTTCGTTCTTGATCGTCCACTCTTATTATTCCCTCTTGGTTGTTGTACATATTGGATATGACCCGTCTCTCCCTGTAGCTTACCCCTACTTTTTTCAGAATCTCGAACAGCTTGCACCATTTTATATTGTCGAACACTTTTTCCAGGTCGACAAATCCTATGAAAGTGTCTTGATTTTTCTTTAGCCTTGCTTCCATTATTAGCCGTAACGTCAGAATTGCCTCTCTCGTCCCTTTACTTTTCCTAAAGCCAAACTGATCGTCACCTAGCGCATTCTCAATTTTCTTTTCCATTCTTCTGTATATTATTCTTGTAAGCAGCTTCGATGCATGAGCTGTTAAGCTGATTGTGCGATAATTCTCGCACTTGTCAGCTCTTGCCGTCTTCGGAATTGTGTGGATGATGGTTTTCCGAAAGTCAGATGGTATGTCGCCAGACTCATATATTCTACACACCAACGTGAATAGTCGTTCTGTTGCCACTTCCCCAATGGTTTTAGAAATTCTGATGGAATGTTATCTATCCCTTCTGCCTTATTTGACCGTAAGTCCTCCAAAGCTGTTTTAAATTCCGATTCTAATACTGGATCCCCTATCTCTTCTAAATCGACTCCTGTTTCTTCTTCTATGACATCAGACAAATCTTCACCTTGCTTTTGAAGCTATTGAGACAATCACAATATACACGACGGATGAAAAAGTCAATATCGTTTAGGGCCAATGTCGCCGTACTATTGGAGCAGGGGTGTAGTTGTATGATGAAGAGTACCCAAATCTGCCAAGCACTCACGATCTGTCTTTGAAACCGTTATTAAAAAGTTCTAGAATTGGAAGTATGGAGGATGAATAAGTCAAGGACAATGAAGAGCAACTGATGAGAGATATGAAACTAACATTTTAGGCGCAGTAACGCACAATCAAAACTTCACTAAGAGCCATCTCCGGATAACGAGAGGGATCAAGCAAATGAGTAACCGGCGAATACTAAATTCCACCGCATTTCAGCCTCTTCACATTCCGCAGCATCGATTTACAAATTTTATTCAATTCTCCAAACGTTATCTACGAAATGCACAGAGAGATACAAAATATCTGTGTAAGATTTTGGTCAAGAGAGAAGCATCTTTACAAACCATGGCTAAGTCGGTCTTCGCAATACGTACTAATCGTCAGTTGAAAGTGCACATTGACTAAAAGAAGTGGGAAAAACAATGTTAATGTATTTTAATGTTTGGTCCGAATTTTTCAAAACCCCTATCATTGGTGTATATTTTATGGGTGGGAATCGAAATACATTCAAGTATCTCGAGCTCCTAACATACGCTTCTGCTGTAGTTGTTGACTGGCATCCCATTGGGCAAAAGGCAGTCATTGTGGTAGAAACATGACGAATATATCACCCAGTCTGGAAATGTAATTACAGATCCTCTTAAATTTGGAGATCACTCGAAAGGTCGTCCAGGAAACGTAAAATCGTCTGCACGCTCACCAAACTTCACGTTCTGTACTTTTATCTATTGCGAAAATAACAACAAGAGGTCTATTAGGAAACAACGACGGCTCCCAAAGGCGTGAAATGCCTAACGACATCGCCTTAAGCTGCTCTTAAGTCCAGATGAAAGTCAACGTACGATACTGCTTCACCAGAATCATTTTATAGTGAGTGGGTATGCACAAGATCAACATTTTGAGCACCTGTTATGGCAGCCAGGTTAAAGAAGACGCGAAATGTACCTGAGTTACATTCTTACTTAAATTTGGTATAATAGGGCAGTTGGTTGTAGAGTCTCTTCTTCTGATGGTGGTACAGTAGTTTGCGGTGTTGTCTTCGTCAGCGCGCCCATACAATGATTTATAGGAGGGCATGGACCTGTGGCCATGGTATATTTTTAATATTTTTGAAGACGAATGGCAACTTGTAAATAACCATTAAAATTTTTCGGAACCGACTGTGTTAAAAACCAGTGTAGCATTGTCTTTTAAATCGTTGTCTCGAAAATAAAACACCTGTATACCCGTATATGCTATGTCGTTGAAGCTCTCTTAGAAGCTTATTTCAAATGTCACAGGAAAAGTATGTATTCCAATTAGAAAAAGCAAAGTCAGTGTCGTAATTCATCGACTATAAACGATAAAAAATCACTTAATAAAGTCAGAAAATTAGTTATATTGTCGCCTATAACATAGTGAAAACCGAACCTAGGTATATTTATTCATTGTGGATAAATTTGCGGTGACCTGTCTTAGCTGCCTCACCTTGTATATGTAACTGAAGAATGAATGATTTATTATACGTTTGTGCCATACTCAATATATGTGATGGGTTACTCGTACTGGGCAAAGGGTTATTTCAGCGGTTTGATTTTCAAAAGTTAACAGTAGAGGGGAATATTGCATTCTCTTGCTGGAATATACCTTAGTTTTAACATTCTTGACATATACTCCGAGCAGTGGTGGCTGCCGTGTAAGAGCACAAAAGCTCGTGAACACCTTAACTTTCGACACCTAGCGGATTTATTGGTTATTTTTCTTTGAACGAAATTAAACGTACCATAGATGCTGCAATCTGAAGGATGTGACACTTACATCTACCGCGCTACTGCTCCTCAAGACTCCCTGAAGCGTGGTAACAGGGTCGCGAGCACACCTTCGGTGCACGTTTGAAGGAGCTTTTGCGCATGTGCTACCTGAGTGACGTAATTGCCTTACGGGACAAGTACGTATGGTTTTGATTAAGAACGTGCACAACTCTCGATGTGCGCAGCTACCCCTTGCCACTCAACTAGAAGCTTACGTCAGTGCCACCAGGTGGTAGCACACTGCAGCAGACTTTTATTCCCATGCATTCGGCATAAGTCTTGCTAGTCGGTGGCACAGTCGTCGGATATGCTAATTCTCTCGCTACATACAGATACTCGTCTTCAGACCACAAGTGGCCCATCGAGACCATCCGACCGCCGTGTCATCCTCAGATGAGGATGCGAATACGAGGGGCGTGTGGTCAGCACTCCGCTCTCCCGGTCGTTATGACGGTTTTCTTTGACCGGAGCCACTACTATTCGGTCGAGTAGCTCCTCGATTGGCACCACGAGGCTGAGTGCACCCCGAAATGTGGCAACAGCGCATGGCGGCCCGGATGGTCACCCATCCAAGTGCCGGCCATGCCCGACAGCGCGTACCTTCGGTAATCTGACGGGAACCGGTGTATCTACTGCGGTAAGGCCGTTGCCAGTTCTCCCGCTACATACCGCAGTAAAATCAGATCGGTCGTCAGTATATGTTATACTGACAGTAAACCTATTTTTGGGTTTCTGGTTGTATTATAGCGTATTAAGGTATGGATTTTATCATGCCGTAATCCATTTGAGCCTCTGACAGTGGAAACCCCCAATAGCAACCCCCTCCGATTTTGGGGTAAGAAGGTCCAGTGGACAGCCTTATAAAACCTGAACACAGATCAAGCATGAAAACGGAAAGAAGGTGTACTGTATTACGGGAAAAAGCAAAATAGAAACAGTGAACGGTTCAAGGAAAAGAAGTGAAATATAGACCAAGCTCACAGACCTATGGCGTCGTCGTTAAGTGATCACAGTATTGGACTACCAAGCATGTCAAATTCCCAGGGTACTAATTTTTGTTTTCGTCTGTTCGCTGTATTCAAATTTGTGTCTGTGTCGCGGTGTAACGTCCGTTTGCGAAAGAGGGTGTTAGGAAAGGACCTATAATGACAGTTCATTCTGCACAACTGCTCGGTTAGTGGCTGAAAGGAAGTGACTTTCGAAAGGGTACCGCAAACGTTTGATGACAAGGCGACAAGTCAACCGAATCCTCCGCCGGTAATTACGTCTGGTGTGTCATACACGGCATCAGTGGCAGTACGTGCGTCATATGATAGGAATCCCTTACCGACGAAACTAATTTGTACGTCTGGTGAGTGAAATATGCCTCCGTGCTCGATTTAGGTGTTCGTTTTGTGGACTGGCAAGACAGCCAATCCACTAGGACGGGAGGCCGAAGGGCACGCGTTTAAGCTCACGCAGGATTGCGTGAGGTCTGGAACAGGACAAGGTCTTTATAGTAGCAAAAATAGTACGTAGCTTCTGGAATACTTAACTTTAATCCATAATTGGTGAACATCGGTCTGACGGTACATACATCACAAGATAAATAGCAATTGATAATGGCGCCTTGCTAGGTCGTAGCAAATGACGTAGCTGAAGGCTATGCTAACTATCGTCTCGGCAAATGAGAGCGTAATTTGTCAGTGAACCATCGCTAGCAAAGTCGGCTGTCTAACTGGGGCGAGTGCTAGGATGTCTCTCTAGACCTGCCGTGTGGCGGCGCTCGGTCTGCAATCACTGATAGTGGCGACACGCGGGTCCGACGTACACTAACGGACCGCGGCCGATTTAAAGGCTACCACCTAGCAAGTGTGGTGTCTGGCGGTGACACCACAGTTCGTATGAATGTGAATGTGATCATTCCCAAGGAAAAGATAAAAACATAACAGTTCGCCACATAAGCTGTCAAAAATACACAACAGTTTCACAATCACACAGTTTCTCTGTGCTCTGTTAAAAGATATGTCGTTAACTTTTTTGAAGTGGCGTTCCGTTTGGGAAGTTTTGACTCTTGAATTCCTTTGTTGTACCATACTTCACACCGGTTTATTTGTGCTCTTCATTTCTGTGAGACGTCTATGTGTTATCTCGCCTGCTCTCACTATTCATCACGTTTACTTGCAACATGATTCATATTCTATTACCAATGTGTAGTACCACAACTGCCAAGCCTGCAGCAGGAGAACAAACATTTCAGTTACCGGATGGACAGTTGATAATGTTGTGAAAAAAATAATAAAATAAAAACGAATGGCACGGAAGACTTATACCCAAGACGTCACGTCTCTAAATACGCCCTTAATATTGCACTGTTCATCGTCTTTTTTTTTATTTATTTTATTTTTTTTATTTTTATTTAAACAGTTTAGTTCACCTTATCCCTGGTTTCACGCTTGATCTGTGTTCAGTATCTGACTGGCTGTCCATTGGGCCATCTTGCCACTAAACCTGAAGGGAGTGCTATGGGGAATTTCCCTTGTGAGAGTCATTAGGGTCCAAAGCACATCACTGTCTATTGTGAGCTCGTAAGATTTATTCATGCTTGTGAAATCTGTTGATCTTGTGGTGAGTCAGGTGTATCTGTGCTGTAGACCCACACTGCAAGCATAAAAATTCACGAAAAGCTATATCATGATTTCTCTGATATTCACTTAATTGTGAGATTGACGGCGGTGCGATTTAAGGCCTTGTGGGTTTCAGCGCCTCATTTGTACTGTAATCAAGTGACCATGCTGGTAGATATTACTGCTTGAGCGTTATCATTTTCACAAACGATATTTTGTGTTTGGAGTTGGTTGTTTCCTGGGCGGGAATTGGCTTTCATGTGAAGTGTAAACATGAAGTACGTTGAATCTATTTAAATGGTAACAGAAAAGTAAAGCTGTGAGGACGGGTCGTGAGTCGTGCTTGGATAGCTTACTAGTGGTCACACACTAGTAGTATGTCAGTCCTATATGACACTACAGTTTATTTTGAGATTCTTTCTTCGAAATATTACAACATTATGTGCTGGACTCCATGTGGAAGCTTGCTGCGCTTGATGCACTTACGGCTCGTGAATTTATATCAGCCATACGATCGTGGTGTTACAGCAGGACACGTTGCAGGAATTCTTGGTAATTTTTCCCCTGTTGTAGTTTCCATCTATTCTACATTACGACATGGAATGGACGGTTGGGCAAGCATGGGTATAACTCGTAGTGACTTGGTCGTACCACCATTTTCTCGTTTGCCTGGTCTCATTATTTCTCATAACTGTTATCAGAATCATGGTCATAATTCCCATTGTATATTCTCCAACTGATGTTTTACATTTGAGAATGAAGACGTAGTTCATTGCAACCGCTAATGTAACCCCTTTTTCAAACAAAAATTTTGTAACAGTGTCTATGGTTTCACTATTTTAGAGTCAAACAAACATTTATCTTGCATTTCTATTCAGAAGAAAAGCACGCGGTTCCCCTAAGACGCCCAGTCAAGAGAAAGAAAACCCAAACAATTCAGCGTGGCTGCAAGGCCTTCACGGGCCGCGGATACGACGCTGAAGAAGAGAACTAGGATCCAGGCAATTTCTGCAATCGCAGAAAATGCTGGGAAGAGGAAACGCAGGAGAAGGCGATGCAAGAAAACCGCGGCTTCGTTTCCAGAGAAGAGGAAGGGCGAGACGACTGTGAGCCGCCCCCCCGCGCGGCCTGCCGCCACCGCCGCTACAGACAGTGGTGAGGGTGGCGAACGGCTGCGCACGAACGCACCACGGCAAGAGACTTAGAATCGCCGAGTGGATCAAGTCGTCGCAGCGGCAGAAGGCAGCACATCACCAATATCCGATGAAGGAAACCCATGCGCGGACATCGTCGCTGCCCTGATGGCGGCGGAATTTCGCTTCACAGTCGTGCTACACGCGTTTTTTCCCTTTTTTTTTTGTCATCAGTCTACCAGTCTACTGACTGGTTTGATGCGGCCCGCCACGAATTCCTTTCCTGTGCTAACCTTAACCTCTTCATCTCAGAGTAGCGCTTGCAACCTACGTCCTCAATTATTTGCTTGACGTATTCCAATCTGTGTCTTCCTCTACAGTTTTTGCCCTCTACAGCTCCCTCTAGTACCATGGAAGTCATTCCCTCATGTCTTAGCAGATGTCCTATCATCCTGTCCCTTCTCCTTATCAGTGTTTTCCAAATATTCCTTTCCTCTCCGATTCTGCGTAGAACCTCCTCATTCATTACCTTATCAGTCCACCTAATTTTCAACATTCGCCTATAGCACCACATCTCAAATGCTTCGATTCTCTTCTGTTCCGGTTTTCCCACAGTCCATGTTTCACTACTATACAATGCTGTACTCCAGACGTACATCCTCAGAAATTTATTCCTCAAATTAAGGCCGGTATTTGATATTAGTAGACTTCTCTTGGACAGAAATGCCTTTTTTGCCATAGTGAGTCTGCTTTTGCTGTCCTCCTTGCTCCGTCCGTCATTGGTTATTTTACTGCCTAGGTAGCAGAATTCCTTAACTTCATTGACTTCGTGACCATCAATCCTGATGTTAAGTTTCTCGCTGTTCTCATTTCTACTACTTCTCATTACCTTCGTCTTTCTCCAATTTACTCTCAAACCATACTGTGTACTCATTAGACTGTTCATTCCGTTCAGCAGATCATTTAATTCTTCTTTACTTTCACTCACGATAGCAATGTCATCAGCGAATCGTATCATTGATATCCTTTCACCTTGTATTTTAATTCCACTCCTGAACCTTTCTTTTATTTCCATCATTGCTTCCTCGATGTACAGATTGAAGAGTAGGGGCGAAAGGCTACAGCATTGTCATACACCCTGCTTAATACGAGCACTTCGTTCTTGATCGTCCACTCTTATTATACCCTCTTGGGTGTTGTACATATTGTATATGACCCGTCTGTCCCTATAGCTTACCCCTACTTTTTTCAGAATCTCGAACAGCTTGCACCATTTCATATTGTCGAACGCTTTTTCCAGGTCGACAAATCCTATGAAAGTGTCCTGATTTTTCTTTAGCCTTGCTTCCATTATTAGCCGTAACTTCAGAATTGCCTCTCTCGTTCCTTTACTTTTCCTAAAGCCAAACTGATCGTCACCTAGCGCATTCTCAATTTTCTATTCCATTCTTCTGTATATTATTCTTGTAAGCAGCTTCGATGCATGAGCTGTTAAGCTGATTGTGCGATAATTCTCGCACTTGTCAGCTCTTGCCGTCAGTGTGTAAACTTTTAGATGGCAGACCTCCCCCTAGTCCTGAATCGGTAGAATTCGGTAAACGTCGGGAGGCTTCGGCAGGCACGCAGTTTCGACTGCTGCCAACATTACGTAGCTGACTGTGTTGTACAAGGTAGCCATTGTCGTCTGCTTCGTTATTGCTTTGCGCTGTATTGTTCTGCTTGTTTTTATTGTGCAGTTGTGCTAAACATTATCAAAATGAGTGAAGAGGCAGTTGGTGGCCCATCTCGGGAGTCGCCAACAACCCCTTCCGATAGGCTTACGCAAAATTATATTGCGTGTGATTGAATGCTGCGAAAGGGAAAGGGAGCAGAAAAAATTGCTTCACCCCATTTACAAATCTTCAGTGAGAGCTGCTGCATACACAGGACAAAGCATGCGTACAATTGGAAGATTCAAACAGTTTTCCAAGAATCATCCTGGCGTATCACCACAAACGCCTGGCAAGAAAAGGTGAGTTTCCATTCAGATATTTTGTTCGCGATCACTTTGAAGGAGCCCCCCATTTCGTCCGAATTACCTTACATTTCAGTTTTCCTTGCTACCGTATTGCTTTGTATGGAAACACAACTGGTTACTCTATTATTTCGAAACACATTCATATTACAGTACATTTCCAAATTCAAAAAAATACATGCAGTGCAGAAGGCATGTTCTTATAAATCTTTCTCTCTCTTTTAACTTAGGAAAAGAAGTGGAGAAATCGAAGTAATGATCGATGATTTCAACCAGCGTGTCATTCGCGACACGATAGCGGAACTTTATTCAGTGCAGAAGATTGTGCCGAGCCTGCGAACACTGCTTCCAGTTTTGCACGACAAAATACGCTGGAAGTGGAGTATTGTCTCGCTGAGAAAAATACTTTTGTCTATGAGATTCATATGGCGTAAGGTGGAAAACAAGAGGAATGTGTTGTTAGAACATCCAGACATTGTGCACTGGCGGTGGCGTTTCATTGTTGACATGAAGAACTTCAGGGAAGCAGGCAGAGAAATATTTCATCTCGATGAATCGTGAATCGTGGATCGATAGTAACTTAATGTTTAATAAATGTTGGCAGAGGAAGGGTGACTTACATGAAGAGAGTGTCGTTGGTGTCACTGCATGGGGGAGCTCATCGAGAGGACTGATAGTTTCAAGTGTCGGATCCAAGAATGAAATTAAATGAAAAAAAAATTTCGAGCAGTGGGAATCGAACCCGGGTCCGCTGCATGACAAACCTTCATCTAATCAATTGCCCTCTACATGCTATATTAACTCCACTTCCGAGAACAACATATCAAAGATTCATTGCAATCGGATGAATGGTTTGTGAGCGCATAGTAGAGAAATATACGAACAACATTTAAAGGGAGTTTTACTTCCAAGCCTTTCGTCTGCTTTCGTGTAAGCATGACGCGCAATTTGTAGTGCCAGCACTGCAACTGGTAGGCTTGCCTCGTCCCCCCCCCCAACGGCTCATCACCCCTCGCCAGCCGCTGCTTGCTTCCTCCTCTCCCCGCACTCCCCTCACAACTCAACCATCTTCAGTTAACACACTGTAGTAGGAGGCAGCCTGCCTCATGCTGAGACAGGCCTTCCGCCCCAGCCATGCGTGGAGTAGAGGGCCGCGCAGGTGGAAGCATCAAGGTCAATGTGCAACCACACAAACCGAAGATCAGAGCAAGCAATACAGACAGCACGCAACCGGAAAAAGATGGTCGTGAACAGGGCGTACCAAAGCGACACCTCTGGAGAAATCAAACAAGGCAGACAGCGTCCAGAGAAGCAAACAATGGACGAGGCAGTCATGGCAGAGGAGATCCTCAATTTGTCGAGCGGACTACACAAGCTGCAGAGCATCGCCTGGGACAAACAGAGGTTCGAAGAAGATAAGGCGGCAGGGAGATGTCATGCTGAAACCATTTTTATCGTCCCATACTGGTAGAGAAACAGCTCGCCACGGAGCGACCAGCAAGATGACAGGCACTAATTAAATGTACAACATAACGGTGGTAAATCACCAGCTGCTCCAGTCGGGCTTTGCAGATTTTCCTCAGGCAGTAAGATGAATACTGGAGCTGTCCCCCAAACTTCCTACACGTAAATTCCCAATTGGGAGATATAAGCCCTCCCCCTTTCCCCACACAGAAATGCAAATAAATCGAGCCCAACAGAATAACCAGAACACCATTGCTAATTAGTGAACAACTCTTAAGGCACTAAAACAGCCCGCCTTCCTCCTTAAGAGGAAGGAATGAAACTAAAAAAAGAAAAAATGTAGGGAGGCGACGACGGGAGGATCCGAAGCCGGCTGGTCCTTGATTCAGACACAAAGCTCTATTGTCCGACAGGGTGGGGTGGACACAAAGCCAGTACGTGTTCAGGCCAGCTACAGGCAGAGGTCTGTGAGGGAAAGGAAAATGCTATACGTATCAACAACTCTTTTATCCGCTTTCACAACCGCGGATATGAAAATACTGTAAGCCCCTTTAAGCCGCTCGGTACGCTGGCGTTTCGGCGGCAGGGCTGCGCCTGGATTGGATTTTAATCTGCTGTAGTCGGACCTCGTCATTCACATTACATAGACAAAAAATGGAGAGACCGCTCACGAGCACGTTTAAACACGACATGGTCTCTTTAATTTTTAAAGTATTCATTAAGTTACAACTTTCTGTCGTAATTACTGAAACAGATTTTACACACATCAAAAAACGTTTTGCATCACTCCGGTCTGCAGAAGACAGACATTGAACGCGGATATTATATCACAGACACAGTCCCTCTTACTGTTCAGAGGCGTCACTAAACCCACCCAAAGATGTAAACAATCGTGCATGAGCAGCGTCTATTAGATGAAGGGGGTCCGACAGCCGATCAGTTCCAGCCATTCCACCAGGAAGGAGGTCCACGGCTCGTGTACCTAGACGGTCAATACCGCGTTTCGATCGCTTCCGCATTATTACTTTGTGCCAGGAACGGCTCTCAAGAAGAGAAGTGTACAGGCGTCTCGGAGTGGACCAAAGCGATGTTGTTCAGACATGGGAGAGATACAGAGGGACAGACACTGTCGATGACATGCTTCGCTCAGGCCGCCCAAGGGCTACGAATGCAACGGGTGACCGCTACCTACGGATTATGGTTCGAAGGAACCCTGACAGCAACGCCACCATGTTGAATAATGCTTTTCGTGCAGCCACGGGACGTCGTGTTACGACTCAAACTGTGCGCAATAGGCTGCATGATGCGCAACTTCATTCCCGACGTCCTTGGCGAGGTCCATCTTTGCAACCACTACACCATACAGCGCGGTACAGATGGACCCGACAACATGCCGAATGGACCGCTCAGCATTGGCATCACTTTCTCTTCACCGACGAGTGTCGCATATGCCTTCAACCAGACAATCGTCGGAGACGTGTCTGGAGGCAACCAGGTCAGGCTGGACACCTTACTGTCCAGCGATTGCAGCAAGGTGGAGGTTCCTTGCTATGTTGGTGTGGCTTTATGTGTTGCTCACGTACGCCGCTGGTGGCCATGAGAGCCGCCATAACGGCTGTACGATACGTGAATGCCATCCACCGACCGATAGTACAACCATATCGGCAGCATATTGGCGAGGCATTCGTCATCATGGACGACAATTCGCGCCCCCATGTGCACATCTTGTGAATGACTTCCTTTAGGATAACGACGTCGCTCGATTAGACTCTCCTGCATGTTCTCCAGACATGAACCCTATCCAACATGCCTGGGATAGATTGGAAAGGGCTGTTTATGGACGACGTGATCCACCAACCACTCTGAGGGATCTACGGCGAATCGCCGTTGAGGAGTGGGACAATCTAGACCAACAGTGCCTTGATGGACTTGTGGATAGTATGCCACGACGAATACAGGCAGGCATCAATGCAAGAGGACGTGCTACTGGGTATTAGAGATACCGGTGTTATCAGCAATCTGGACCACCACCTTAGAAGGTCTCTATGTATGGTGGTACAGCATGCAATGTGTGGCTCTCACGAGCAATAAAAAGGCCGGAAATGATGTTTACGTGACTTCTATTCCAATTATCTGTACAGGTTCTGGAATACTCGGAAGTGAGGTGATGCATTACTTTTTTTGATGTGTGTACATCATTTTCCTCAGGAAATATGTTTAAGAATGGGAAGCCCACTGAAGTCATCTAAAAATATGTCGTCTCATCTTGCATTTTGTTAAATGTCAGACACGCTGTTCGCATATCAAGTGTACCACATTTCGCCATTATGTTAAATCGTGTTAACGTGCTACAATTCTCAAATATGTAAGCATTGCATTGCACACTTGTAAATATCGTCAAGTGGTACTTTAATGGCATCACTGATTCTATAATGCCGATACATATGTCGCATGAGAAACACAAACAGGAGTGAGACCATGAAACGAAGAGTCCAATGGAGTGCCCTAAATCAGCCTTCAGTTCATTTTATGGCAGGTTTTGGTATCTACGTTTAAGTGCCTCCCTTTTATGTAAACCATGTGGGAATGACTCAGAAGTAAGGCGCCTGTTGGATGAACTGGCAGCTGTGTGGAAATTCAGTAAGATCACCACATCACCATCTCCAGCTCTTGCATATCTCTATAGCGCATCCAGCGTCTACAGAATACTGCGCATTCAAGCCAATATGGTGGCATTCAGTCCATAATGGGTAATACTTGTGCTGGCGTATTCTTGCGCAAGCACACCATGCGACATAGTGGTTACGAAGGTATCGACAGAGGCCAACGACTAGACTCGCTGGAGACACGCCGCCAGTGCCCTCTCAGCTGCCAGTTTTGAGGATCGCCGCCGCGGACCGGAGGGCCTAAAGCCAGTTAGTTCGAGTCTGTTACGTCATTTATTTCGAGTCTATACGTCATGAGAGTCCCAGCGCGTCACCGAGATGGAGCCGCAGACTTAGCTTGTAGCACATAGACACCCAGCACATAGCAACCTTATAGTGAACACAGCGGACTTCTACGAGGGTAGTCAATTATTATCCGCAAAGTAGTTACAAAATTTTATTGTAATCGAACAGGAAACTTACAGGAACACCATTTCTCGGCATAGTCTCCTTGCTTTTTAACGCACTTGGTCCATCGTTGTACACGCTTACTGATGCCCTCATAAAAGAAGGTTCTCGGTTGAGCTGCTAGCTAGGAATGCACAGCTTCTTTCACTGCTTCGGCCGAGGCAAATCGACGGCCCCTTGCCGGCCGGGGTGGCCGTGCGGTTCTAGACGCTACAGTCTGGAACCGCGCGACCGTTACGGTCGCAGGTTCGAATCTCGCCTCTGGCATGGATGTGTGTGACGTCCTTAGATCAGTTAGGTTTACGTAGTTCTAAGTTCTAGGGGACTGATGACCTCAGAAGTTGAGTCCCATAGTGCTCAGAGCCATTTGAACCATTTTTGACGGCCCCTTAATACCTGTTTGGGGTGACCAAACTATTGATAGTCAGAAGGTACAAGATCGAGGCTATATGAAGGATGATTCAGTACTTTAGAGTTTCTGGAGCGTTTTGGCAGTGTAGGAAGCAGTATACGGACGGGCATTGTCGTGCAACAATACAACACCTTTTGACAGCAATCCTCGGCGTTTGCTTCGAATTGCACGCTTTAGCCTGGCAGTGAGCATCTCACTGTAACGTCTGTTGTTTATCGTCGTGCCCCTTTCCCCATAATGTTCCTGTTCTGGACCTTGTGCGTCTCAGAACACCGTAAGCATCAGTTTTCCTGCAGACGGTTTGGTCTTGAACATTTTCTTGCACGGATAATTTGGATATTTCCATTCCATACCCTGCAGTTTACTCTCCGGCTCGTAATGATGGATCCATGTTTCGTCACAAGTAATGGTCCTGTCTAAGAAGTTGTTCCCTTCGTTACGATAGCGGTATTTTCTGCAGATGTCCAAGCGCATTTGTTTATGCAACTGTGTGAGTTGTTTTGGGACTCATCTTACACAAAGTTTGTGAAACCCAAGTCTGTTGTGGATGATTTCGTAGGCAGAACAGTGACTAATTTGCAGACGATGTGCCACTTCGTCAATATTTAGTAGTCTGTCCAAGAGAATCGTTTCAATGCACGCTCAGTGGTTTGTTCATTTGTGGCGGTAAACGGTCGTCCGGTTCCTTCACCGTGCGTAACACTTGTGCGACCATTTCAGAATTTTTCAATCCACTCGTACACACTCCGTTGTGACAAAACACTGTTCCCGTACTGTACCAAAAGTCTTCGATGAATTTCGGCCCCTGATATGCCTCCCGACCACAAAAACTGATCACTGAACGTTGCTCTTCTTTGGTGCAAATAGACTGCGGAGCGGCCATGATTAACAGCACGGCAGCGGTAACGAAACTAGCTTATCAGCTCGAAAATTGCAAAGATACAACAACAAATAAACAAAGCATGCGTCAGCAACGTAAAACGACAATACTACGAAAATAAACAAAAAATATGACTAAATTGCGGATAATAATTGACTTACCCTCGTACTTCAACAGCACTGAGGCTACATGGACTACACAGAAGAGAATTTATACCACATTACATGGAAACTTAAATAGCTCTTTGTTTGCGAATGAAGGAGTCAGTTATTAAATGCGTGCAGTTTGTGTTATAGAACGAGGATACCGGCCACCAACCAACCTCCTCTCCTTGCTTCCCATGGAACAGCTGTACAGAGACCACGAGACGACATAAAGGCGTCTAAAGAGAACTCAGCAATTATCAGACACCAGAGGTTTAGCCATTATAAATCGCTAAAATAGGAAGACAAATAGATATTATTTGTAGCTAAAATAGGCAGTAAAAAGAAACATAGAGAAACATTGCATTAAGATTATTTATTTACCAAATTGCATTATTCAGACACTCCAAGTCAGAGTATTTATGTTAATGTTGTGTTGTATTATATTTCTAAAATAACTTGAAAGTTTTAAACGAAATGCTAATTGTCTTGATATAAAAAAGAAAATGTTCCTTAAGGCCTTTGATTACAATGCCTTACGGCTTACTGGTTCAGTTTTCTTAAATTTTCTGGAGTAATGTTGAGTCTCCTGTCAGATAAAATATTTTTCATCTGACAATGTCACTTCTCAGCATCTACAAACTGAGGTAATGGAATGCATTAAACTAATGGAGGATCCGTTTCTACTGCCATAATGCTGTAGCATTTTTGAAATGTTTCTAAGTTTGTCGAGATCAGGATCTTATTTATAAATCCATTTTACACATTTACCTAATAAATAATTCTCATTTCTCTGGCACACTCTCCAATCTTTGCACTACATCATCCGTAATTTTCAATGTCTACGTCAAAGTCTAGAGGTGACTTGAAGGTGGCAAATCACTCGTGGCAGGAAGCTGCTGCAGTTGAAGATGCGTAATTCTCCAGAGCGATGACCACCTTAGTTATACTGGGAGAATCTGAAACGTAGTAAACCGCTGCTGAAATCCATGTGCCAAATCTCGTTATGATACGTTGAAGGGATAGATGTATATCTGGTTCAATGTTCTTCATTGTCTGAATCCTTGACGGGCCTTTCACTAGGAACTTCTTAATACTGGAAATCAACTTGTCGACATACGGAAACAGCCTTCGTATCTCATCTGACACCCCATGAAAACCATATGCTACACTGGTCACGCGAAGCATGTTCGGAAAAAGCACTTTTAAAATCTCTCCCAACCTTTTCCGTTGATGGTGCAGCGCCTGAGACGAAAAGTAGTACGTTGTCGTACTGAATGTCTTCAGGCCACAGTAACTGTAATGACTTGGTAAATAATCGTGCGATTGAATTGTTAACTTTTCCCACACACTCTCCCGTAAACAGGAATGCTATGACTGATTTAGCTTCTGAAGGATTTAATGAAGCTTTCACCACTATGTGGAAAGAGTGTGAGAAAAAATTCTCTTAATTCAGCTCGACTCTCACATGGTGGTTGAAATACGGTAAGCCCGCGAGAAGAAAATGGATGACAAGTTATTCATGCGTGAAAAATATTTCGCAAACACGAACAACTGAACCTTACTTTCAGTATTTAAGAGACCTAAATAAACTTGATGTCTCAGTAATTGACATCTATGTCAAAATCAAACGATTTTAAGACAAAATCTTAACGTTGAAACGGAAAAAACTCGAAGGCTAGCAAATTAACGCCCGATTTTAAAACTCAGTGACCATGTGATATGCTAGAGCAAGAGCAGGAAAACAAAAAAAAAAAAAAGACAATTAATATCTACCGACATTAGGTCACTGACGAGGCAACAAACATATAACCACCTTAAACAGTTATTTGCTAATAAATTAACTGTTGAGCTCCTAACAGAGGCCGGCCGCGGTGGTCTAGCGGTTCTAGGCGCGCAGTCCGGAACCGCGCGACTGCTACGGTTGCAGGTTCGAATCCTGCCTCGGGCATGGATGTGTGTGATGTCCTTAGGTTAGTTAGGTTTAAGTAGTTCTAACTTCTAGGGGACTGATGACCACAGATGTAAAGTCCCATAGTGCTCAGAGCCATTTGAACCATTTTCCTAACAGAACTGCCAGGAATACTACACGTGACCGAAGCCAACAGCCTCTTAATGGAGAAATCGAATGGAAAAGTAGAGGACGCTATAAAAAGAATAAAAAGAGGCCTGAGAAGTCAGTCACCAGAACCTTAAGTTATCTCGGCGGACCTGTACAAAACATTTAGGAGACAAGTGGCAGCCAAGCTAACATGCGTTTGTCATGAGTTTATGAATTAATGATTTCCTTAAAGGAACAATAGTTTTGAAACTTTGCTCAGTTGGTAGAGCACTTGCCCGCGAAAGGCAAAGGTCCCGAAGTTCGAGTCTCGGTCCGGCACACTGTTTTAATCTGCCAGGAAGTTTCATATCAGCGCACACTCCGCTGCAGAGTGAAAATCTCATTCTGGGAACAATAGTTTTAATTCCGAAACATCTGACAGGCAAATCAATAGTAAATTTAGAACCTCTAACACTCCTAAACTGTGAGTACAAAATATTTTTACATATTATAAAAGAAAGACTAAAATCAGTAACGAACACCATAACTGGCAAAGCAGAACCATCACCACACACTATGTGCCTATTGGGATATCATATCGACTGTTGAGGCTCGTAAAATAAAATGCACCACGACGTTTCTGGAATTCGAAAAAACATTCGCTAGAGTAAACCTCTCCTACCCCGTTTTTACCAGACGCCACCTGTCGGTAAGAGTTTTATAATTAATTTAATATGATGCAGCATGTAAAAGTTGCTGAGTGTGGACAGGTTACTCCTGTAACCGAAATTGGAGGTACGTTCTGGTACATTTGATATTGATCGGATAGGACGAAATAGGTTTGCATATGTGAAATAGGAAATTAGTAACATTGTCATTTCAGATCTGAAGATGGTTCTAGAGGAACCGAAACCGGTCATGTGAATCAACATTTTTGCAATCAAGACGGATTATAAGTAACACTGTATAAAAAGTGATTTCCGTATCCTGCAGACATTATGTCTGTTTTTGCAATGCTCTCCTAGCCCATCCAGATTATGCGAGTTAGGAACTTTCCACGACGTTTTACGGTCATCGTAGTGAAATTCCTCAAGAACATCACATTAAGAGTTATCGTGAATGGTAAATCGAGCAGTCCAGTCGAAATCAGCAGGACAGGGAAGATGTCACTTTTTGCCATATGAATCGAGCTTCTCCTGTTTAGCTTAAATCATAGCCCCCAGGGGTTAAAAATACGTGGTCAGATGATCATATGCAACGAGTTTGCTGATGACGTTGGGTTTCTGGTACTGGACGGCCGTTAAATTAAAAAAAGCACTACAAAAAATAAACAAGTACGAACTGGCATATTCTGCGAAACTTAACAGAAATATTCTGCAATATTGATTCACCGTGGATTATAAGCTCTGACCCAAGGGCAAGGGAGAGGAATTACCTATAAGGAGGTTACTAACATAAAACGTCAGAGATAGAATTCAAGCGTAATAAACGGCACAAAATTGTTACAAATTACAGAAAAATGTTCACCAGCATGCGAGCCAGCATACGTCAACACTGTATAAGGATTCTTAACGAAATACAGAGACTGAGTTTAACGAACATCTACATCATTCGCAAAATTATTTTTGTGCCCCAAGTCGTGCTACTGCCGTAAAATGTTGCTCAGAGAATTTCATCCACTTTCGGTCACTTCATCAGTAGCAGAAATATATTTAAAATGAAATTGATACGCTGACATTGACTACAGGCAATGGCGGTTTAGGCCTTACAGATGCGCACAATAAAGCGCAAGTGATGTGCATCTGTGAAAAGTACAAATAGCGGAAAAAATTACCTAGTAACATGACGGCATCTCTATTAAATGAAACCGTGGATCCCCAGTAGATGTCCACCGTATTCCGAATTACTTACATAATCTGAAACATTTCCTTATGGAATATAGTTATTTGGAAATTAGGTCTGAAAAACGTATGACCAGAGAGACATCAGTGTACAATAACCTTTCGCAAGGTAAAAGCAGGAATGAAACTTCCTGGCAGATTAAAACTGTGTGCTGGACCGAGACTCGAACTCGGGACCTTTGCCTTTCGCGGGCAAGTGCTCTACCTTCTTTTTTTTCTGGATTTTGTTCCTTGCATCTGCTCGGGGCGGACGTCGTAAGACATCCGTTTAAGTTCGTTGTTGATCGATTAACTCAGTTTTTTTTATTACAGAGGGAGCAAACCCTCTGGCCGAACACGCTGAGCTACCGTGCCGGCAAACCTTCTGAGCTCTCCAAGCACGACTCACGCCCTGTCCTCACAGTTTTACTTCGCAGGAGAGCTTCTGTGAAGTTTGGACAGTAGGAGGCGGAAGTAAAGCTGTGAGGACGGGGTGTGAGTCGTGCTTGGATAACTCAGAAGGTAGAGCATTTGCCCGCGAAAAGCAAAGGTCCCGAGTTCGAGTCTCGGTCCGGCACACAGTTTTAATCTGCCAGGAACTTTCATATCAGCGCACACTCCGCTGCAGAGTGAAAATCTCATTTTGTAAAAGTAGGAATGTCATAGAATATCAAGTATAAAGATTCAACTGCCGGCCGAAGTGGCCGTGCGGTTAAAGGCGCTGCAGTCTGGAACCGCAAGGCCGCTACGGTCGCAGGTTCGAATCCTGCCTCGGGCAGGATGTCCTTAGGTTAGTTAGGTTTAACTAGTTCTAAGTTCTAGGGGACTAATGACCTCAGCAGTTGAGTCCCATAGTGCTCAGAGCCATTTGAACCATTTGATTCAACTTTCACAAAATCAGGATGTCCACAATACACTATTACCCACCAACGTCAGGGGAAAGTTGTACTATGCTGTTCACAGAAAAATCCCAACAAAATCAAGACTACATTCAATTCATCTGGAAGATTCACCACTGTGTGCCACCTGCAATCTCATTGACACCGAAGAACATCGATTTGTTTGTGGTATTGCAAATAGCGCATGGTTGTCCATCAGAAAAAAAATTAGGAAATATCCAAAGGTCATCGCCGGCACAATAACACCAATTAGCCTTCTACGGCCAGATGAAAAACCTATCACGAAAATGAAGAATAATGCCATCAACTGGATAAAGGGTCATGCGGTATTTTACATATTCTTAACAAATCAAAACAATAAAGGAGATAGAGTGAGAAGAGGATTCTTGGTTAGAACCGACTGTAAAACCCCACAAATTACAAAAAATTTACAGTTATAGTTCAAAAGAACTATAATGCGAAATCTACAAAAGTGTCACGTAAGAGCTTCCTTAGTGGACATTTTATTACAGATATCCGTATTAAAGACCGAAATGTGAATGTTTTGTAGATTACATACCTGCTTAAATGTTTTGCGTGGTAATATTTTACCGGCAGCAGAAAATATGTTACATCGGAAAGTGTTAACGCAGTTAACTTTGCAGTCTACTGCATAAAGAAACACTGAATTTCTGCCTGTTACCAGCTACGCTGCACAACAACGTACCAATGAAAACTGGGATAATTAGAAGTATAATGAAACCACGTTTCAGTTGCGGCACTAATTGCTGTTTTTGAAAAAGATGTGATCTGATAGGAAGCCACCTAAATACAAGCGGTAATTAGAAACGTCATGTTTACCTCTTTTTATGGTGACACTCATTGATGTTTCCAATAATAAAGAAATAAATAAAATCGGAATAAGCAACAAGTGGAATTTCTTGCAGCAACTAGCAGTATATAAACAAAAACGAAAACGCCAACTAATGCCATTGGTTTTCAGTGATAAAGATATAAATCGTACACATTCACATTATATGTGAAGATATACGAGGGTTTTTTCAAATTATGCGCACTGTAAGATATAATTGAAGAAAATAATTTGTTTTACAGAATACCTTTACAGCCTACAATATAATCTCCATTCTTGCTTATGTCAGCTTCCCAATATTTTGACAACTTCTGTATTCCGGATAGGGCACCTTCATTGTTGAGCTGTCTGGTTACTCACTGGACGATTCATCGGTTGCATGAAGGTTTCTCGTGGGGCTGTTCGGTTCAGTTTGGGAAAGAAATAAAAGTCTGGTAGGTGAAGAAGTATTTCCTATCCATATTTTTCGAGCGTTTCTCTCTCTGGTAGGGCAATATGCGGTCTTGCACTGTCTTGGAAAGTGAGGACACCAGCTCCAAGCGTGTCAGAATTTCTTTAATGAATTTTCTACGCGCTTGCTACTGACATCTCCAGGAGCACTCTGTTTGTAGCTATGACTATATTCATGTCATATGGAATGATCATAATCATTTCACCGTTAACAGTTGGCGGTGGATTTTTTCGGACATGCAGGATCGGAAATCTTAACTGTGACGGTTGACACTTCAGTTCAAAATTTCGTAAGCAGTTTTCATCAGTTACAACAGTTATTTTCAAAAACTTATCACCTTCTGTTCGTTAACGTTGAAGCAATCCTTCTGCGATTCTCTTGAGACCTACTCTCTGCTCTTCGCCCAAATCATGCGGAACCCCTCTGGCAACAATGCTTTTTCCATTTTTAACTTTTCACTAACGATTCTGTAAACTGAAGTGACAGACATAGTTGCCTTACGTCCAATTTCTATAGATGTTTTCGTCGATCGTCACTCAAATTGTCATAAACAATAACGTGAGAAGTGAGAGGTGTGGTCTGTTACAGTTCCTGGGCTGTTCTCAGTGCCTGCCCAACCTTCACGGAAACTAGCAGACCACAGTGATACTGAGCTACTGAGCTACTGAGCCACTAGGCTATTCCAACACACCTCTCTCAACGCATTATAAATTTCCGTTGGGTTCATTTCAGGCAGGTATTCGATTTTGATGTAGAAATGCTTGTCACTACGAGTAATCCGACCTGACTCTGTTTCAAACCAGCAAACGCATATACGACCATGACGCCTATAGCTTGACTCTCAACTGACATGAATTTCAACTTGATAATGTCACCGTAATGGTCGCGCATGCACGGTGTGCAGGACTATTGAACTGACCCTGATTTAACCCAATAAAAAAAGTATTCCACCAACGTTCCTCTCTCTGGTAACAATAATGACTTTAACAGTAATAATCACTATTATTGGTGGCTAGTAATACAAAAACGGATGAATGTAGATTACTGGCACAATCCTTCAAATTTTAGCAACAAATTATTTGTCACTGCGGATACACGCAGATACTCTGACGTATTTATTTATCTATCTATTTATTTATTTATTTAACCTGATCAGTTTAGGGCCATCAGGCCCTCTCTTACATTTGACCAGTGTTCCACACATGCAGCATTTCACACATCAGAGTTACATCATGACCATAGTTTAAATGAGAAAATTAGCTTACTCTAGTGACAATATGAATAAAGAGTAGTGACTAAGACCTAATAAAGTAAATGCGGAAGTATTTTTACAACAGGTGCTATACATACAGATTATGATAAAAGCAATATTAATAACAGTAAAAAAAATCAAATAATAATGACAAACATGAGAAGGATTGGCAATAGTAATGAAGGTTTGTGCAGATGTACATAATATCTTGGTGTGTAAAGTAGATGTTTACTAGTATAGCGAGCTTTGGGGAAGGGAGATTTAAGGAGGGGCAAAGAGGGAAGTAATGAGGTGAAGTGCATTCATGTACAGAGGAAGGTATTACTGTTGCTTAAGTAGATACGTCATTAACTGTTTTTTGAAGCCGGACATGTTTTTAAGTTCTCTAACATAACGAGGGAGGTTATTCCAGAGTCGGGTTCCCGCTACTGTAAAGGACTTGGAGATGGTGACTGAGCGATGCAGTGGAACGGAGAGGAGTTTATTATAATGGGAACGTGTGTTTCTGTCATCTTGTTCCGACATGAGCGTTAGGGACGAGGAGAGATATGAGGGACAGTGTACATTTATAAGGCAGTAGATGAGACAGAGTGTATGGAAATCTCTGCGTTTGTCTACACGCAGCAGGACAATTTTGCATATGCTGGCGAAATGTGATCAAAAAGTCGAACGTCACAGATATATCGGACGCAGGCATTCATGACCAGTTCTAGACGTAGGGAATTCTCCTGAGAGAGGCCTTGTAGGATAATATCGCTGTAGTCAATGGTTGGGAGTATAAGCGTTCGTACTAATTTCTTTTTCAGATCAACAGGGAAGAGTTTTTTATATTTTTGTAGGACTGGAAGGGATGCTGATGCTTTTTTGCACACTGCAGTTATGTGCTCTGTCCAATTTAGATTTTCATCTATTATTACTCCCAAACTCTTTGCTGAGGGAGAGAAGTTAATATTTGTTCCATTTAAGATAAGAGGTGGTACGGATTCCCGATGTTTTGGGCTAATGAGCTTAGAGTGACCAACAAGTACCGCTTGGGTTTTAGATGGGTTTAGTTTTAGACCTATGTCCTGTGCCCATTTTGACAGTGCATCGAGGTCAGTATTGAAATTTTCAATAGCTTTCTTGAGATTGCTTCGTTTCGCACTTAGATACAACTGAACGTCATCAGCATACATATGGTATTGGCAATAGTTCAGAACCGATGACACATCATTGACATACAGAGAGAAGAGTATAGGACCTAATACTGAGCCTTGGGGAACGCCTGACACTACCTGCCGCCATTGTGATTTTATATTCCCAGACAGGACGCGTTGCTGACGAGACGTCATGTATGAGCGAAACCATTGCACTGCACTTGGTGAGCAATTTAGACCGCTAAGTTTGGCCAGTAAGATGTCGAAGTCGACAGTATCAAACGCTTTGCTGCAATCTAAGAAGCAAATGATAGTCGCTTCTTGTCTGTCCATGGCAAGTTTCAGGTCATCTGTCACCTTTATCAGAGCGGATGTTGTGCTTCGATGTTTACGGAAACCTGATTGGTATTCGTCTACTAGGTTGTTAGTAGTTAGGTAGTTGGTGAGATGGTCATGAACTATATATTCTAAGGCCTTTGATAGTGCAGGAAGAAGGCAGATGGGGCGGTAGTCAGAGGGTGCTGTGGCGATGTCCTTTTTAGGCAGTGGCTTAATTTGTCCCAGTTTACAGGCCTCAGGGAAAACACTTGTGATTAATGAATCGTTGAAAATGTCTGTTATAGAGGGCAGTAGTTGGTCAATAATAAGTTTTACCATCTGGATAGTGATACCATCATGTCCAGTAGATGCTGATCCAATCCGCATTATGGCTTTCTTGACAGTACTGCAAGTGACGTGCTGTAGATAGAATTTTTCTTTGCTACAGTCGTTCATCCCCATGAAGTAATCAATGATTCTCTGTTTTTTTGCGGTTTAATGTTGGTTATAGGTAATGTGAAGAATCGGTTAAGTTCTTCAGCTGGGACCATGTGATTTTCTGCAACTTTTGTTTTGCCTAAACCGAGACTACGGAGATTTTTCCACAGGATAGCTGGTCTACATCTATTGTCAGCTAATGTACGGGCATGTCTGAGCTTAGCGTTTCTCACCGCTTGACTGACTTTGTTTCGTTTCTGCTTGTATAAAGCATGATTTTCAGGTGTAGGGTGTATCTTGTATTCTCGATGTGCAGAATCTCTGAGATTCATGAGCTGTTTTAGTTCATCAGTCAGCCAAGGTGCAGGTTGCCTTTTTACTTTTCTGGTCTTTATTGGAGCATATTTGTCATGCTTTCAGTGCGTGCGTGCGTGGGTGGTAGGGTGGGGGAAGAGCGCTCTACAAAACAACAATAGTTTTGAAACTTCGTGGTGGATTAAAACTGTGTCCCGGACCGAGACTCGAACTCGGGACCTTTGCCTTTCGCGGGCGAGTGCTCTACCAACTGAGCTACCCAAGCATGCTCACAGCTTTACTTCCGCCAGTACCTCGTCTCCTACTTTCCAAACTTCACAGAAGCTCTCCTGCGAACCTTGCAGCACTGCCGGCCGAAGTGGCCCTGCGGTTAAAGGCGCTGCAGTCTGGAACCGCAAGACCGCTACGGTCGCAGGTTCGAATCCTGCCTCGGGCATTGATGTTTGTGATGTCCTTAGGTTAGTTAGGTTTAACTAGTTCTAAGTTCTAGGGGACTAATGACCTCAGCAGTTGAGTCCCATAGTGCTCAGAGCCATTTGAACCACTTGAATCTTGCAGAACTAGCACTCCTGGATGAAAGGATTTTGCGGAGACATGGCTTAGCCACAGCCTGGGGGGTGTTTCCAGAATGAGATTTTCACTCTGCAGCGAAGTGTGCGCTGATATGAAACTTCCTGGCCTCACCACAGTTTTAATCTGCAAGGAAGTTTCATATCAGCGCACACTCCGCTGCAGAGTGAAAATTTCATTCCGGAAACAATAGTTTTATGACATAGCTCGATTCGCCAGACGAACATCATGACTGGGCCATATGGTGTTTGGAGATGGCCATAGGAAACTGTATAGGGGGAAGTTGCTTATGGTTCTGATATTAATGGGTTCGATAATTTCATGCCAGCCTTCAAGAGAGACACTTTGCTGTTCGGTATGATGTAAGATGCTCCAGCTAGAATTCAAGGTCGCGCAATACTTTCTTCCTGAGATGAATGATCGCCATAGAGAAAAAGCAACCGGTCTGCAGTCAGCGTAAGCGTTGACCGCGTTAGTGGCGCACTCACCACTCACCGCCTCCATACGTACAAATAATGCTTTCATGGAAACTCACAGGTCACAGAATCGAATCCCCCCCGAATCACGGAAATTTTCAGCCTTCTTCTACTCTTTTACCTCTCTGCGATATGGGAAGTCACCAGGAGTGGTAGCTGGTTCGGACTGTAGGTCCCCTTTCCCTGGTTGGATAACTGAGGTAGTTCAGGACAAGCAAGACGCTGGAAAGACGTCCAATTGAAATTACTGTACTTCACCATTAAACAACACAATTACACTCCTGGAAATTGAAATAAGAACACCGTGAATTCATTGTCCCAGGAAGGGGAAACTTTATTGACACATTCCTGGGGTCAGATACATCACATGATCACACTGACAGAACCACAGGCACATAGACACAGGCAACAGAGCATGCACAATGTCGGCACTAGTACAGTGTATATCCACCTTTCGCAGCAATGCAGGCTGCTATTCTCCCATGGAGACGATCGTAGAGATGCTGGATGTAGTCCTGTGGAACGGCTTGCCATGCCATTTCCACCTGGCGCCTCAGTTGGACCAGCGTTCGTGCTGGACGTGCAGACCGCGTGAGACGACGCTTTATCCAGTCCCAAACATGCTCAATGGGGGACAGATCCGGAGATCTTGCTGGGCAGGGTAGTTGACTTACACCTTCTAGAGCACGTTGGGTGGCACGGGATACATGCGGACGTGCATTGTCCTGTTGGAACAGCAAGTTCCCTTGCCGGTCTAGGAATGGTAGAACGATGGGTTCGATGACGGTTTGGATGTACCGTGCACTATTCAGTGTCCTCTCGACAATCACCAGTGGTGTACGGCCAGTGTAGGAGATCGCTCCCCACACCATGATGCCGGATGTTGGCCCTGTGTACCTCGGTCGTATGCAGTCCTGATTGTGGCGCTCACCTGCACGGCGCCAAACACGCATACGACCATCATTGGCACCAAGGCAGAAGCGACTCTCATCGCTGAAGACGACACGTCTCCATTCGTCCCTCCATTCACGCCTGTCGCGACACCACTGGAGGCGGGCTGCACGATGTTGGGGCGTGAGAGGAAGACGGCCTAACGGTGTGCGGGACCGTAGCCCAGCTTCATGGAGACGGTTGCGAATGGTCCTCGCCGATACCCCAGGAGCAACAGTGTCCCTAATTTGCTGGGAAGTGGCGGTGCGGTCCCCTACGGCACTGCGTAGGATCCTACGGTCTTGGCGTGCATCCGTGCGTCGCTGCGGTCCGGTCCCAGGTCGACGGGCACGTGCACCTTCCGCCGACCACTGGCGACAACATCGATGTACTGTGGAGACCTCACGCCCCACGTGTTGAGCAATTCGGCGGTACGTCCACCCGGCCTCCCGCATGCCCACTATACGCCCTCGCTCAAAGTCCGTCTACTGCACATACGGTTCACGTCCACGCTGTCGCGGCATGTTACCAGTGTTAAAGACTGCGATGGAGCTCCGTATGCCACGGCAAACTGGCTGACACTGACGGCGGCGGTGCACAAATGCTGCGCAGCTAGCGCCATTCGACGAGCAACACCGCGGTTCCTGGTGTGTCCGCTGTGCCGTGCGTGTGATCATTGCTTGTACAGCCCTCTCGCAGTGTCCGGAGCAAGTATGGTGGGTCTGACACACCGGTGTCAATGTGTTCTTTTTTCCATTTCCAGGAGTGTATTATTATTATTAGATCAATGCCGCCACCTGTGTATGCACCTGGATTCTGTAGGATACTGCCGACAGACCTATCATCGCTTGGTGAGAATATGCTCTTGGCTACACCCGTCAATGTCCGCCAGACAATGTTAGAACTCACCCTGAAGGAATTACAGTTGTTTTTTACACGGAATACACCACCTGAGTCTTGGCTCATATTTATAGATAATCTCTTGTACAGCGAATAGTTCTGCTTAACAGGGAAGGAGCATATGTCACTGCTGTTTACTTACCGGGTGCACAGAATAACACATCGATATCGGTGGCTTCCAACTGTTGTAGGCAAGTAGAGTGTATTATAAGCTCAAACATTGTGACGTTCCTCGTGGAAAACGACATTCTCTTAAGGAAAATGCACGAATTCTGAAGCAAAACACCAGCGTGAAACACAACGTGCTATATTTTACCGGTGATATCTTGCAAATATCAGATGCACGTAAACAGGTGGATACCGTCTTCCTAGTTTTCAAAAAGACGTTCGACCCTATATTATACTGACTGTCGGGTACTAACAAAGATACGAACACCCGGAATATCTAAGCAAGAACACCCGTCAACAAAAGTTCTGCTGCACACAAATATATCGCACAAGGGTGTTGCTGTTGTGACTGTCCCTTTACTGATCGGAAGGTCACACCTGACGTTGCTGTAATCACACAGTTACCATGAGCGCTACTTACGAGTAGACCGCCGTACTCGAATGGATTGTGGCACTGCAGCTGAAAGTAAAGCAACAGCAGGGGCGCACTGTGAACATCCATCTACCTACGCGCGACAGCCACAATCAGTCATCGGGTCTGCATCACCACATAGTGAGCAGAAGGCTTGTCCACCAGGAAAGTTGCTCGATATGACCACTGGAGTGATGTGCGGCGGACGAGAAAAACGATTCCAGTTCACAGGAATTGTTGAGGACTTATACCACACGGGATATCCCGTGTTTGGCAAGTGCACAAGTTGATCGACATCTACGACTTTTGAGAGAAAGGAACTGTGGGCTCAGTGCTCCAGAACTGAAATCGACGTTAGAAGAGGCAACAGTATATCGTGTATCGCTTCGGGCTTTCAAGTTACGATTGGATGATGCGAATCTCCATTGCCGATGACCATGGCGATCACTATATTGTATACCACAATAAATCATGCAGAATGCACGGCACACGATTGACGTCGTGCGTTACTTACGGATGAAATTTTGATGTTTTTGTGTCCTGATAATAGCAGACAACGTATTTAGAGACTATCCGGTATTACTGAACGCTTACAACTTTGTGTTCCACGTGCGTAACAAGGTGGTTGTTTTATGACGTTCTGGGCCGGCAGTATGTCGGGTCACCGTACACCTCTCATAGTTGTTAATTTCAGCCTCACTGCTCTACGGTACAGGATGTACTACGCCACTTCTTTATATACAGGGTGAGTCACCTAACGTTACCGCTGGATATATTACGTAAACCACATCAAATACTGACGAACCGCTTCCACAGACCGAACGTGAGGAGAGGGGCTAGTGTAATTGGTTAATACAGATCATACAAAAATGCACGGAAGTATGTTTTTTAACACAAACCTACGTTTTTTTAAATGGAACCACGTTAGTTTTGTTAGCACATCTGAACATATAAACAAATACGTAATCAGTGCCGTTTGTTGCATTGTAAAATATTAATTGCATCCGGAGATATTGTAACCTAAAGTTGACGCTTGAAACCTCCGACGTTCAGTTGCGTGTTGTAACAAACACGGGCCACGGTCGGCGAGCAGCATCTGCAGGGACATGTTTACGATGACGACCGTGTTTACGACTGTGGCTGTAGTGCACTGTTGTGGTTTGGTCTAGCTGTCGCAGTCTCCGCATGTAGCGCTTGCTGCTATTGTTCTTCCGCATTCGTCTCCGCACGCAGACCAACTGTAGTACACCGTGTTACCAGACGTCTGTGATAGTGTAGTGTTGTAGGAACTGTGACCACTGTGTATTCGGACTCTGAAAAGGCGGAGATGATACTCATCTATGGCGAGTGTCGACGAAATGCAGCTGAAGCCTGCAGGGTGTATGCAGAACGGTACCCGGACAGAGAGCATCCAACGTGCCGCACATTGCAAAACATCTACCGCCAACTGTATGCAACAGGTATGGTCGTAGCACGCAAACGGGTCCGTAACAGGCAAGTCACAGGAGAAGCGGCTGCAGTTGGTGTGTTAGCTGCTGTTGCCATGAACCCACACATGAGTGCACGGGACATTGCGAGAGCCGGTGGACTGAGTCAAAGTAGTGTCATGCGCAATCTGCATCGTCACCGCTTTCACCCGTTTCATGTGTCGCTACATCACCAATTACATGGTGATGACTTTAATCATCAAGTGCAATTCTGTCAATGGACATTAACAGAGAATGCGTTGCAGTTCTACCTGTTTACCGATGAAGCGAGTTTCACAAACCACGGGGCAGTGAATCTACGGAACATGCATTACTGGCCCGCGGACAATCCTCGCTGGCTCAGACAGGTAGAGCGACAGCGACCGTGGACTGTAAATGTATGGTGCGGAATCATTGGCGACCACCTCATCGGTCCTCACTTCATTGCAGGGGCCCAAACAGCTGCAACATACATCGCGTTTCTACAGAATGATCTGCCAACGTTGCTCGAAAATGTCCCACTGGAAACGCGTCGACGTATGTGGTATCAGCATGATGGTGCACCTGCACATTCCGCAATTAACACTAGGCTGACCCTTGACAGTATATTCGACGGGCGTTTCATAGGACGTGGAGGACGCATAAATTGGCCAGCCCGTTCTCCTGATCTTACACCTCTGGACTTCTTTCTGTGGGGTACGTTAAAGGAGAATGTGTACCGTGATGTGCCTACAACCCAAGAGGATATGAAACAACGTATTGTGGCAGCCTGCGGCGACATTACACCAGCTGTACTGCGGCGTGTACAACATTCAATACGCCAGAGATTGCAATTGTGTGCAGCAAATGATGGCCACCACACTGAACATCTATTGGCCTGACATGTCGGGACACAATCTATTCCACTCCGTAACTGAAAACGGAAATCACGTGTGTACGTGTACCTCACCCCTCATGGTAATGTACATGTGCGTCAGCGAAAAAGACCAATAAAACGGTGTTAGCATGTGGACGTAATGTGCTGTTCCAGTCTCTTCTGTACCTAAGGTCCATCACCGTTCCCTTTGGATCCCTACGTAATTCGGTGCTCTCCGATACACAGGATCGAACAGCGGAGGAGTGGTACTCCAGCGTCAACTTTAGGTTACAATATCTCCGGATGTAATTAACATTTTACAATGCAACAAACTGCACTGATTACGTATTTGTTTATATGTTCAGATGTGCTAACAAAACTAACGGGGTTCCATTTTAAAAAACGTAGGTTTTTGCTAAAAAACATACTTCCGTGCATTTTTTTATGGTTTGTATTAACCAATTACACTAGAACCTCTCCTCACGTTCGGTCTGTGGAATCGATTCGTCAGTATTTGATGTGGTTTACGAAATATATCCAGCGGTAATGTTAGGTGACTCAGCCTGTATATATTTGGCGAGATGTTACGCTAACCCTGCCTTTACTATTAGCCGCACTTCGTCCTCAGTACTAATAGAACATTACACGTAGGACGTGCTGAAAAGTTATTACTCGTCAGCGCTTGTATTATCCCTGATAGCAAATGTGAATTGGCTAAAATTTCTGCCCACGGCAATTTAAAATGACATCTGAGCACTATCTCTAATTCTGTAGTACAGAACGTTGCTAAGGAAATGAGTAATCCAATAATTTATATGGAAAATACGTAAACGTAATGTCGCGCTATGATGTTATCAGTTACAACATTTTGAAAGGGAAAGTTGCTACTTACCATATAGCAGAGATGTTGAGTCACAGATAGATACAACAAAAAGACTGTTACAAATAAAGCTGTTGGTCAGTAAGGCCTTAGTCAAAAAAAAAAATAGACGACACACACATACACACACACACATACACACACACACACACACACACACACACACACACGCACGCACGCACGCAAACTCAACTCACACACACGACTGCAGTCCCAGGCTCACAGTGGTTCAGTTGCTTGAGGCTGCAGTCGTGTGTGTGCGTTGCGTCTGCGTGAGTATGCGTGTTTGCGTGTCTGTCGTCTATTTTTGACGAACACCTTACTGGCGGAAAGCTTTATTTGTGACAGTCTTTTTGTTGTTCCTGTCTGCGACTCAGCATCTCCGGTATATGGTGAGTAGCAACTTTCTTTTTCATAATATTGTTACATTCCATCCTGAATTTTCCATTGTTTGACAGTTACAATATTTACTATTTCCACCTCTTTAAGACGTTTAATAACTTGACGATGTAAGATAACTACGACTACAGCTGGTTATTTATCTCAGACCAATGCTATCGATCGGTAAGATGCTTTACAGCAGAGCGTGTCAAATTACTACCAAAAACTTAACGCACATCAACACACGTGTTAAACATTTACCGTAGCTACTACTAAGATTACTTAGTAGGTGCAGATTTAATAAAAATCTCTCAAACATTAAATCCCAACTCGTCTCTTCAGGTGGTGCCTTTCGCCTCTCCACTAACATTTTCTAATTCAACTGTCACTCGTCACCGTTTCAAGCAATGGGATATCGTTGTGTCATGTCAGTTGGTTCCGCTAGGGTATAAACTTATCCTCACTTTTTAAGGTCACTAATTTATGGCAACAATAACTGTGTTCTCGCCATGTAAACTGTGGAGATTCTAGTTCCTGTCTCTTACTAAACACCGATTGAGCATTTAACTCAACGGCACAGAAATCACATACAATACGCCTCTATCCCAGAAGTGCGTACTAAAACCTCAATAAACACAACCGCTCAACACTCAATCACCTTAGAGTTGGCTAATAGTCTGGTTCCGTGAAAGACTTCCACTCTTATGAACACAAAATTTCTCCAAAAGGGATCCCAGCTTCCTTCAATCGAGCGTAACTTTTCCTCAGCATGCTATCCCTTCACCTTTTACGTCCGTTACCACGAAAAAGCTATTACTACGCCCTACCAGCGACGACTGAATCAACGACATTCGTTATCCTGACTAGATCCATGATCAGCTGTCTTTCCCTAGGTGGCTGTTATAAGCAATGTCTAACTAGACCTTTCACAGAGCAACCCTCGCGTAGGGCTCTCGTGTAGGACCGAATTCCTAACACGCAATAACAATAGGGGAACCAACTTTTGACAATCATTTCACGCTGCCATTGCCTTTAGCAATTAACTATTTATTCTTTTGCGGCCTTCGTTGCGTCGAACATTGGCCAGATGGATGGGATGATATCTCTGCGCTGCCGGCGCATGGAGACTCTTTGCCGCCACTTGCTCGAACTGTCAAACGAGGACGTTTGCTCGCTTTTCTACAACAGTTTGACACACGAAGACTTTACTTGCAGGACAGTATTACATTTACAACCATTCTTGCAACCAGTACTGGAACTGTTTCGTCAACTTTTTGGTGACAATTTTATCTTCATGGATTTTAATTTGCGTGCTCATCGCGCTGTTCTGGTGAACACGTTCCTCCAGTACGCTAGGATCTCTAGAATGGAGTGGCCTGCCTGGTCCCCGGGCATGAACCCATCCGAACATGTGCGGGAACGACAGAAACGAGCTGCTGTTGGACGTAGACAACGACCACACACTCTGTGCGACTTACCCAGAATCGTCGTTGAAGAGTGGGACAATTTCGAACAGTTATGTCTTGATGACCTGATCAGTGCTACGCCATGACGAATTCAAGCCTATTTCCGAGCAAGGGGACGTTGCTTCGCGTCATAGAACCACTAATGTTTTCAGTATACACAAACCGTCTATAAGATACGATCAGGAGCACTATAAGATTGTCCGATAACAGCTGTATTTTGTGTACAGGAAGGACACGTCACTGTTCGAATTGAAGAACTGAAGAAGCGTTTAGAAAGAAAAGGAAAACTATTAGCCGAAACGAATGGCAGCCCTCTAAAATGTGGGTAAATGTAAAATAATACCTAATAAGACGGAACACTTTTTTTCACTTGCCGCCCTGATTTTACGACCCACCACCTAATTGCTGAAGGTGGGTCTTTATTGACCACTTAGCCGCTGAGATCGGCATATGGTCGCTGATGTGGCTGAACCTCCACACCAGTTCCCGCATCCGATCGCACCGTTGCCCGTGTCCCGCCACGTGGAGGCGGGCCATAGTTGTTCGTGCTTTGTTTTTGTCTCTTTTCTTTTTTTTTCTTTTACTTGGTTAACTTTGGTTGCTATTTATCTTTCTTTTCTTTTCTTTACAGCAGCTTTCCCAAACCGTTTAACAAAAACTTACATGAAGCTTAACTTTTGAAAAAGAAATACAAAAATATAGTTTAGAATGAAGATGAGGAAAGAAGATAGGAAAGGTAGAAGTTTATAGTCCCTCCACCCTGGCGAACTGAGGATGAAAGCCTTGGAATTAGTCGTCAAGCCATTGATCCTAAGTCTCCAATCCTTTGCTTACCTTTAACTAGAAGACCTATGCTAATCTATTTAATCGGAGCAACTGTATTGTGTCTCATTACAGTTGTTGTAGCACAGATTAGTAAGGCGCACAAATTAGAAAATTTTATTAAAGCTCATTTACATTGCCACACACAAAATAATGTCGTGTCTAAGATGGACGCAGGAAGCGAGCCAGTATATGGCAAGTGGGTCAAGTCGTCAACACATTACGACACCATGTGCCAAGCGAGGATACATGTTCAGCAAAAAGGAGACGGCAACAGAAAACCAAAGGAAGAGAGACGAGCATATTCGTCAGCGTGTAAAACAAGGAACCGACACAGCAGGTAACAGCCTGTTCAGTGAATACAGGGTGTTACAAAAAGGTACTGCCAAACTTTCAGGAAACATTCCTCACACACAAACAAAGAAAAGATGTTATGTGGACATGTGTCCGGAAACGCTTAATTTCCACGTTAGAGCTCATTTTAGTTTCGTCAGTATGTACTGTACTTCCTCGATTCACCACCAGTTGGCCCAATTGAAGGAAGGTAATGTTGACTTCGGTGCTTGTGTTGACATGCGACTCATTCCTCTACAGTACTAGCATCAAGCACATTAGGACGCAGCATCAACAAATTAGTGTTCATCACGAACGTGGTTTTGCAGTCAGTGCAATGTTTACAAATGCGGAGTTGGCAGATGCCCATTTGATGTATGTATTAGCACGGGGCAATAGCCGTGGCGCGGTACGTTTGTATCGAGACAATTTCCAGAACGAAGGTGTCCCGACAGGAAAACGTTCGAAGCAATTGATCGGCGTCTTAGGGAGCACGGAACATTCCAGCCTATGACTCGCGACTGGGGAAGACCTAGAACGACGAGGACAGCTGCAATGGACGAGGCAATTCTTCGTGCAGTTGACTATAACCCTAATGTCAGCGTCAGAGAAGTTGCTGCTGTACAAGGTAACGTTGACCACGTCACTGTATGGAGAGTGCTACGGGAGAACCAGTTGTTTCCGTACCATGTACAGCGTGTGCAGGCACTATCAGCAGCTGATTGGTCTCCACGGGTACACATCTGCGAATTGTTCATCCAACAATGTGTCAATCCTCATTTCAGTGCAGATGTTCTCTTTACGGATGAGGCTTCATTCCAACGTGATCAAATTGTAAATTCTCACAATCAATATGTGTGGGCTGACGAGAATCCGCATGCAATTGTGCAATCACGTCATCAACACAGATTTTCTGTGAACGTTTGGGCAGGCATTATTGGTGATGTCTTGATTGGGCCCCATGTTCTTCCACCTACGCTCAATGGAGCACGTTATCATGATTTCATACCGGATACTGTACCTGTCCTGCTAGAACATGTGCCTTTACAAGTACGACACAACATGTGGTTGATGCACGATGGAGCTCCTGCACATTTCAGTCGAAGTGTTCGTACGCTTCTCAACAACAGATTCGGTGACCGATGGATTGGTAGAGGCGGACCAATTCCAAGGCCTCCACGCTCTCCTCACCTCAACCCTCTTGACTTTCATTTATGGGGGCATTTGAAAGCTCTTGTCTACGCAACCCCGGTACCAAATGTAGAGGCTCTTCGTGCTCGTATTTTGGACGGCTGTGATACAATACGCCATTCTCCAGGGCAGCATCAGCGCATCAGGGATTCCATGCGACGGAGGGTGGATGCATGTATCCTCGCTAACGGCGGACATTTTGAACATTTCCTGTAACAAAGTGTTTGAAGTCCCGCTGGTACGTTCTGTTGCTGTGTGTTTCCTTTCCATGATTAATGTGATTTGAAGAGAAGTAGTAAAATGAGCTCTAACATGGAAAGTAAGCTTTTTCGGACACATGTCCACATAACATATTTTCTTTCTTTGTGTGTGAGGAATGTTTCCTGAAAGTTTGGCAGGACCTTTTTGTAACACCCTGTATAGCAGAATAAGGAGGAAACATGTAGTCATTACACACCGATCGTCACATCCTAGCCTCATGCCAGTTCTTTTTAAGTATTCCAGCGTTCCAGCTCTCAGCGTAAGTTGATTATTTCGATCGATGGTATTCACAGTAATAGCTCTCGATTCCATGATTACGATGTTGCAGCGACTCTATGTCCCAGATGCTCCAGGGTAGTGGTGAACGTCTAAGGTAGGTCACATCCTATAAGTATTTAGCGGTAATAGAAAAATGCAATATGAAATTAGACGATGACAGAAAGTAATTATTAGGGAAGGTGAATGTACGACTTAGATTTTTTGAAAGGATTCTGGGAAAATACAATGCACCCGTAAAGAAAATCGCGTCCAAGTCTCTGTAGAGCCCAGTCCTAGAGTATTGTTCCAGTGTTTGGTGTGTTATCAAGAAAAATGACAACAGACAGCAAATCAATTCATAGGCATGCTGTTAGGACAGTAACAGCTCGGGTAGCATCTACAAAAGTGCAACAGAAATTCTAGACAAATTCTCAATAGAAATCCTTACAGAAAGACTCTGTAATTGCTACGAAAGTGTTGGAATGAACTATATGAATGACATTTCAGGCGCCAGTGTAGTACAGGGCGTCCACATGAAACCTCCCTGATCTCCAAACGCAGTTGAAAAACTATGATAGATACTGTACTTTGCAGCAGCATCTAAAATACTCCAGAAAGTGTTATACTAAATGTTAATATACTTCTACATGGTTTCCTTTCGTAACCCACAAAATGTTTGTAATTGCCTGCTTGGTTGATATGGGGGGCGGAAACCAATATATGAGGTCATCAGTCCCATCGGATTAGGGAAGGAAGTCGCCCGTGCCCTTTCAGACGAACCACCCCGGCAGTTTCTCGAAGCGATTTAGGGAAATCACGGAAAATCTAAATCAGGATTGCGGGACGCGGGTTTGAACCATTGTCCTCCCAAACGCGAGTCCAGTGTGCTAATCACTGCGCCACCTCGCTCGGTAAACGTTTGTACGAACCTCTAATTCAACCTGTGTGTGCAGAAGCATGGTCTGGGGTAATGGGGACATATCATGTATAATTCTGCGGAGGTCACATAGGACATGTACAAGCGAGGCATAGACAATGTCTTTCAAATAGTTCTGCAGCAATCAAGCCAAAGGAGTTATGTTCGGGGATCACGATCGCTTCTCGGTGGGTGTACTGCGTCCTATCCATTGCCACTGAAATGTTTATATCTGGAAATTACGAACATGTAAACTCCATTGAGGTGGTGTTTCTTCTTTTTTTTCATTTTACTTATTGTATACTTGGAGACTCGTTGCCTAATATTTTATGAAAGGTTGTACATTTTACAGTTTGCAGTGTGGTATCATAAATGTTTACATATTACAAGCAAATATTGTTTTCAGTAATAAGAGAACTCGAAGTAATAATATTGACTTACAAAGATAAATCAAATTACTTGTTTTAAACGGAGGTTACTAAGTAATAATGTTAGTAATTAATTGAAGTAGAAGGAAGTTTAAAGTTCGAATGTGTGTGAAATCTTATGGGACTTAACTGCTAAGGTCATCAGTCCCTAAGCTTACACACTACTTAACCTAAATTATCCTAAGGACAAACACACACAACCATGCCCGAGGGAGGACTCGAACCTCCGCCGGGACCAGCCGCACAGTCCGTGACTGCAGCGCCTATACCGCACGGCTAATCCTTCGCGGCGAAGTTTAAAGATGACAGGGAAGGTTGAAGGTGAGTTGTAGATTCCCACCAACAAATTCCAGCGAAAGGATGGAGTGGAAGGGGTTTTGAGCCGGAGTGGATACTTCGGAAAGACACACAGCCATGCCCCCACAGCCGCGCGGGGTAGCCGTGCGATCTGCGGCGCCTTGTCACAGTTCGCGCGGCTGCCCCCGTCGGAGGTTCGAGTCCTCCCTCGGGCAAGGGTGTACGTGTTGCCCTTAGCGGAAGTTAGTTTAAGTTAGATTAAGTAGTGTGTAAGCTTAGGAACCGATGACCTCAGTAGTTTGGTCCCATAGAACTTACCACAAATTTCCAAATTTCCATACCCCCACCACTGGTATGTGTTTTCCCTAAGCTGTGTGCTTCTATTTATACCATACAGGTTTTACATGGTTATGGATACAGTACCCTGTCACATCTTATGTACTGGGAAGCATCGTACCTTGGAACACTTATCAGACTTTCGCCTCTAGCCGACTCTGTCACTGAACTTTATTTTACTATTTCGTTTCTAAATGATAGCAGGCACTCTTTATGTACGGCAGTCTCTTTCAGAAATAAAAAAAAAAATCAACCAGAAAAGTTTCGTTTACCTAAATTTGAAGCAATTTTTCAAGGTACAACATAGTCATGTAGCTAGGAATAAAAAATCTGTTCAATTTTAAAAGTGTTGCAATCGAGAATATCTTGTCAACACTGTATTTAACAATCTATGAGTCAGTTCATTACACCGGTGATCGATAAGCGAATCAAATTAATGGTCGTGCGGTAGCGTTCTCGCTTCCCACGCCCGGGTTCCCGGGTTCGATTCCCGGCGGGGTCAGGGATTTTCTCTACCTCGTGATGGCTGGGTGTTGTGTGCTGTCCTTAGGTTAGTTAGGTTTAAGTAGTTCTAAGTTCTAGGGGACTTATGACCACAGCAGTTGAGTCCCATAGTGCTCAGAGCCATTTGAACCATTTTTCGAATCAAATTAAGGAGAAGTATTAACAAAAACTAGTAACAATATAAATACAGCTTAAAATGGAGGCTATTCGAAACTAACACAAGTTTCCAGATTGGAAGAGAGGCTACTCAAAATTGGCACAAGTTTCCAGTTTACAAACAAGGTAAATGGTAAAGACTTTAAAGAAACTCAGTTCATGTGCAAAGCACAGCTGTTCCAGAGGAGAAAACTAAATACAGTTTAAAATATAAGCTATTCGAAACTAACACAAATTTTCATTTTACAAACAGAAGAAATCGTTAAGACATTGAAGAAACTCAGTTCATTTGCAGATCTCAAGTATTCCATAGGACTAAACATTCTATCGTTTCCAGCTACAGGATATCACACGACTGACATAGTACGGCTTAACCGTCCACACGTTTTGTAACTAGTTGTAAAAGATGAATAGAATTTTACTCAGGATAAAACCCTATAACTGAAGAATTAACAATATCTTTCCAAGAGCTTTAGTATATTACAGAAAATTTAAATCTCTAGAAATAGAAATATTTACAGCGTCACACAAAACACAAACTCTCTTCTGACAACAACAAAAACAGTAGAAAATGCCAGAAACTGCTTATAACTGTGTAGTGTGCATTCCTTCGTGTGAGTCTAAAATTGGTCACCCACCAGAAAGAATCGTTTTTTTCTAGGTGTTCTATCCTCCAGGTATAACACTCTCCCATTCTAGTTGATTTGGTCAATGAAGTTGCCGTCATCATCGTCTGTATAGTTGCTTACGTTAGTTCCAACAAATTCCTGCGATATGTGCGTGATGTTGATTGTTTATTGTGTCATGGGACTCATGTCGATCTGCTTTGTGGTTATTTTATGTACTGAAGAAACAGTGCCTCTGATATCGAGTCTGTCTTGCTATCGATAATTTCAAACTATTTTGACTCTAATCGCATTTTGTAAGTCACCCTAAATAGACAGTTCATTTGATGAGGAGTAGACATGTGCAAAAAGGGGACATATGTTGGGCAGACAGCCACAAGGAAGGTAACTGAGAAGAAATCTTCGGTAACAGATGACATACTTCAATGGATCGATGAAAGAAGGAAGTGTGAAAATGATCAGGCAAAGACAGGAATACAACAATATAAATCCTTTAGGAATTAAATTAATCGGAAGTGCAGGGAAGCGATAGCTAAATGGATGCAGGAAAAATATGAATAAATCGTCAAAGAAATGATCGTCGGATGGGCTGACGAAGAATATAGGAAAGCCAAAGCAACCTTCGGTGAAATTAGAAGCAAGGGTGGTAACATCCAAGGTGCAATGGACCTTTCGCTGTTAAATGCAGAGAGGAGAGCGGAAATATGGGAAGAGTATCTTGAAGGTCAGTGGACGACTTGTCTGGTGACGTGAGGGAATAAGTAATTTGAATCGACATGGAAGACACAGGTGATTCGGTATTAGAGTCATAATTTTAAAAAGTTCTGGAAGACTCGAGATCAAATAAGGCAGAAGGAATAGATAACAGTTTATCGGAATCCCTAAAATCATTTTCGGAAGTGGCAGGAAAACCATTATATAAGTTGGTCTTTAGAGTATATTAGACTTTCGGGAAAAAATCATCCACACTATCCCGAATATAACAAGGACCGATAAGTGCGAGAACCATCGCACAATCTGCTTAACAGTTCATTCATAGTAATGAGAAGCAACACACATGAGAACTGCGAGAAACTTAGCATCAAAATTGGTGATCCCGAAGTAGACGAATCAAGGAATTCTGCTACCTTGGAAGCAAAAAACCCATTATGTACGAAGCAACGAGTACATAAAACCAGATAGCACATGCAAAGAGGGCATACGTGGCCACGAAAAGTCTACTGGTATCAACTTAGACATTTATTTAATGAAGAAATTTCTGAGAATGTACATTCGGAGCACAATATTGTATGGTACTGAATCAAGGACAGAAGAGAACTCAAGCGTTTGAGATATTGTGATACGGGAGAATTTTGAAAATTAGGTGGACTGATTAGATAAGGCATAAGGGGTTCTCCGTGAAATCTGTGAAAAAAGGAACACATGGAATACACTGACAAGAAGAAGGGACAGACGATAGGATGATATGTTGAGATATCAGGGAACAACCTCCATGGTACTAGATGGACCGAGCTAACATCCTCATCTGGAACTAAAGGGGAAGACAGACAATGGAATGCATCCAGCAGTTAATCCAGAAAAGCTGGGAAGAAGAGGATGGAGGGGAAAAAAGGAGGAGGAGAGAAAAAGCAATTCTCAAGCCCTGATGATGCTTTCCATTTCCTGTTGTCAACTATCTGACCGCCACTACTTGAAGTGGCGTAAGTCCCTTACTTCTTCATCTGTTCTAGCTTGTCCAGTCTTACCATCTTGAGCCAATACACTTCGTGCCGGTACCTGATGGTGTAGTCTGTCTGATAGACTATCAACACTAGGTAAAGAGCTTCATGTGATGTGATTCGGAAAGACCTTGATAGCCTTAGCAGCATACTTTGCCTTCGCCGGACAGCTTTTCTGTTAGTAACAAAGCTCAGATGGTGTGCCTGTGCACTGGCCACGAATCACACGATCGATCGAATATGACGCAATGGCTCTGAGCACTATGGGGTTTAACTTCTGAGGTCATCAGTCCCCTAGAACGGAGAACTACTTAAACCTAACTAACCTTAGGACATCACACACATCCATGCCCGATGCAGGATTCGAGCCTGCGACCGCAGCGGTCGCGCGGTTGGAGACTGTAGCGCCTAGAACCGCTCGGCAACCCCGGTCGATGACGCAATGATATGTGCCCACAGTGCAAGCGTTTATTTAAAATTTTCAGTGTTTTTCCATGCTACTCTGTCAAATAGTTGTTCTGCTTGTGTTGAAACAATCTGTATGTTGTTATGAGGGTTAAGTCGTTCGTAAATTCCAAGGTACTGTGCTGTTGTACTGCGTATTTTGGAAGTGTTGCCTAAGTTGACCATGGGGTTTCCATGTCGTTTGCCTTATAGCATTACGTAGACAGTTCTGCTAGCCACTACGTTTAATTTATTCTTGTAACACCAACTAGTTTTGTGTTTTAATAAGCTTTTTGTTTTCATTTATAGGTGCGCTCTTCTGTCGGTCGTTAGTATGACAGGAACACCGTCTGCATAAGTACTGACTCAACTGGTGTATTACCTCCCCTCTATCAGTTGTAGTAGTGGTTCAAAGACAATATACCAAAAGACTGTTTCCACAGATAGAGACGTTCTGACATCTCTTAGTCATTCCCTTCACCAACTTGCGATGTCTCGCAGCCTCTCTGCTACTCTGTCTTTACAGTAGTCAATTATGAATCTACAATTTTTTGCAAGTACCGACAATTCTTTGATATGTACAAACGCCGCTCATGGCAAGGTTTTAGTGGACTTGTTTTGCCGTTGCTTTTCCCCGATCTGCTATGAAGTGTTAAATGTTTATCTGTGCCAGTATAGTGTTTGGTTGTCGTTGTTTTGAAAAGGAAGGGAGAAGGTGAAATCCGATGCCAGTACATAGCCTACACCTCACGACTAGCGGCAATGCGACGACCGAGCTAACATCCCATCTGATAGACGGGTCATCAATAGCGTCACATGCTGTCACATCACGAAACACGTCGGACTTGTTTTGATTTTAATCTAGGACACATCACAATTGCAAGCTGGAGACGTAGCTGCAAGTCGTTTCGCTTCAATGCTCGCATAATCTGAACTTTTCAATCGGGCAAGCGGAGCCGTTTATGTAGCAGCTTGTGAACTATTGAGAGTGGGTGGTTTTGGTCCCCTGATGCCCGGAAAACTGACCTTGATGAGCTTTTTGCAATGTCCCTTTGAGCTCCTCTGGCACATCATCAGCTCTGCGTTTTGTGCCAAAACATGACTGTCTGTTTACACTCCTACCCATCTAATCTTCAGCATTCTTCTGTAGCACCACATTTCTAAAGCCTCTATTCTCTTCTTGTCTAAACTATTTATCTTCCATGTTTCACTTCTATACATGGCCACACTCCACACAAATACTTTCAGAAACAACTTCCTGACAATTAAGTCTATACTCGATGTTAATAAACTTCTCGTCTTCAGAAACGCTTTCCTTGCCATTTCCAGTCTACATTTTATATCCCCCTCTAATTCGACCATCAACACTTATTTTGCTCTCCAAATAGCTAAACTCCTTTACCACTTTAAGTGGCTCATTTGCTAATCTAATTTCCTCAGCATCACCCGACTTAATTCGACTACATTCCATTATCCTCGTTTTCCTTTGGTTGATGTTCATCTTATATCCTCCTTTCAAGACACTATCCATCCCGTTCAACTGCTCTTCCAAGTCCTTTGCTGTCACTGACAGAATTACAGTGTCATCGGCGAACCTCAAAGTTTTTAATTCTTCTCCATGGATTTTAATACCTACTCCGAAATTTTCTTTTGTTTCCTTTACTGCTTGCTCAATATACAGACTGAATAACATCGGGGATAGGCTACAACCCTGTCTCACTCATTCCCCAACCACTGCTTCCCTTTCATGTCCTTCGACTCTTATAACTGCCATCAGGTTTCTGTACAAATTGTAAATAGCCTTTCGCTGTCTGTATTTTACCCCTCCCACCTTCAGAATTTGTAAGAGAGTATTCCAGTCTACATTGTCAAAAGATTGTAATGATATGATAAACTGAAATCAGTGACTAAATAAATCCATTAGTAGGTAGATTAATTTCTAACGTTGGGCTTTAACACACATTCATCCTCGCAGTGCTACAGGCATCTTTGCCGGAGCCACAGTATTTTGTTGGAAACTCCTCTGTCATTCGTCACCAGGCGTGCAAATTGCGGGCCCCCAGAGAGACGAACGCACTCGACTGGCGCCAGCAGCTGCACAGAGGAACTTACGCGAGACGAAGTCGGGCGCAGACGGATGGGCCGCAAGTCGCGGACGGCGCATAATTGCTCGTTAACGGCGCGGCCGCCACACACGCCGACCTCTGGCGCACCGCGGACCAAGTTCCCTCATTAGCGGCGGCGGCGGTGCCAACTGCCGCCTTCCCAGGTAAACTGGGTCCGCGACTCTCAGGTGGGCCGAAACAGTCGCTAAGCGCTCTGCGATAGTGCGCGGACAGCCCGCGCTGCAAAGTCCACTCAAATTATTGCGGCCACCGCACTTCGCAAGCCGGCTGCGTGCACGGTTGCCTGCGCAATGTGACCTGTTTTGAGACACTGCATTGATGTTTCCTACAACGGATCCATTCAGTTTCCAGATCCGATACACTTTGAGTCTATACCAGAACCTAAAACCTGTCCGTACGTCGATAATTTTGGGACAAATACATCTATACCAGAAAAACTGCAAGGTATTGTATCCTTAAACGCACTTTCAAGCATTTCTTGCGCACTTGGACTGGTTTTGGAGACGAAATACGCACATTATGTTACACTACTGGCCATTAAAATTGCTACACTACGAAGATGACGTGCTACAGACATGAAATTTAACCGACAGGAAGAAGATGCTGTGGTATGCAAATGATTAGCTTTTCAGAGCATTCACACAACGTTGGCGCCGGTGCTGACACGAGGAAAGTTTCCAACCGATTTCTCATACAAAACCAACAGTTCTCCGGCGTTGCCTGGTGAAACGTTGTGATGCCTCGTGGAAGGAGGAGAAATGCGGACCATCACGTTTCCGACTTTGATAAAGGTCGGATTTTAGCCTATCGCGATTGCGGTTTATCGTATCGCGACACTGCTGCTCGCGTTAGTCGAGATCCAGTGACTGTTAGCAGAATATGGAATTGGTGGGTTCAGGAGGATAATACGGAACGGCGTGCTGGATCCCAACGGCCTCGTATCACTAGTAGTCGAGATGACAGGCATCTTATCCGCATGGATGTAACGGATCGTGCGGCCACGTCTCGATCCCTGAGTCAAGAAATGGGGACGTTAGGAAGACAACAACCATCTGCACGAACAGTTCGACGACGTTTGCAGCAGCATGGACTATCAGCTCGGAAACCTGCCTGCGGTTACCCTTGACGCTGCATCACAGGCAGGAGCGCCTGTGATGGTGTACTCGGCGACGAACCTGGGTGCATGAATGGCAAAACGTCATTTTTTCGGATGAATCCAGGTTCTGTGTACAGCATCATGATGGTCGCATCCGTGTTTGGTGACATCGCAGTGAACGCACATTGGAAGCGTGTATTCGTCATCGCCATACTGGCGCATCAACCTGTGTCATGGTATGGGGTGCCATTGGTTACACGTCTCAGTCGCCTCTTGTTCGCATTGACGGCACTTGAACAGTGGACGTCACATTTCAGATGTGTTACGACCCGTGGCACTACCCTTCATTCGATCCCTGCGAAACCCTACATTTCAGCAGGATAATGCACGACCGCATGTTGCAGGTGCTGTACGGGCCTTTCTGGATACAGAAAATGTTCCTGCTGCCCTGGCCAGCACATTATCCAGATCTCTTACCAATTGAAAACGTCTGGTCAATGGTGGCCGAGCAACTGGCTCGTCAGATTACGCCAGTCACTACTCTTGATGAACTGCGGTATGGTGTTGAAGCTGCATGGGCAGCTATACCTGTACACGTCATCCAAGCTCTGTTTGACTCAATGCCCAGGCGTATCAAGGCCGTTATTACGACCAGAGGTGGTTGTTCTGGGTACTGATTTCTCAGGATCTATGCACCCAAACTGCGTGAAAATGTAATCACATGTCAGTTCTAGTATAATATATTTGTCCATGAATAACCGTTTATCATCTGCATTTCTTCTTGGTTTAGCAATTTTAATGGCCAGTAGTGTATATTTTCTCAATCTAACCATGGTGTAATCTCAATTAAACGCGTGTGGTGTAAAGAAAAAACACTCTAGTCTACACATAGTATAAAAATGGATGTATGTATGTGTGTAGTATGTGTTTGTATGTATGTTCTACATGTCCTCCTAAGCCACTGCACGGATTTCAACTAAACTTGTTATACACATAAGAGTAGATGACTGTCAGGCGACAATAGCTATGGGGCTAAGAACCACTTCCGATCAAAGGAGGGGGTGGGGGGGAGGGTGGGGGGGGGTTAATAACAAAAGTAGATTGTGACGCGTGAAATCTCTGACTTCATTCACCCTTATTTGAGAATGAGATCACTTACTTACTTGCAACATCCTTCACACATAATTTCAAACATTTACGAGATTTTTTCGCACTGATAACTCCTACAAAATGGTGAAAGGAAAAATGTTTCTCGCTTATCACTTTTCCAGTGTCAATACCCACATCTGCCACTGTATGTAAGTGCAAACTTATAACACTGTACGACACGTAATTATGGAGATACTACTTCACAAACAATGAGTTGTGTGAAATAGTGCCGCATCATTCATGACGTTTTAATTTCTTAACGCTTTGCTACTAACCCTCTTCGCAATTAATTTCGCAGACAGCATCAAAATATGTCACTGAATGTACTTACAAAAATATACCGTTATAAGATATGTAGTTAAGGAGATAAGTCGTCATAAACAGTGGAATACGTGAAAAACTGAGGCATCGCGCATGACGTTTAAATTTATAACTTTGTTGCTACTACACCAGTCGCAATACATTTCGCAGGTCGTCTCCACGTATACCGCTGGATGTAGCTACAAAATTATATCATTGTACGACACACAGTCCAGGAGATATGACGTCATAAATATTAATCACAAAGCCACACGCTGCGTGGTACGGGCACCGTTATAAATAACTAGGCAAGGTGGGTTTCTACACTAGTCAAAAATAAAATATAGGACACATGGAATTAAAAACATTAGCTGCGTGTGTTCAAAAATGGCTCTAAGCACTATGGGACTTATCATCTGAAGTCATCAGTCACCTAGACTTAGAACTACTTAAACCTAACTAACCTAAGAACATCACACACATCCATGCCCGAGCCAGGATTCGAACCTGCGACCGTAGCAGCACCGGGGTTCCGGACTGAAGGTAGAACCGCTCGACCACGGCGACCGGCTTCTGCGTGTGTGCGTTGATTCATATCAATGGTGCAAACTGAAATTTCTGCCGGACCGGGATATGAACCTGGTTTCCTGCTTACTAGACAGATGCGCTGACCACTACCCCATCCATCTATTTTCTACTTATACCTTACCCTACTGATGTAATGCCTCTGCTCATTAGCCCCTTTACTCGCGGAATCTCGTCCATTCGAACAAGACTTCGAGCTTGGGCATGTCCGGAAGGACTCTCGCCATATTTTGGCGATGGTGGCCAATGATCCCTTCAGCGCAGAAGCACTCGACACTCGAACTCTTATGATAATCACTGAGATGCCACCACTAATGAAGCCAATGAGCAGGGGCTCTACATCAGTAGCGTGCAGTATAAGTTGAGAATTCGGGTCTGATGGAAAGCGTGCGGTTATGGAGACCACAGTGTTTGGATGGCATTGTGGTCAGCTCCTCTTCCTAGTAAACAGAAGACCCGAATTCGAATCCCAGTCCAGAAGACATTTTCACTTGCCCCGTTGATATAGGTTAGTAACCACTGGCAGCTAATATATTGAATTCCATTGCGTCTTGTCTCATAGTGGTCGTGTCCGAAAGCAAGTATAAAATACAGAACTTCTGACAAATTTTGTTCTACACATATACTGATGAGCCGAAACATTATTGCCACCTGCTTAACAGCACGTTCGTCTACCTTTGCAACAGAATACAGCGCCGTTTCGACATGACATGCATTCGACAAGTCGTTGGTAAGTGACCCGAGATATGTAGCCCCACATTAAGGGTAGGTCACACAGTTAACCCAAATTATTGCCTCGTGATGGCGTCATCTACATGGCATCTCAAGACACGTGACTCATCAGACCAGCCGACACGTTTCCATTCAAACAGTGCGCTCCGAAACACTTGTGCCCGCACCAGAACTGTACTCTGTCGTCATATCTGACACAGATCGCCGCCTATCCCGTTTTACATAGCGGATGTGCCTCCGATCGCCACATCCTGTTATTAGGCGTAGACCTCCAAGACGTTGTCGGCTACACGCGGTTTCACCGTCTTCGATTAATTTATATAGACGCTCGCGACAATTCGATGCCGACATCCGACCAGATTTACCGTTTCCGATATGCTCATTTACCAGACGCTGATCCATAACAGTCTGCCATTCTTCAAAATCGTTAATGTCAGCAAATTTTCCCATTGTAGGCCTGTATCGTAACAAGAATGATTCCCTATTCGTCTCGCCTCTGTCCATGTAGGTTCCTCACCACTTCACGTATCTACGACGCCACCAGATGAACATTCACGGTGGGTAATCGTTATAGTGTTGTGCCTCATCGCTATAGATCCCTTTTTTACATTGGATCTGCTAAGCATCGTCACTCACTTTTGTCACTACTGATGTCACTACTGCCAACGGCAGTGATAATACCGGTTCCCGTCAGATTACCAAGTTAAGCGCTGTCGGGCTGGGTTAGCTCTTGGAAGGGTGACCATCCGGTATGCCGAGAGCGGTGGGCAAGCGGAACGCACTCAGCCTTTGTAAGGCGAGTTGAGGAGCTCCTTCATTCAGAAGTAGCAGCTCCAGTTTCGTAAACTGAGATACGACGGGGAGAGCGGTGTGCTGACCACAAGCCGCTTCATATCCGCATCCAGTGACGCCTATGGGCTGAGGATGACACAGCGGCCGCTCGGTACCGTTTGGCCTTCATATCCTACTCAGGAGGAATTTAGTTTAGTTTTTAGGTGTCACTACTAGTGCTGTATTTTCCAACTGAAGGGGTCATCTTGTTCAGAGTACTCTGCTCCTTCTCGCGAATTCTTGTAACTAAGTTTGGTGCGTCTACCTGGAGCATTGGGCCCTTTATTGAGCGTGACAATGAGCTTCGAGACTCTGCATAGAGAAAATGTGTACCTCAGTCTATCAAGCGACACAGTTAGAGTAACGCCTTGTACACCGCTATTTGATGTAAGAAATGTGACTTTTGTAACAAATATTTTTCGGTGTGTTATTTAATTAGTAATAAGAGAAGGACAGTGGTGCCTTGCACTACACATTCATAACGTGTATGTACCAATGGAGCTCCAGAGGCCAACAAATGAACAACTGCGTGCAGCACTCATTTGCTGTATGCGTTTTAAGATGAAAGAATTCATAGAGAATATGAGGAAAATACAGCCATTATTCCACGTTTCCACTTCCGCTCGGTAGTGGGTTGATACACAGTACTACTGGCACACGTAAGGGAAATCTAATAAATTTATCATGAACTACACTTGGTATGTAGTTTTTACAACTACACTCGTAATTTCTATATTATATACTTTGTAGATGCTACTACTACTACTACTGTTACTACTACTAGTACTCCGTCTGAACAGGCCTCGAAATGTCAAATGGTACCAACCGACCACCATGTCACCCTCACACCGCGTGGAGTGGCCATGTCACTGACTGCGCGGCCCCTCCTGCCGGAGGTTCGTGCCCTCCCTCGGGCATGAGTGTGTGTGTTGTTCTTAGCATAGGTTAGTTTAAGTTAGTTTAAGTAGTGTGTAAGTCTAGGGACCAATGACCCCTGCAGTTTGGTCCCTTAAGAACTCACACACACATGTCACCCGCTGCCGACGGGCTTGATGCGGATGTGGAGAAGCATATGGGCAGCACACCGTTCTCCCGGTCGTATTCAATCATGTATCTCATCAATTGGCCTCAAAAGGACCCAGTTCACCCTGCATGCCAACAGCGTTCGGTAGACCAGCACGGTCACCCATCGAAGTGCTATCCAAACCCAACAGCGCTTAACTCCGGTGATCTAAAGGGAAACGGTGTTTCCACTGCTGCAAGACCATTGGTCTGTATAGGCCTAGATACTGCATAGATTTTAACTCTCATTAAAGTACTAGTGAATGATGATTAGTTTCCCTCTCCCCCATCATGTGAAGGGATATGATGACACAAAACGACGAATCTGCATATACTTATTAACAGAATTACGGTGAAACTTCTTGGCAGTTGGTAACTGTGTACTGGACAGGGACTCTAACCCGAGACATTTGCTTTTCGCAGTCCACAGCTCTACCGACTGAGCTGTCCAAGCACGACTCGCGACCCGTTCTCACACCTTTATTTCCACCATACCTCATCTCCTACTTCTGAAATTCTCACAAGTTTTCTTGGATACCGTGCGGAACTAACACTTCTGGAAGAAGAGATATAGCGGAGACATATTTAGCCACAACCTAGAGGATTGTTTCCCAAATGTATTTCCATTTTTCAGTGGAGTGTGTGTTAATTTGAAACTTCCTGGCAGATTAAGACTCTGTCTCGGAGCGGGACTCGAAGCTGGGACGTTTGTCTTCCGCTGACAAGAGCTCTACTAACTCAGCTATCTAGGTACGACTCATGACTCGTCATGACAGCTTTACTTCTGTCCGTGCCTTATCTCCTAAGGAGAATTTCTGTGTAGTTTGGAGACGCGTGTTCGTGAACGATACCGTTTTCTTAAATGCTGAGTCACTCACTGCAAAACAGCAGATATTTCGTCACCACTTTAATCACATAGCTTCAAGCCACGACACGATCCTACGATGGGTTACAGATGTCAGAAAACTAGAAAACATTCTTAAAAATAGATCGCCAGGTCCTGAGAAAAAATCGACGATACCAGAAACCATCGATAACGTGAGAGAGGCAGTCACCAGGAGTCCGAGACGATACGCATGTCAACAGGGACACTGTCTACGGAAGAGCCACGAAAGTGTGGATGTGTGCCAAAAGTTTGTGTTACAGTTCATCAGTATAAAGTGTTGCTGATTCAGGAGACCGCGGATACGGATTTTTGACGATGCTAAGCCTTTGCTGTGTGTATGCAAGTGATCTTTGAAGAAGCCCAAATGCAATTACCGTTAAGGGTGACGAGGTACATTTCCACCTTAATGGGTCCATTAACAAAAAAATTATCGTTTTAGGCTCCTGGGCAAACTTGCGTTGTTCATGAAAGACCTCCTCACTTGCCGCGCATGACTGTACGATGTGCCGTAGATTCTGCTGGATTAACCCGTCCTTATTGTTTTTGGAGAACGACGACTTAACAGTGATTGTGAGTTCCGAATGTTACGTATGCATGCTGAAAATGCTCTTTCTGACAGAACTGTATAGGAGACGGAGTATATTTCTAGCTGGATGGTGCAACATGGCACATTGCGTTCAAGGCAGTCATGAGGAACCTTTTCCGTGGACGCCCATTTCATTCTTCAGCGACATGACGTGTCAGCAAGATCATCAGAACTGTCCGCTTGTGGCTTTTTCTTGTAGGTGTATATAGGAGAGCATACCTAAGAGAAACTCCAAAGTTTAAAAAATGGTTCAAATGGCTCTGAGCACTATGGGACTCAACTGCTGAGGTCATTAGTCCCCTAGGACTTAGAACTAGTTAAACCTAACTAACCTAAGGACATCACAAACATCCATGCCCGAGGCAGGATTCGAACCTGCGACCGTAGTGGTCTTGCGGTTCCAGACTGCAGCGCCTTTAACCTCACGGCCACTTCGGCCGGTACTCCAAAGTTTAATGAAGTTCAATCCTGCAATTAAATAGAAAGTAAGTTTGATTCACCAACAAAAGTTGGACGAGTTGTAACTTCTGACGAAAACTGAAAACTGTATTCGAGACTGCGGCCACTAATCATACGATATAATTTTTCGTAAATGACCACGTTAATCAGATAAATAGAATACGTTAATCTTTGATTTTGTGTAAATAAAACTGTTTTCTTAAAGATCAACATACAACTGTTGATTTGAAGATAGTCCATTTTCATAAGTCACCATGTATTTAAATCTTGAGTTCCCATTCTCAAGCGGAGAATATTTTACAGATCTTTAACACATAGTACTACAGCAATTCACAGTCCAGAGTGCACAGTTTTACAGGTAAAAAGCAAACTAGACTGAGTAGTAAAAATATCACTGTGAATCTACATCCAGATTTTCTTGCCTCACTCAAAAGCTCTGGTGTGAAATAAATTCTCGGAACGTACGAGGTTTGTTCAATAAGTAAAGCAACACTTTTTTTCTGAAAGGAGGTTAGTTTTATTCAGGACACCAATACTCCATACTAAGTTTTCCAACACGACTGGCTTACGCAACCTTACTAGGAGAGCTCGTATAACCGGTTGGTACCACTTCACTGGTCGACGTTAGAGCCAGCGTCTTGCTGCATCAATAACCTCCCCTCCATCCACGTACTGCCAACTTCATTGGACCAAACAGATGGAAGTCTGACGGCTCAAATTGAAGGGGTCACTTGTTCAGAGTACTCTGCTTCTTCTCGCGAATTCTTGTAACTGAGTTTGGCGCGTCTACCTGAAGCATTCGGGTTATAGGGCGGACGAGGAAAAACACTCCAGTGAAGTTTTGTGAGCCACTCTCGGTTGCGCAGACTTATGGAAAAGGAGAAGTTCATTTGTATTTTTGTGTGCAACGAACAAGGTGAAATCGTTGGTTGAATTTGCTGAGGGTAGCACAATACATCTCACAGCTGGTCGTTGCATCATGAGGGAGGACATCAAACAGAATAGCCCCGTCAGGGTCTGAGAAGACCTCCGCGACGACGTTACCGGCTGACGATGCGACATTGAACGTTTTGTTAGGATGAAAGGTGGGGTGACCGTCCCATAGATCCTCGTTTTGTTTCTGGTTGGAAGTGGTAATCCATGTTTCATCGCTTGTGACGATGTCAGACAAAATTTGTGCCCCAGTTCCGTACGAATGGTCCTTCGCTGCTGTTTATGGTCTTCTGTTACACGGCGAGTAACTCAGCGGACAGACACCTTTGATGATGATGATGATGATGATATGTGGTTTGCGGGACGCTCAACTGCGTGGTTATCAGTACAAGTTCCCAATATTTTCACTGACTAGTCTCGCCACTTTCCTAAATGATGATGAGACGACGAGGACAATAGAAACACCCAGTCCACGGGCGGAGAAAATCCTTGACGCGGCCGGGAATCGAACCCAACAACCCTTGACCCAGGGGCATCAACCATTAGACCACCAGCTGCGGACTATACCTATGAGTACTTATATGGATATGGTGTCTGTTCTTTCGGACATGTCCGAAACAACAGACACCATTGATGACCTGCAGCCGTCTAGAATGAAATTAGAATTATATTAATAGCGTCAGCTGCGCACGGGCGTTGATATAGATCAACGGGGACAGGTGAAAATGTGTGCCCCGACCGAGACTCGAACCCGGGATTTCCTCTTACATGGCAGACGCTCTATCCATCTGAGCCACTAAGGGCACAGACGATAGCGCGACTGCAGGGACAATCTCGCTATATACTTATATGGATATGGTGTCTGTTCTTTTGGAAATGGTGGCTCAGATGGATAGAGCATCTGCCATTTAAGCAGGACATCCCGGGTTCCAGTCCCGGTCGGAGCACACATTTTCACCTGTCCCCGTTGATATATATATACGTCCGCACGCAGCTGACGGTATTAATATAATTCTAATTTCGTTCTAGACGGCTGCAGGTCATCAAAGTTGCCTGTTATTTCCGACATGTCCGAAAGAACAGACACCATATCCATATAAGTATATAGTTCTGGCGATACCGGCCATGACCTTCTTCTTCTGTACGGATGCACACATATTCGCCGAACTCTTACGGGACTTGGAAAAATGTCTTCCACGAGTAATGAGTGTATTGTTGTGGGACACTACGAATGTAATGTGTGTACATACAAGGTGAGATTTCGGGTCTTGCGGGTGGTGTGCGCGAGATAGTCCCTGCTGTCGCGCTATCGTCTGTGCCCTGGTGGTTCAGATGGATAGAGCGTCTGCCATGTAAGCAGGAGATCCCAGGTTCGAGTATCGGTCGGGGCACACATTTTCACCTGTCCCCGTTGATCTATATCAATGTCCGCGCGCAGCTGACGGTATTAATATAATTCTAATTTCACTCCTTTGAGTGTCCTAACTGGTGGGCGAGTGAGTTAGTACTACCAGCAGAGACGTCCGGATGAGCAGTGAGGTGTTTGGTTGTGATACGTCGATGACCTCCAATGAGAATGTCCGCACGTTCCAACATTGCAGGTGTCACAGCTGTGTATGGCTTTGCAAGCGCCTGTGAATATCCAACCAAAAGGAATTCAATAACAGCTCTCTGCTTGGAACGCACCGCCACTACAGACGCCCTTTTGAAGGCTGCGTATAGTTCCACATGAAAAATTCATGAAACTATAGGGGCTGAAACGGGAATATTCCTCGATACCCCTCAACAAACTCTGCTTTCTTTCAACGTATACTGGTAAAAAAATGTATTGGTTAATTATTGAACGCCCTTTGTACTACTGGCCCGTCGTCACGAGTGAGTGCCGCTTTGTGGAGCAGCGACTACATAAGATATCCTCACCGTAGGTGCTGTGCAACACGGGCGGCCTGACGGAAATCCCGGTGAAGGCGCTGCCGGAGACGGTGGAGCAGCTGTCTCTATCCAAGAACCACTTCCCAGTGATCCGCAGCGACGCCTTCTCCGGACTACGCTCGCTGCGCAAGCTGTCTCTCGATGGCAACAACATCTCCGTCATCAAGCCGTTCGCCTTCCGCGGCCTGCCGCGCCTGCGTGAGCTCTCCATCCAGGTAGGTCCACACTACCCACCAACCCATCGTGCATCTAAATCTCGTGCCGTGGTCTCTTGTAGCGTCTGCAAGTGTTTTCTTCAACAGCTTTTATGTGTACAGAAAACGAAGGGTAGAAGATTAGGGTCTAACGTCCCGTCTGCGATGAGTCGGTGCAAGCAGCAATATTTCGAAAGGATAGAGAACGAAATCGACGGGTCATTTTCAGAAGAATAATATTGGAATTACCTCAGTTTCTTTTTAGATACCAAATCCGATACTTGACAGTAAATCTGGATGGGAATGCGAACTCCGGTACAACTGAGTGCAAGTCTCTAGCGAGGAGCACATTGGTAACACGGTGGATTCACAGTGAGACGACGGCGTTCGAGTCCCTGCCTGGTCATCCAAATACACAGATAAATTGGAAAGTATTACGCCATGAAGCAGCAGTTCGATATTTTCCAAACGCTTCAGAGATGTTTATCATACAAAAAGGTATTAAATGATTAAACTTCCTTTCCATTTGGGACTGATGTCCTTCATCTACAGCAGTATGAGGTGTGACCCACACAGGCAAAATGCACCCTAGTATTCATTGTGGCATGGAAACATACAACCTCCGGATGTCATCCTGAGGAGTGACTGGCGATTACTGAGACTCATGCTGAATCAGTTGACGACAATATCTGGCAGGAAACTGGTATGAATATATACGTGTTCCCATCGCATCCCAGATGACAAATCAGAGGACTGGCCAGGCCTGTCAAGGATGCATACGTTCCTCAAGACGTTAGTGGTGTGAACGAGGGTGGGTCTTGCATTAAATTGCTAGATTTTTCCATTTGGTATCCAGGTCATCAGGAGTGAGAAAATTCAGTCTTCCTACAACACTAACTGAATCAATCCTTTTGTCATAACGCACCATAATTGCAATGGTTGTAGAGATATCACTCATTCCTGTGACACTTAACCAGTTTGCTTGCTGATAAGTTGCCGTCTATCTGACTGCCACAAGTAAAGGTGAGACTTAGCTGAACACCACTGGCTTATACTAAATGTTCCAGTTAACGTTGACTCCACACCACACAAGTCTCTGTTATTTGTGGTTGTGTGCCACCGATAACGGAGCATGGAAGTTCAAGATCTCTAAATAGAGATTTGCATATAACCTATGCCCGGTTTTCAGCTCTTGACATCCGTCTATTCGTGACAGCCAACCGGGCAAGCCTACGACCTTCTCGTGGTTTCGATCTTCCGGAAGAACCTCTGCCTGTTATTCTTCCCACACAGTTCTCTTATCGTCATCCCTCGTTTAGCATTCATTGAATTACAACCAACTCATTGTGCAATCTGTCGGTGTAATGCCTCCGTATCTTTCATACCTATAACTCGACATTTCTCGATGTCTGGAAGATGATGATAAGCTTCACGTGTCCGTCATTTGGGCGTTCTGTGTTCCAGTTTAAAAGTTCTAGCAACGTTAGACCCATCAAGCAGCAGTCATGTACTAACACCATTCCACGTCTGTAGGGATAGGTTATTTCTGTAATGATCATACCACATATCCTGAGTAAGGATGAAAAATTAATCAATGTATCCAACCGGTACGATAATACTGGAGTTCATTTTGGTACCCTTTGGTCCAGGTGTTCATGAGGCAATACTTCCCAGTTCCATCAATGTATACTTTTTCTCTGGTTCCCCAGAGTGCTTAAGGCAAATCCTTAATAGTTCCTTTGAAACAGCAGGCCGAATAGTTGCCCATCATATCTCAGTCTGGGTTTCTGCTCTGCCGCAAGAGACATCATTGTCCACGAAAAGTCAAATCCAGAGTTTCCTACATTATTTTGGGAATGATAGTCCAATATTTTATCCGCTGCACCAACGTGGTCGATATAGGCAGTATAATGCGGCTCTAAGTGACGCCTTTAGCACGAGAACACTATATCTGAAATAATTTCAGCACATCTTATTTCATTCTAGTGATTATATAAGCTCTAATATATATAAGTATTTCCAAACCGTCATCTATGAATCAAAATTTCATTTAACTAATACTCGTCGTACACGAATTTGGGAAAGACCAGAATGCTTCCGAGTGGGCACCGCAACTATTTTTTTTTTCATCTTAAACCCAGCGTATTTTCACCAAAACGCCTTTTTTGGCTACCTCGCCACGTTATGAACATGGTTTTTAAGGAACGTTTCTTCTTAGCGTGCATAGTCTTCCCCAACTTCTTATGCGCTATATAACATTATCAAATCCACCTATAAGGCGTTATTCGTTGAAGACTATGATATATTTTTACTAACTGTTTTAATGAAATACACCCTTCTTAAGGCCTAAAATTCTTCGTCCAGAACTTCTCTTTCAAGCTGCGTTTTGTGATTTACGTGGACACTATTTCATTCGTTAATATTTCTATCGCTTATTACTCCTAGATGAACAATTAGACCATATGAGCATGCCTCCTGAACCAAACCGGACGCTTTTCTTTTTAATTATTTCTACATGGTTACGTTACCAATGTTAATTGTTTCGTTTTGTGCTGCTGGGATTGTGAGAAGACATAACTGCTTAGGGCGCCTACTCGCGAGAAACAGGAGATCGAAGTTCAATCTGGTTTCTTTCTCTTTTGTTCTTTTTTTTTTCTTCTGACTGGTTTGATGTGACCCGAATTCATCTCCTGTGCCAATCTTTTCATCTAAGAGTAGCACTTACAACCTGCGTTCTCATTTTCTGGATATATTCTAATCCCTGTCTTTTTCTAAATGTTTTACCCTCTACAGCTCCTTCTACTAGCTTGGAAGTTATTCCACGATGTCTTAACAGATGTCTTATCATCCAGCTCCTTCTTGTTTTCTATATATTCCTTTCCTCGCTTATTCTCAGAGAACTTCTTCACTGCAAAACTTATCAGTCCACGTAATTTTCAAAATTCTTCTAATGCATCACATCTCAAGTGCTTTGATTCTCTTATTTTCCGGTTTTCCCACAGTACATGTTTCACTGTCACACAATGCTGTGCTAAAAAAGTACATTCTGAGAAATTTATTTTCCAACTTGAAGCCTATGTTTGATAGTAGTAGACTTCTCGTGGCCAGGAATGCCCTTTTCGCCAGTGCTAGACTGCTTTTTATATCCTTGCTCCGTCCGTCATTGGTTATTTTGCCACCTAGGTAGCAGAATTTCTTAACTTCAGCTGTTTCGTAAACGCCAATACTGGTCTTAAGTTTCTCGCTGCTCTCCTTTCTGCTACTCCTCACTATTGCCATCTTGCTTCGATGTACTCTCAATCCATGTTCTCTACCCATTCATTCATTCCATTCAGCAGGTCCTGCAATTCTTCTTCGCTTTTACTGAGAACAAAAATGTCATCAGCGAATGGTATCATTGATATCCTTTCATCTTGAATGTTAATTCCACTCTTAAAACTTTCATTAAATTCGATCATTGCTTCTTCGATGTAGAGATTGAAAAATAGGGGTGAAAGACTGCATCCCTGCCTTTCACCATTTTTAATCCGAGCACTTCGTTCTTGATCTTCCACTATATATTTCCCTCTTGGCTCTTGTACACATTTTGTTTGCCCGTCTTTCCCTATGGCTTATCCCTGACTCGATCAGAATTTCGAACACCTTGCACTGTTTGACGGTGTGAATTACGAATTCCACGACGAAAAATCCTATGAACGTGTCTTGATTTTTCTTTAGTCTTGCTTCCATTATCAGCCGCAACTGAAGAACTACCTCTCTGGTGCCTTTACCTTTCCTAAAGCCAAACTAATGGTCATCTAACAAATCCACAATTTAATTTTCGATACTTCTGTTTATTAGTCTCATCAGCAACTTGGATGCATGAGCTATTAACCTCATTGCAATGATTCTCGCACTTGTCGGTTCTTGCAATCTTCGAAGTTGTGTGGATGATGTTTTTTGAAAGGCAGATGATATATCGCTAGACTCATACGTTCTACACACCAACGTAAATCGTTTTGTTGTCATTTACCTCAATGATTTTAGAAATTCTGATGTAATCTATCCATTCCGCCTTATTCAATCTTCAGTGTTCCTAATCTCTTTTAAATTCTGGTTCTACTACTGGTGACCTTCTCTCTTCCGTATCGAATCCTGTTTGTTCTACTATCACGTCATCAGAAAGTATTCCTCCTCAGAGAGACATTCAGTTTACTCTTTCCTCCTAACAGCCCTCTCCTCTGCATTTAACAGTGGAATTCCTATTGCACTCTCAGTGTTACCACCATTTCTTTTAATTTCACGGAAGGATGTTTCGACTTTTCTATATGTTGAATCAGTCCTTCCGACGACAATTTCTTCGTCGATTTCTTCACATATTCCATGAACCATTTCCCCCTTAAGTTCCCTGCATTTCCTTCTGTTATCAATCAGCTGAAGCTGAAGTATTTCTTCTGCAACCCATGGTTTCTTCGCATTTACCTTTACCTGTGTTGTTCTCTCCAACTCCTGTGGTTGACCTTTTCATAGCTCTCCATTCCTGTTCAACTGAACTGTCTACTGTTTTTTCCTTATCGCAGTATTTATAGGCTCACAGAACTTCAAGCGTACCTCTTCATCCGTCAGTACTTCCATATCCTACTTCTTTGCACAATGTTTCTTCCTAACTTGTCTTTTAAACTTCAGCCTACTTTTCATCACCACTTAATTGTGATCTGAGTCTGTATCTGCTCCTGGGGAGTGGGTAGATTTACAATCCAGTATAAGATTTCGGAATCTCTGCCTGACTATGACGTAATCTAACTGAAATCTTCCCGTACATACCGACATTTTCCACATCTTCCTCCTTCTCTTTTGATTCTTGAACAGATTATTCGCTTTTGCTAGGTGAAATAAATCACAAAATTCAATAACTCTTTCTACTCTCTCAGTACTAGTACCAAGCTCATATTCTCCCGTAACCCTTTCTTCTACTTCTTCCCCTACAACTTCATTCAAATCCCCCCATGACTATTACATTCCCATCTTCCTTTACGTAGTGAATTACCCATTCAGTATACGCATATACTATCTCTTGATCTTCGGCCTGTGACGTCGGCATTTCTATCTGAATTATTGCTGTAGGTTTTGGTTTGCTGTAGATTCTGATGAGAACAGCCCTATCATTGAAATGTTCACAATATCTCACTCTCTGCCCTACCTTCTTATTCATAACGAATCCTATTCCCGTCATACCATTTAGTACTGTTGTTGATATACCCCACAATCATGTGACCAGAAATCCTTGTCTTCTTTCCATTCCACTTCACTGACCTGACTATATGTAGACTGAGCCTTAGCACTTCCCTTTTCAGATTTTCCAGCTTCTTTACCACGTTCTAACTTCTGACATTCATTGCCCCGACTTGTAGAACATTATCCCTTTGTTGGTTATTCAATTTTTTTCTCCCCCTTGGCAGTTCTGTCCCGGATATCCAAAAGGGGACTAGTCAAGAAGCTCTCCCCAGTGCAGAGGTCCTCACGACAGTTTTTCAATTTTGGGGGATACTCATAACGTGTTTTTAGTGCAGTGGTTTCCACTGCCTTTAACGTCCTCATTCCATTGGTCGTTGCTCATTCTTCCGCATTTATGGGCAGTTCCCCCCGCCTCACCCCCCTCTTAAGGACAAAAGAGTGCTCAGAAGCTCTATCCGCTCTTCTGCCCTATTTCACCAGGGCCTTTGGCAGAATGAGGGCCACTGCTTATGTTGGAAGTCTTAAGTCATCATTGCTGGTACAGATTTAAATTTGCCACAGATATTCATTTATCTGCTGTTCAGGTTTTCTGAACGGATTTGCTTTCATTGATTTAATCCTCATCCATCGAATTATTTCTTGTAAGTAATAATAAACTTAATTACTCGTAATTTCCATACAGATAAATAACAATTTGTAACTGAATACTGACAACCTTTATATCTAGATTAAAAATAAAAAGACGTAAAATATGGAAAATCACTCAAAAAGAAAAAGTAGTAAGAGATAAATATGCAGCAAAAAAGACAGAACGTTTCCCTATCCTACAGCGTCGTTCTATTGTGTTTCCGGGAATGACAGTTGCCCACTAGACCAAACTGTCGGTTACTAATGCGTAATCTGTTATGCTCTACATCATCACATACCGTCAATAGTGTGGCTGATTGTTTACGTTCAAACAGTAACTATTTTAGTCAGCTGAACGTTCACTCCTGATCACACGGTAATGATTGTGTTACTATTATTTGTGACATTACAGAACTCAACTGCTTCGAATGCCGTTCAACTCTATTTTCGATACACGGATACTTGACAGATACACGACCGGTTCTTCTCAAAATACGTTTCTTCAGTTACATATACATCTTTCTATAATTTACATCGTAGTATATTTCATTATTATTTGACTTCGGTTTAATGTACCTTATGGCTAAGAGCTTGGTACAAATGTAAAAACATATACAGAGAGTATAGACAATATAAAGTGTTTGAGCAATGTCTAAAATTATTTTATGGTATCAACATAGGCATAATACTTACAGCTAAAAAGTCTTGACGTGATACCAAAAATAAACGAAATAGAAAATAAAGAAATAAAGAACTCAGTAGGGACTGGGGAGTGCACTCTTGAAGCTTAATGTTTGTGATGATGATGTTTGGTTTGAGGCGCGCTCAACTACGCTGTCGTCAGTGCCCGCACAAAGTCCCAATTTTTACACAGTTCAATATAGCCACTGTCACAAATAATTATGATGAAATGTTGAGGATAACAGAAACACCCAGTCCTCGGGTAGAGAAAATCCCCAAACCGGCTGGGAATCGAACCCGGACCCCTGTGATCCAGAGGCAACAACGCTGGCCACTAGACCACGAGGTGCGGACTCTTAAGAGTTTGTGTAACCGCAGCCGGTACACCATAGTTAATAAACACAAGTTACTATCTCATGTAAGGGCTGTATGTTTCATTAAGGGTTTTATGTTTCAGTACCTTCATGACACAATAGAACCCGAACACTTTTGAGAAGAGGTACCTTCAATTTCACAAGGTTTCGCAGTAAGCAGTGTTGCTGTGGTTCGTAGAAACTATATGAAAACCAAAGTGCCTTAAATCTCTGTCTTCTGTCCTCTGACAGTCATGGAAAGTGTTAACCTTCCTACCTATCTAATATTAGTGAAAATGAACTGACACATAATTGGTACGCTTTCGGACCAGTGTGGATACCAGCTTCTTGTTCGCTGTAAATTTTCGAAATCTGTGGGACTTCCTACTTCATTTTGTATTTACAGATGGCCAATAAAAGGAAAAGCTCTCCTGCGCGCACACACACACACACACACACACACACACACACACACACGTTACTGTGGAGCATCACTATGTTAAACACCTGTAAAAATAATGTGCCCTTTTAAACAGTTTACATTGTTCAAACCGACAGTAATTGTTGCCATGCGGAGATTGAAACGTATATTTGCACTATATCGAGCGTTGCTGTCCAAGACAGAGATTAACACGAGCGAAGTAAAGGATGCCTTCAGACGCTCAAACCTTTGGAGAAGATCATTTCTTTGGATGGATCAGGGTAAGAGTAAAAGCACGGCGAAGACAGTGTACGAAAACGTCGAAAATCACATGTGACAATGCATCCCACTTGTTGTTAGACCGCCTTCCCATAGGATGTACCATCTACAATGCCGAGTTCCACGTAGCCCTGAAGGCACTGCAGCAGCTGCGGAGAATCCCGAGTGAGAATTTCTAATCTGCTCCGATTTTTGTATTATCGTGCTGGCCGTGCAAGAAATGTACTCCTTGGAGAGGATGATGCAAAATGTATTGCACATAATCTACTTGGGGCTGAAGCTCTTTTTTCCCGTGATTGCTTTAACAATACGTATGTTTTTGGATGGAGTCCGCCTTTAGTAAAAGATACTGTTAAATGAATATACAGCTCTCTGTAAAAGAACTCTGTTCTCTGCCCTCAAAGAATAATCAGATAAGACCAACCTATAGAGCTCTTCCCCCCCTCTCCACACATGTGAACAGTCAAACCTGCTCTGTCTCTCTCTCTCTCTCACACACACACACACACACGAACACACACACACACAAACACACACACACACACACAAAATGCACAGACACCTCTGAAAGATTCAGAACAATCACCAGAAACACCTTCAACTGTTCCACTGTCCGCAATGTTTGTTTTTACAGCTGGTAAACAGTGAAACAGTGACAGTGACAGCTCAATATACAGGGTGGTCCATTGATCCAGACCGAGCCAAATATCTCACGAAATAAGCGTCAAACGAAAAAGCTACAAAGAACGAAACTTGTCTAGCTTAAAGGGGGAAAACCGGTATGCTTGGCCCGCTAGATGGCGCGGCCATAGGTCAAACGGATATCAAATGCGTTTTTTTAAAAATAGGAACCCCCATTTTTTATTACATATTCAGAAGTACGTAAAGAAATATGAATGTTTAAGCTGGACCACTTTTTTCGCTTTGTTATAGATTGCGCTGTAATAGTCACAAACATATCGCTCATAATTTTAGACGAACAGTTGATAATAGGTAGGTTTTCTAAATTAAAATACAGAACGTAGGTACGACTGAACATTTTATTTCGGTTGTTCCAATGTGACACATGTATCTTTGTGAACTTATCATTTCTGAGAACGCGTGCTGTTACAGCGTGATTACTTGCAAATACCACATTAATGCAATAAATGCTCAAAATGATGTCTGTCAACCTCAATGCATTTGACAATACGTGTAACGAAATTTCTCTCAACAGCGAGTAGTTCGCCTTCCACAATGTTCGCACATGCATTGACAATGCGTTGACGCATGTTCTCAGGCGTTGTCGGTGGATCACGATAACAAATATCCTTCAACTTTCCCCACAGAAAGAAATCCGGGGACGTCAGATCCGGTGAACGTGCGGGCCATAGTATGGTGCTTCGAACTCCAATCCACCTGCATGAAATATACTATTCGATATCGCTTCAACCGCACGCGAGCTATGTGCCGGACATCCATCATGTTGGAAGTACATTGCCATTCTGTCATGCAGTGAAGCATCTTGTAGTAACATCGGTAGAACATTACGTAGGAAATCTGCATACATTGCACCATTTATATTGCCATCGATAAAATGGGGGCTAATTATCCTTTCTCCCATAATGCCGCACCATACATTAACCCGCTAAGGTCGCTGATGTTCCACTTGCCGCAGCCATCGTGGATTTTCCGTTGCTCAGTACCACATACTATGCCGGTTTATGTTACCGCTGTCGGTGAATGACGCTTCGTCGCTAAATAGAATGCGTGCAAAAAATCTGTCATCGTCCCGTAATTTCTCTTGTGCCCAGTGGCAGAACTGTACACGACGTTCAAAGTCGTCGCCATGCAATTCCTGGTGCATAGAATTATGGTACGGGTGCAATCGATGTTGATGTAGCATTCTCAACACCGACGTTTTTGAGATTTCCGATTGTCGCGCACTTTGTCTGCTGCCGATGTGCGGATTAGCCGCGACAGCAGCTAAAACACCTACTTGGGCATCATCATTTGTTGCAGGTCGTGGTTGACGTTTCACATGTGGCTGAACACTTCCTGTTTCCTTAAATAACGTAACTATCCGACGAACGGTCCGGACACTTGGATGATGTCGTCCAGGATACCGAGCAGCATACACAGCACACCCCCGTTAGGCATTTTGATCACAATAGCCATACATCAACACGACATCGACCTTTTCCGCAATTGGTAAACGGTCCATTTTAACACGGGTAATGTATCACGAAGCAAATACCGTCCACACTGGCGCAATGTTACGTGATACCACGTACTTATACACTTGTGACTATTACAGCACCATCTATCACAAAGAGGAAAAAGTGGTCCAAATAAAACATTCATATTTCTTTAGGTACTACACAAATATGTAATAAAAGATGGGGGTTCCTGTTTAAAAAAACGCAGTTGATATCTGTTTGACTTATGGCAGCGTCATCTAGCGGGCCAACCATAGCGCCACCTGGTTTCCCCCTTCAAGCTAGACGAGTTTCATTCTTTGTGGTTTTTTCGTTTGCTGCTTATTGCGTGAGATGGAGCAGCCTTTACAGTGAAGAAGATGGTGAAAAGACAAAACGTAAGTGAAACATAATGCGAAGACACACACACACATACACACAACCTTCCAGACAGAATTAATTAATTTGAGGCATATACACAGCAATTTTCAAATCGTAATTTTGGCTTAAATAATTTGTCTACTTTAACGTGTATGTGGTTGCTGATAACAAAATGTGAAACACAACAGTCACTGTAGAAACATAATGCATCAGGAAAATCACACCATGTGGTAGAAAGGTATGAATTCATAATTTTATGTGTTTCTTCAAGTATCTGTAATCACGATTTAGAAAATATTATTTACTTGCACACAAAGAGTAAAGAACGTTCTTTATATTTAAAATCAATAAAGTAAAAGCCCACTCAAGGTGCTGCAAATGCAGTAAACATGTGCGGATAAAAAACAAAATTGAGTTTTGCTAAAAGCGGACCACATCCAAAAAACATATGAATATTGTACATTCTTTCTTTTCTTATTTCTGAGCAGTAACGGTAGCACGTTCATTCTCCTTGGTACCAGGGACATTTAGGAATGTGGGGAACCGGACAAGTAGAGTTAGCAGGCAAGGAGATCTACCGGAAACATAACGTCATACAGTGTGCCAATCCTCCACAGGCTGTCACTTGGCTGCTGAATCGGATATCCACGCCAGTGGTAGGAGTGGCTAGCCGTGAGGGACAATAAGGTGCAGTCGAAGCAGCCGATTATGGAACCAAAAGAACCTCATACCGGTGAGCCTGATGTGCAGTAGCTCTGTCCGGCCACTGAATACCTTGCCGTGCTGACAGACCGATCTGCAGCAGAGCCCGAGCCCTAGATCAGACTGTAAATCGATTGTTTGATGGTGAGTCTGCGAAGCCAAGAAATGTGGAAGCAGAAATCTACCTAAAGCTTCTTGGCCTCCACATAAATGTCAACACATTTCGTCTCCTGACAAGTGTCATTCCGCACAACTATCACGAACTTTTCATCCGTACTACACTCATGTTCATAAATTAAGGATAATTGCAGAATGTGGTGCCACACAACGTGGATTACACAAAACTGGTGCTAATAGCATAGGGGAACACACACGACACAGATCTGTAAGTCCACGGTATTGGTGATAAGTTGAGAAAACACATGTGCTGCAAAACGCCACTGTTTCCTGCGCATTTGCCCCGACATCAATATGGTATATGATCACCATGCACACGTACACAGGCCTCACAACGGGTTGGCATACTCTGGATCAGGTGGTCGAGCAGCTGCTGGGGTACACCCTCCCATTCTTGCACCAGTGCCTGTCAGAGCTCCTGAAGTGTCGTAGGAGTTTGAAGACGTGCAGAGATACGTCGACAGAGAGCATCCCTGACGTGCTCGATGGGGTTTAGGTCTGTAGAACAGGCAGGCCACTCCATTCGCCTGATATCTTCTGTTTCAGTTTACTCCTCCACGAAGGCATCTCGGTGGGGCGGTGCGTTATCATCCATCAGGAGGAAGGTGGGACCGACTGCACCCCTGAAAAGGCGGAAATACCGGTGCAAAATGACGTCCCGATACGCCTGACCTGTTACGGTTCCTCTGTGAAAAACCTGCAGGAGTGTACGTGCACCAATCACAATCTCACCCCACACCATCAAACCACGACCTCCATACAGGTCCCTTTCAAGGACATTAAAGGGCTGATATTTGGTTCACGCCAGATGAAAATCCGGCAAGAATCACTGTTCAGACTTTACCTGGACTTGTCCGTGAACATAACCTGGGATCACTGTTCCAATGACCATGTATTGTGTTCTTGACACCAGGCTTTACGGGCTCTCCTGTGACCAGGGGTCAGTGGAATGCACCTTGCAGGTCTCCAGGCGAATAAAGCACATCTGTTCAGTCGTCTGCAGACTGTTTGTCTGGAGACAACTGTTCCGGTGGCTGCGGTGAGGTCCCGAGCAAGGCTCCCTGCAGTACTCCGTGGCCGTATGCGGGCACTTATGGTGAGGTATCGGTCTTTTTGTGGTGTTGTACCCTGTGGACGTCCCGTACTGTAGCACTTGGACACGTTTCCCGTCTGTTGGAATCGTTGCCATAATCTTGAGTCACACTCTGTGGCACAAGGAGGGCCCGTATTGCGACCTGCTGTGTTTGACCAGCCTCCAGTCGCCCTAGTATTCTACCCCTCATAACGTCATCAGTATGTGTTCTTTGAGCCATTTTCAACTCACAGTCGCCATTAGCACGTCTGAAAACGTCTGCACACTTACTCGCTGCACCGTACTCTGACATGCACCAACACACCTCTGCGTATGTGGATTGCTGCCAGCGTCACCGTGCGACGACCGCTCGTCAAATGCGCCGCATGGTCATTCCCAGAGGTGATTTAAACGCTCAAACCGCCAACCGGAGCATAGTTTCACAATGTATTACCACTAACCTTAATCTATGAGCGTGAGTGTAGTTTCATAATTATTTAGTATGGGCGCTAATATTGCTGTTGTGCGTCCATGCTAACATGTTATCATCGTTGTGATCATCATCATCATTGCCTGCACTTATTCATCAGTGGGGGATATTTATTTGGGAATGGTGGTGCTTGTGGCCTCCTGGTTCACAAGTTATCTGACATGCCCCTCGAGCAAGACAGGTACCACTTGGAACCAGGTCCAACAAATTTCCATGAGTGGTGGGCGCCTTTGGGGCAGTCATAAACTAGGATGACTGCACAATGGTTACAGTGTCTTGCGGAGCCCATGGCTTGACTCATCGTCGTTAACATCAGTGTGAAACTGGGTGCTACGTAGATGTGCCCGGACCACTTATTTGCGACTATACTGAAGTAAAATCTTTCCTAATCAGAATTAAACATAGCCTAGCCTGTGGCAGGAGATGTGGGATCGGTGGCAGAGAACTAACGGATGCGTCTCTTCTTCTCTCTGTCCCACGTGGCAGCACACGCCTCTGACGACGGTGGCGCAGTTCGCGTTCGCGGGCCTGCAGAACCTGACGGCCATCCTGCTGGCGCACAACCGCATCACCCGCGTCGAGGGCTACGCGTTCGCAGGGACCTCCAGCGTGCGGCTGCTGCTGCTCACCAACAACCCCATGCAGAAGGTAAGCGCCCTGCGCGCAGCCACTTGCATATCAAAACTATCCGAAGCTTCACTTGCAAGTTATTTGTTGGACAAGTCTTCTCTCGTTATCAGCCGAGTCGTGGCCTCCTGTTGTCGCAACGTTTCGATGAGTTTCCTACTCGTTATCCTCAGGCAAAGATGACAAACGTCGAAACGCCACGACTCGGCTGAAAACACGAGAATATTTTATCAGCGAAATTCCCCGAGAAAGCCAAAGTTCCCTTTATTTTGTTTTCTGCATGCGTAAATTATACACCGCACTAAATGTCCAGTTGACCAGACTGTATTACTAAATCAAATGTCTGAGACAGCGATGTCATACATCCTCAACGTAACAAAGAGATGTCGTTAATATTAACGCAATTACGTTTCTTCTTATCATTGGTGTTAAACAGCAAGAATGAGGTGTGAATCTAAACAGTGCTGTAGTTTTGTTTACAGGTCGTGTTCCAGGAGGAGTGGTTAATATAAAGGGATATGACAAGAATACTTATTTGAAGCAAAAAACTTCCCTAATCCAAATGGTTTCCGAGATATAACATATTTAATGTACGTTGTTATTAATTTTCTGTATTATTCAATGCATCGTCAGGTTTACACAAGTACACGTGTACAACAGTTTTAAGCATACAACATGCGTTCTGCAAAGCATCAGTCGAAAAATACATACAGGGTGAGTATGGAGGAAAGGTACATGCTTTTGAGACGTATGCCCTATTGCGAATGGTTTCCGAGATAGAACACGTTTAATGTCACTTTTGTACGTTTTTCTTTAATAACTCGAAAACAACACATTCCAACGAAGACGTGTCTCAGTACACAATTAAACTAAATTAAACTTGCTACAAAAAGGTCCTATTTATTTTTTGTCTAGGATTAACAGTTTGCGCGGAGAGATCGTAGGAACATTGAAAGTCTAGCGCGACGCGCGTGCATTGTGGCTTAGGTACTTTCTGTGGGCAAGTTTGAAGTAGTTTTCCAATTTCATAGACCACAAGCGTCCGGTATCAAAATGCTCGTCTCAACTTCCTCTATATTACAGTCGTACGTTGTAAACAATGACAATGAATAATACAGAAATTGAATAGTGTAACAACCCACCCGTCACTTATCTGGTTTTGGTGTGTGTTCACCCCAGGTAATTGACTAATAGATCAACAGAGAGTGCAAAACTGCCGCAATGTCGGATAACGCAAAGAAAGTAATAAGGCCCTGTGACTCCTGATTGAAATACGGTGGCAGTGTTGACATTAATTGATTCAGAATTGATCCCTTTTGATTAAAAAGGAGAGCACATTGATGTTATATTCAGCTATTGAACACCAGATGCAAATGTTGAACACAAAATTAATTAAGAAAGTGACTTGGAATTTCAACTACTTGATTGAAAACAGATGCAGTCGATTAGCACAGATTTATTTTAACTCACGACCTTCAATCATCACATTACATTACTCTCCTAACAGGCAGTGGTAATAAATTGCGTTTGCGTGGAGTAAAGTGCGATAAATCAAAAGTAATTCCTATGACTGACCCAGGCATAATGCGAAGTGCGAGAAGAATTCTACAATACACGGCCCATGAAACCGTCGTGGAAACTTTGCCGACATGGACCAACAAATTAATCAGTGGCCGGAGCGGGCGCAATATCACCGAATTCAGCGTGGTGGGGCGTCGTCGTTATGCGGATGTCGTCTGACCTCGTGGTACTGCAAGGCTGCACTCGTCTATTCACTTCTAGCTATCTTGCTAGTACATAGCTGAACGAAAACTTTCTATCTCCAACCCCAATCGTTCCGTTTGCTAAGACCTAAACTGCAGAGGTGCTCACTCTCTCTCAGGCAAGCTGAGTAAAGAACGCCACGTCCGCACTCTAGGCAAGCTGGGAACGGAAGACCACTACAGAGACTTCTCCCAGTCTGCTCTTCGCCTTGGTTTCCCCTCCAGCAAAATCACTTACGCCAATTGCAGCACAAGTCACGTTAATTATGCATCGCTTCCCAGTGCCAACCAATGCCTGCTCTGGGAAGTGAACAAATTCCCACAAAATTTCCCTTCCTCTCAACTTCTGCTATTTAGCTCCTCCCAGGCCACCCATCAAGGTTAGTGTCTGCACAAAACACCAATTTTCCGGAATTCTGACTCCTAGGAGAGTACTTCAAATTCCTTGGTCCTATGTTCCCATCGGAGGCTGACGTATTTCATTCTGTCGTTCTTCACCTGATTTACTTCAGACTCTGCGGACTGTGAATTCAGCGTGAAGTTGCTATAGTCTCGATCACGCATATTTTGGCCTCTGTTGACCACTCCACCATAGCTTTGCGCGGCTTTCTTGTATGTTTCACTGAAAGCGGGACAATGGACATTTATCAACAGGCGTACAAGTTCTCCGTCTGCTTCCCGGTACACCAGCATGAGGTCAACCACCCACTCATTGTCACTCATCTTAAGGCGGCTGGAGGCTGCACCCCGTTACCGCTTTCTCGGAGCTTGAGCCACCCTAAGCTGCCAATTGACGCTTACCTTCGCCGCTCCCCAGCCAGCCACGGTCAACTCTGAATACTTCCCTGGGATAAACTAGCCTCCAGTAAATCGACGTGTTTCCACAAAGTTTTCATGTTGTGTGAATTACTTTAAAACCATCACCTGACATTAATTATTCCAATACGTCCATACTATACCCTCTACAAGATGCACTGTGCCTTGTCAGTCATTTTTGTTCAGCTCTACTGTTCGCTCAACATGAGTTAGGTGATCTTTAATGACTTCATGTAAGGGGCATAGTTCTTGCCATCTTACAATAGAAATGTATATTAAAAGTGTGCTATCTCGTAAGCCATTCGGAATAGGGCATATGTCTAAGTTTTTTGTTCAGAATCTGTAATGCTATCACCCATCAAAACACATATCTTTCCTCCTGATTCACCCTGTATTTTAACACAGTCACCTCCAAACATTATGGAACACGTGCAGAAAGTCACTGTGCGCTGGTAGTAACACTACACTGCTCCATTTCAACAATGCGTTGCTGTTACTGAACACGTTGTTGGGGTTCACATTCAGAAGAAAAATGGGAACTTGGAAGAATATCTGTTTCACTCAATGCGCCGAAAACTCTGGTAAACATCCTATGATCAGGAATTCGAGTTGTTGGAAACCCCTGTTGTTCGGCAGCAGGAGGAGCATTACCTTGCCAGATGCCCTAAACGTACACCGTATCTATGTATTCTTTATTAACGTACATGTGAGACATCTTAGCCAGCGCATGGACAAACTCAGTTAACTGACAACTGTGCGTTCGACAGTTTAATGGCAGGAAGATATCCCGAAAAAAGGGGCTGAAACCAACGCTGCAGGTGAGGTTACAATTAAAAGTCAAGAGAGGTTGGCAGGGTAAGACAATTATTTAATTATATGAAATAAAATCAACTTCTGAACGGTTTACGCTAGGACATTCAAACAGCACGATTGGTCGTGGGGCGTGATAGGAATTAGTATGCGCAGTGTGGTTTGGATTAGCTATGAAGCCCAGTTTCATTTGGATCGGCTCCTCAAAAAGCAAAACTGGCGCATTTTGTGTACTGAGAATCCACATTTCGTGATGGAGAAGTCTCTACACCCTCAACGGGCGACTTTATGCTGTTCAGTGTCCAGTCACGGAATAATCAGTGCGATATTCCTTGATGGCACACACCGGTACCTCTAATATCCAGTAGCACGTCCTGTTGCATTGACGCATGCGTGTATTCGTCGTGGCATACTGTTCACAAGTCCATTAAGGCAATGGTGGTCCAGATTGTCCCACTCCTCAACGGCGATAGGGCGCAGATCTCTCAGAGTCGTTGGTGGATCACGTTGACCACAAACAGCCCTTTTACATCTATCCCAAGCATGTTCGATGGGTTCATGTCTGGAGAAGATGCTGGCCACTCTAGTCGAGCGATGTTGTTGTCCTGAAGGAAGTCATTAATAAGATGTGCACGATGGGGGCGCGAATTGTCGTCCATGAGACGGATGCCTCGTCAATATGCTGGCGATATGGTCGGTCGGAGGATGGCATTCAAGTATCGTACAGTCGTTACGGCGACTTCCATGACCACCAGCGGCGTACGTCGTCCCCACGTAATGTCACCCGAAAACAACAGGGATCCTCCACCTTGCTGCATTCAATGGACAGTGTGTCTAAAGTGTTGAGCCGGACAAGGTAGCCTCCAAACACGTGTCCGACCATTGTCTGGTTGAAGGCATATGAGAGTCTCATCGGTGAAGCGAACGTGATGGCAAACCTGCGCGGTCCATTCGGCATGTTGTTGGGCCCATCTGTACCGCGCTGCATGGTGTCGTGGTTGCAAAGATGGACCTCGCCATGGACGTCGGGAGCGAAGTTGCGCATCATGCAGCCTATTGGGCACAGTTTGAGTTGTAACACGACATCCTGTGGCTGCACAAAAACCATTATTCAACATGGTGGCGTTGCAGTCAGGGTTCCTCCGAGCCACAATCCGTAGGTAACAGACATTCATTGCAGTAATCTCTCTGTATCTCCTCCACGTCAGAACAACATCACTTTGGTTCATTCCGAAACGCCTGGACACTTCTGTTGTTGAGAGCCCTTCCTGGCACAAAGTAACAATGCGAACGCGATCGAACCGCAGTATTGGCCGTCTAGGCATCGTTGAACTACAGATAACACGAGCCGTGTACCTCCTATCTGGTGGAATGACTGGAACTGATCGGTTGTCGGACACACTCCGTCTAAGAGGCGCAGCTCTTGCATGGTCGTTTACATCTTTGGGCGGGTTTTGCGATATCTCTGAACAGTCAAAGGGACTGCGTCTGTCATACAGTATCCACAGTCAAGGTCTATCTTCAGGAGTTCTGTGAACCGGGGTGATGCAAAACTTTTTTTGATGTATTACCCGAAGAAGACATGTGATCAATTTCAGCAAGGTATGTAGGCTTCGTTCATCAGTCGTTTGACTGGTTTGGTGGGAGTCTTCCACAAATTCCGTAACTGTATCAAACTCTTCATCTCAGTGTGGCATTTCCACCATGCGTGCACAATTAGTTGTTAGATAATTTGCAATATCTCTTTTCCTCTGCAGGTTTCGTCCTCTGCAGCTAGCTTAGGTACCACGGACTATATTTTTTCCAACTCAGTAAGTACGGGGTGAACCAAAATCCGTTTCTTCACGGAATAAATGCTTGAAGTAACATGGGGTTTTATTGAAACAAAAGAAAAAAAAAAGAAAGAAATTCAGAAGTGACCAATAGATGGCGCTTCATGTGATGCAAAAGCAATAATTGGCATAACAGCTGATTTTTAGCAAAGGCATCATTCATTATGACGAATACTGAACACTTCGGCCGTCATTAATCAACAATCCTTGTAGTTGACGGTCAGTGTTGTGAACAGCATTATACAGCGTATCAGTAGGTGTGGTGAGAAACTGCTGTCGGATGGTGTCTTTTCGCATTCCTAATGAGATCCGGTGATAGCGGTAGACTTGCGATTTCAGCTAACCACACAACCAGTAGTAACACTTATTGGGGTCTGTGAACCTCGGAGGTCAAGCGTGACATTTGTGGCGGCTCAGTACGCGATCTTCACCAAACTATGTGCGCAAGAGATCATTCACACGCGTAGCAATATAGGGCGGAGCGCCATTCTGCATAAAAGCAGGTGTTTATCAGCCAGGCTACGGATGATGTGGCCAACGGCTTTACCGAAGTGGTAATAACGGTTCTCCGTCAGATCACCGAAACTAAGCGCTGTCGGAATTGGCTAGCACATGGATGGGTCACCTACCTGGTCTGTCGAGTGCTGTTGGCGAGCGGAGTGCACTCAGCACTCGTGAGGCCAATTGAGGAGCTGCTTGGTGAGAAGTAACGGCACCAGTCACGAATACTGACAACGGGCGGAAGAGCAGTGTGCAGACCACATGCCCCTCCATATCCGGTGACACCTCAGGGCTGATCATGACACGGCGGCCGAACGGTACCGTTGGCTCTTCGAGGCTTCTTCGGATGTTGTTTTATTTATTTAGGGATGATGTGATTTTGTGACGTATCAGCGTACCATGCACCCATCATACCGACAGTCTGAAATGCGGCACAATGCAGTTCCTCGAAATAAGGCACCTATCACGACTGATACGGTAAATGTATACCGATCACGATTGAAATGGTATTCCACAGCACACCGTGACTTTCTCGTTACGCGGTGGGGATTCTGCGACAGTTCCAGGATTTTCGGTAGATCAAATTCTCCAGTGTAGGATGTTCACAGACGCTCGGAGTGCGAAATGGATTTTGTAGAACCACAACAAGTCAGACAGCAAATTGTTATCTTCCCCTATTTTTTGAAGTCCCCACACCACAAATGCTCTCCGCGTCACAGAATCGGTAGCTAACAGTTTATGATGATGCTGGATTTTGTACGGATAGCATTGGAGTGTACGCCTTAGTGCTCTCCAAACAGTGTTGTTGTGGTCTTCATTCCTGAGACTGGTTTGATGCAGCTCTCCATGCTACACTATCCTGAGCAAGCTTCTTCATCTCCCAGTATCTACTGCAACCTACATCCTTCTGAATCTGCGTAGTGTATTCATCTCTTGGTCTCCCTCTACGATTCTTACCCTCCACGATGGCCTCCAATACGAAATTGGTCATCCCTTGATGCCTCAGAACATGTCCTACCAACCGATCCCTTCTTCTTGTCAAGTTGTGCCTCAAACTCCTCTTCTCCCCAATTCTATTCAATACCTCCTCATTAGTTATATGATATACCCATTTAATCTTCAGCATTCTTCTATAGCACCACATTTCGAAAGCTTCTATTCTCTTCCTGTCTAAACTATTTATCGACCATTTTTCACTTCCATACATGGCTACACTCCATACAAATACTTTCAGAAACGACTTCCTGACACTTAAAACTATACTCGATGTTAATTTCTCTTCTTCAGATATGCTTTCCTTGCCATTGCCTGTCTACATTTTATATCATCTCTACTTCGACCATCATCAGTTATTTTGCTCTCCAGATAGCAAAACTCCTTTACTACTTTAAGTGTCTCTCTTCCTAATCTAATTCCCTCAGCATCACCTGACTTGATTCTACTACATTCCAGTACGTGGAATACCGGTGCGACGTGAGATTTCACAATCGTTGATTGCACCATGTGGAGATGAACCCGCTTAAGTCTTCATTTCTTCGAGAACTGTCCGAGCAGCAGTACCACTTGTGTATGGTCGCCCACTACGGGAGTGATCGTCTGAACAACCCGTGGCTTCGATCTTCATGGTCATTTTCTTCACAGTGATACTTATCACAGGACCTTTACCTGATCGAATACCCTTCTTTCGGCGATAGGACTGTGAAGCTGTAGTTGCGGATTCTCCTTCCTCATAGGAAATCTTCACCAACAGTGGCTTTTCTGGTAAAGTCCACATGCCGCGATTGCTGGCGCATCTGGCTTCCTGTCTCACTTTGAAACATCCCATTAGAAAATTAATGAAATACTGTGCTGATAAATCTCTTACGTTATTTGATTTTCGAACAGCTCTGCAGAACTGAACGTACTCAGACATTTCTCTATTTACTTATTCTGATCAACACTAAACTGGCACACAATATTTTTAGCGCAACGCAATCTGAATTTCAATAATCCCTACAAAAGAATGGCCCTGACTAACAATAACCTATACTTTCCATGAATCACTTACCTCACAAAAATCTTCGTTACTCGAACTACTGCAATACAGCGAGCGCCAATATTGCCAGCAAAATAAGATTCTAACTACTGAAGGCACTAACTACTGATAGGCATGGTTAGCAAATGAAAGATTTTGATAGAGAACAGACAATGTATTTACCTTAATAGTGTTCAAAAGTTATTATATATATATATATATATATATATATATATATATATATATATATATATCAGTTCATGACTGTCTTACGCACGTCCAGATCATCCGCTCTCAAAACTCCGTCATCTCACTCCCCACTGCTGGTGGCTCACCTCCAACTGCGCAACGCTATGCGCTGTTCACATCCAACTGCCCAACACTACAACAGCGACTTTTCCAACAATGCCAACCAGCCTCAGACTTCACACAGCACAGCCAGTGATTTTCATACAGAGCGCTAGGTGACGTTACCAACATAAAAACCTAAACAGCGTATTGACAACTGCAGCCCGTTTTATACACGAGTCTTAAGCGGCGTCCACATTCATCTCACGGCCGATTTTTGCACCCGTTTCAGATTTTAAAAAAGCCATTTAAGACACTTGCGTCCCACTGTAGATTATTTACTGGTTTTCCAGCTGGCTGTCGACCTAGCAAACCCTCTTTCCTTCATGTTTTGGGCGTGGGAACGGAAAAGGGCGGAGTGAACTGCATTGCACCGACAAGAGGTGCACTGACTACTGTCTGTCGCAGGTGGAGACATCGGCGTTCTCCGGCATGACGAATGTGGAGCGCCTGATCTTCCCGTCGGGCATCCGCAACGTGGAGGTGGACGCCTTCAACGGGCTGGACACGGTGGGCGTGATCAAGATGGCGTTCATGGACCTGAAGTCGCTGCGCGCGCACACGTTCCGCGGCCTGAGCCACGTGCACGTGCTGTCCATCCAGGAGAGCGACCTGGGCGTGATCCGCGCCGGCTGCCTGGAGGGCCTGACGCACGTGGGCACGCTCAACGTCGTCAACAACAAGATCGACGCCGTGCAGCAGCTCGCCATCCGGCCGGCCAACCGCATCCGCGCGCTCCGCTTCCTCGGCAACCACCTGCTCGAGACGCCGCGACCCGGCGCGCTCATCATTCAGGTGCGGCGCAAGCGACGAGTGTCCACTGCGACAAACTATCTGCCGTGTAGTTTCAGGAGGCGTACAGCCAAATTTTGTAGACTAAATTAAATGAAACTATAGGAAATGAATTTGCAATTGTGAATTATGTATAGTCCAGTAGAGTTAAACCTGAAAATTGGACAAATCGGAAATAATTGCTGCAAAATGTTTGATTGTGTTAATCTCGTCATTTGTGGCCCAATATGACCATCCAAGGTTTTCCCTCTCGGCGGAGTTGTGGAAAAGAGGTGGGGGGGGGGGGGGGGCAAAAATATACCCGAAAAAGGGGTATTTTTTCGGTTTTCTGATTATATCTCGTAAAAGACTCACAATATCGAAAACATAGTGGAATACTATCTTTCAAATTCTAAAGGTGGCAGAGGTAAAATATGGGTAGCGAAAGGCTACTTACAATTTGTACAGAAACCAGATGGCAGTTATGAGTTGAGGGGCATGAAAGGGAAGCAGTGGTTGGGAAGGGAGTGAGACATGGTTGTAGCCTCTCCCTTATGATATTCAATCTGTATATTGAACAAGCAGTAAAGGAAACAAAAGAAAAATTAGGAGTAGGTATTACAATCCATGGAGCCTGCCGCTGTGGCCGAGTGGTTCTAGGTGCTTCAGTCCGGAACCGCGCGCCTGCTAAGGTCGCAGGTTCGAACCCTGCCTCGGGCATGGATGGGTGCGATGTCCTTAGGTTAGTTAGGTTTAAATACTTCTAAGTCTAGGGGTCTCATGACCTCAGATGCTAAGTCCCATAGTGCTTACAGACATCTGAACCATCTGAAAATCCATGGAGAAGAAGTAAAAACTTTGAGGTTCGCCGATGACATTGTAATTCTGTCAGAGACAGCAAAGGACTTGGAAGAGCAGTTGAACAGAATGGACAGTGTCTTGAAAGGAGGATATAAGATGAATATCAACAAAAGCAAAACGAGGATAATGGAATGTAGTATGTCGGGTAATGCTCAGGCAATTAGAGTAGGAAATGAGACGCTTACAGTAGTAAAGGAGTTTTGCTATTTGGGGCGAAAAATAACTGATGATAGTCGAAGTAGAGATGATATAAAATGTAGACTGGCAATGGCAAGGAAAGCATCTCTGAAGAAGAGAAATTAACATCGAGTATAGATTTAAGTGTCAGGAAGTCGTTACTGAAAGTATTTGTATGGAGTGTATCCATGTATGGAAGTGAAACATGGACGATAAATAGTTTGGACAGGAAGAGAATAGGTTTTCGAAATGTGGTGCTATAGAAGAATGCTGAAGATTAAATTCGTATTGGAGGCCATCGTGGAGGGTAAGAATCGTAGAGGGAGAGCAAGAGATGATTACACTACGCAGATTCAGAAGGATGTAGGTTGCAGTATGTACTGGGAGATGAAGAAGCTTGCACAGGATAGAGTAGCATGGAGAGCTGCATCAAACCAGTCTCAGGACTGAAGACCACAACAACACTGTTTGGAGAGCACTAAGGTGTACACTCCAATGCTATCCGTACAAAATCCAGCATCATCGTAAACTGTTAGCTACCGATTTTGTGACGCGGAGAGCATTTGTGGTGTGGGGACTTCAAAAAATAGGGGAAGATAACAATTTGCTGTCCGACTTGTGGTTCTACAAAATCCATTTCGCACTCCGAGGGTCTGTGAATATCCGACACTGGAGAATTTGATCTACCGAAAATCCTGGAACTGTCGCAGAATCCCCACTGCGTAACGAGAAAGTCACGGTGTGCTGTGGAATACCATTTCAATCGTGATCGGTATACATTTACCGTATCAGTCGTGATAGGAACCTTACTTCGAGGAACTGCATTGTGCCACAGTTCAGACTGTCGAAGTAGAGAGCATATAAAATGTAGACTGGCAATGGCAAGGAAGACGTTTCTGAAGAAGAGAAATTTGTTGGCATCGAGTATAGATTTAAGTGTCAGGAAGTCGTTTCTGAAAGTATTTGTATGGAGTGTAGCCATATATGGAAGTGAAACATAGACGATAAATAGTTTAGACAAGAAGAGAATAGAAGCTTTCGAAATGTGGTGCTACAGAAGAATGCTGAACATTAGATGGGTAGATCACATAACTAATGAGGAGGTATTGAATAGCATTGGGGAGAAGAGGAGTTTGTGGCACAACTTGACCAGAAGAAGGGATCGGTTGGTAGGAAATGTTCTGAGGCATCAAGGGATCACCAACTGAGTACTCGAGGGCAGCGTGGAGGGTAAAAATCGTAGAGGGAGACCAAGAGATGAATACACTAAGCAAATTCAGAAGGATGTAGGTTGCAGTAAGTACTGGGAGATGAAGAAGCTTGCACAGGATAGAGTAGAATGGAGAGCTGCATCAAACCAGTCTCAGGACTGAAGACCACAACAACAACAGTGGAATTAAAAATTGTAGGACATGAAATTCTACAGTGAATGAGACCATCCACATATATCTTGGACCACCCGTTTCCATACTAGTGCTCTTCAAATTTGGACCAATTTTACATGTTCATGAAAAACTTTCGTTTTAACCTCTGTTTTCTGGTAATGTCGTTGAAACTAATCCATCTACCAATAAGGTGGTTCATATAGAGGAATAAATTCTGCGTTTGATGAGACCAAAAGTGAAGTGGACCACCCGTTTCTGTATGGCTAAGTTTGTGCTTTCTTTGCTATCCATGTAAGGTACTTCACATTTACAAATCTAGTTTTCTACATCAGTTTTATGCAGAGAACTCAAAAATAATATTATCATGTGTAAAGATTGAAAAAACAATTAAAAAACTGTTCAAAGTCATGGGTAAATTTCGTGACAAGAAATTTAAGGTCATCTTTAGCAATCCCGTATTAAAAGGCAAAGCCTTTTTGCCCCTCGTTAATCTGCCTTTGTGTATATTTTCTGCATGGCAAATCAGTGTAATAATGACAAAAATGGATCTTTTGTAATTCCTAAGGTAATCGTCCAGAAAATTACCTTCAAAAAATCAGAGCCCTACATTTGATCAAATTTGGAGGCAAATATATCTATATAGGTTACCTCTGATTTTAATTTAAAATGCACCATTTGGAAGAGTAGCTTTTGCTTTACTACAGTTATTATATCTCGTAAATGACTCCCAATATCGGTAACATAATGGAATTAAAAATTGTAGGGCATGACATTCTGAATTGAATGAGACCATCCACATATATTTTGGAACACCCGTTTCCATACTAGTGCTCTTCAAATTTGGACCAATTTTAAATGTTCATGAAAAACTTTCGTTTTAACCTCTGTTTTTTGGTAATATCCTTGAAACTAATCCATCCATCACAAAAGTGGTTCATACAAACGATATAGAGGAATAAATTCTGCGTTTGATGAAACCAAAAGTGAAATGGACCACTCATTTCTGTACGGCTAAGTTTGTACTTTCTTTGCTATCCATGTAAGGTACTTCACATTTACAAATCTAGGTCTCTACAACAGTTTTATGCAGAGAACTCACAAATAATATTATCAGGAGTAAAGATTGAAAAAAAAAATTAAAAAACTGCTCAAAGTCAGGGGTAAATTCCGTGACAAGGAATTTAAGGTCTACTTTGACAATCCTTTATTAAACGGCAAAGCCTTTTTGCCCCTTGTTAATCTGCCTTTGTGTATATGTTCTGCCTGGCAAGCCAGTGTAATAATGACAAAAATGTATCTTTTGTAATTCCTAAGGTAATCGTCCAGAAAGTTACCTTCAAAAAATCAGAACCGTACATTTGACCAAATTTGGAGGCAAATATATTTATATAGGGCACCTCCGATTTTAATTTAAAATGCACCATTTACAAGAGCAGCTTTTGCTTTAGTAGAATATGGTGTATAATGTGAGTGTGTAGTTACGGGGCGGCAGCATCCTGCGTCCGCCCACTTGGCGACACAGTTTATTGCTCTCTAGTGGCGCCTGGCACCACCCTCAGACAAAAGGACAGGTGTGGCCCAGATAAAAGCTTTTTCTGGCCGGGACTCGTCAGTTCCCAACTTTCTTCCGGGGTGGACGCACGCCAAACGACGCAGTTATTTACCCATAGAAAGCGACACGCCACGCGGCGATAAGTGCCGGTGTTTCGCGCGACGGCGAAGTGCGACTTGCAGCGTACCTCCGCGCCATTCGAATGATGACACTGAAACTTTGTGCCGGACCGGACTTGAACCCGGATTTCCCGCTTTATGAAAGGGGTTGCCTTTAACTGCATTGGCTGTACGAGCACGACCCACGGCCAGATCCGAAGTTCCGTATGTCGTCGTTCACGCCTCATAGCCTGTGCTCGTACACACATTATGCAATTCGCGTACGGGGGAAGACACTTTAACTGATTGGCGCTGCCTGGTATTAGCGGATAAATACGCAATAGTAGTGCCGGTGTTATTAGGAAATGCAATGCAATGTTAATTCGGACACGGATGCATGTCCGAAGAAACAGGCACTGCAAGCCATCAAGGAATACAGGAAATGTATTCCAAATTGCGAGTGTGAACCACCATCTGCTGTCTATTGAAACCACGAAGTGAAAGTTTGCATGTCCTAAGGAACATTGCATCGTACTACTTAGTAACACAGGCACTACTATTTCATATTTATTCGTCAATATCAGGCCCCTACCTTCAATAAATATGTCCTTCCTGGATGGGAATATACGAAACGAGCGAGTGCAGTTTGTTACAGATGGATGACGACATATGAAATTTTGTGTCTGGCCGTGATTCGAGCACGGATAGCCGAAGACATTGAAGCAAACGTTAGCTTAAACCGGGCAATCCGGGTTCAAGTCCCGGTCCGGCACAAATTTTCTCTGTCGTCATTCCATTATACAGCCAACGGTGGTTCATATTCGCAATTAGCAAAACATTTCCTATATTTCTTTATGCCTGTTGTTCCTGCAGTGCATGGATATCCGAAGGAATATTGAATAGTACTCCTTAATAACGCAGGTACTGCTATTTCGTAAACTAAACTTATTTTAATGTGTTCATTGACACCATAGACGATAATAAGAAGGGTTGCAGTTATAATAGTGACAACTATTTATTCACAATGTTGACTGGAATATTGTCCCCGAAGTTCTCATGCTAGCAGGGGAAAACTACTGGTTGCGAAAATTTGTCTACAACTTGTGCAGAAACCACTCTGAAGGTCCAAGAGTCATGAAGGGAAAGCTGAGACGGGATGAAGCAGGACTGAATCCTGTTGCTAATAGGGGTGTTCAAAAAGTCTATTCGCAGTGCAGTATGATTGTTAGCCGCAAGTGCCGTATGCCGCAGTGAATATACCGAAATGAAACTCAGTGAAATACAACTCATTAATTTATTGAATATTCATTTTTACTTACAAATTTTCACATTAAATGTCGAAAGTGTCCCCCCTATTGTTGAATATACAATTCAATTCATCTAATCATGTTTCCAAACACAAGCTGTAACATTTCTTCTGTAACAGAAGCAGTGAATGTGGATATTGCAGTTTTCGATTCATCCATGGATTTTGGACGGTTTTTATAGACAGCTGCTTTCGCTGCACCCCAGAAAAAGAAGTCAGGTGGTGTTAGGTCAGGCGATCTTGGAGGGCAAAGTCCCTGTGAAATTATGCGATCAACAAAAACATCAGCAAGCAGTGACATTGAAACGCGAGCTGTATGCGCGGTTGCACCATCTTGTCGAAAATAACCGGTCAGTATTTCACTTAACACAAGTTCTCCTATGAATGGGTACAAAATATCTCTGCAGTATCGTAGATCGTTTATTGTTTCGTTGAAAAATATGGGATCCACAATCCGACGTCTAGAAATTTCAATTCGAACTCCCATTTTCACAGAATGAAGTGGTTCCTCATGAATACACAGTGGATTTGCGGTACTCCACTTACGGGAAATTTGCGAGTTCATGTACCCGGATAAATGAAACCACGCCTCATCAGTGAAAAACGTTTCATTAGGAATATCCCTTCCATTTTCTTGAACGAAATTTTTGAACCATTGACAATAATGCTGTATCTTGCCATGATCAGTATTTTTCAGTTCTTGCACCGACTGTCACTTTGTATGGGAAAAGTTCTAATTTTTTCCTTACAGCTGTGTGCGCCTTTCCGACACTAACATCGATTTCCTGGGCGAGTTTTCTTACTGACTTGTTCGGACTCATGGTTATTTTATCGTAAATATCGAGATCCTCAGACAAAACTCTAGGACGACCACTTCTCGGCGCATCTGTCACTGAACCCGTACTTCGAAATTTGTTAATCAAATGTCGTACAGTATCGCGATGTGGGAGTGCTGTCTCCGAGAAAACTGAATTAAATGTTTGATGAACTGAAACTGTGTATTTGCCGCCAGCTTTGAACACTTGACTAAAAACACACGTCCTCCAACGGTTACTATGTTAACAGTTACAAAAACGAAACAAAAGCACAAAGGAACTAAACTGAAACGTTCACGTCAACACGTAACAACACACACCAACGATACTACTGATGCTGGCTGAGATAAACGAAACAGTGGAAGGTTTGGAGAGTCCACTTGAAGGGAAGTAACCCAGGCAGGCGAACAATCATACGGCACGCGCGGCTAACAATCATACGGCACTGCGGAGAGACTTTTTGAACGCCCCGTATTATTCAGTCTGTACGCTGGACAATCGGTGCAGGAAACCAACAAGTAATTTGGAAAGGGAATCGAAGTTCAGGTGAAATATGAAATTTTTGTTCTTTGCCAGTGAGACTGTAATTCTATCAAAGTAGTTTAGAACTTGAAAGAGCAGTTTGAACGAAATGTTTAGTGTTCTGAGAGGAGATGAACAGCAACAACAGTAAAAGAACGGTTATGGAATGTAGTCAAATTAGGTAACACTGCTAGAATTTTATTAAGAAATGAGGAACTAAAAGTATACACTATATGTCCGAAAGGATAGATACCGTTTTGATCCTGCAGCTACTATATATAAATAAGCAAAAGAATTACAGAAGACATAAGCTGCCAGTGGGCATTAATTTATATCAGTGGGCCCTTCAGTGAAGAGGCACACCAAGCTCGAACTTTTATGGAGTCGGCGAGACGCCGCGAGTACCAAGGCTAATGAGTAGGGGGGGGGGGGCTACATCGGTAACCTGTGGCATAAGTTAAGGAATTTAGGTCTGACGGGAGGCGTGCTAGGGTAGTCCGCGCGATTGTGGTGACCAGTGGGTCTGGATGACGTAGTGGTCAACGCAAATGGCTAGTAAGCAGAGGACATGAGTTTGGTCCCAGTCCGGCACAAATTATGAGGCTGCTGTCCCACTGCTTAGCTGAGTGGCAAAGTGCTTGCCTATCATTTTGCGGGCCCGGGTTCGATTCCTGGCTGGTTTTCTTCCCCACGTGGACTGGGTGTTGTGTTGTTATCATCTCATTATCGCGCGCAAGTCGCCCATTGTGGCTTCACCTAAAATAAGACTTGCATTGCACGCGGCGGACGGTCTTCCCCGGACGGAGTCTCCCCGCCAACACGCCACACGATCATTTCATTTCATTTTTTTTCTTGGCCCTGCTTTTTTTGGTTGCCCTGTTAATATAAACCAGTGCCCACTGGCAGCTGATGTCTTTAATTCCTTTGTGTTTTGACACTAAAAGCAGTCCATGAGTTATTTGTGTCTGTGCAGCAAAATAGCGAATTACTGCCTAAGTAGAAAACTACACTCGCAATAGTAAGAAAAGTGCTCCTAAACGAATTTTGCTAGCAGAATATTTAAGGGTTTGGAAGTTTTTTATGAAGGTATTTATATAGAATGTAGCCTTGGACGGAAGTGGAATATGAAGGATAAGCTGTTCAGTCAAGAAGGAAAAGAAGTGCTCTGAACGCTGCGTACTTAACGACGACTCCCTATCCAGAGGCGACGTCCAGAATCGTATAAGTTCGCAGCACTACACTGCCTAGCCGTTCACTAACTATAAAATCTCCTGAGATTTCAGAAGGCGACTCATATTTTGGAAACCACGGAATATTCTCCTCTCTACAGATTCTTCCGAACGCCGAACAATCTCGCTACAAACTGGCCAGCCACCACTCTATTGTGCTTGAGCGCTCAGGTGGCCCTACCGTCCGTCGTGGGCTACTTCCTGTGTTAAGCAGCCAGGATCTCAAACTGGTCATTTCCTGTCACTCCACCTGTATTAAGCTGGACCAACACACCTGTCCGGGGTTTTCCATCCAGGGCCTGAGTTATGCCTGCCGTTTCGTTTCCACTGGCGTTCCAACCCCTACTAGCACCAGCAATCTTTCATTACGCCATTTGATAATAAAGACAATCCATTTCATTCAATAAACGTTAACAACTATTTACAAAGTGTTCATAACAATGTCAGTCTTCTTTAAATATTCGTTTATACGATGTACAACCTATCAAATGGCACCTAATACCGATTGTAAATCACGGCAAAGTATGTAGATGAGTCTTTGTAAGGTGCGAAATTATAGCCACCTAACATATTGATATCCTTATACCTTGAATTTCAATTCACTCTTTAACCATCATTTTATTTCCGTCAATGCTTCTTAGATGTATATATTGAACAGTAGGGCCAAAAAGTTTATCCCTGTCTTACGCACATTTTAATCCAAGTTCTTCGTTCCAGATCTTCGACCCTTAGTGTTCCTTCTTGGTCCTTGTAAATATTGAATATTACCCGTCTTTCCCTATAGCTTACCCCAATTTTCTCAGGATTTCGAACATCTACCAGCATTTGACATTGCCGAACGATTTTTCCAGTTCGACAAATCTATAACCGTGTCTTGATTTTCCTTTAGACTTGTTTCCATTACCAACTGCAACGTCAGAATTGCCTCTTTCGTGCGTTTACCTTTTCTAAAGAGAAACTGATCGTTGACTAACACTTCCTCAATTTTCTTTTCCGTTATTCTGTGTATTCTTCTTGTCAGCCACTTGGATGCATGAGCTGTTATGATGATCGTGTGAAAAATCTCGCACATGTCGGCCGTTGCAATCGGAATGTTGTTTCTAAGAAAATCAGGTGACATATCGTCAGATTCATACATTCTACACACCACCGTGAATAATTGTTTTGGTGCCACTTTCTCCAATGATACAAGAAATTCTAATGGAATGTTATCTATCCGTTCTTTATTATTCGACTTTAAGTCTTTCAAAGCTCTTCTAAATTTGGATTATAAAACTGGATCCCCTATCTCTTCTCTATCGAGTCCTGTTTCTTCTTCCGTCACGGCATCATACAACTCTTCCCGTTTATAGAGGCCTTCAATGCACTCTTTCCTCCCATCCGCTATCTCTTCTGCATTTAACAGTGGAATTCCCATTGCACTGATAATGTTACCACCCTTGCTTTTAATTTCACCGATGACTGTCCGACGTTTCTATATTCTCAGACCTTCCGACAATCAGTTCTTTTTCGATCCCTTCACGTTTTTCTGCAGCAATTTCCCCGCAACTTCTCTGCACTTCCCATTTATTTCATTATTGAGTGACTTGTATTTCTGTGTTTCTGATTTTTCGTGAACATTTTTGTACTTCATTCTTTCATCGATCAATTGTAACATTTCTTCTGTTACCCATGGTTCCTTCGAAGTTATCTTATTTGCACCTATAACTTTCTTTCCAACTTCTGTGACGGTCCTTTCTGAAGTGTCCATTCCTCTTTAGCTGAAATGGCTACTGACGTATTCATTATCGCGTTATTTATAGCTGTAGAGTACTTCAAGCGTACCAGTTTTATTCCTTAGTGCTTTCGTATCATCATCTTTACTCATTCGTTCCTCCTGACTAATCCATTAAACTTCAACCTACTCTTCACCAATTGTACATTGTGATCTGAGTTCATATCTGCTCCTGGGTACGCCTTACAATCCGATATCTGACTTCGGAATCTCTGCAAACCACGATGTAGTGTAACTGAAATCTTTCCTATCTCCCGGCCTTTTCGTGGGTACTACCTCCTCTTGTAGAAGTCACGCCATTACTAGCTGAAGTTATTTGCGGAACTGAATTATGCTTCCTGCTCTCTCGTTACTAGTAGAAAGCCCGTATTCTCACACAACCGTTTCTTCTGCTCCTTTCCCTGCAACCAAATTCCAGTTGCCCATGACTAGTATATTTTCATCTTCCTTTACGTACTAAATTGGCCTTTCAGTATCCGCATATACCTTCTCCATCTGTTCACCTTCGATCTGCAGCGTCGGCATGTATGCATGAACTATTGTTATCGGTGTTGGTTTGCTGTCGAATCTGGTAAGAACAATCCTATCATTGAACGGTTCACAGAATCGCACACTCTGTGCTACCTTCCTGTTCATAACGAGTCCTACTCCTGTTATAGCATTCTCTTCTTCTGTTGATATTGCTTTATAATCATCTGACCAGAAACCCCTGTCTTCTTTCCATTTTACTTCACTGACTCTCACAAAATCTAGACTGAGCTTTTGCATTTAAATTTTCAACCTCTGGCAGCAATACAGGGCTGATGACGACGGAGCGTGCTGTGAGTGATGTCATCAGTCTCACGCTGAGGCAATAACGCCCACTCTTCCTGCAGAGCTACCCGCAAGGCTTGAAGAGTGGTTGGTGTCTCCCTAGCGCATCCCAGACATTCTCCATGGGATTCAAACCGGAAGAGCGAGCAGGCCACGTCATGCATGCAGTGTCTTCCGTTTCCAAGAAAATATCAACCACCCGTGCTCTATGTGGTCGAGCATTGTCGTCCATCAATGCGAAGTCGAGATCGACAGAACCTCGCAACAACCGCACTTAAGATCACGTCGCAGTTAAATCTCGCCGTTTCACCCCTACAATTTCATGAACAGGTGACCGAGTGGTCAATATAATCCCTGCCCACATAATTAAGGATTTTCCTCGGTATCTTTCCATGTTCCATCAATATGCGAATGTGTCAACAATCACTCTCCAGACCAAAACGAACGTTGGTACTGTTTGACCGACCAGGTGGCATGTTGACGGCTCTACTCAAGACGTTGCCTTCCGTGAAAAAGTACACATATAGAAGTCTTCTGCCGAAGCCTTCTCTACACCGTTTGTCTCGATACAACAAGTCCAGTAAATCCTGCGAGGTCAGATTTCTTTTCCTTTTTTTCACTTGCCGCCCTGATTTTACGACCCACCACCTAATTGCTTAAGGTGGGTCTTTATTGACCACTTAGCCGCTACGATCGGTATATGGGCGCTGATATGGCTGAACCTCCACACCAGTTCCCGCATCCGATCGCAGCGTTGCCCGTGTCCCGCGACATGGAGGCGGGTCATAGTTGATCATGTTTTGTTTTTGTGTCTTTTATTTTGTTTTCTTTTACTTGGTTATCTTTGTTTGGTATTTATCTTTCTTTTCTTTTCTTTATGGCAGCTTTCCCAAACCGTTTAGCAAAAATTTACATGAAGTTTAAATTTTGAAAAAGAAGTACAAAATATGTTTTAGAATGAAGAAGAGGGAAGAAGATAGGAAAGGATGAAGTCCCTCCACCCTCGGGAAATGAGGATGAAAGCCTTGGAATTAGTCGTCAAGGCGTTGATCCTCAGTCTCCAATCCTTTGCTTGCTTTAAGATCAATGCTAATCTAATTTCTATGCTAATTACTGAAGCTGTTACTAAGATAATTACGCTATTAACAGGTTTAAAGTGCTGTGTTTACTTGTGGCAATTGCGACGGTGCGCCGACACTGTTTACATCTATTCATGTTGAGCTATAGTTATGTGTAATCTATTGTGATATCTGTACATTATGGTTAGACTAATGCATTTCTGTCGGTCTTCTTTCTGTCTCGGTTTTCATCCTCCTCACTATGGCATCTATGTAGGTGCTGCATCTAGGTTTGTCGTCTGTACGGTTTCTCGCGCCTGTATTGTTTATGGCATTCATCTGAGATTTTTTCTGTCAGTACGTTTAGTTCGTCACATAATTCTGGTGTTCTGATTGCATCGTATATTTGTAAGTATTGTATTCCTGGTGTGTTCCTGTGTTGTCTGTGCCGGCCTGAGTGGCGGGGCGGTTCTAGGCGATACAGTCTGGAACCGCGCGACCGCTACGGTCGCAGGTTCGACTTCTTCCTCGGGCATGGATGTGTGTGATGTCCTTAGGTTAGTTAGGTTTAAGTAGTTCTAAGTTCTAGGGGACTGATGACCACGGAAGTTAAGTCCCATAGTGCTCAGAACCATTTTTTTGTGTTGTCTGTATTTCCCGCAGAATAGGATTGTGTGTTCGGGGGCTCCCATACCTCCGCATGTACATGTAGATGTGTCTTTTAGACTCACGCGGTTCAAGTGCGTGGGATGAGGTCCGTGACCAGTCAAGAAATGCACCATGCCGCGGCTAGGATAGGCATGTTTCATTCTTAACCTTTCCGTGATACACGGAAAAAATGTATGTACTCTCCATCCCTTATCACTTGTGCCCCATTCTTCTTGCCATGTATCGATTTTACATTGTTTGAGGTCCCGAGGTCAGATTCCAGTTGACGCGCAGTACTAACGCGGAATCGTCGTGCCCTAACGGCCATATAATGGTTCTCTCTTTTTGACATCACACGTGGGCGGCCCTGTCCTGGTCGTCGGGATACTACAGAACTAACCCTTAAAATTGCTACACCACGAAGATGACGTGCTACAGACGCGAAATTTGACCGACGGGAAGAAGACGCTGTGATATGCAAATGAATAGCTTTTCAGAGCATTCACAAAAGATTGGAACCGGTGGCGACACGTACAACGTGCTGACATGAGGAAAGTTTCCAACCGATTTCTCATACACAAACAGCAGTTGACCGGCGATGCCTGGTGAAACGTTGTTGTGATGCCTCGTGTACGGAGGAGAATTGCGTACCACCACGTTTCTGAGTGATAAAGGTCGAATTGTAGTCTATCGCGATTGCGGATTATCGTATCGCGACACTGCTGCTCGCGTTGGTCAAGATCCAATGACTGTTCGCAGAATATGGAATCGGTGAGTTCAGGAGGGTAATACGGGACGCCGTGCTGGATCCCAACGGCCTCGTATGACGAGCAGTCGAGATGACAGGCATCTTATCCGCATGGCTGTAACGGATCGTGCAGCCACGTCTCGATCCCTGAGTCAACTGATGAGGACGTTTGCAAGACAACAACCAACTGCACGAACAGTTGGACGACGTTTGCAGCAGCATGGACTATCAGCTCGGAGACCATGGCCGCGGTTACCCTTGACGCTGCATCACAGACAGGAGCGCCTGCGATGGTGTACTCAACGACGAACCTGGGTGCACCAATGGTAAAACGTCATTTTTTCGGATAAACCCAGGTTATGTTTACAGCATCATGATGGTCGCATCCGTGTTTGGCGAGATCACGGTGAACGCACATTGGAAGCGTGTATTCGTCATCGCCATTCTGGCGTATCACCCGGCATGGTGTGCCATTGGTTAGACGTCTCGGTCACCTCTTGTTCGCATTGAAGGCACTTTGAACGGTGGACGTTACATTTCAGATGTGTTACGACCCGTGGATCTACCCTTCATTCGATCCCTGCGAAACCCTACATTACAGCAGGATAATCCACGACCGCATTTTGCAGGTCCTGTACGGACCTTTCTGCATACAGAAAATGTTCGACTGCTGCCCTGGCCAGCTCATTCTCCAGATCTCTCACCAATTGAAAACGTCTGGTCAATGGTGGCCGAGGAACTGACTCGTCTCAATACGCCAGTCACTACTTTTGATGAACTGTGGTATCGTGTTGAAGCTGCATGAGCAGCTGTACCTGTACACACCGTCCCAGCTCTGTTTGACTCCATGCCCAGGCGTATCAAGGCCGTTATTACGGCCAGAGGTGGTTGTTCTGGGTACTGATTTCTCAGGATCTATGCACCCAAATTGCGTGAAAATGTAATTACATGATAGTTCTAGTGTAATATATTTGTCCAATGAATACCCGTTTAGCATCTGCATTTTTTCTTGGTGTAGCAAATTTAATGGCCAGTAGTGTATTTCGGTCTCTATAAATTGTTGCCACAGAAATAACAGAATGTTCCGCAGTAAATCTTCGGGCCACATCAGTTTGTGACCGCCCTGCTTCCATTCTTCTTATGGGGCGTAATCGTTGACGTGATTTTTCATTAATCGGAGTGCCGTCTTCCGTACAGAAGACGACGGTACGGACACCTGTTGACACTTTGTATGATTTTATCGTGAATTAGACACTAGCGGTTTGTTGCTTTAATTTTTGACACGAGTATGTTCCTCAGTTCTGGATGTCAAATGTTTTCAATATATCAAATATTTCCTACACCGACTTGTTTGCGTGTGTTCTGGCAGGGCGTGGACACGATGGCTGTGCACGGCAACCACTTCCCGTGCGACTGCCACGTCCACACACTGCTGGAGAGCGCGCTGGCCAACGGCAGCGCAGAGTTCCGCGCGCGCAACTTCTGCATCTCGCCGCTCGAGATGAACGGCAAGCCCATCGCCGAGCTGGACCTGGAGGCTATCGGTCGCTGCCAGGAGCAGGTGACGCGCGGCAACCTGGAGGCGCCGCTTGGAGCCGGCGCCGCGACGCCCCCGCGCCGGCTCACGTTGCTGCTCGCCGCCGCCGCCGCCGCCGCCTCCCGCCTCGGCAGCTGAAGGTCCCGACTCACATCTCGAGCGGCGATCACCCCTCCGCCACACTGCCACCAGCTGTATACTACATCCCAAACCTACCAACACTGCTATACACCGTCAAAAACATCACTTCTTGTTTACCATTATCTTCCAAATTCTTTCATTCCCAATATTTTATAGACCTTCACGTCAACTCTAGTACATCTAAACACTTTCAAATTCTTACGTCCCCTTGGAACATTCAAGGGACGTTTTTCCGAGAGCTAAAGACCTGATGTTACGATCAAGTATACTCTAGTAAGCTTCGTTGTCATCAATTCTGACGCGACAGAAAGATAAAAAAAATCGAGGTGATATATATCAAATGAGGCACAGTGAGACTTGATTACCGTGAAATGAAAGTATGCATTGTTGCGTTTGGTGAAGTGACGTTACTATTAATGATTAAGGCCTAGCAGCTAACATTTACCCTCGTTATAGTAAGATGTTACAAATTTGTGCAGTGGTCTGTTATTACCTCTAAATTCTAATCATTCAAGGATATCTGTAACACGTAACAGGGTGGACTGTTTATAAGGGAAAACTTCTTGACTGACGGAGGAACCTCATAGAATGGACCCCCAACGAATAGCTTCGGACTTATAGAATTTGAAAATCACTGACCAACATCAGTTTCTTCAAGCAGTAAAACACGCTTTTAAAAAACGCCCTTAAGAATCGTCAACTATGAAAATTTTCAACAGCTGTTGAGAAAAAAATTTGGAGTTGTTTAACAGAGCTGTTCGCTTCTTCATGTGTAACTGTCTACTCTTGTAAGCGGGATGTTTGTCGTTCAATTCCCGTGATGCGCAATATTTAACTTTTCACTTTTATTTGGATCGTATATTTATTATCAAATCGAAATTTGAGTTAACAAATATTGAATAGCAAGTCATTTAATAAAAATAATACTTCATTTTTAATTTTTAATTATAGCATAACGCTATCATTTACGATAAATTAAAATTTGGTACAAAAGATGTAAATGTCTTATTTGTTATGAATACTCGATTTAGCATTCAATTTACAATTGAAAATAAAAGTTATTCTTTTTATTAGGCCACTGTGGTTCTATATATGTTTATTAAAATTTCGATTTGGTAATAAATATAGAATCCAAAAGCAAAATAAGAAAACGTATAACAAGAGCCGAAATCAGCAACCACACGGTTGCGTGCTTGACGTAATACCCACACAGTTACAAGTGGTTATGATAGTTACAAAGTTGGTTGTCCCTAACACTGCTCACAAAAAAGTCAAAATTTCTTTTTCTTGGTGTTTTTGAACAGTGCGTTGTACTGCTACAGCTGATTTGCGGTCACGTATCTGCAAATCACGTAAGTATGAGGTAAATTTTAAACTGCTAGTTCGTAAGGCCTCCTGCATAGATACAAATCCATATTGACAGTACTCCAGAGTCAAAGTTGTCCATAATATCATGTGTTCGATTTCTCCCTAAACAATCTGTATACGATAAATACTAATTTGTTCTTTTTCTGTCTTAAGTGTACTGTAATTTCACTGAGTGCTACACCTGGTGTGTTCGGTTTTCATCGAAAAGCTTCAGCGGTAGCTATATAACTGATGAATATATTTTGCTTCTTATAGATCAAAAACAATTTTTACTTATCAATTTTTCCGCCTCTAATAATCAAAAAGTAGAAACGTTTTATGTGTGAAACATTTGCTGACGGAAAATAGTTTGTCAATAGAAGCAAAATGCATTTGTTGCAACGCTCTCCTGCACTTCGGTGCACTGAAGACAGAAGAAAGTGATAATAAAGAACTACGGAACATGGACACCCGAACATATAGTCTGTTTTCACTTTTTGTATGGAAAATAACTTTTTTGTGGTGCAAAAACATGCATATGTTGACGTTCCCCGAAGATAACAGCATGGTTCGCATGCAAAACTACCTTCTCTAAAACCCTAAACGAAAATTTCTGCTCACCTCAGGATAACGAATATGTGGAAATAAATACTTGAAGTATTCATAATTTCAATATAAACTCAAAGGAAGGGTGACATAATAGCTTACATTTACGTACAGTTGACGGCAGTTTATGTCGAAAGGCTTCATACTTTTTGCAGTGTTTCAGGTAGGAAGTAAAGTTAAGGTTGCTAAATGTGTGCAACCCATGTTTTAATTCTCCAGCTCCCAAACTTCGAGGCTAAATTCTTGCTCAAAGGAACTGGCAACAGCATGATGTGTCGGACCACAACAGTCACTGCAGTTTCTGTTACCGTAATGGAATTGTTTGAATTGTAGAACTGTGCTGGAGCCATTTCTTGTGTGTTGCTGACAACGGAATCTGTTTATGTTATGTGTGTGAAGACTGAGAAACCCCTAAACTACTGTGCCAAAAATCTCACACGCTTTTTTATTTGGTGCCTGTAGCAAACTGGAAGGTACGAAATAATCTGAAAAACAAACAATATGTGTTATTTTTCTCATGACGAAATGTATTTGGCTGAAATATGAACGGTACCTTAGATCAAACTCATAAGCTCTGTTTGGATTTGTTTATCGGAATTGTTCAGGTCTAAAGAGAGAAAGTGTAATTTTCATACTGTTACAACCACTGCAGTCAGCATGCAACTGCTGAACCACGAGAAGTTAGCAAACATACACGAAGAATACTCAGAATGAATGTGTCTGATTCATTTTACAAACATTTTTAATTGCGAAGAAGATGATGATGTGTACCCACTGTTTTCCTTTATATTTAATGCACTTTGTGACACCTATTCGTTGAAATTACGCATGAAATTTTCAAGGCATGGAAAATAATATGGGCTTGATATTCATAGCAGGTAAAAGAATAACAATACACTTCCTATATGTGTTTAACTAAGAATAGTATGTGAATATTAACAGACAGTTTTGTGTTAGTGACGTTCAGTCTCAAAAAACTAAAGTGCTTTTCTTTCAGCTGGAGTACTTTACATTAAGGAAGCGTTGTTTTAAGGAAATAAGGTTTTATCATCAGATGTTATTCCACGAGTAATTGCTCCAGTTTTTCAGAACTCTTCTAAAGTCTCTTCCTTACATGAAACAATACGTACTACATTTACTTATTGCTTTGCGCAGCATCTGAGGGAATCTGGAAATGTGTCGTGAGCCTGTCTGTGGCTAAAAACTGATGCTTTTGTATTCCGTCTCTGTGACACAATGAACCAATTAAACGACAAGTGGTAGTGAGTGACTTTACATACATGGACGCAGAATCCCAAGTAAAAAAATGAAACATAAGATAAGACTAACAATATGAAGTTATTTAATAAATGAACATCAGTCTCGTTTGATTTTTGGTAGAAAATGAATTTCATATCCCAGTGCTGATATATTTAATGTATAAGTGATGAAAAGTATACTAAATGTTAATAATGAATGTTGCTGAATGTTACTATACTACCCACGTTCAAGACGTTAGTAGCTCTTCTATAGGTCAAGAAACTACGCTTTAAGTGGGCGGTCGACATATTCGCAGAACCTGTAACAAATCTTTCAAAAGTGTGGTAAGTGCATCGCCAAATGGCCTAAATATATTGAAGCTGATATTTCCTACGCAGTTGCGTATAGCCACTGGTGTAATTAGCAAGCAAATAGTATAAAAATAATATCGGGCACTCACCGCAAAGTTGTATCTTCACACTGCACGTCTGGATGTAATTTAATGTGTTGGTCAATGTTCAGTGTGAAACGGTGGACACCGAAACATTTCGAAGACTCTGTTGTGGATGGAAATGCATGACTTATTTGTAATCAACGAAATGAATTTTTAACTTCTCCTTGCGAGTAATCAGGCCAATATTTTGAAGGCACTTTGCTAATGCAGAGGCTATTTCGTTCTGCGTAATGTGACGTCGCAGAGAGGAATATGGGTAGTATTCAGTATGTCAGCCAGCTGACCCCTCAGATGCCACATTTTTCGTTCCACGTCCCTCCCCCCCCCCCTCCCGCTCTCTCTCTCTCTCTCTTTGTCTTTCTCTCATTCTCTCTCTGCCTCTTTGTGTCTGTCTCTCGTTTTGAGTGTTTCCTCGTTGACTACGGAAGACAGGAGAAATAAATGCATACGACTTCATCATGTTCAGCTGAAGTAGTTACTCATTTCCCTACGTTCCGTCATAGACGAGTGACAGTTTTGCGAATCTGTCCGGTGTTCACTGTACAGGAAACCTTAGCCATATCGCCTAGACACTTTTTCTTTTCCTCTATTACGCAACTGAGTCAAGTCATAATTTTTTTCCTAAGTTGTAATTATTCATCACTATACATTAGTACTTCTTCTCTGTCTTGTGATTCAGATTTGTTTAGCAATGTCGAGGACGTAGTGTTTTCGTTTTTAGGCATGTATCATACACTGGACGATTACTAGGTAGTGTGGTTAAACTAGGAAGCGATAATAAGAGAATGTCGCCTTTACACGCACATGAAAACGTTTCTGTCCCATACTACAAAAAGTAGTCTAATTGTCAGTTTCGTAGAAAAATACAATTAGTGTGTTACGTTCAGAGTCTGAGACAATATGTAATCTTACCTGAACCGTTAGGCCTCGGAGAGTGTAACATGCTGCTTGTCATGATCAGAGTATTATTACCGTATCCCTATTAAGAGGGCTATTAGAATAAATAGGTTTTGCCCTATGAATCGCGCTGGGTATTATTCTGAGTGCACAGCCACAGTTATCAGTTACCGATAACATATTTCTGCGTCCATAAACAAAATGTTTTATCGTCTCAGTCAATTTTATCACATGCAGGATGCTTCCCTATGCTTACGGCGTCATCTTTAGGCGGAAACTGATTTTTTAACATTTGAGTCGGTGAGTTCGCGTGATTTATTTAGCATTGCTGAGCAAACAGACCAAAACGTCATGTACTGCATTGTATCAGAAATCCGGAATTTAAAATTCGATGATCCAATTTTAAACTTGAAAGTGTTTATGTGGCTAACAATCCGCTAAACATAAACGTGTACTTCACCTGTACAAGACATAAAGCTGTTGCTGCACTTTCGTATTAGAGGTCGAGGTATTCGTAACTGCAGATGAAGTGACACAATAATTTTCGAAACTTGTAAGCTGTTGTATGTCAATCGAGTACGGTAAAGACGTCTGTGAATAACAAAGATTGTCATAGGAATGCCCGTAATGTTGCTTCGCAATGATATTACGAGAGTAATGATGCTACATATTTAAACAAGAAATGCCAATTTACAAAATGTGCAATTACTGTATTTTTGTAAATGGAGAAAAAGTTGTATGGCTGTTTCCGATGTCTATCCCAAACAAATGGATAGCCCTGATCCCAGGCACGGAATAAAATGCAGATCCATCTACATAATTTTCGTTGGATAAACCATCGCTTTTAAGGAGCCTGACAAAAAAAATTCCTGATAAAAATCGGGGAGTCAAAATAAGCGTCTGACTGCGTAATGTAAATATTACGCAGCTGCACAAAGCCTCTCCTCAGACAGACGAATCAAAAGTTGAAATTCCAAAGAATAAACAGTTGCCGTAGCTTGTAAGCGCAAATGATGATTTTTTGGTTAAAAGTTTTATATCACTTTAAACAAAATATTGCAGTTTCAAGCTCACTTTTTTCATCAAATAATCCATACTTCATAAAATGCGGAGCGGTAGGAAGGTAAACAGTTACTAATTTCCTCGTGCAATATGCGAACTCTACGTCCAGTTGTTTTTACTAACATTGTGAGTCTAAAACAGTACAATCGATAGTTACAGCCCGACGTAACGAACATTCGTCAGTTTAGTGCGAATATAAAGAAACAACTGAGTTTTGTACGAAACCGTCTTGAAGTTCTTTCTTCACAAAACTTCTGTTGGTTGTAGAAGTTATCTCTTCGTATTCTGAGTTAGACCCCATTCGTCTCGGCCTCCATCGCATCTACATCAGATTTCCGGGTACTCTGTCCCCCCGTATGCGAAACTGTGTGACGGCTCCTATGTTCTTCGCGTACCAGTAGTACGAAACGTGTTATTCATAGTGTGCACCACAGCCAAATGTTTATTAAATGAATGCAGAATTATTCCACTTGTGCTATAATTTAAGCCATTAATAAATGTTTACCTGTATAAAAGATCACACTGCATTACCACCGCCGGCCGAAGTGGCCGTGCGGTTAAAGGCGCTGCAGTCTGGAACCGCAAGACCGCTACGGTCGCAGGTTCGAATCCTGCCTCGGGCATGGATGTTTGTGATGTCCTTAGGTTAGTTAGGTTTAACTAGTTCTAAGTTCTAGGGGACTAATGACCTCAGCAGTTGAGTCCCATAGTGCTCAGAGCCATTTTTTTTGCATTACCACCATTAAACATGAACACAATGCTGTGTAAGTAAAAAAAAATAGAAATATAGTTACATAGGAAAATGTACCATACGTACCAAATGGTAGCGAAGGCCCTTTGTGTGTAAATTATGTAAACAAGTCTACCTGTCAGAGTGGAAACCAAAAAGGAATTTCTAAATTGATTTCTGTTAGCCGTAAGTATAATGTGAGTAAAGTTATCGAAATACCATATGTTTTGTAGATCCGTTTGTATTTGTATGTATGAAAGATTGATTTTTATATTGGTTAACTGTTTTAATTTTTCGAATTTCCCAATTTGCTAAGCCACTCTATTTTTTGTAATTTTTATTATCTTTTATTTCTTTAAAGTATACGCCTAAATTTACGTGCATACATCTCTGAAAGTTTTTGTCCGACCATAATTTTATTCTTGTTTCATCGTTATATCGTATCACATTTTCCTGCATTACACGTTCCAACTATCTGTCAGAACAATAAAATTTCCTAACCAAAACGAAAAGAAATACAGCAAGTGAATACGCTACGATTTTCATACTTATCGCTCTCTGCTTTGGGCAGCTAACTCTCCTTCCGTTAATTTACATTCAGATCGCGGTGTTCGTATTTCCTGGTGGTAATGTAGCGCGTTTTTGTTTGGAGCTGTGCACTCGATTATGGCTTAAAAAGCCGAAAGTAGTCCTGAATCGAAGTCGAAGACTAAACTTACAAAATATTAGCGGAAATTTCCACATTCAGTTAAAATGAAACATTTTGCTTTTACTAAATGGAATTCCCGATTTTGTTTCTCTTTCTCCAACATTCATTTTCTATATACCCTCTTTTGATTTAAATTAATATTTTACGGGGAATAGCAGCTGCAGATAGTGCTGAACAGCTACAGTGAATGCTGTCGTCTAACTAGCGTCAGGACGTTGAGAGAATGCGAGGAATGAAATCCAAGAGCGTAGTCCTACTTTCCTAATCCTCGCTGCCTAGTATCCACATCCCAAATGTCGAGCTGGCCTGGACTAGGGCAACTGAGTGGCGTACCCACCACTGCGGTTGCCACTCTTCAGTTCTGCAAGGTTCTGCGTAGTGTCGAGCGCCCACGTCTCTGTCCTAGCGGCAGCCAACTGCAGCTTACACAGCACCTTGCGACAGCCCCTGTTTCCCTGGTGGTTGTTAAGCCGTTCCGCCAAGTAATACTGCCACGTAACAGGAAAAAAGGATAAAAAAGTGTCCAGAAGCTGCATGTCGGAAAGAACGCATTTTCCGCGGGAGAGGTTTCTGCTGTTTCTGTAACTACTGACGACGGATTTTCCCACTCGTGAACTGGAGGTACGTTTCGGGCACACTGCGTACCTTGTGCACACCAGGAGTTACCTCGTGTAGTAAGGCGTAATCGTAATGTAGGGAACAAGTGGCAAGGAGAGGTACTGGTTACAAATATCTAAGGCTGCCAAAATAGTTTCATTGCTATAGTGTCACTGCTGTTGTTCTTTAAATAATCTGACAAGCAATGGTATCCTGGAAAAACCGGAAAACAAAAAACACAGGTGCTTCAAACATTCTGTTGGGATATGATATGACAAATATGTAGTGCGGAGCTTGACTCCGTTTTTTTTTTTCGTATGCAACAGCAGAGGACCGCTGATTCACAATGCATATAAGATGCGTAAGACTTATTTCATGAAATTATCCGCGAACTTCTAGCGTATCAGAAGGGACGTAGGAAAACCATTTTCTGCTCTACGTACATCCCCATGTTTAAGAGAACAGCACTTGTGCAAACAAGTAAACAATCTAAAAGCTTGATACCTCGAAGAAACTCGGCGTAAAAGTCGCGTATGACGGTGTTTACAACTCAATACTCGATTCCAGACGTCTGGTCATTCAGTTTCAGCACATTTCTCGGCTATGTATGACAAACTTTTCCGCTAATATTCACAAGCGTTATGCAGGGATTAACGGGATAAGTGGAGGACGGTGTACTCTGGACAACATTACATTAGTATTTACTTCGTTTGTATACTGTAACTGTAGCTATTACGAGTAGTACATTTTTAGATTGGTTAGTGGCAAGAGAAAGCCGTTAATGATTATTTTTCCCTGGGCAGCAGATCAGGTTTTGAAGTGTAGACACGTGGACGAAGGACAAGCGTATTCTATTCGTGGGGCAGTTTTAGCCATGCAGAAAACATGAGGTCGTAAATTCTGCGACGTGTTTGTGCAAAGACTCTTCCATGGACAGAGAAAACAACCAGCACGCTCATTTGTGTGTATATATATATTAAGGTATCACAAACAAAAATATCTGAATTTACAGCAGTTACATCCTGCATAATTGTTCGTTTTTTCAAGAGCTTCCGAGTGTTATTTAAAAATAGGCACTGAGAAATAATAAAAGTATATTTGATTCAATATCTCGAATCCAGAACATTTGCAACAAAATTACGTGATCCTCTGGACACTATCATTTGCCAGAAATGACATACAGGTATCTTCGAACCGTTAACGAAATGAAAGGGATGTTACCTACCACGCATTATTTTAACGTTCAGATATCTTAATAGCCCCTGAAACATTGTTACATCGTTTCACAGTTAGCAAGAAGCCACATTACTACAATTTTATTTGCAATCAAATCTAGGTTTCCTAGAAATCTTTATAGAGCACACACGTCAATGCACCCACCCTCAATAAACATACAGTAGAGTATCAGTCAATTATCCGAAAAACAACTAGGGATGCAGGGGTTGGGGGAAGGGGTGTGTTTGGATAATTGACCTCTCGCATAACCGATCAATTCTGAAAAATATTGTATCTTGATCATAGGAATATGAAACAAGGAAGCACAGAATTAAACGCAGAATTGAAAGTATATATTTTGTATCACACATCTTACGAAGCCGAGAACGGCCTACACATCTTAATTTGAAATGTTCAAAATGGTTATTGAAGTAAGCCATAAGTAACAAAATATGACAGATTTAAGTATTAGTGAGTTTCACGTTGTTTGTGCCTATTACTTGAAACACCTCCAGAATCGTTCTCGCCACTGGGTGGGTATCAGGAAGAACACAAATTCTGGATACTATATTTAAATGTGAGCGTCATAAGATGCTTATTTTTATTTCAGCTCGCTAATAAGGCCTACCAGTAGAGCAGAAATTGGTGAAATCTACCTTATAATAAAGGTAATAGTTGTGACGATCACAGTACAGACATGGTCCGGATTAAGGCATAAGAACGTTACCGAACAAGTGGGAAGGCTTCCACTGTAAAATAGCATTTAATATAGATATGAGATGTGACTAAATGTGATTAAACCGCCAAGTAACGGTATATTTTGTTAAGAAATGGTATTAATTTCCATAAGACATAAAGTGTCACTGGACAATTTCATTTCCATATGTGCTGCCTTAGTTCAGCCAGTGAACTGTTTGGAGACTGTAGAGAAGGACAACTCTTCAGAATTTCACATGCGTGCCCATCAGTTTTATTTCTAAAAGCGTTATAATCAGTCACTGTATGGACGAATCTGTCGCTCAGACAGCAGTAGTAACCAGGCGATGTTCTATAGGGGCCGTCGCAATTTGCTGTGTCTGGACTACGAACTGTTTTTGTGTGCTATACTCACATGGTGGTACTTGTCGTTATATGTATACATGTTGATATTGATCGAAATAAATCTACTAATCAAACTGTGTAAGATAATTAATTCTTTTTCTGACTGTTCCTCGCAAAAGTATAATCCATTCAACACCACCTCATTTTATTAATGTAACTTAGATGGTTATGCCAATTCTTGTACAACGTATTTGTAACAGTAGTATTAGTAGCATGAGATTAGTATGTAGAATTCCTTCCGCTAGTGCTAAGCTCAAATTGATGACAACTCCATCAAGAATCGGAAGGGAAGATTGTACAAATGATAAAAGAACACTGACATTTAGAATCAAGAATGACATTTTATTTGCTTGTTTATCACCCAGTACCCACATAGATTCACACCGAAGCACAATAAAGGGCGTTCCGAAACTTTCCATGCGGACTGTGGATATGTGAATGTCAGTACACAGTCCCAATCAGTGACACAGGCTCAACAGCTTACATCAGCTCCACAACAAAACGTTCCCTAACACTACAAGCTGACTTCGGAAACCATATTACATTCCTTACCGAAATATATTTGTTTTGATGTGCTTGTTGTAATTATTTTGAATGAAAACACGTTTTATTTAGCTTAACCATCTGATTAGTCGACAGTGCTTCCCTTTCAAAGTACAACTTGTAGATAAGCCTTCCAACATACATGCCAGAGATATGATTTCCCTAGCAGACGGGTGCATTGATAGTCTTCGTGGCAAGCGAGGGACTCACAGTCCACGTCCTTGTTGTGAAAAATGTTCCCAACATACGGCTTTCATTACTTACGGAATAGTGTTAAATTACTGTTTAGAAAACATTCTGCTAATTATTTAGCGGGAGACGTCTCACAAATGATTTTAAATCCCCAGACATACACAGGATGTTCTTTCTCAGGGTACTCAAGCGAATTTTCTCTGGTGTTTGCAGTTTCGTTAATTCAACGTGTAGATGGAGTCAGTGCTGCCACGTCTTTCATGCGACGCTCAGTGTCTACGGAGAGCGTCGGTTTGTTTTCCATAACACAGAAAACGATATTTAAAGCGGAATTTATAATTGTCTTTTCGATAGCACGATACAAAGTTCGTCTAGTGCGGTATTCGCTTCATCGATATGTACTAACAGCGGTAATAAAACACTAAAAATAACAAGTACTCCAGCAACGAATGAGCAGCGTGGCTGCGTGGTGCTAGCAGTCAGCGCGGGCCACGGCGGTGCTGTCGCCAGTGGAGTGCCGCTTGTTCAGCGTGTTTAGTATTCCTGTGAATACATACTGCCAATAAGGAATACCGCACTATCGTCATTTGGGACATCTCCATGAAATGGGCAAAAAATATTCTGCTTTAAAAATCATAATGTTTGTAACGGGAAAGAAATTAACGCTTTCCATCGACACTGAAAGATGTGATGAGCAACATAAGTATGGCTTGGCTCCAACTATAAATTGGAAAAAAGTATATAAATACATAAATAAATAAAATAAAAATAAAAATAAGAAAAATAAATAAAAAGAAGGGAATTGCAAGTATCTGCTGAAACAACATGGGAAACCCCTATTTTAAAACATTTCAAGAAAGCTTTCATAGTGACAAGTCTGAAATGCAGACATATATAATAGTACTTCATATTATTTCTCAAAGTAAGAAAGAGTCATCATTAAAACAATATGCAGAACGTTAAAATGAATGTGAAACAGTCCTGCCTGTAGATTAAACATTAACTTAGTTAAAAAGTAAAGAGGGAAACTGTTATTGAAACATACTGAGGAATGAAACACATGATTTTTTTTTTCGAGCGAAACGTACCCATAATTGTGAGTGAGAATAAAAATTATTTGTCCGGACAAAATTTAAGTACAAAAATTAAGAAGGTATGATGTGGGAATCCGACATTGTGATTACATCCTTCACTATCAACGTTTTACTATTTACTTTTTAACAAGCAAGTTTTTCCGAAACCTATACGCAGAGTGAGAAAAAGTTATTAACTTCACTCATCAAACATCCATTGGACTTAGCGGCACAGGCGCCAACGCACAAGGAAATGGGACTTAGGTGTGAGATGTCTTTAGTTCTTATTGCGTAGTTTGTAAGCGACAGTTGGGAGGGCTGGGAGAATCTTGCTGTGAGCAATGAATAACTTGTTGATGGTAAGGACTAATGGCAAGATGAATCGCTCTATTTACTATATGGCCCATCACATACTTTTTCTTGATCCCCTATCACCACATGCGACTGCAGTGGGCACCCTTTCACTACACACCCCAGTGTCAATGAAGTCGAAATTGGTGAAGTTTGTACCTCATCCTATGAGGGAAACTGATTTCAATATCGGTCAGGTGTGAATATCTCTGTGCAGGGCTACTGACGTCTCGCACTGGTCCTCCATATTGTCCAACGCTCTCCACCGATCGAATAACTTGATTTCTCGGTCTTGTCAAGTTGGAGAGCTTTCCATAAATTGCCCATCTGTTAATCTTTGTAGGCTGGCAGTTTTGGTTGGTGTGATATTCCATATTGCTTCGTAGTAATAGAGTAAAAATATTAATAATGCGAATATGAAAGGAAACACCTGTGATCAGTCCTCAACACTTCATCTACCATATGGAACAACACTACGTATTCATACCAGTCAGGACAAAAAGAACTGCATTTAGCACATAGAAAATTAGATTACTAAGACAAAAAATACACAAAAAATATGGATACATATTCCTAATCAAACTATCATATGCAAGAACACTCTACTCTTTTTCGTCAGTCATACATAAAAAGTGTACACTACCTCATGTTATATTTCTTACATTATGTCTGACATTCACATACTGAATTAATGTAAACATATCATGACTGTTCACAAACAGAAAAATCTAAACTCATGAAAATGATCCCAAACGGAACATGTGGAAGATCCCTGGCTACACCAAGAAAGACTGCTAAATAATAAATTGGTGAAAAATAGAATTTTTCATACTGGGACTGTAACATTAGAAAATGTAATACTCCCACAGTTTCTCGCACTGACATCTGCTCTCGACTCAGTTAAAACCCGTGAAGTTGGTATCTTATTCTTCTCCATTTGGGCTCTATGTATCTTACATGTAGAGTCACATGAATTGAAACATGAGACAGTACGTGACGAAACTCTCCTCTTAAAATCACCAGCTCTCAGACACATTAAAATCCCATTGCATTGGTGCCACCACACTAAATAAAATCAGGCGATTCCTCACATACATCCAGAAATGGAAACGAATACATATTGAAACATTAGCACTTGAAAGTATTCACAAAGTTACACTCATCTCTACAAAAATTGTCACAGCAGTAGCGAATTCACCTCTCCTAACTAAATCATTACTTGCTCGATTATTATTGACTGATTTTCAGTAATGTCCTGACAGGTTCCACATCTTGTATGTTCTGTTACTCTTCCATTATTTCAACAGTTAAATCACACTGCACATTTACTGTAAATAATTCTGCCTCAAATCCTTCCTCAAGCTCTCATCAAATACTGTATGGTCAGCAGCAGTGGAGAGCGTTGGACAATATGGAGGACCAGTGCGACACGTCAGTAGTCCTGCACAGAGATATTCACATCTGACCGATATTTAAATCAGTTTCCCTCATAGGATGAGGTACAAACATCACCAATTTCGGCTTCATTGACACTGGGGTGTGTAGTGAAAGGGTGCCCACTGGAGTCGCATGTGGTGATAGGGGATCAAGAAAAAGTATGTGATGGGCCATATAGTAAATAGAGCGATTCATCTTGCCATTAGTCCTTATCATCAACAACTTACTCATTGCTCACAGCCAGAAACACTTCCTGAAAAGCTGTAACCTTCTACTTCAGTCTACTCCTTTAATTAATAAGCCTTATTTATTATGGTTTTATGCTCCCCTTATCAATTCGTTAACATTAGTGTCCATCTATCCACACTTTCCTCCTAACACATTGTAATAAGCCTTCTTCTGCCTATTATTAGATTCCACTTTGTTTCTTTCTCTTTTAAAATTAGTGTCAAATTGGAAATTCCGTTCTTCAGGGAATTGTATGTATTTGTTCCCATACTTACTTTACTTTTTCGTGTCCGGAAACTACAATTTGTTTGCCCAGTGTTGGGCAATGTCCAATGCTTCTTCTTTAGCCAGCCATAGATCGTCGAGGGTGCATCTGTGGAGGCAGGCAGGACATTGTAGATGTTCCATGTCCTGTCGAGTGCCGCAGTCGCATTTGTCGTCATTTTCGTCCAACAAACCCCATTCGATCAGATTAGATTTCACAGGAGCCACCCCAGTTCTGATGCGGTTAAGCATTCTCCAGGTTTTCCAATCACCAGAAACGCCGCTTGGTGGGTCCTCTCTTAGTGGATAGTAGATGGGGGGCTCATCTAAGGCGCAACTTAGGAAACGGCGTCTGGATTTGAGTCTGCTGGGGCCACACTCTAGGCCAAATATTGAGTGACGGGCATCAAAGATTTGTTTTAGCTTCTCGGTATGTTCATGGGATTTCCTACGTGAGTCAGGGTTTGTGAAACCTGCGGCCCTGTAAAGATTTTCTATGGGGGTTGGTTTCACGCAGCCTGTCACTATCCTGCATGTTTCATTCAAGCTAATATCTACTTTTTTTGCGTGGGCGGATCTGCACCATACCGGGCAGGCATATTAGGCGCTTGAGAAGCACAAAGCTTGAGCTGAAGTTCTGACCACGATAGGTTTGGAACCCCATTTGCTATTGGACAGCTTTCTTATGAGGGAATTTCGTGCTTCTACTTTTTTGCGTGTTTTTTCGCAATGATGTTTGTATGTCAATGTTCTGTGCAGCACGACGCCAAGGTAGGTGGGAGTATCTGTGTGTTCTAGTAATGTCCCATCCCAGGTAACATTGAGCCTGTACTTTGCCTGCCTCGAGTTCAGATGAATGCAGGGATTTTGGAGGGATTGGGTGTTAGAGAATTCTTTTTGTAGTAGCTTGACATTGTAGAAAGGGCGGTTTCTAGTTTCTCCTCGGTGGTTTCAAACCTGTTGCCTTGAACTGTTATTGCCAGGTCGTCTGCATATACAAAAGTTTTGGTTTTGTCTGGAGTTGGTTGGTCATTTGTATATATGTTGAATAGGATTGGTGCCAACACGCTCCCTTGGGCGAGCCCATTTTTCTGATTCCGCCATCGACTCTTTTTCCCCTCAAGGATTACGAAGAACTGTCTATTTTGGAGCAGGGATTCGATTATCTTGACTGACTGGTAGTCTTTCAGGGTCTCGTAGATTTTATGCAGTAGTGTCCGGTGATCTACTGTATCATAGGCGGAACTTAGGTCGACTAGTGCCAGCCCGGTGATTAGTTTATTCTCAAACCCATCCTCGATATGTTCCGTCAATGCCAGAATTTGACTGGCACAGGACTTTCCAGGTCTAAAACCTGCTTGGTGTGGAATTAGCTTCGAGTCAAACGATCTTCTCTATTCTGTTGAGGATCAATCTTTCATAGAGCTTCAACAGGTGGCACAGAAGGGTTATAGGTCGATAGCTCTTCGGAGACTCTGGGTCCTTCCCGGGTTTAAGGAGAGCCACCACCTTTGACTTCCTCCACAGTTTCGGGATTTGAAAGGTTTCACGGCACACGGTAAAAAGTCCAAGCATCCAGTCCCGGGCGCCAAAGCCGAAGTTTTTAATCTGTTCCACGCAAATATCATCAAACCCAGCGGCTTTCCCATTCTTCATGGTATTTATTCCTTTGTTCAACTCTCTCAACGTAAATGGTTTCTGGAAGTTGGTGTTTTCCGTTGGCAGTAGGCGTGTGATTTTAGTTTGCTGACGTTTGGAGTTGAACTTGCCATTTAGAAGGAATTGGTCGCCCACCTGGTTTGGAGTTACGTTGGCCGAGGCCTTCCTCAACCTTGGGTCACCATCCAGTTTCTTAATCGGGTTCCTGGCTATTTTGTTTCTGTGGGACATATCTATTCTTTCTAGGGTTGCTATCCACTTCTTCTCGCGTGCCTCGATGAGTGCTAACATTAAAGCTGTGCCGCAGATGATGGTTTCGTCGCTGAATGGGTCTTCCGCGAACAATACTACATACTTCTCCAGGATGTCCTTTGAGGCATTTGAGAACCCTGGGATATACTGTTGTCTGCAGCCCCTAGGAATACAGCGCCTAGATACCTTTCTAAAAGTCTCAACAAAGATAAGACAATTATTTGGTGTTGGGTTCAGACGGGCTAATTCCTCATCCAGCGCTTGGGAACATTCTGACCACCTAGCCTTTTTAAAGTGGAATCTCCTACGGAAAAGTATTTTGGTTGTTTTGATTGTTGAGTAGACTTGGATTCCAATATGTCGATGTTGTGTCTTTGGGATTGCATCATATACTCTTTTGCAGCAAGTGTCGTAGATGCTCCGGCTGACGAAGCAAATATCAGGATTGTAACCTCGCTTCCAAATTTTGCTGTTGAAGGAGCAGGAGAGCTTGGGGTCGTGCAGAAGTGAGAGGTTATTTGCCTCAGCCCATTGTTCTAGCAGCTGACCATTGGCGTCTGTCTCGTCATAGCCCCATGTGGTGCTGTGGCTGTTAAAGTCACCCACAACGAAGTGTGTCCTTTGGTTGTTGAAGATCTCTGGCGTCGAAATGTGTAAGTTCTGGCCAGGAGGTTTATATACGGAGCATATTATAAATGATCCACTCTCTATTGCTAACACTTCAATGTTGTTAATGGTTGTCTTACTCGTGGAAGAGAGCAGCATCTCGGATCTGGTAAATATTGCGCTCCCATACCTTCTGTGAGGGGCTTCTACTGCCAAGCGCATTCCTTTGATATTGGGTCTGCTTGCTGTTTCACCTCTATGCTTTTCCTGCAGGCACAGTGCGTCCCACTTTTCTGACTGGCATAGTTGCGATATCACATCCTCTTTATTCTTGGTGATTCCCTCGAAGTTCAGGCTGACAATCGTCAGGGTTGGTCCTGAAGAGGACCTGTTTTTGTTTTTGGCTTTTGATTGCATTGTTCCCATAATTCATTAGTAATAGCCTCCATTTGCTTTATTCATCCATCAGCGTCAGTCTTAATTTTCTCAGTATTAGCTCTTAATTTTTCACTACTCTTTTATAAACAGCCTCTTTCCCCATCAATGCGTTCAATGTAATCTCAACTCACTTTTGGTAGCGACACACCCATAAGCGAAAAGTGGCTATCGTCCAGGTACTCGAACACTCTACATTTCCACACAAGAGAGTTACAATAACTACAGATGATTTTCACTACACGTTCACACAAAGGAATTGAATAATAAATCATCAAATCACTTGTATTAAGCACAAGCAATAAATGGAGGAAAGAGAACCACTTGCATGAATATCAAAAGCTCAGATGGAAACCCAGTTCTAAGCAAAGAAGGGAAAGCAGAAAGGTGGAAGGAGTATATAGAGGGTCTATACAGGGGCGATGTTCTTGACGACAATATTACGGAAATGGAAGAGGAGATAGGTGAAGATGAAATGTGAGATATGATGCTGCATGAAGAGTTTGACAAAGCACTGAAAAACCTAAGTCGAAACAAGGCCCCGGGAGTAGACAACATTCCATTAGAACTACTGACAGCCTTGGGAGAGCCAGTCCTGCCAAAACTAAACCATCTGGTGAGCAATATGTATGAGACAGGCGAAATTCCCTCAGTCTTCAAGAAGAATACAATACTTCCAATCCCAAAGAAAGCAGGTGTTGACAGATGTGAAAATTACCGACCAATCATTTTAATAAGTCACAGCTGCAAAATACTAACGCGAATTCTTTACTGGCGAATGGAAAAACTGGTAGAAACCGACCTCGGGGAATATCAGTTTGGATTCCGTAGAAATGTTGGAACACCTGAGGCAATACTGACCCTACGACTTATCTTAGAAGATACATTAAGGAAAGGCAAACCTACGTTTCTAGCATTTGTAGACTTAGAGAAAGTTTTTGACAATGTTGGCTGGAATACTCTCTTTCAAATTCTGAAGATGGCAGGGGTAAAATACAGGGAGCGAAAGGCTATTTACAATTTGTACAGAAAAGCAGATGGCAGTTATAAGAGTCGAGGGACATTAAAGGGAAGCAGTGGTTGGGAAGGGAGTGAGACAGGGTTGCAGCTTCTGCCCGATGCTATTCAATCTGTATATTGAGCAAGCAGTAAAGGAAACAAAAGAAACGTTCGGAGTAGGTATTAAAATCCATGGAGAAGAAATAAAAACTTTGAGGTTCGCCGATGACATTGTAATTCTGTCAGAGACAGCAAAGGACTTGGAATAGCAGTTGAACGGAATGGACAGTGTCTTGGAAGGAGGGTATAAGATGAACATCAACAAAAGCAAAACGAGGATAATGGAATGTAGTCGAATTAAGTCGGGTGATGCTGAGGGAATTAGATTAGGAAATGAGACACTTAAAGTAGTAAAGGAGTTTTGCTATTTGGGGAGCAAAATAACTGATGATGGTCGAAGTAGAGAGGATATAAAGTGTAGACTGGCAATGGCAAGGAAAGCGTTTCTGAAGAAGAGGAAGTTGTTAACATCGAGTATAGATTTAAGTGTCAGGAAGTTGTTTCTGAAAGAATTTGTATGGAGTGTAGCCATGTATGGAACATGGACGTTAAATAGTTTAGACAAGAAGAGAATAGAAGCTTTCTAAATGTGGTGCTACAGAAGAATGCTGAAGATTAGATGGGTATATCACATAACTAATGAGAAGGTATTGAATAGGATTGGGGAGAAGAGACGTTTGTGGCACAACTTGACTAGAAGAAGGGATCGGTTGGTAGGACACGTTCTGAGACATCAAGGGATCACCAATTTAGTATTGGAGGGCAGCGTGGAGGGTAAAAATCGTAGAGGGAGACCAAGATGTGAATACACTAAGCAGATTCAGAAGGATGTAGGTTGCAGTAGGTACTGGGAGATGAAGAAGCTTGCACAGGATAGAGTAGGGTGGAGAGCTGCATCGAACCAATCTCAGGACTGAAGAACACAACAACAACAACACAATAAATGGTCAGTATTTTCAGACTAATAAACACAAAAAGTCAAGTCACACCCAAGAGTATCTCATACTTCATCGGGCTACAATATTTTTCAGATTTTCTTTTCCAAGGGTAGATAAATCAAGCAAAATTACTAGCATGTATATGTGTGAGAAAGAATACACACACCGTCGTACCGATTCTCACACGAGATCAACAAGGGTGGGGACGGAGGTGCTTGACCACTTGCTGTACGCTATCAAGACCTGCAGTTTCTTTCCGATATAAATCGTGACTGTGGAACTGACATTCAAAACTTGGCGCACAGTTCACTTAAATCAGCTGTCAAAATGCCACCTGTTACAGCAAAACACATGAACTCTGAAAGTGAACTTTATTAAAACAACCAGTTGCTAACGGACAGACTGCGTACCTACATGAACAGTCAACAGTACACACATAGTTCCAGTTAACTGTGTATGAAATTGTCAAATACAAATCATAGACAAGGATTAGCATCACATTCACAGCTATTTCACGCAATCTCAAGTGAAGAAAAGGTAAGTTGCAACTAGACTTACATATTCAGTTCCATAAACAAATCGTAAACCTCCGCATCAAGAGAATAAAATAACAGCCGAATGCAAAATAAAAAATTGTATTCTTTATAGAATGGTATAAGATATTATACAGCATCAACAGAAACTCGAAAACGAGTAAGATGCGTCAAAAAATCACAATTATCTGCGTGTGTATTATTACAGTATCACTACACAATCGTGATAAATTCAACAAGTTTCTCAACTTTCCTAGCAATACATCTTCACAAGGTTATGGAGACGCCTGATGTTAATGACACATAAAACTGAAATTTCACCGTATTATTAAACACACAACCCACCGTCAACTAAAGAACGTATTACATCTATCACACATAAGATCACTCACAAAAGGCAGAAAACGAAAATTGTGTATCAAAGAACTATATTCAGTCTTAACACTATCTTGTACAAGTGTAACACTCCCCCTAATGAATTTCCATTAGTTATAGGAAAACAACATGTATATCAAGGCAAGTGCAGTTAGATAAGTATGTTGTACCTTATTCAAAGCATTAAAAAAAATAATGAAGCGTGATTGACATGGCCACTTGAAATTCAAGACACATCAAAAAAATTCAGGCACTTAAGCTCCAATGAATGAAAGCAATACGAAATATGAAAAAAATATGTTAATGCTCTCAATTGCGAAGCCACACATCACAGTATTTGCACACAAACAATGCAATATCCACCCAACTGAAATTCAGAGCTAACATTCACAATTTATTGAGTAATTTCAGCCTGAATGTAGCATGCCAAAGACATAGCTTTCATGGTGTCACCATTATACACAAAATAATATAGTTAAAAGCAAGATTAATAGATGCAGACAACCTTCCCAGTTAACTAGCAGCACCAGAACACCACAAAGCACCAGTTAACGGTATCACACCTACTAAAATTCACTCTCCTTACATCTTTCTCAGTTATCGTTATCTGAATGAAACAATGGTTTACACTGACATATAACTGTGTATTAAAACAGAAAACCGTAGAATCACCAAACAATAAAATAAACTCTATAGTTTGCATAAGAAAATTGTAGCTATTAAAGATACATAATATATTCTTATAAAATAATTACTTCTGCTGAATCTCATCAAAATATTCCGCACAACTGTACAGAAGTCTTCTCACCAGTTAACTGAAATTAATATAGAAACAAAATGAACGAAGTACAACTTCAACAGATAATCACGCTTTCTATTAAAACTATCTGCAACGTGCCTTAGCAACTCAAGCTCCCAGTACTGCTTTTATAGCAATTTGAAACCCCACACCATGAAATTTTCCTCGAGTTTATCTATATGAATAGTTGCAGCATAAATAATGTTGCCGACAACACACATCTTTCAGCTGATTTTCAAAGGAAGATTTGAAATACATTAATGTAAAAATGAAATTACAATTAAGCTGAATTTTATTCCTCTCAGAAGATTCACAGAAAAGAAATCTTGGAACTAATGCCAGATGAGAGGTTAATGCTACTTATTAGACTTTAACTCGAGTGCATAGGAGCTATGACTTTGGTACTAATACCCTGAAAGTATCCCATTTCTTGTACAAAATTATGACCCATGAATGAAAAAAAAGCGCGATCTGACTGTTCTTAATGAAGTAGAATACATAGAAGAAAATATGCTGTCTACTGAAAACAGTTTATAATCCTATTAACTCTGCTTAAGGTAATTTGATTTCGATAAGCTGTCACACTAAATCTGACCACTGAATTGGACACCGACATTAATAAGGGAGTGAGCATAAAGTAAGATCGAGGAAAGGAGGAAAATAATTAACTAAGAACTTCAGGTTAATTCCAGTTATTCAATATATGATCACCAGGGTTCAAGAACAGTACATGCATATGTCCCCCAAAAAACCACATGGAAACACAATGCCATAAGATAAAAAAATAAATAAAAAATTCCGTACGCCTCCATTCACCGTAATACTCTTAACTGAGTGAGGAAGTAAAATAGAAAGTGATTAATACCTGTAGATGGCTCGAATGAAAGTAGATGCTAAGGTTAAAAACATCAGGCAAAAACATTTTTACAAAGTGAAAACAAAAATCATGTAATAAAGAATTACCTCAAAGCAACATTAACAAGCAACTCTCTCCCCATGAGTACTGCATACTGTAGCTTAGGAATGCGTATCTCAGCAAAGCAAAACACAACAACGTACCAACGGAATAAATACAATGATGCTGGTTGCTGTGGGTGACGAACACGCAGAGAAGCAGAAAAAAAGCAAGCGCTTGCCCTGTGGCCTTATTGGAACTGAACAGGTATAGCCTAGTCACCTGATTAGTGGACACGGCTCTGTTCTCAAAGTATAACTTGCAGATATGTTAACCATGCAACCAGAGATGTGACTTCTCACGAAAACAAGGACTTTGAAGACATAGACCTTTTGGATCGTTTAGTGAATGAATCGGTACACTGGGAAGCCCTGCTTCTCCTGTTACAGGGCTCTTACATTCTTCTGAAGCTGGTACCTTATAATGTGTGTTCGTAAATTCTCTTACCATTTCTGTCCCACCTTTTGAAGATTTTAATTTTCTCGTAGGTAATATAAAAGAATGATCACAGCAGAGGGAAGAAGAGCTGTTGCTGCTGACCAAGTACATCTGCGACTACCTGAATACATTTCCTAGGAGATGGAATGTTAATGCCTTGTCAAGCCTCTGGGCTCCCCGCTCGCCTTATGTGACCCCAGCGAAGTTTTTCACCTGGGGTATCAGATTCGAGGTGTGTCAAGTGAAAGTCAGTAATCTTCAGAAACTGTAAAACCGCAATCCACTGGAGTCACATAAACCGAGCGCATAGCCCAAAGCCTTGGTGACGAACAGTAAGTCCATCTGCTAGGGAACGTGGCACCCAGGTAGTCAGTTAGGACCAACAGCTGCTCTTCCTTCTACTGTGTACATTCCTTTACATTTCCTTCAAAACAGACAAAATGTTTACCTATGAGACTTAGATGGTACGGGACTTTACAAACACCCCGAATAAAGGGAGGGCAAATGAAAACGAGACATACGGAAAATAAGATAGTAAACTGATTGTCATTTCTAAAGTAATTGTCATAAAAGTTAATATATTTATCCGGCTGTGAGACAAATGGAAAAAAAAATAAACTGATTATTGTTTCAAAAGTAATTGTCATAAAGTTTAATACATTGACGCACCTGTGAGGCATGACTATCAATGGCTTCATAAAAAAATGTTTGCGGTTGCCTACTGAATCATGAATGTAACCAGGTGTGAAGCACTTCCAGCGAAGCAAATCTACGGCTACAGATATCTTACTTCAGGGTTTCAGAAATATACCTGGTGACCTAAACGTCAGTATAAATTTGAAAACTGAATAAATCACGGAATAATGTAGATAGTTGTTGTTGTGGTCTTCAGTCCTGAGACTGGTTTGATGCAGCTCTCCATGCTACTTTATCCTGTGCAAGTTTCTTCATCTCCCAGTACCTACTGCAGCCTACATCCTTCTGAATCTGCTTGTGTATTCATCTCTTGGTCTCCCTCTACGATTTTTACCTTCCACGCTGCCCTCCAGTACTAAGTTGGTGATCCCTTGATGCCTCAGAACGTGTCCTACCAACCGATCCCCTCTTCAAGTCACGTTGCGGCACAAACTCCTCTTCTCCCCAATTCTGTTCAATACCTCATCATTAGTTATGTGATCTACCCATCTAATCTTCAGCATTCTTCTGTAGCACAACATTTCGAAAGCTTCTATTCTCTTCTTCTCTAAACTATTTATCGTCCATGTTTCACTTCCATACATGGCTACACTGCATAGAAATACTTTCAGAAACGACTTCCTGACACTTAAATCTATACTCGATGTTAACAACTTCCTCTTCTTCAGAAACGCTTTCATTGCCATTGCCAGTCTACATTTTATATCTTCTCTACTTCGACCATCGTCAGTTATTTTGCTCCCCAAATAGCAAAACTCCTTTACTACTTTAAGTGTCTCATTTCCTAATCTAATTCCCTCAGCATCACTTGACTTAATTCGAGTACACTCCATTATCCTCGTTTTGCTTTTGTTGATGTTCATCTTATACCCTCCTTTCAAGACACTGTCCATTCCGTTCAACTGCTCTTCCAAGTCCTTTGATGTCTCTGACAGAATTACAATGTCATCGGCGAACCTCAAAGTTTTTTTTTTCTTCTCCATGGATTTTAATACCTACTCCGAACTTTTCTTTTGTTTCCTTTACTGCTTGCTCAATATACAGATTGAATAGCATTGGGGAGAGGCTGCAACCCTGTCTCACTCCCTTCCCAACCACTGCTTCCCTTTCATGTTCCTCGACTCTTATAACTGCCATCTGCTTTTCTGTACAAATTGTAAATAGCCTTTCGCTCCTGTATTTTACCCCTGACACCTTCAGAACTGGAAAGAGGGTATTCCAGTCAACATTGTCAAAAGCTTTCTCTAAGTCTACAAATGCTAGAAACGTAGGTTTGCCTTTCCTTAATGTATCTTCTAAGATAAGTCGTAGGGTCAGTATTGCCTCAGGTGTTCCAACATTTCTACGGAATCCAAACTGATCTTCCCCGAGGCCGGCTTCTACCAGTTTTTCCATTCGTCGGCACAGAATTCGCGTTAGTATTTTGCAGTTGTGACCTATTAAACTTATAGTTCGGCAATTTTCACAGCTGTCAACACCTGATTTCTTTGGGATTGGAATTGTTATATTCTTCTTGAAGACTGAGGAAATTTCGCCTGTCTCATACATCTTGCTCGCCAGATGGTAGAGTTTGGTCAGGAGTGGCTCTCCCAAGGCTGTCAGTAGTTCTAATGGAATGTTGTCTACTCCCGGGGCCTTGTTTCGACTTAGGTCTTTCAGTGCTCTGTCAAACTCTTCACGCAGTATCATATCTCCCATTGCATCTTCATCTACCTCCTCTTCCATTTCCATAATATTGTCCTCAAGGTTCTCTTTTCTCCAAAGGTCTCTTTAATTTTCCTGTAGGCAGTATCTATCTTACCCCTCGTGACATAAGCCTCTACATCCTTACATGTAGATAGAGAGGTACAAATAAACACACATGCTTGTAATGACATGTGCTTTATTAGAACCAAAAAAATACAAAAGTTCAAAAAATGTCCAACAGATGGCGCTTCATCTGATCAGAATAGCAATAATTAGCATAACAAAGTAAGACAAAGCAAAGATGATATTCTTTACAGGAAATGCTCAATATGTCCACCATCATTCCTCAACAACAGCTGTAGTCGAGGAATAATGTTGTGAACAGCACTGTAAAGCATGTCCGGAATTATGGTGAGGCATTGGCGTCGGATGTTGTCTTTCAGTATCTCTTGAGATGTCGGTCGATCACTATACACTTGCGACTTCAGGTAACCCCAAAGCCAATAATCGCACGGACTGAGGTCTGGGGACCTGGGAGGCCAAGCATGACGAAAGTGGCTGCTGAGCAAACGATCATCACCAAACGAAGCGCGCAAGAGATCTTTCACTCGTCTAGCGATGTGGGGTGGAGCGCCATCCTCCATTTACATCGTACGTTCCAGCAGGTGTTCATCAGCCAGGCTGGGGATGATGTGATTTTGTAACATATCGGCGTACCTCTCACCCGTCACGGTAGCAGTTACAAAACCAGAATCACGCATTTCCTCGAAGAAAAAAGGCCCGATAACGGTAGATGTGGTAAATCCAACCCATACCGTGACTCTCGTCGTGCAATGGAGTTTCCACGACAGTTCTAGGATTTTCGGTAGCCCAAGTTCTGCAGTTGTGGGCATTGCAGACCCTCGGATCGTGATATGAGCTTCGTCGGTCCACAACACGTTACTCAACCAATCGTCATCTTCCGCCATCTTTTGAAACGCCCACACTGCAAATGCCCTCCGCTTCCCTAAATCTCCAGGTAACAGTTCATGCTGCCGATGGATTTTGTACGGATAGCATCGGAGGGTACGCCTCAGTGGCAACCAAACAGTAGTGTATGGAATGCCGGTGCGACGTGCGACTGCACGAGCGCTGACTTCCCCGTGCATAGACGAAACTACTACAGTCTCCATTTCTTCCTGAACTGTCTCAGCAGTATTAGGCCTTGCGCTCGGTCGGCCACTACGGGGTCTATCGTCTGAACAACCCATGGCTTCGAACTTCGAAATCATTCTCACCGCAGCTGCATTTGTCAATGGACCTTCACCCGTTCGAATCCCCTTCACAAGGCGATAGAATCGTAACGCTGAACTAGCACATTCCCCATTCTGATAATACAGCTTGACTAAAAGCGCCTTTTCAGGTAACGTCAACAAAAAAAAATGGTTCAAATGGCTCTGAGCACTATGGGCCTTAGAACTACTTAAACCTAACTAACGTAAGGACATCACACACATCCATGCCCGAGGCAGGATTCGAACCAGCGACCGTAGCGGCCGTGCGGTTCCAGACTGTAGCGCCTTTAACCGCTCGGCCAATCCGGCCGGCGTAACGTCAACACGCTGCGACTGCTGGTGCATCTGATTCTCTCTCTCATTACAGCTCATTTTATACACGATTGTCATGCGCAGTCACTGACATTTTGCTGTCCAGCGCCATCTGTCGGACATTTTGTGAACTTTTTTTGTTGGTTCTAATAAAACCCCATGCCATTCCAAGCATATGTGTCAATTTTTACCTCTCCATCTACATTATTCCGTGGTTTATTAGGTTTTCAAATTTATACTGACTTTTTGGTCAGCCGGTAGAAATGGCTTGGGGAGAGAGAGTGAATGTAAATTTCCTAGCGAAGCTTCTGCAGCGTGGTCGAAATAACAGGTAAGCCAGCTCGGGCAAAGTCATCTTAACCTTTTTCGTAGATTGCAAGGGCCCGCTGCTCATTGACTTTCCGGAACACGGTGCCATATTTAACGCACAGCGGTACGGGGGACACTTTGCAAATATTTAAGCGTGGCATCAAGTCCAAACGGCCAGGAATGTTGACCGATGTCATCAATCTGTTACAGGACAATGCCGTTCCATACATTAGTCTTACAGAAAAAAGAACAGGACCGTATCTCTATGTATGTAGTATATTTTGTAGTCAGAAACATTTCCCCCCACCGAAGCTCACCCCCCCCCCCCCCCCCCCCCCACGGTCGGGAGTTTTAGTATACTGGTCATGGTACTCTTTCCTCTTACAGTTCAGAAGTTTGCGTCTGTACTAATTTTTCCCCTATTTTTTCTTCGCTAACTGGGCTATTAATTTCATCCACCACCTTTTATTTCCTTCTAATCTTTGAAGTGGCATAGGTCAAGGGTGACAAGCCTGGGGCCGTAAGCAAGGCACTTGCATCATCATTCTGCCATGACAGCAGCTCATTTCAAATGGTTCAAATGGCTCTGAGTACTATGGGACTTAACATCTGAGGTCATCAGTCCCATAGAACTTAGAACTACTTAAGCCTAACTAAACTAAGGACATGACATACATCCATGCCCGAGGCAGGATTCGAACCTACGACCGTAGCGGTCACGCGGTTCCAGACTGAAGCGCCTAGAACCGCTCGGCCACTCCGACCGGCCAGCAGCTCAGTAATCACGATCCAGTTGATGGGGCAAAATTCAGTAATGAAGCTATTTTTGTGGCTGGCTGTGTATGTGACACCTACTGCATTGCCTGACATGTATAAATTCCAGCTGTCTGACCAAGCTGAGGATGGGTACAGCTGGGCTTCTAATCGGCATCCATAGCGTGTCGGCTTTCGCTGTGAGGTCACCAACTTCCTTCTGCCAACTCAATGGGACTGCTAGCCAGGTGGTCCAATCACAGCCTGGGTGGACAGAGCATGGAACTAAGCTTCTCCCAGCTCCAAGCCACTTGGCTCCACCAACACCAGCTGCCCCTATCTAAACATCATTTCAGAATTTGATCCTGGACAAAACTGCCACTGGGACTGAATGTGTGACCGTTTCACTCACAGTTGCGAGAAATTATGTGTGACTGTCCAACACAGCGCTGAGAGAAGCCAGGAATGCGCTGCTAAACAAGGTCGCGGCAGAGCCACGTGGTCGAGAAATGCTGATGCTGCCAGCCTCCTCGAGCCTGAAGTTCATCAATTGACACCTTATCCCTGCCATCTGTCGGCACTCATTTTATATGCCTTTCTAACGAGAAAATCAATGACTTGTTTCGCTGACTGCTGGTTGCCTATGTGTTCTTCACTTATCCACTCCAACCAGAGAATTTCACACCAAAACCCAAGTTCATCTGGCCCAAAAAGAGTCAGAAGAGTTGTTGGAGGTTGGAATGATTGTCCAACGAAGAGCAGTGTTCATAATGGCAGTGAATCAGTAGCTTTTAAAGAAAATGTACAAGTGAGTGTATTTTCATTTTTTATGTAGGTATGTATATATGGGTCTGTATGCCCGTTTTACTTTTCTGCTATATATTGTACGTTTCTGGAAGTAATATGTGGTCAGTGTGAGCTGATGGTGAGGGTTTACACAGTCAGCTAGAATGGCTAACAGAGGAAAGAAAGCAACCAGTCAATTCCTAACATAGCTCCATCTGTCTAAGATACCAGTACCACCTCTTAGCAACTTCAATTTCGAATAAATCTGAATGGGATGTATTGACATTTTTATACACACTGATCAGCGAGAACATCATGCCACCAGACAAATAGCCGATATGTCCACCTTTGACACAGACAACAGTGCCAATGCATTGTGCTATGGAAGCAATGAGGCATTGGTAGGACGCTAGAGACAGTTGGCATCACATCTTCATACACAAGTCACCTAATTCTCATAAATTATGAGGAGGAAGAGGGGAGGGGAGCGATGAGCTCTGGCATCACATTCAACCACATCCCAGATATGTTCAATTTATTTCAGATCTGGTGATTTGGGGGGGGGGGTCAGTACATCAATTGTAACTTGCCAATGTGTTCCTTGAACCCCCCATAACACTCGTTGCCTAGCGACATGGAGCATTATCTTGCTGAAAAATGCCACTGCTGTTGGGAAACATGATCGTCACGAACGGGTGTATGTCGTCTGTAACCACGTGGTGCCTTGTATGAGCCCCACTGGGCCCATCAATACCCACGCTAATGTTTCCGCGAGCATAATGAAGCAGTTGTCAACTTGTCCCCTTCCTGAATTGCAGGTGGTATGGAGCTGCTCTCCTGGAAGACAACGGATTCGCACACTACCATTTCCATGATGAAGAAAGTATCGGGATTAATGATATCATAAAACGCTCTGCCACTGCGCCAACATCCACTGCCATTGGTCACATGCCCATTTCAGTCGCAGTTTCCAATGTAGTAGTGTTAACATTGACATGTGCGTGACTTGTCCACCACAGAAGCCCATCGTTAGGAGTGTTCGGTGTACTGTGTGTTCGACACACTTGTACTCTGCCCAGAATTAAAGTCTGATGTTAGTTCCGTCACAGCTCACCGCCTGCCTTGTTTTACCAGTCTGCACAGCTTACAATGTCTGACATCTGTAATGAGGGGGTAGGCACCCAGCCCCATTATGTCTGGATGCGGTTTCATAATGGTTTTGCGATTCACTACGGCATTTCTCGAACACCTGGCAAGTCGTGCAGTTTACGACATGCTTGTGCCACGCCTCTGGGACATCCCAGTCTGCCCTCCCTGAAAGTCAGATAGATTGTGCACCTAGCCCATTGCACACACGAACAGCACGCTTCCTGATACTATATACTGTGCGTGACTTTGACTAGCAGTCCTTCCGCACCAACTGAGGCTGCTATCAACTGAATAGGTATATATTGGTAGTAGATTGATGGTCATAGTGTTCTGGCTGATCAGTGCAATTTACATACAGTTGCAACATTAGGTTATGAGCGATTGTTAATTGTTAATCATGCAACTCTTAAGTGACTGATATCATCATAAAAACGTACCATACGCCCTTGGGCGTCCTTGGAAATGCTTGAACCACGCCTCTAAGTCATCCAGGCAAATAATATATTGTTTTGGTTCAAGACTTGTAGCACACCATCCAATAGGAAATCGATGGTCGCAAAATAATGCAATTGCCAAATGTCCTATGAGGTCTTTGTGATGACAGGCACTGGGTATGCACCCATGACTATCTACTGATTTAAATAACGATAGTCACAAGAAAATCTACAAACCTTGCATCCACCTGAGCACTTTTTTTGATACAGTTACCTCTAGCGCCCTCTGCCCCCCCCCTCCCCTACTCAAATCTGGTGCTCTCTTTTTTAATACAACTGGCTCTGAACACTACGGGACTTAACTGCTGTGGTCATCAGTTCCATAGAACTTAGAACTACTTAAACCTAACCAACCTAAGGACATCACACACATCCATGCCCGAGACAGGATTCGAACCTGCGACCGTAGCGGTCACGCGGTTCCAGACTACAGCGCCTAGAACCGCACGGCCACTTCGGCCGGCTTTTTTAATACAATTACGGTGCTGCTGATTAATAAATTTGTAGATTGTACCAAAAACATTATATCAAACCAACGACGATGAAATTTATTAGTGAGCACCTCCATTATGGGATTAGAAAGGAGGGTACCAGGCTTTGGGACACACGAGTGGTAATTTCTCCAAAACCGTACACGGACGGATAGAAGGCTTATACTTCCACCACTCATCTATGTATATCCTAACATAGTATATACATAGATGAGTGCCGGCCGTAGTGGCCGAGCGGTTCTAGGCACTTCAGTCTGGAACCGCGCGACCGCTAAGATCGCAGTTTCGAATCCTGCCTCGGGCATGGATGTGTGTGATTTCCTTATGTTGGTTAGGTTTAAGTAGTTCTATGTTCTGGTGGACTGATGACCTCAGATGTTAAATCCCATAGTGCTCAGAGCCATTTGAACATAGATGACTGGTGGATGTCTCAGTCCACTGGCTAGGAATTTCAGAGATTTGCAATCAAACCCAATTCACTGCTGGCAACAGAGTGTTATGCAAGATGATCAGAAATAGTCTAAAATGTTTCTAAGGGTTTTCAGGGGAGGTTGTGCTGAGAAAAAATTGCGAAGAAAAAATTCGTTATGTTGCATCATTTACAAGTTATTTAGCATTGAGTTCAGTCATTCAGGTCGTTATGCACACAAATTCAAGCACCTGACACAGTAAAATGTGGTAATGCGCAGAAATTTGTGGGTCTCTGAGTTAGCACTTGATGAAGTACTCATTACCTGTTAAACTGTGCCTTTTTCGGAAATGATAAATTTATGTGAGGTGAACAAAAGCTACATTTATTCGGTCTGAAGAAACCGGATGAATAACACAATTGGCAACATTGCTTTGGAGGGCTGCTTGAATTTTCACGCAAAATAATTCGGAAACTGTGTAACTAATCGAATGTTTTTCTTAACAATTATTTCTCAGCACAGACTCTCGTGCAACAGCGTTACGACTTTTTCAGGCTATTTATGACTACCATGTACAAACAAACAAACAAGGTATACTTGGTTCATAGTCATAATGAAGTGTTGAAGAAGGCCCATGGTACTATCATGGCACGGTATGGTGACTGAGTGACTGAGGAGCTAGAGAACAATGCGCCATAGAGAAGCATTGATGGAAATAGTATAAGATTGGGATCAGTATGTCAAAAATGGCATACCATGTGCACAAAGACCTACAAAAAAGTGCCAATTGCAAGCTAGTTGTCATTTACTGATCTGAAAATAACTCCAATATATAAAAACGAATAAGTGTAGTTATTTTGTCTGCTCATAAGAGAAATGGACAGGAAATGCTGTGGAATATTGTCTGTCTGTAAACTGAACAGCAGGCAGCATTCTTCCCTGAAGAATACTGCAGCTACCGATAGGATGACTGAGAAGCAGTTTCCCCTCCAACAGTATAGAACAGAAAGCAGTGATTTAAGTTTATCCCGTCCATAAGCGTTAGTTGCTGTGGTATATTAGTAACTCGTATCCGTATTCTATGTAGTATTGACATACTTTGGGGAAAATAAGCATCCCCAGGACACATCTGCGAACTACGTCGAAAGCGCTCATGAGGCACACTGCAGAGGGTTGGTACAACTTCATGACACTCCCCGTAGTCTCATCTTGTGACGTAGTGGGGTAGGTTAAGCGGGGAATCACCTACTAGCTCTTCAGTTTGCACTTCAGGAAGTAAGTGCTGACGAGAATCCGGCTACCTGTCATCCTCCGAGCTTTCCACTTCCGACTCCCCATCACCCCTTAATCTGTTACACCCCCAGAACACAATTTATCCTTTAATATGACTCTACTGCACTTACACCATTACAAACATTTAATAACTGTCCTTAACCCACTTCATTTAATTAATAAGGTTAATGCCATACCACTAAAACACATTTATTTAGTAATTTGTTATTTTTTCATCCCTTGCAACGCAGAAACTGGTATGGTAGGAGCTGCAGGAAGCGGTAATGTCCAGGGGTAACATTAATTCAGACATGTTTCTAAAACATATTTATTATCAATAAATTACTGCCCAACATTTATAAAAAACACATATTGCCCAACCCTTTCTTAAAGGCAACCATTACAATACCCTTGATTAAATGTTAACCTTGATCCCTTATTAACACAGTGGCAGTGATACAGTGATGTCAAATTTAAGCGTGAGACATTTACAACGACGTCAATTACAAGTTTCAGCTTAAACTACGTAACTATTTGACATTAAAATTTCAATCCCCAAACCCATGTTACAAATACGTATATGTAGTGAACTCTTAAACAACATTTATAATGATAAACTGACATAAATTCAAATTTCAAAACAGTTTTAAGATAAAATAAATTTAGCAACAAAACGTAAAATATAGAATAACAATTACAGTGGGGCCCTAGTCATTACTTTTACGCACACTGATTTCGCTCATACCGCAATTTAAGATTAATCAAGTACTGTACAGAAGTACCAGACAATTTCAAAGCAAGATTCGTTTCAGAACGCTTTCAGATGAACGCCAAATAAGGAGACACGAATTCTTTAGTTACAAAAGGTGATTACTTAACACAAAGACTGACCTTCAGAGGGTTTGCAGTGCCGTAAGCTTTGAATCATTTTTTTTTCGCACTTCAGTCTTGCATATACTTCTTCGTGGTACATTATACACGTCATTAAATTGGCATGATAAGGCCTGAAACATAAATTTGTTACGATCGGCCCAACATGTACATATAACACAAATGGCGCCCACAACGGAAGACTCAATGACAACCTTTGCAATACGCACAGATAAAATTAACAGATCATCAGCTATTGATTCGCAGAGCAAGTAAGCTTCGCATGGAGTGAACCTGTACTCGTCCATAAGTGCAAACACGGTGCAGCGACAGTGTAGCGAAGAATGTCCCGACCTTCCAGCTCTGCTTTGATCGACAATCTCTTCCGGGGAACAGATATAGGATCCGAAAGTGTAGGTACCGTTCGCTGTCAACACGTCAACAAACACCAGTGCAGTGCGACCAGCGAACACTTGGATCCAGAAGAGAGGTTCGTTTCAAACAAATGGCCGTCAGCCACAACGTGGGCTTGCTGTCACTCCACGTCCAGACAAGACGTTTTCCAATGCCTCTTACCGCAGCTAACCGAAAAACTCCTCGCTGATCTGCTCACGCCACTTAACGAGCACATTCACAAAATAAGGGAATCTATGCCACCACCGACTCCACTAGAAGGGTACAAAGCTGGTAAAATACAAAGTAACTATCGGGAGGGTTCCGAGAGAAAAATTGAATAGCACTTTTTTGAATGAAATTTAATGTAGTTTCATTTTGTACTGGGATACACTTTCTCTAGTAGCAGCGCACGAATAGTTGCAGCAGAAAAACATAAAAATGTGATTTACAATTCACATTTCTCCTTGAGCCACGACCATGCTCTTCCCTGAGATGGAGCAATGACTGGATGACCACAATTCTCCCAACTTAGAGAGAACAATGATGGTAAATGTACAAGATGACGTAGAAAGTAATTCAGGAATTGTGCGAAAGGCTTTCATTTCATTCGTATAGACAAGCACACACACATACACACACACACACACATATATATATATATATATATATATATATATATATATATATATATATATATATATATATATATATATATATATATATATATAAACGTAGTGGAAGACAAAAAGGGCTTTTGAAATATCTGAAACAGCCATTACTACTGCAATGGGTTTATCAAAGACTTTACGAAGCATTCCGTTAAAAATTATACTCCTTTGAAAATTTGGTTTGACAATTAATGCAATTTCATCGTGTCTGCCTTCCCATATATCGGTAACGTTATATCCTGCATTTGTGGTAGGTTTTAGATGATTTTTCCAAGCACACTATTATCAATTTGAAAAATTGTTTCTCAAAATCATTGCGTCCACTCGTGCGTTTTTGAACATTAATTTCAATTTATGGCTTCAGCCAGGCAGTTTCCCTAAGGAACAGAGTTCAATGATTTTTTATTAAAAACCAATCATTGTGGTAAACATTGATTCAAAACTGCGCATGTTAATAATGTACTTTCTCTTATCCTTGCTTCTGACTATGACATGGCGGTGACACTTTATCCACATATAAAGGCAAATTTGTATCAGAATCGTGACTAGCCTCGGTATATTCCAGATACACTTCTAAAATCGACCCTACATCAGAATCGTCCGATGCATTTGCCACTAGAAAACTTTCAACACTATCTTGAGACAGTCATACAAAATTGGACACCAGAGTATACTGCAGCATCACCAAGCTGTACAGGTATTCATGTGAATGGAATTGATGTAAGATTCGTTCATTTTGGCATCATAATCGACCATGAATCTGTTGGTGGCAACTGCGTGTCTACGAGAAAAATGGACAGTAACACCTATAATGCCTTTTATAACAAACTGTTATAAGCTGGAATTCCTCTTTAGTAATTTTCCTCTTTTGTAATTCCATACCAAGTGAGGTAAAGATGACAATCGTTTTCGATCATGTAAGCAAGGAGTAGCATGTCAGTTTTCAAAAATAAATCGGATCATTCTCCACGTGTTTTGCGCTTGAACATATTACACACTTTACAAGGTTTCTGTTATCATTTCGCCTGTTAATAAAGTATTAAGCCTTTCAATTGAGTGTAAGTGAACTTCCAGTGAAATCGATTCATTACTCACATACTTATAGGAAAAATTACCTTCTCATGCACCGCATTAAATTCTTTTCTCAGTGGGGAAAACATGTCCTCAATGTCTTGAGTGTAGAGTGAGCACATCAGGAAATTTAGTGAATCGATGTATCCGGAATTCATATTGCGGTGCCGGTCTTCATGCAATACTGCAACATTTTTCATAAAAGATTTACACTGACGAGCCAAAACATTATGACCACCATCTTAATAGCTTATTTGTTCGTCTTTGGAACGAAATACATCACTGATTCCGCGTATCGGGTATCCGACAGTTTGTTGGTAGTTTTGAGGAGGAATGTGGCATTGAATGCCTACTCAGAGGTCATGTAATTCACGCAAACATCTAGCCGCTGATTTCCGTATGCAGTGATGGCGCCCGATGGTGATCCAGGTGGGTCCCATAGGATTCACATCGTGCGAATCTGGACACATAAACATGAGTTCACTATAATGCTCCTCAAACCACTGTAGCACGGCTTTGAGTCCGAGACACGAACAATTATACTGATGAAAGATGACACTGCCGTCGTGGAAGACATCAAACATGAAGGGATGTAGGTGGTTCGCAGGTGTTAGCGTGTCTTCGATTGCTACCACATGCCCCATGCAAGCACAGGAGAATGTCAGAATGTCTCCTGTAGCAAAATATTGTTCCCACCAACTTGCGTTCGTAGTGCACTGTACGTTTAGAGCCGCCATTCACTTCGATGACGGAGATGGTGGAGAAGACAATCGACCCAGTGTAGCAAAAATGTGATTCACCCGAAGAGCCGACACGTATCCGTTGATGGGCAGTCGAATCCGATGTCGCTGGGTCAACACGTGATCACGTAGGGCTGGTTCGACGTGGAGCTCCATGTTCAACAATGTACGATGAACGGTGTGCACCGAAACACTTGTGCATGCACCAACATCTGCTCTTTTGGCAGAGATGCCACAGGTCACGATTTTCCTACTTTACAAATCAGAGAGGCCTCCGAACCCACGTTCTGTGAAAAGTTGTGGGCGTCCAACCATTTAGCGCCCAGTGGTAGTTTTACTGTCATTCTACCTCTTTCAGTAGACGCTCACGACAGTAGCACGTGCACATTCGACCAGCTTCGCCGTTTTCGAGATACTCGTCGTCAGGCTCTGCGTGCTATTAATCTGCCCATTGTCAGAGTCGCTTATCTCCGCATTTGGAGCCCATCTCTTTGGTAGGGTTATCCTCCGTCCGTGCCTGCTCCTCTTACATACTTTTATTACCACCTCACTTGCCCACAACGCTACCAGGCGGCATCCAGGCATCCAATTTCGCGGTGGGAAGTGCTCATAATTCTTGGCTTATCAATGCATATGTCTCCGCACTAAATATCAGAAGTGAAATGTGGCCTGGATATCATTTAACTTCTTCTTCGGCCTTATTTTGTTCACAAATGTTTGTGATCAAGAAATTCCAGTCGTAATTGCTCAGATTTTGGAATATTGAGGGGAATGTGTAGTTCATGTTGCAACTGGAATGTCCTGCACCTCAGTTTACACAGATGGAATGCCAATGTTTGGTTTGTTTAGTATCGCCTTCCTTGAATGGTGTCCAGCAAATATGGCAGCAAAATGCTAACTCTTCTTTGGGACTAATTTTCGTCTTTTTATTTTTCTAGACAAAGTCGTTCACACTCTCGATGGTGCCTGCAGCTATTCAGTGAACTGTTCCAAGTAATCGCTGCCACTAAAAAAAAAAAATGTAAACTTGGGAACTGCCTCGCTATAGCTGCAGTGTTTATAGTTGACAGTGTTGAACGGTATATGCAATTGTATCTCATCAGGGTATGCACTCTCTATCATCGTGGATTACAAACTGCAGCTTCAGTTTGTTGCTGAACTTGGTATATTAAATAAACTATTTTTGTAACTAGGAAATGTACTGTTGTATGGTTTAAATTGTATGCAGACAACTAAATGAGCATGTCGGTTTTCCTTGGAATGAAAAAAAGCAGATGCAACATTCACTTGTTGATAAGCTGTAACGCTACTTTGAGCAATCCTCCATACATATTTTATGCACTTGATATGGTATGTACTTGTATTACCAACCAGCATTAATTGGTTTATATCTTTCTAGCAATGACACTTATACGTAGTTTTACAACTGGAAATTCTTCCTCATCTCTCCTATCTTATACAGTCATCTATTCACATTCTGAATATTGGAAGCCGGAGACGTTTCCATTCTGTTTTTCGAATAAGATAACGTCTTCCAGTTCACTACAAGTTAGAAAGTGTAATTAATTTCCATATAGCATAGATTTAAAGTTCTGTATGTTTATTTATTTGGAATGATCCTTCTATTATTGACCACCTGAACCAGGCATTGTCTTTTGACTGGAAAACTGATACTGTGGATTTATCGGCTATCATGATTTTTTTTTGTATAGTCCCGGGTAAACCCCTTTGTTTTAATTGAAACTGACATACAACTGAACTATTTCTTTCAGCATCCAGCTGTAATCTCTCTTCAAAGGTTTCAAGTTTCTTTAACAACTTATCAACGGCACTGGTCAGATGCTAATCATTACTAATTTTGCATGACATTAGACTTGGATCCCTTGTGTTGAATTACACATATCTTTTCCTTCAGCTGAGTTTGGCAAACCAAACATGCAGACTAGCAAAGAACTGATTTTAAGAGCTTTGACAATAAACTATGTTCTCGATAACACGAAAACAGGCATCCAAGACATATCTAGGCTCTTTAGACTCAACCGTATTATCTATCACACCTGTACATCTTCGACTTCTGAATGCAGACTTAACAGAAACCCACTGAGGATCACTGGTCACATCAAACTAAATGCGTTTTGGTGCTAGTTCACACATTTCTATTAATTCAGCAACATAACTAGACTAGTGTCAAAATTGATGACACCCACCAAGAGAGCTCTCGCCTCTGTATGTCCATCTTTTCAGAGATGGTTGCGGGATTCGGCTGTTCGACACAGGATGTCAAATTAAACACCTTCCAGCAGTCTAGTTGCCAAACTTATTTTATTTGGCTGCCGATTAGCCAGCAGATGATGGTTGAATGTATCGCTATAGCAAGCAGAAATCTACTAATACCAGTATTGCTGGTTCCTGTTTGGATCAGAACCGAGGTGGAATCTTCCTACAAGTCGATCAGGGGCCACCCTCTTTTAACATTTTCTTTTATTTTCTGTGTCAGACAACAAAACAGTCAATATGGAGTCCCACATTGCACAGAGAACACTGTTTCCTCACATTTTTGTTGCAAATTGCACGTTTTCTTTGTTTCCCCAGTGTTGTGCGTTCAACCTCATGTGCGTTTCCAGATCTCCTGCGTTTAATTGGTTAACTGGTACACGTGAAGGGGATGATTTTGGGTATGATGGACGTCCTGCCCTTTTCGGCCCAGAAGCAGATCACTTAACAAGATACGAGCTTGTCACCATGCTCCAGAAATGAAGCAGTGGAATATTTTCATTCGAGAGGTAGCAGATGACGTGCGCATTGACCAGCGCTACACCTAATACATTGGTGAACAATGGGATGCACCATTTCTTACCGACAATTCTCACACGATATTTCTCCACATTCCAGTCCAGCAGATTTTCCCTTTAGTGCAGCCACCAAAATGGATTTTCGCTGTTCAATTTCTGCTGTATCAGGATAGGTTTCCGAGTAAGTCGCATGTTCTGTTGTCCAGTTAGAAGTGATAAGAGCTTTCACTTTCTCCTTTCGTTATCCTGCATGTTTCTCATTTTTCTTTTCTCCATCGACATGAATTTCCAAGGAACTTGCCACATCAGATGGAACAGTATTTTCAAATATATTTTCGTCGATATCCTCACAGACAGACATGTCATATACATGATCTGGACGGAATTCTACAATGTCAATGGTCTGATTAACATCATCATCAAGGTCAAAAGATCATTTACAATTTTTTCAGTTTCCCCCACAGAAAGTTTTCCATAGCGACTCATTGTACCTGAGGAGCAAATAAACGCAAAATTAAGTTTTACGTGGAAACTGCTATGAGCCTCAAATGGGGATCGAAGGTCAGACAGGTGTCATACAGAAATGAAATAGATATTTGAAATAAATGATCTATAAACATCTTCCCAAATCATTACAGAACATGTCTGTACACAGATATTGAAAGTTATTTACGTAATAATATAACTTAAACTGTTTTGAAAATGTGCAACTCTTGTAACCCTGAAAAACGTAGCTTCTTCACAAAAATAAAAAATGTACAACTCACTCGTTTAACAACAACTGACGAAACTTCAATTCAAGCGCTCGACAAAAATCTGGACAACAATGGGAAATGGTAGCATTCGCTGCCAGCATCATTAGAATTGCAAAATTTCTGTTACAAAGGGAAATCCCCAAATGGGGATCATGGCACTTAATGTGTTAAGGTCGTACCCGCCTTACCTGTACGTGAAATGTGCTGCATCCTTATCAGGCGTATCCACGTTTTGATCGTTTTGTTCGCATATGCGACCTGTGGCTTAGTAGATTCCCCTATAAATCGGAATCGGTGATGCGCCTAGAAACTGGCTGAGGATACATAAAGCGCCGCGTAACCTACGGAACATTCTTTTTCCATTCATTTATCTTTCAAGCCGCTACTTAAAGTAAGCAGTATATATAGCAAAATTGAAATTTTCAATGTTTAATTGAGATTTCATTCGTAAATGGCTGCACTGTAACGTTAGACAGAGGAATGGTGTAGTAAAAAATTAAAAACAATACAGAGTTATCAATTAGTGCTAGAAAACGCTGCAATCCTTCATCGACATTGTATAAAATGTTTTTCTACTGTTCATGAACAACTTCTACACCTATCAATAATAGCAGGATACTCTTGCCTTTGATAATGATGAATTACGTTCTATAGACTACAAAATAACAGCAATAAATACTTATATCTTTTGTTGTGTATGTGATTGCAAACTGTATTTGCATCAGAAGTAATTGCCTTGGTTACAGAAAAAAGCGCACATGTTTCGCTACCAACTAAAACTACCTGTGAGTGCCATGATCCCCATTTGGGGATTTCTCTTTGTGACAGAAATTTTGAAATTATAATGATGCTGGCAGCGAATACTACCGTTTCCCATTGTTGTCCAGGCTTTTGTCGAGCGCTTGCATTGAAGTTTCGTCAGATGTTGTTAAACGAGTGATAGCATGCACCATCAACAAAACCATTGCTTATAAAATGAAATTTATATATTTTAATGATATAAAATACACAATGGACTAACAATGAACGATGTTCTGTTCTAATTGTGTGCAAAACAAACTAACTAACTAACAAAAAACAAAGAGATGTCTACGGCTCCCAGGTTCTCTCTCACTCATTCACATTACGTTCTACAAAGCCGTGGTTTTGGTAGAACGAAATCCTACTCAGCAGCCAACCTCTGTCACCAACTGTTGGGTCGAGTTCGCTTTTTTCAGTAAATTCACAGCTTTTCTAACGGATGTGACTGCTTCCACCGATTATCCTTCAGTCGTGTGAGCATGCAATATCAAGGCTTTCTGCCTGTTTGTGTATGAAGATTTACGTTTGTATCTTCTGGGGATCAGTTGCCAGTCGTTGCACCAGCCGCCGCTTTTCCGCAGAGATTCTGTTATCGTTGCAGTTTTCTGTCATTAATAACTCTCTGTATGCAGGGGGATTCAGCTGCCCTTACCATCCGTTTTATGAATTTCGCACTACGTCTGTATCCGGAAGCGCCTCCAGATAGGTGACAGTCTCGTGATGGGTATAGGCTCCCACTCAGAGCTTTGGATGAATGTTAGCAAACGAAATCATACTGTAAAAATAGGAACGAGGATTGGCCATGAGTTACACCAGTATTTTTTAGAAGATATACGTTACTTCTGTAATACTTGAATGTACCCAATCTTTCTTTGTGTACTTAACGGCGCAACCATACAGGTTTACGATTTCTCTATAAGCTTAATCCTTTTGCACTACTGGCCATTAAGATTGATACACGACGAAGATGACGTTCTACAAACGCGAAATTTAACCGACAGGAAGAAGATGCTGTGATATGCAAATGATTAGCTTTTCAGAGCATTCACACAAGGTTGGTGACGGAGCGACACCTACAACGTGCTGACATGAGGAAAGTTTCCAGCCGATTTCTCATACACAAAAAGCAGTTGACCGGCGTTGCCTGGTGCAACGCTGTTGTGATGCCTCGTGTAAGGAGGAGAAATGCGTACCATCACGTTTCCGACTTTGATAAAGGTCGGATTGTAGCCTATCGCTATTGCGGTTTATCGTATCGCGACATTGTTGCTCGCGTTGGTCGAGATCCAATGACTGTTAGCAGAATATGGAATCGGTGGGTTCAGGAGGGTAATACGGAACGGTGTGCTGGATCCCAACGGCCTCGTATCACTAGTAGTCGAGATGACGGGCATCTTACCAGCATGGCTGTAACGGATCGTGCGGCAACGTCTCGACCCCTGACTCAACAGATGGAGACGTTTTCAAGACTCAACCATCTGCACGAACAGTTCAACGAAGTTAGCAGCAGCGTGGACTATCAGCTCGGAGACCATGGCTGTGATTGCCGTTGACGCTGCATCACAGACAGGAGCGCCTGCGATGGTGTACTCAACGATGAAAGGCAAAACGTCATTTTCTCGGATGAATCGAGGTCCTGTTTACATCATCATGACGGTCGCATCCGTGTTTGGCGACATCGCGGTGAACGCACATTGGAAGCGTGTATTCGTCATCGCCATACTGGCGTATCACCCGGCGTGATGGTATGGGGTGCCATTGGTTACAAGTCTCGCTCACCTCTTGTTCGCATTGACGGTACTTTGAACAGTGGATCTTACATTTCAGATGTGTTATGACCCGTGGCTCCACCCTTCATTCGATCCCTGCGAAAGCTAACATTTCAGCAGGATAATGCACGACCGCAAGTTGCAGGTCCTGTACGGACCTTTCTGGATACAGAAAATGTTCGACTGCTGCCCCGGCCAGCACAATCTCCAGATCTGTCACAAACTGAAAACGTCCGGTCAATGGTGGTCGAGCAACTGGCTCGTCACAAGACGCCAGGCACTACTCTTGACGAACTGTGATACAACGTTGAAGCTGCGTGGGCAGCTGTACCTGTACACGCCATCCAAGCTCTGTTTGACTCAACGCCCAGGCGTATCAAGGCCGTTGTTACGGCCAGAGGTGGTTGTTCTGGGTACTGGTTTCTAAGGATGTGTGCACCCAAATTAGGTGAAAATGTAATCACATGTCAGGTCTAGTATAATATGATTATCCAATGAATACCCGTTTAACATCTGCATTTCTTCTTTGTGTAGCAATTTTAATGCCCAGTAATGTACAATTTTTAATCTTTCGTTAATGCTTTAGAAACGTTGCCTTAGAAAGTTTGTTTCCCTAACAGAAACAACGAAATTAACAGGCCATGTCAAAATAGGAATCGTGGAAGTAATACTGTGCTTACATTGTTGATAATCCAGCCTGGAGTTTTCATTATTTAATATGTAACATATTAACTTATCTTTAAAATAATTAGACATTCAAAGCTGATTTCTACTTCGGGAGATCGGTTTCTTAAGGAATAGGTTGTGGGATGTTTAGTGGTAAACTTTAAAACAGTTCGGTGAAGAAAAAGGGTCAGTGTTGGCGTTCGCAACACTTCTGTGCGTAATACCCGCTGAGCATTCTACACTACTGGCCATTAAAATTGCTACACCAAGAAGAAATGTAATTGATAAATGGGTATTCATAGGACAAATATATTATACTAGAACTGACATGTGATTACATTTTATCGCAATTTGGGTGCATAGATCCTGAGAAATCAGTACCCAGAAATACCACCTCTGGCCGTAATAACGGCCTTGATACGCCTGGGCATTGAGTCAGACAGAGCTTGGTTGGTGTGTACAGGTACAGCTGCCTATGCAGCTTCAACACGGTGGTGGTGGTGGTTAGTGTTTAACGTCCCGTCGACAACGAGGTCATTAGAGACGGAGCGCAAGCTCGGGTTAGGGAAGGATTGGGAAGGAAAGCGGCCGTGCCCTTTCAAAGGAACCATCCCGGCATTTGCCTGAAACGATTTAGGGAAATCACGGAAAACCCAAATCAGGATGGCCGGAGACGGGATTGAACCGTCGTCCTCCCGAATGCGAGTCCAGTGTGCTAACCACTGCGCCACCTCGCTCGGTTTCAACACGGTACCACAATTGATCAAGAGTAGTGACTGCCGTAATGTGACGAGCCAGTTGCTCGGCCGCCATTGACCAGACGTTTTCAATTGGTGAGAGATCTGGAGAATGTGCTGGCCATGGCAGCAGTCAATCATTTTCTGTATCCAGAAAGGCCCGTACAGGACCTGCTACATGCGGTCATGCATTATCCTGCAGAAATGTAGGGTTTCGCAGGGATCGAATGAAGGGTAGAACCACGGTTCGTAACACATCTGAAATGTAACGTCCACTGTTCAAAGTGCCGTCAGTGCTCTCAAGACGTGACCGAGACGTGTAATGGCACCCCATACCATCACGCCTGGTGTAACGCCAATATGGCGATGACGAATACACGCTTCCAATGTGCGTTCACCGTGATGTCGCCAAACACGGATGCGACCATCATGATTCTGTAAACAAAACCTGGAGTCATCCATGCGGATGAGATGCCTGTCATCTGGACTGCTAGTGCAATGGGGCCGTTGAGATCCAGCACGAAGATCCGCATTACCCTCCTGAACCCACTGATACCATATTCTGCTGACAGTCATTGGATCTCGACCAACGCGAGCAGCAATGTCGCGGTTCGATAAACCGCAATCGTGATAGGCTGCAATCCGTCCTTTATCAAAGTCGGAAACGTGATGGTACGCATTTCTCCTCCTTACACGAGGCATCACAACAGCGTTGCACCAGGCAACGCCGGTCAACTGCTGTTTGTGTATGAGAAATCGGTTGGAAACTTTCCTCATGTCAGCACGTTGTAGGCGTCACCACCGGTGCCAACCTTGTGTGAATGCTCTGAAAAGCTAATCATTTGCATATCACAGCATCTTCTTCCTGTCGGTTACATTTCGCGTCTGTAGCTCGTCATGTTCTTGGTGTAGAAATTTTAATGGCCAGTAGTGTGGTAAGGGTGAATCGTTATAACGTCCCAATCGCTGACACCTTACAGTTTGTACCGAGACGCTAAGAAGGATGGACTAGTGCGGGCAGATTGTCGCGCTATGTAGGTGGGCACGGCTGTTTGCGGAGCCGGCCGCAGCCGGTATTCCGCGGCTCCGGGCAGCCGCTCGCTATGCGGGTCTCGTCCCTCGCACCCCCTCCCCCCCCCCCCCCCCCCCACGTCCGCTCTCCCCGCTCCGTCCCGCACACAGCTGCCTTGCTAACTTAATGTAGTTGTTTATTGAGCGCCGGCAGCGCGCGGAATGCTGATGCGGCCGCTCCTTGTCGCTATTATAGCGGCTCTCTAATCAATCTCCGTCGCGTCCCGGCAGCCCGCCGCCTCCTTGCCTTCCCTTTGTTGCACGCCACCTACCACCTACCACCTAGGGGGCGGGGCGCCGCGTGCACCGGCCAACTTTTCCACTTTCGCCTGCATCTGCTGCACCAAGTTTCCTCTCCGTCTGCCTTATCGTGCGTAGCGGAGGGGAAGAGAAAACGGGACCGTTTCCTCTCTCTCCGGCAGGAGGAGGGGGTGAGACAGTTTACTTGAGCCAAAGGGAGCTCGTTGAACCATCCGCTGTCTCGTTCGGATTCTTTTCGAGGCTCAATTCGGAGTTTATACTCGAGCATTTCGACAAAAGGAAAGAAAAAGCTCTGAAAGGACTCTTCGTCCCTCTCTCTCGCCTCTATCTACCTATCTATCTGCACGATAATGTCATATATGTCCTGTTTGCAGCCGGTACAAGTTAGATATGTCTCCTCCTCTGAGATGTGAGAAAAACTTCAAGCTTAGCATTGAAAGCACTTGTGTCTCTGCAAGCGTAGACACTTGACAAACTCTGAACCATTAACATTTGATAAGCATGATGTACAAACTTAAAGAGGTATAAATCCAGTTCAGTGAACATATACGGCGAACAGCCAGAAACTTGCACCCCAAACACTTCTCAAATAGATAGCGGCTTTGATGTCGACAAATTTCTTTCCTTTGGATGTGCTATAACTTGCACACATAATTATATATGAAAGGCATTTTAAAAATAGCAGTAGATTTAAATCTGTTAGACTGTATAAATTAATGGTGGTATCAACATTTTCGTATCAGTATGAATGTTGACACTGTAATGGTACTTGAATTACGTAACCATTACGGCACCTCACCTCAACCTCTCGATACCAGCAATATTCCACTGTGTTCTGTAAAGTAGTTAACATATTTCTGAGACAACATTCAGATTTGATTTCATTAATGTAGAGGTACTTTGATACATCGATATGTTTATATTGCAATAATATTATTCTTACGCGTATTCTTTCTTTTGTCACTATGATCTTTGTCGTACTTGTAACTCTGATTTTTGGGCGCGTAAGCGGTTATTAGAGAGTCAAGTCTTGGTCGTCATGTTGAAAAGACACAAATTGTAGTCAGTTTATAAAATGTGAACTTTAACAGTGAGGAACATATTTTCAAGTAAGTTTTATATTGTGAAGAGATCTTTTGTGTGTTACGTGATATTGCAACAAAAGTAATAAAAAAGAAGTGTAACTTAAATTCGGAGTGCTGATTACTTTTTTACATCACCATTGTGCTAATTGCAAAAGTTTAGTCTTCAAGTATGGTTTATGAAACACATCTATAAAGCTTTTGAATATCGCAGAATAACACCTAGGCCTTTCTGCATCCGAGCTTGGAATCATCACCACCTAGATTTTCGACGATTGAGCCATGAGTTCACAACGAGACCAGAGTGGGAGACAAGAAGAGATGAGTGCCTAGTTTAGCCATTATTTAATGGTATGACTTTATTAACTGTGCTCTAATGACACCTGCCACATAATATAACTTTGTAGTTGCCCGAAAATGCAGTATTTAGCAGTGTGAGCAACACCACAATTATAATTAATTTTTGACCTTTGTTGTGGTAGGGTTGTTAGAACACTTACCGAACGATGTATCGAAAGGATACAAAGTCCAAAGATGAGATTTCTGAAACCGGATCGTCGCCGAAGCAAAAGACTGACAGAGGGGAATACCTGAGATTGTGGACAGTAGAAGCTGTCTAATCCTTCTGTTGTTGTTGTGAATCGTGATAATGTTAGAGAATATTGCAAACATACAAAAAGAATTCATGGTGAAACAAAAATAAAAAAAGGAAAGTTTCATACCTTCGCCAAAGGAATGTTTCTTAGAAGTTTTACAGTGCTAGAATACGAAACAAAAATAAAAGCAATTTAACTTTTCCATGGAAACCCAATGAAAATCCATAGAAAACCTTGCGCAGATTAAAAAGGAAATGAAGTTAACATTGAAAACATAGAAAAAAATAGATTTGAAAACGTCATAGACAAAACAAACCCAGTGACAGATGGCGGAAACGTGACAATAAAACTGTAGGAAGAAAGCTGTTCAAATGGTTCAAATGGCTCTGAGCACTATGGGACTTAACATCTGAGGTCATCAGTCCCCTAGAACTTAGAACTACTTAAACCTAACATCACACACATCCACGTCCGAGGCAGGATTCGAATCTGCGACCGTAGCGGTAGCGCGGTTCCAGACTGAAGCGCCTACAACCGCTCGGCCACACCGGCCGGCGAAGAAAGGTGTAAGTAGATTAAGGAATACCGAGGAAAATGCAAAACTCGATTTCTGTGAAGAATCTACTATTGCGTAATACTGGTGTCACCATAACATTCGTCCTGTCTCAACACGGTCTCTGCATGAGCTACGCGAACGTCTACAGTGAAGTTCCCCAAGAACAATGGTCTCTTGAATGCCGTCAAAAATGAGCTGATGAGCCGGAACGTTCTCCCTTCTAATGCCGCGACGCTGCGTATCCCCTGTTGTCGTCGCGGGAACGTGGAGCCCTATCTGAACTGATTTTAGTATTTTTTTCTTTGGTAAAATAAAAAGTAATGCTAAATCTGATGTTACAGTTTTATTGCTTACAGTTTTTTTGTAAGAAATCATTCTCATTTACACATCGGACGCACCCTGAAACCGCTGCGTGGAAGGACCCCTTGCAGCCCGAACATTGGTCATCGGCCAAAATTCCGAAAGCCCTTTCTTGGATTTGTAAGGAAACAGTTTTACATAATTTATTCTGAATATTTTTTCTATCAGCATACACAGTGTAATTTAAAAAATTAAGTGGTAGCAAAATGGCAAATTGCTGACGTAGATGTCATTTTCTTCGCACATAAAATTGAGACAAAAGCGTGCTCCGAAAATAGGTTTTTGAAGATATCGCAAAACGGCAACATACAGGTTGTTTCAAAAAGAATATTCACTACCGGCCATTAAAATTTCTACACCATGAACATGGCGTGCTACAGACGTGAAATTTAACCGACAGGAAGAAGGTGCTGTGATATGCAAATGATTAGCTTTTCAGAGCATTCACATAAGGTTGGCGCCGGTGGCGACACCTACAACGTGCTGACATGAGGAAAGTTTCCAACCGATATCTCATACACAAACAGCAGTTGACTGGCGTTGTCTGGTGAAACGTTGTTGTGATGCCTCGTGTAAGGACGAGAAATTCATACCATCACGTTTCCGACTTTGATAAAGGTCGGATTGTAGCCTATCGCGATTGCGGTTTGTCGTATCGCGACACTGCCGCTCGCGTCGGTCGAGATCCAATGACTGTTAGCAGAATATGGAATCGGTGGGTTCAAGAGGGTAATACGGAGCGCCGTGCTGGATTCCAACGGCCTCGTATTAGTAGCAGTCGAGATGACGGGCATCTTATCCGCATGGCTTTAACGGTTCTTGCAGCTACGTCTCGATCCCTGAGTCAACAGATAGGTACGTTTGCAAGACAACAATCTTCTCCACGAACAGTTCCACGACGTTTGTAGCAGCACGGACCATCAGCTGGGAGACCATGGCTGCGGTTACCCTTGACGCTGCATCACAGACAGGAGCGCCTGCGATGGTGTACTCAACGACGAACCTGAGTGCACGATTGGAAAACGTCATTTTCTCGGATGAATCCAGGTCCTGTTTACATCATCATGATGGTCGCATCCGTGTTTGGCGACTTCGCGGTGAACGCACATTGGAAGCGAGTATTTGTCATTGCCATACTGGCGTATCACTCGGCGTGATGGTACGGGGTGCCATTGGTTACAGGTCACCTCTTGTTCGCATTGACGGCACTCTGATCAGTGGACGTGAGAGTTGGCAATACTCTCTTAGGATTTAAAGGTTGGCTACTGTGGTGTGCGTACTGTAAGACCTTCGGTACACACACCATCAGATTATTTGACTTGTCGCTCTAACGAAGTAGGCGAGTGTAAGCAATATGTCTCGTGGTCTTATTGTGGCGTGTTTATCTTTTGTCGTTAGGTCAGACGATAGAAATGCCACTTGCACGCTTAGAGTAGCAGATTGACGGTGACCAACTTTAAACAAACTTGATTAATTTTCACACATATTTATTAAAATAATAAACATGGTAGATATTACGTAACTTAATTCTGGATGCTGTTTACAATTGACAATCTGAAGTTCGTTTGTTCTTGGTACGTTAATCTTATTCTCACATGTCTCTGATACTTGACAAAGTGTCTATACATTTCTCTTCATGGCCATGTACAGGAATATGATAATCTTGTCAGGCGCAGACTGCAGACTAATGCAGACTAATGCAGACTGACTGATCGGAGGTCTGTACACTCGTTATAATACCTCGAGCGTTGAGGTATCACTGCGCGAGTGTGATCCGCGAGGAGAAAAGGTTCTACTTTAGCAGCAGTCTCATTGGCTGCGTTACATATTAATACCCGGATCGGCGGAAGCAGAATTTGGTCCATTTCTAAGACAGCGCCATCTCGTATTGCGGAGACGGGCGAGCGCTGCGCCTGCGCTGTTGTGCTTAGCGGGGCGCGCTCTATTGAGAAAGTTGTGTACGCGCTGACTACTATGTACACAACAGTTACAGAACGCATACACAAGCTCTGGAATCTAAGATATTGTTGTCGCGCTTCGCAGCGCCGATTTACTAGCGGCAGTTTGGAAGCCAGTGTAGGAGCCCGCCTGCTGTGGTGCGCACGTGTGTTGGGCGAGGGGTCGTCGCCGAGCTGCCGTACTGCTGTGTCTGCCAGCAGCGACACAGGATTTGGTAGTGAGTTGATATTTTTTATAAAATGCAGCGCGCTTATTAATTTAAAGAAAATGGTTTGTGCATGTGCGTAGCAGCAGACGGTAATTTTGATAATGATAGGAGTTGAATTCTTAAGGGAAGCCATTGTTAGGCGAATAGATTAAGTATTGATTTTTGTCATTGATTTCTTTTGTAATTGTCAGGCAATTTTTTCGCTATGCATTTAACTGAGAAGTATTTCAGTCTGTCTCAAGAGTTTGACTAATTTTTAATATTGCTTTAATGCCACTGGAGGCAGATTTACATACGAAGCGATTGTTCAAAGGGCTTCTAGCGTTTTGTTAACTGAATGAGAAAGAATCGCTTTCAGAATATAGTTTTTTTGTTTGGGTTATCATTTATCGAGTTATGATTTGACCAAACCCTTTCTCTTGAATTATATGTAGTTGTAGTAAGCAGCAGCAGCAACAGCAACAGCAGGAGCCGCCATACAGAACATGCATTGCACTCAGCATGAATAATAGTTTTTTTTTGTTTTTGTTAAATATTGGAATGCAGCAGATCAAGCAGTGGCAGCAGAAAGACCAAGAAAGTTATTTGTTGCGCACAGGACCAGTTAAAAAAAATAAAGTCTAGGCGATCTCTGTAATAGTAAAGTTAGCAAGAGTACAAGCACGAGATTTCCAGCAGAAAACACAAGAAGATAGAGCTCGCGACTTTCAGACGTTACATTTCAGATTCGTTACGACCCGTGGCTCTACCCTTCATTCGATCCCTGAGAAACCCTACATTTCAGCAGGATAATGCACGACCGCATTTTGCAGGTGCTGTATGGGCCTTTCTGGATACAGAAAATCTTCGACTGCTGCCCTGGCCAACACATTCTCCATATCTCTCACCAATTGAAAACTTCTGGTCAATGGCGGCCGAGCAACTGGCTCGTCACAATACGCCAATCACTACTCTTGATGAACTGTGGTATCGTGTTGAAGCTGCAGGAGGAGCTGTACCTGTACACGAAATCCAAGCTCTGTTTGACTCAATGCCCAGGCGTATCAAGGCCGTTATTACGGCCAGAGGTGGTTGTTATGGGTACTGATTTCTCAGGATCTATGCACCCAAACTGCGTGAAAATGTAATCACATGTCAGTTCTAGTATAATATATTTGTCCAATGAAAACCCGTTTATCATCTGCATTTATTCTTGGTGTAGCAGTTTTAATGGGCAGTACTGTATATATTTATTAAATTTTAAGACATACGAATATGAAACTTTAAGCACATATTTACGAACCTCTCAAATTCAGATTACGGATGTTCAACACATCCTCCATCAACGACATGAACAATATCACATCGATACTCAAATTCCTCCCATACTCGAGCAAGCGTGTCCTTCGTCACTGATGTTATGGCAGTACGGATTCGACTCTTTAACTCTTCCAGGTTCTGTGAGAGTGGTGGTACATAAACGTTGTCTTTAACGAAACCCCACAGTCGGAGGGTGTCAAATCCGGTAACTGTGGACTCCAGCCGAGATATGCCAAGTCGCCAGCTCCTTGACGACCAATCCAACGGTTCGATAGAATTTTATTCAGATATTGACGCACTTAGCGACTCTAGTGAATGGGTGCCCCGTCTTGTTGAAAATGAAGTTGTCTTCGTGCAGCCACGGAAACAACCAGTTTTTTTAACATAGCGAGATACTGCTGACCGTTAACCGTGTTTCCATAAAAGGAGAATGGGCCGTAAACAATCGCACAAAACACATTGACTTAGGGCGAATCTCGTACATGGTTAATGGCTGCATGTGGGTTCTGTAGTCCCAAAATTCGAACATTGTGTTTGTTTACCTAACCACTAACATGGAAAGTCGCTTCATCACTGAACACGATGCGTTGTGCGAAAGTGTTATCATTGTCAATAGCATCAAGAAGCTCATTACAAAATGCCACACGTTTGCGTTTGTCATCAGTACGCAGAGCTTGTAACAGCTGTTAACTTGTACGGCTTCATAAACAACCGACGTCTCAAAACACGGCAAATTGTTGTTGCAGGCAGTTGTAACTCCTGACTGGGTCGACGACTTGAATTCGAAGGACTACGTTGGAAAGCAGTTGGAGTTCGTGCAACATTTTCTTCAGGAACACGAGGTCGGCCAGGACTCATTCCTTTACATACACTTCCTGTTTCTAGAAACTGTCGATACCATCTGCGAATGCTCCACACATTCGGAGGATAAACCTGAAACGTCTTTGCACTGTAATCATGGAATTGCACTTCGCAAACTCGAGAACACAAAATGATTTCTGCCGCGGGGTAGCCATTTTAAACATATGACGGTTACCAAGCAAAACAGAAGACAAGCCACAAATGGTTCAAATGGCTCTGAGCACTATGGGACTTCTGTGGTCATCAGTCCCCTAGAACTTAGAACTACTTAAACCTAACTAACCTAAGGACATCACACACTTCCATGCCCGAGGCAGGATGCGAACATGCGACCGTAGGACAAGCAACATCTAGCTGCTATTAATATAAACTAGACTATGTATTCGTGTCTCCAATAGCAGAGCCGAGGCGAAGCAATTGATAGTTTGGACAAAATAATACTCTGTGATACTTTTTTTTTTGAAAGACCCTGTACATTATAGCATTTTTTTTAAAACACCCTGTACATGATAGCACATTGGACTCGCATTCGGGAGGACGACGGTTCAATCCCGCGTCCGGCCATACTGATTTAGATTTCCATGAATTCCCTAAATAGCTCCAGGCAAATGCCGGGATGGTTCCTTTGAAAAGGCACGGCCGAATTCCTTCCCCGTCCTTCGCTAATCCGATGAGACCGATAACCCCCCTGTCTGGTCTCCTCCCTCAAACAAATCAACCAAACCCTCTACATTAACAGAGAAATATGGTTCAAATGGCTCTAAGCACTATGGGACTTAACATCTGAGGTCATCAGGCCCCTAGACTTAGAACTACTTAAACCAAACTAACCTAAGGACATCACACACATCGATACCCGAGGCAGGATTCGAACCTACGACCGTAGCAGCAGCGCGATTCCGGACTGAAGCGCCTAGAACCCCTCGGCCACAGCGGCCGGCCATTAACAGAGAAATCAGTTTAGAATGCCGACATCAAATTGCGGTCAGAGCCGTATGTGTCGTTGTCCTGTTATATTTCCCGCCAATTTGAAAACAAAGGTTTCGAAAAAACGTGTTAAAGTTTTGGATTACATTTTTTTGTAGTTAAGTTAGACATACCTCTAGTCAGCGATTCCTGGACCATACATCAATCCTTCCAGATCCACAACGAGATCTTCCTCGATCTATGGTGGACCTGCGGGCTACTTTTCCAGGTTCTGTCATCCATTGTTGTACTCGTTCGGTAGGCCATTCGTCCACTTTCATGCAGAAATTGTAACAGTGATCGCATCCCTAGTTCGAGCACGCTTATAATTTCCATAATGCCTAATAGGCCGTTGCTTAAATTACATGTCGATTATTTTTTCTTGCTGTGAACGGTTTTCGGAGACACTTTCTCACAAAGTACCTTCTAACTCTATAGCACAATTTCTGGCGAACTTGGTGTTGTGGATTGGCAGGAGCCAACCCACGGAGTTTAGAGGAAGCCGAAAGGCACGCGTTTAAGCTCACGCAGGCTGGCGTGAGGTCTGGAACAGGACAAGGAATTCAGACTTCAGAAAAAAGGTGGTATTTGGTGGAGTACTTAACTTTAATCCATCAGTGTTGAACGTAGCTCTTGTCTGTACATTCTTCACAATATCAATAGCAACTGGTAATGGCGCCTTGCTAGGTCGTAGCAAATGACGTAGCTGAAGGCTATGCTAACTATCGTCTCGGCAAATGAGAGCGTATTTTGTCAGTGAACCATCGCTAGCAAAGTCGGTTGTACAACTGGGGCGAGTGCTAGGAAGTCTCTCTAGACCTGCCGTGTGGCGGCGCTCGGTCTGCAATCACTGATAGTGGCGACACGCGGGTCCGACGTGTACTAACGGACCGCGGCCGATTTAAAGGCTACCACCTAGCAAGTGTGGTGTCTGGCGGTGACACCGCACTTGGTATGAACACTCCAATCAGTCAAACATCCCAGACAACATTTTGAAGCCAAGAAAAAATCGATTTGTTGAAATTTTCAATGAGGTCTAACCCCTTATGGTGAATCATACCGGCAATGCTACGGCACGTAAAAGGATAAATCAATGGCGTAAGCTGCTTTGATGAACGGCAGAATATTATAGCCCTGCGCCTGGGAACGAGTATGTCGGAATCAACGAAGCTGGTCGGCTGTTCGCGTGCCACGGTCGTGACCATCTGTGTGAAGTAGATCAAGGAAAGTGTGTTATACGTCAACGAGTCACCACGGAGCATGGAGATCGGAGGCTTCCCCGCTCTGTAAACAAAGATCGGCAGTGATCTGTGTCACATGTGATGAAAGAGCGCAATGCTGCTGTAGACACGTTTCGAAGCACCCATACGTGCCCTCATTTTGACCCAACGAAACATCAGTTACCGTAACAGGCACGGGATCGTCAAAATTGGACCTTGGCTCAATGGAACCTTGTCGCCTGGTTAGATGACTCACGTTTCTAGTTATACCACGTCGATGGTCGTGTCCGGATACCCCTGCATCCAGGCGAACGGTTGCTCGAAACATGGACTGCGCTAACGTACAGGCCGGTGGGGGCAGTAATGCAATGGGGCGAATTCACCTGGACTTCCACGGGACCTGTGGCGGAAATGGAAGGCGTTATCACAGCGTAGATTATGGGAACATTATTGCAGACCAGCTGTATCTTCTTATGTTTAATGCCTCCCCCGATGGCGATGGAATATGCCAGTAGGATATCCAATCACGTAACAAAGCCAGTACCGTGTTACGGTGTTTTTAAGAGCATTATAGTGAAGTCACGATGTTTTGATTACCAACTTTGTCTGATCCGAACCAGGTGGAATAAATTTGGGACACTATCTGGCGACATCTCCGCGTTCACAAACCACTGGCAGCTAATTTACGCGGCTTGCGTAAATCCTCCGGAAACATACCAAGAACTTACGTAATCCATGACACTCTGAATTACTACTATTCTGATATCCAGAGGTGGACCAAAACATTATAAAGCGAGTAGCCGTAATGTTTTAGTTTACTAGATTGTCGAATGCTAAGGTGGAAAGTAGTGGATTTCCCAGTCCAGTAGCCGTTGTCGAGTTTGGATGAAGAAAAATCAAGACAGTTATCCACTGTAATTTTGCCGGCCGAAGTGGCCGTGCGGTTAAAGGCGCTGCAGTCTGGAGCCGCAAGACCGCTACGGTCGCAGGTTCGAATCCTGCCTAGGGCATGGATGTTTGTGATGTCCTTAGGTTAGTTAGGTTTAACTAGTTCTAAGTTCTAGGGGACTAATGACCTCAGCAGTTGAGTCCCATAGTGCTCAGAGCCATTTGAACCACTGTTATTTTAAATTCTTTTTAGGTATCGTTAATTATGTTGATAGGTGAGCTGATTGAACTTGCAGTCAGAGAGAGCAGTGTAGCTTTGGGTACAGTCAGTGTCGTCCTAGAGAAGAAAGTTGTCGGAAGAGGGTGATTTAGGGATTTCTGTACTGTGAAGGTATTACAGGAATTAAGCGGGGCATACCGGGGAAAATCTGTTATTTGACTTTACACACGGGAATCACAGCCTCAGATACGTTGACACAGACTCTTCTACGAAGATGCATCGAGCTCTACGAAAGAAGTCTGTTGCTATGTGAGAAAAGAAAGAAAAAAATTTGCCTCCTTTCCCTCATTTCTTTGAGGGGAAATGTGGCTGAAGTCCATTAACAACGCGCCTAGCAACGGTAAATGCCCGCTCATTAAAAATCTCATTAAGTAAATAAATGAAAGGCGACGTCCCGAGGCCAGTGCGAGCTTCGCCTGCGGCCATCAATAAGGCCGCCTACGTATCTCTGCCCGCACTCTGTGGGTGGCGTCTGACCAGGAGCTGGACCGGCGCTAACTCCGAAGAGAGCAGTGCTATGCACTCGCCACAACATGCTGCGAGTGTAGGATGATAACTCTGGTAAAGGAGCAATGAATAACTGTGTGCGCTTTCTGCTCCTGACCATAGAAAGTCCACTTTCCTCCCCATCGGGCAGGTTGGTGTTGTGAAACATTCCAGTCTTATTCCCTAAAACACCGGTGCCTTCCTCATTTCATAAAAATATCGCATCATCAAATCAAATTAATTAAGCAGTGGTAATTATCCTCTTCATCTTTTTGTTTCCACTACTCTAGTTTACAGGGGCTGGTACTCAAGCTCTCGACATTTCTTCCAGCATTTGTACAAATTTTGGTGCGTGACATCTTCCCAATCCCAGCTTTTTCTCTCCTCCTACAGATTTACTGTTGCTATCGTATCCCTGGTCTTTCTCTTGGAAATTCTACGTAAAAGGATTTTCTTGCAGTTTTCCATTTCTGCATTTTTGTCAAAAAATATATATTTACAATATGAACAATCGTATCTCAGCTATGGGTATTTTGATATTATCTTCGATCCTGTTTCTATCTTTACTGATCTCGTCTTTATCTGTCCTATGATTTAATGCCCCAGAGTTTCAGTTTTGTAGCTTGGATTTTTCAGTTCCCCTTGTGGCAAATATCTCTAGTCCATAGGTCACAGCTCGTACGAAATGAGTAGCTGTGTAGAATACTTTATAGTCACAGAGCCGGCTCTGTTCCGTTATAATTTCTTGGGTATCACACTGTTAAGTATTTTAGGGTGGAAATTGATTTTAGTCTAGCGTCATGGAAAAGGATACAAAATTTATATTCGCAGTTGATTGTCATTCCGACTGACTTGATTTTGCTTCTTTCAAAATACGAACACACAAATTCGTTATTTTTGGCATTAAGTTTCTCTAGGAATCATGCTACTCTTGGAATAAATAACTCTGGACCAAATCTGAAGGATGCAGAGGATGTGAAACCATTTCCAGTCGCCGTATTTCAGGAACTACGATCTCTTTGTGTCCCACCATTCTTGTTACTCACTGGAATACAGTTTAAAACTAACCAAGAGCGAAGCACAAGGAAGAAGTCGATTAGAACAGCCTAGAATGCCATGGCCACCAACTTTTCACCCGACAAAACTCTCGTTGATTTCTTTGAAAAACTTACAAACATTTGCGGCTGACAAAAAGGTTGCTTCATATTTTAACCGTTATGTTGACTAAGGGCTGTGATAACAGAACCCATTTTCACCCACAGTTACGTCTCACAGTCCGCAACTTCCACATGGTGCCAAAATATTGACCGATTTTTCACTAAAATGTGTGCTGTTGTCTCTTATTTCACTTTTTCTAGAAACTTACGGAGCGTGTTACGACATTGTCGTTGAATATTACATGTTTCATCAGTTTCAAAGGGATTTGCTATTGATGTAGTCTTCCAGTTTCAGAATTTTGCTTGACGCTTATGAGCCAAGATTAGAGCTTGCGCATTACACTGTGAACATCAAAAATTGTGTCACTTAATTCGACAGTTATTGAGCTGCAGGATGACATAGCGCATATTTTAAATTAAACATAATGATCTAGCTGAAAAAGGTGCTTACCTCTTTATTTCCTCACAGTATTACAAGCAAACAATTAGAACCGCATATTCAGTAATGAAAAGCAGAAAACTAAAAATCTGCGGAGAGTCTATACTTTCATAGTATCTGCAAACTGAAAGCTTCTGTTCCATTATGTGAAGCAAAGTAACACTTTGAAAATTCTGAATTACATATTGATAAATTATATACAGACAAGTACTTGCCAAAAATTGTAAAAATCGGGTGAGGTTGAAAGATGCGGAAAATTCTGAGACATAACTGTCCAATAAGAAGGACGCAAAACGGTGCCGCCCCTTGTGACTATAATTTTTAAATTTGAGAAAATTAACGAAAGAAGTACATGAAAGTTTCAGAGATGAAATAAAAAGAATAAGACAAGAAACAGCGAAGGTAGCATCCGCAAACAACCGATTTCTATCCACTAACCAAGATCTCTTAAGGGAAATGGGTCTAATCCTTTGAACGAAAATAACAGATTAAGACAAAATAAAAGTGGCAAAAGGTAGCAGCAACATGACTAGCGGATTGCTCAAAATCTAAATTGGGGAGAACACAGTAGGAAGAAAATGAAAGAATTCCTACATCTTATATTCAAATTTACGGTAGACTGTAGGTGAAAAGTCGGTAGATTTGTTTAATTTTTCTTATCATAATTTCTCTATTAATTCGCATTGTTGACTTTAACTAAATAATCTATTCTTGTTGTTCTACGTTTAGAGCATAGCGTTGTCGTGTCCTTGGTGGTGGAAGATTCAGGCGTTGAGATTGCCCTCAACATTGTCCAGGGTACGTCCGATTTTCAATCGTCGAAGAGGCAACGGTGTTACGGATAGCAAAAGAGAAGCTACCACCAGGATGCAGTCTTCAATACGGGGCCTTGAAGACTCATAACGGTTTGAGAACAGGGCTGATTAGGTGCAAGGCTAATCCGAAGACGTGGGATGTAACAGGTGATGAGCCTTGTGAAGGTATTATGGGGCAAAGCAAGATTCACATTACATTTTGGACTGCAGTGATCTGAGCCAACTCTGGGACACTGAAATGTTTGTTTACAGCGAATGGCCTTGCCCTTCCCGGCTGAAGAACATTCGTTTCACAAACTGTGAAGTTACCACTGTATTGTAGTTGCGTACTTCGTTGCATTATAGAGTTTCATTGAGTCGGATAAATCTACAGGGTGGTCAGAAATAGTCTGAAAGCTTGTAAGAGTGTTGCAGAAGAGACTGCGCTCAGAAATAATTTTTAAACAAAACTTCGATACGTTGCACAGTTTCTGGGTTAATTATCATTGAATGTAGAGAACTAGGTCGTCGCGCGCACAAATTCAAGCACTTGCACGCAGTAAAATGTGTCAATGCACAGAAGTTTGTGGGTCCAAGAGTTACTTGTTCAAATGCTCGTTACCAGTTACAATGTGCCGCTTTCGAAAGTCATAAATTTAATTTCTATGAGCAAAAGCTACTTTTTTATGTTTGAGGAAACCAAATGAAGAACAGGTTTGAGGACACCACCCATGGTAGGCTACTTCAATTTGCGTGCGCGCTGACCCGACTGGCTAATTTAATCGCTAGATAACTCCGAAATGGATCAGCTTATGTAATTTTCTTACATCTGTTTCTCGGCGACATCCTTACAAGATTTTCAGGCTTTTTGACGATCCTCTACAGATGAGAAATGATGTGTTGGTAAATGTGCCAACACCTTGTAGATAGAGGCGGCCGAAAAGGAAGCTATCTAACGCAGACGGGCGTGAATTCTGGAACAGGATAAGTATTGAATGCTAATAAGAAAAGTATGCAACTCCTCGAATACTTAACTTTATTCTATCCTTGTGGTACATCGCTCTTTATAATACAAATAAGACTATCTTCAGATACGGTTAATGGCGCCTTGCTAGGTCGTAGCCTTGGACTTAGCTGAAGGCTATTCTAACTGTCTCTCGGCAAATGAGAGAAAGGCTTCGTGAGTGTAGTCGCTAGCAAAGTCGTCGTACAACTGGGGTCGAGTGCTATATCGTATCTCGAGACCTGCCTTGTGGTGGCGCTCGGTCTGCGATCACACAGTGGCGACACGCGAGTCCGACAAGTACTAAATGGACCGCGGCCGATTTAAGCTACCACCTAGCAAGTGTGGTGTCTGGCGGTGACACCACAAGAAATTCTTTGTAAATGGGTAGTTGACACAGGGACAATGAAAAGGATGTATTCTTATTATCGGAGGGAGGAACACATCAACATAGTTATCCACGTCCATACAGGATTAGATAAAATATTGTTCCAGATAAATTGGGTTATAAACATAATAGCAGTCTAAAAATATTGGTAATACAACAATATGAATTCTAGAGATAATTTTCCTGTAAAAAACAAAATGAAAAACTATAAAAACCAATAAACAGAAAAATGTTACTCCCACAACTGTATAATAACTGCGTGCTGGGAGCAACTAGCCACTGATATAAAGATTTTAGTGATTCGTTGAAGGTTAACACAAAAATTTACAAGGCATATGTGACTGGAGGCCTTGCGTTTGATACTTTGTACATCACCGCCCACACTGGTGTAACTAGCAGGGTCACTGCACATCACTACCGGTAGCGAACAGTGTGCATTAAATCAATATGTGGGGTACTGATGTTTACATGGAAGAAGCACCACAAGCTGGTGCGTCGTCTTACTGAGCGAGGAATCCATGCATCAGATGACAATGTCCTATTTAGAGACCCGTTCGGTATGAGTTATGTCGTATGTTGGCAGACGGCATTATCAAATGTACCTTGTTGATTTGAACTTCCGTCTACAACTGAATTATCTGAGCCATGACAGTGTAGTCGGTTTTAGCAAGAGTTGTTTGTTGGCTGTCACTTCCAGCTAAGCGTTAATGAGCTCCATCGTGGCCGAGTAGTTTGCTTTACCGAGCGCAACTTGTTAGCTCTCAGTTCCAGATACTCATGAGTGAGCAGCTTCCCCGTTAAACAGTTGGCCTTCCCTAGAATAGCTCATTACTTACGCACGCGTGGTTACGTTACGATCAGTTAATTTGGTTTACTTTTCAACCACCTCTCTCTCTCTCTCTAAACCAGTCACTGACACACGATGTTGACCTCTATCAGTGAGGTAACTGCACGTAAAGTGCGCTACATTAAGCGAAACTGAAGATAATATACGCCTCATTAAATTTTGCATCCACTAACTCATTGGCCGTAAAACCCTCTATTCCCTGTAACCAGCGTAATAGCACTCCCTTACCTAAAATCTATGAGCGGAAAGAGTGGTGTGGCAGTCGGAATGTCTCATGGCTTTAGTTCTCTTCGTCATATTTTACGTCTAAATCGACTGTATACTTCGTCAGCCAATGTATTGTGAGCGCCTGAGAATACTTGGTACCACTATTAGCGATTTTCTATCCTAATCCATCGATTATCTAACTGGTTCTCTACAAACCTTTACCTTTCTTACTGTAATGGCCCCTACACGGGCTACACGATGGTGGAACCTATTCCGAAATGACAGTCCGTAGAAGGGCGTATCTCAATTCGATTTATGTCTGCTATCTAGCCAGCATGATAGGGACTCCAACGTTGGAACAATATGTAGAATTGATAGCGTTAGCGTTAGGTATGCGATTTTCTGTATAGATGCATTACACTTTCCTAGAAACATCCCAACAATTCTTAGTCTTCCATTCGCCCTTACTGATTTTCTGGTTCGTACCTCTTCATATCCCTTTGGATGTTCCCAAATGAAGTCCTAGTAGGATGCTGTCGTTTATTACACAAAAATATTTTCGAAGTCTTTTGCATTACTTTACGAAGGTTCAATGACGTTTATTTCCAACAGAATGTAGCATATTAGCAAGTTAGTGCTATTGCTGGTTGTAGTGTGTATGACTGAAGGAGCTGAATGGAATGGGGTAGATTAATTGAACTACGAGATGCAGAAAGGACGCTGTGAAAGGTTTCAGTACAAATAAAAACATTCATAGACGCTTTGAAACAAAAAGTTTGAACATTAAATTTCCCTGCAGCTTTGCAAGCATTTTTTGTCACAATACTGAAAGGAGAGCTAATCCAACATGTGACATATCAGGGAATTATTGTTAATTATATATATTTTATATATGCCATTTGTGCAAAGCATAACTTTTACGAGCATACGAATTATAAAATATTTAATGAATGAAGCAATAAACTGCCAGAAAAAATTATATTATTATTTTACATGACAGAATTAAGAAGTGAGCAAAACTAATAAGAATGTTCATAAAAACAAATGAATGGGGTAATTAGGGCAGTTTTTCTTCTCACTCATTGTCCGCTTCCTCTGTAACGATTTGTATTGTGGACCAAGTGAAAAATGTCTAATAAAACTTAATATATCCCACAGGAAAATGTTGTGCAAGTTTCTGCATGCTTCGTTTTTTATCATTATTGGATTTGTCAGTAATGTATGCTTTCTAATGAGAAAAATTCAGCGGAATTTGTTACACTTAAGAGAGAAAATATTCAAATGCAATACTGAATACGCAACAACATGAATAATTGAACAGTAATTTTATTTTACTTAGGTATACCCCTTCCTGCTGCCTCGTCTGGCCTGTACCCCAGATTCTTCAAAGCTAGGATGTCGTCTGAATTCACTACATTTAAGTAAGAATAAACGCTTTCTCTGTGGTTCTCCACAACAAACTGTTCTCAGTAACGTGACATTACGAGTGGGTAGTCTGCTATGCGATTGAAGTATAAGGTGTAAGAAGGATATATTTACTTTACAGAAGGGAACAACTATGTTACATATTTCCATTCGTCATCTTTAATGATTATCAGCGGCCAGAGAAATCATGTTCCAGTGGGTATCAGTGTGGCCTTCCTACCCAGCATCAAACAGTGCAATTCCATCTATCGGTTGCTAAAAAATGAAGAAAATAAATTAAAATTTGGTTATATATGGCCAACGGCCTCGCCGCAGTGGTAACACCGGTTCCCGTCAGATCACCGAAGTTAAGCGCTGTATGGCTGGGCTAGCTCTTGGATAGATGACCATCCAGGCTGTCCAGCGCTGTTGGCAAGTGGGGTGTACTTAGCAATTGTGAAGCAAACTGAGGAGCTACTTTACTGAGAAGTTGCGGCTCCGGTCACGAAAACTGACAACGGCTGGGAGAGCGGTGTGCTGACCACATGCCCCTCCATATCCGCATCCAGTGACGCCAGTGGACTGAGGATGAGACGGCGGTCGGTCGGTACCGTTAGGCCGTCATGGCCTATTCGGACGGAGTTTAGTTCGATTTTTAGGTTACGTATGCTCCCTTTTCATGTGATGGTTCGACTGAATTAGCTGCCTGATACCACCTCCCCGTAAGCAGATACAAGAATTGTTACCCGCAGATCTCCTGTCCCCTCCCGGAGGCAGCCTCCGATGACGATTCAGTGACGACGCAGTGTTCCGACAGAATGACTGACATAAAAAGGGACAGTAGGAAGTCCAAAAACCAGTATCAGACAAAGAGTAATTTAAAAGAACAATTATGTATTTAAATGTAGACAAACGTTTGAATGCATCGGCAAAACACAGTTCTCCGTTACTCGTTAGATAGCTCGTCCGCCATAGGCAATTACAAGTATCATCATCCAGCCCCTACGGATTTGCAAGTAGTTGAGCGTGAGAAAGCACCAGAAGTACTCTACAAGAGGTATAGTGGTTGGCCTTGAGAGATGCTAGATATGTGTGCAAAGAGCGGCAGTTTTAACCACAGGAGCATCGGCATAAGGACTGTGCAGAAACCTCACGAAGCAATCTGCGTGCTAGCGTCTGACGCACCACAATAAGTGCTTGCTCCGAGAAAATGTAGTTCCTGATGGAAAGGGCGGCCGGGGCGGGGCATCACAGACCATTCCTTTCACTGGAGGAGAAGACAGGATGTACAGAGGTGCTCAGGTTGCACATCTCGTGGTGGACCAGGACGTACGACGCCGGCATTCCTGTTCTTTATTGATTTTCGCCATGTTTGCCTTTCTAAATAAAATTGTTGAGACAACATAAAAATTATTCACCCCCCACTATCACAGGATGCCACACACAGGCAACACATCGGTGGGTCAGGAGGGCCGAATTAAACTGTTATTACCAGGTGCAAACAAAAAGCATGTACTACATTTTTTTCTGAAAGCAGGTTGGTTTTATTCAGGATTCCGATACACCATAATACTTCCCAATCTTTTGCTCCAAAACTCCATTTTGCAACATAATCTCCGTTCAATGCGACGGCCTTAAGCCTGTCTGCCCGCATAGTGCCACTCTATTGGTACACGTTGGATCCACCGTCTTCCTGCATCAACAACCTACTCTGTGGCTATTAGATATTAAATTTACACGCAGAAACACAAGAAACTGAACTATTAAAGCACACAGATGATATAATAAAATTCGCCCCTGGTTAGGAGCTCGTAAATGACAAATGTGGTTACTTCCCTGTTGCTGCGTCTGTATCAGTCGGCTACTACTATGAACCATGGACCTTGCCGTTGGTGGGGAGCCTTGCGTGCCCCAGCGATACAGATGGCCGTACCGTAGGTGCAACCACAACGGAGGGGTATCTGTTGAGAGGCCAGAAAAACATGTGGTTCCTGAAGAGGGGCAGCAGCCTTTTCAGTAGTTGCAGGGGCAACAGTCTGGATGATTGTCTGATCTGGCCTTGTAACATTAACCAAAACGGCCTTGCTGTGCTGGTACTGCGAACGGCTGAAAGCAAGGGGAAACTACTGCCGTAATTTTTCCCAAGGACATGCAGCTTTCCTGTATGATTAAATGATGATGGCGTCCTCTTGGGTAAAATATTCCGGAGGTAAAATAGTCCCCCATTCGGATCTCCAGGCGGGGACTACTCAAGAGGACATCGTTATCAGGAGAAAGAAAACTGGCATTCTACGGATCGGAGCGTGGAATGTCAGATCCCTTAATCGGGCAGGTAGGTTAGAAAATTTAAAAAGGGAAATGGATAGGTTAAAGTCAGATATAGTGGGAATTAGTGAAGTTCGGTGGCAGGAGGAAGAAGACTTTTGGTCACGTGATTACAGGGTTATAAATACAAAATCAAATAGGGGTAATGCAGGAGTAGGTTTAATAATGAATAAAAAAATAGGAGCGCGGGTTAGCTACTACAAACAGCATAGTGAACGCATTATTGTGGCCAAGATAGACACAAAGCCCATGCCTACTACAGTAGTACAAGTTTATATGCCAACTAGCTCTGCAGATGAAGAAATTGATGAAATGTATGACGAGATAAAAGAAATTATTCAGGTAGTGAAGGGAGACGAAAATTTAATAGTCATGGGTGACTGGAATTCGTCAGTAGGAAAAGGGAGAGAAGGAAACATAGTAGGTGAATATGGATTGGGGGGAAGAAATGAAAGAGGAAGCCGCCTTGTAGAATTTTTCACAGAGCATAACTTAATCATAGCTAACACTTGGTTCAAGAATCATGAAAGAAGGTTGTATACCTGGAAGAATCCTGGAGATATCCTGGAGGTATCAGATAGATTACATAATGGTAAGACAGAGATTTAGGAACCAGGTTTTAAATTGTAAGACATTTCCAGGGGCAGATGTGGATTCTGACCACAATCTATTGGTTATGAACTGCAGATTGAAACTGAAGAAACTGCAAAAAGGCGGGAATTTAAGGAGATGGGACCTGGATAAACTGAAAGAACCAGAGGTTGTACAGAGTTTCAGGGAGAGCGTAAGGGAACAATTGACAGGAATGGGGGAAAGAAATACGGTAGAAGAAGAATGGGTAGCTTTGAGGGATGAAGTAGTGAAGGCAGCAGAGGATCAAGTAGGTAAAAAGACGAGGGCTAGTAGAAATCCTTGGGTAACAGAAGAAATATTGAATTTAATTGATGAAAGGAGAAAATATAAAAATGCAGTAAATGAAGCAGGCAAAAAGGAATACAAACGTCTCAAAAATGAGATCGACAGGAAGTGCAAAATGGCTAAGCAGGGATGGCTAGAGGACAAATGTAAGGATGTAGAGGCTTGTCTCACTAGGGGTAAGATAGATACTGCCTACAGGAAAATTAAAGAGACCTTTGGAGAGAAGAGAACCACTTATACGAATATCAAGAGCTCAGATGGCAACCCAGTTCTAAGCAAAGAAGGGAAGGCAGAAAGGTGGAAGGAGTATGTAGATGGTTTATACAAGGCCAATGTACTTGAGGACAATATTATGGAAATGGAAGAGGATGTAGATGAAGATGAAATGGGAGATAAGATACTGCGTGAAGAGTTTGACAGAGCACTGAAAGACCTGAGTCGAAATAAGGCCCTGGGAGTAGACAACATTCCATTAGAACTACTGATGGCCTTGGGAGAGCCAGTCATGACAAAACTCTACCATCTGGTGAGCAAGATGTATGAGACAGGCGAAATACCCACATCCTTCAAGAAGAATATAATAATTCCAATCCCAAAGAAAGCAGGTGTTGACAGATGTGAAAATTACCAAACTATCAGTTTAATAAGTCACAGCTGCAAAATACTAACGCGAATTCTTTACAGACGAATGGAAAAACTGGTAGAAGTGGACCTCGGGAAAGATCATTTTGGATTCCGTAGAAATGTTGGAACACGTGAGGCAATACTAAACTTACGACTTATCTTAGAAGAAAGATTAAGAAAAGGCAAACCTACGTTTCTAGCATTTGTAGACTCAGAGAAAGCTTTTGACAACGTTAACTGGAATACTTGAAACGTCCCCTTAGAACAATTATATTTGACTGTGCTTAACCAGACACACAATATTTTTAGCGCAACGCAATCTGACTTTCAAAAAAATCCCTACGAAAGAATGGCCCTGACTAACATTAACCTATGCGTTTCACAAATCGCTTACCTCACAAAAATCTTGGTTACTCGAACTACTGCAATACACCAGGCGCCACTACTGCCAGCTAAATAAAAGATTCAAACTATGGAAGGCACTAACTACTGATAGGGATAGTTAGCAAATGAAAGATATTAATAGAGAACAAACAATGTATTTATCTTAATATCATATATATATATATATATAGCAGTTCATGACAAATTTCATAACTCCGCCATCTCTCTCCCCACATCCACCACTGCTGGCGGCTAACCTCCAACTGCGCAACGCTACGCACTGTTCACATCCAGCTGCCGCTGCCCAACACTACAATGGCAGACAACAATGCAAACCAGGTACAGACTGCACACAGCACAGCCAGTGATTCTCACACAGACCACTACGTAACGTTGCCAATAAGAAAACATAAACAGCCTACTTACATAGCCCCCATGCTCCCCACAAAAAATTTTTTCATAATTACTGTAAGAAAGATATCAAATGCACACACTTATTAATACAATGTTGGTCAAAAGCTAAAATTTTCTCACAGTCCATAAAGACAGTCCTGATCATTCATCACAGTAAAACTGCCGTTTCTTTTCTCAAAGTCTGAAGAATAAAAGAAAATGCACACAGAAGTAGTGGATTTCCATGCTGTCTTGAAGAAGTAGTGTTGTCCTTCCAACGGAAAGACAGTGCTGACTCTTGACATGCAGACAGGTAATGGGCCACAACAGAGCAAACCCACAGCAGAGTGGTTTGAAGTTTTGAAGACTATTGGTGGGTAGGTCATCACAGAGCAGACCCTCTGTAGTCCTGGTAGAGATTACGGTATTGGTGGGCCACCAGAGGTGCAGACCCACTGCAGTCCTTGTAGAAATAATGGTATTGATGGATCATCAAAGATGTAGACCCACTGTAGTCCTTGTAGAGATAATGGTACTGGTGGGTCATCAAAGATGCAGACCCACTGTAGTCCTTGTAGAGATGGCCAGCAGCCATCTGTTGTGACCGTGCAGGTGCACAATCACCATTGAAGAGTCTTGCGGAGAATATAGCAAGTCCATAACCACCACTTGTGCACTCACGAAATTTTTGGAATTGTCCTTAGAACCAGCAATGCTGTTATCCAGTTCCTTGCTGAATTATTAACACACGTGCAAACACTATCAGTCCCTACTTCTCACCTATTGTCCATATACTATGACCAACAGAAACGTGTGCAGTGAAATGTAACTTACAAGTTAATAATATGATGAATGGTGACAATTACAATTTTATAACATGAGCATACAATTACAAAGATACAGAAAACATCATTAAAAATAATAATACAGATAACATTTGTAGTAATACAGGCTTTACAAAAGAATAGAAATAAACATATACATCAATGTTACAGGAATTATGAGATAAGTAGATACATAAAAGATCAGAATAAATTTTGAAACATCAACTTCACACATGAGTATTAAAACAAAACAGAACAAATAATGTCTAAGCATATTTACAAGGTAAATAACATATTATTAATGCCAATTATATTTGAGGATAACAGTATTCCTCATCGTAGTGAATGTAGCTTAGTACTAGAAAAATTCTACAACATAAGTCTTATCAGATGAACACATAAAGACAGGAAAAACACAAATACACAAGGGTACACAAACATATAGAGGGATGACACAAAAGGAAAGTACAGGGTTTGTTTTACTGCAGTATTTTGCATGGAGATCTCCCTTTGTTCATCATTATTCCCAAAAGTACTATCTAAGCCTGCTGTCTGTATTCTGTTCACATCCTCTTTCAAAATAGTTTTTCTCCACTGTACAATACTCATTTTGGCCCAAATCTTTTTCATATAACTTCTCAATGCATTTTTTTTCTATTGTCCATAGTCAGTTTCTTATATAGTCTACCCCCTCTTAAGCTAACTTAAATCTACTGAGCTCAGATGCTAAACTAAGGAACGAGGCAATGCAGCAGCATAAAACAATTAATACAAACAGCAATAAAAAAATGGAAATTTGCAAAGCAAGCTACAGTAAAACTAAATTACCAGCAATTCAACATTACAACTAATATGAGGCAATGCGCAGCAAACAAGAAAAATAAATCTTGCTTAGCAGAGTAACACAAATTAAAATTCAGTAGCACGAAAATGAAATAACTTATATCTAAACATGACATAGCTCAAGCAGAAAAATATTACACTAAAAATGGCCATGTCTAATACCTATGTCACATCTTAACACTAGAGTGATGCATCACAAGAACTTACTCTGCAAGAAAGTTACCTAGTCGTAAAGAAGTTATTTATGCAATTCCTGTGAAGGGAAATGTCTATTTGTGCTCTCTTTTCTAAGAAAGTATATCATAAACGTATTCTTTACTGGGTCTGTAGACAGAAAATATGATATTAGTACATATATTAAATTTTATAATAACCAATGCTGCAGTGCAGCTAGAAACTAAATATTAAACAAAATAGGCAAAGCAAGGCGTCAAACGTCATTCACTAGCCATATGGCATTTCATAATGCAGTAAACAATCTTTCAACTAGCAAGACAATAGACGTAAAATGTTTCTCATCATTTCATTTCAGTAAATGTCATAAATTAAGAACTCTACAGTGTAATCATGTTTTCAAGTTTGAGGGTGTCGTATTTACGATGCTTTCTACAAAGGAACGACAATAGCTAGGATAATGGTCTCCCTTTTTTTTCCACCTGTGCCTCTGGAAGGCACACGCTAATGGCTTTTTTTCAAGGCGACTGTCGCCCAGCTGGGTGCCCACGACGCATTACGTCAAGGTGACGTACCTTCCTTACCGAAATATTTATGACATCAGTTTCCGCTACAGTGACAGTCTCATATAAACATTTCACAGGTCAAGAATTTGCGTTACAAATCTGTAGAAACAAAATCCTATAGATATAACAGAGTCAAAAAAATTTTCAGTGGCATTGTGATACATTCACACACGTACACACATTTCATAATTCTAAAGTACGATTCTTGGTTTCCAACATCCTTTTCCACAAGTCAGAGCCCCTAATCACTACTCATTACTCCTTACCTTATTCGTCGACACTTCTTCAATATTTCATCATAACAGATACATAGGATAATCAAATAACTCATATAGCATCAGCTTATTGATCATAAACATAATGCAACAGCACAATACACATCGTCGTCGTAAAAATAACATCATATCACCTCAGTCAAATCTCAAAAACGTCGTAGCTTTCAGCTATAATGTCAAAACCTAAAAAATTCTCTGCTCATTTAAATAGTATCATCTACCTCAAACGTACTTTAAAAATCATGATCTCATACCAAGTACATCATTCAAATCTCTCATTGTATCACAATGGTTCCGAAAAGATATGAACAGTTCACAAAGTACAGACAAAATACAATTTCATAAGTGTGAAGTTATCCAACTGTGTAATTACGTAAACATCTGTCACTGATGTAGTAAAAAAGGCTTATCTCTCGGTTAAATGATCAGATAGCTGTGTAATTTGTGTGTTAGAGAAATATGGTACCGATGTGTAAAGTTGTATAAGCAAATACCATATTAGCTAGGGCTCCTTGTGATTGCCAAACACATGGTACACAAAGTAAGCGTATACCCCCCTGAGGATTAATGTAATTGTACCCTCAGGTGTTACAGATTACAGCAATGAAATGAAATGTATCACTGAAAACCTTTGTATCATTGTACTTCAAATATCTTTAAAAATAAATGCTTTAAGTACAAAATTAATCACTCAAATGCGTGTCCTGTAGCGCTAAATGTGCGTCTTGCTGTAAGATAATTCTGTGGAAGTGTCGTACTTATCGTCCTCCGAAAGCTAAGTTCTGCAGAAGTCAATGTACTTACCTCATGATAAACAAAAGTGAAATGCTTTATGTATAGATATCTTAGTTATTACGCTTATTGCCATGATGAAGAAAGTACTGTGCTGTAACGTATTGTTGTGCTACGGAAAAGGCAGTCTCATTGTAGCTTTACCACAAAAGTTACTACTAAAACATGTTTTACTTTCCAGAATAAAACAGAAAACTGTGCAGATATAAAACAGAAACACTGCAAAAGCAACATTGTAAATTGTCACTCATTAGTAGCGTCGTGATAAAATCGTGTAGCTGTCACATAAACTAACCACTGTGTCATCTGGTATCTCACTGAAAGTACTTTAAATCCAGAATATATTTTCAAGTAAACCAAAATGTTGCATTAAAATCTCATTAGCAGTACTGGTAAATGTTCTAAGTATGTAAGCCTTATAGTCGTTCCATAATCGTGCAACTCACAAACAAGAATGTACACACACAATAACACTGTGACGTCTCTTCACTATAACAATGCATTCGTCATTTCTGTTTAAATAAGTTCTTTTGGTTCTTGATTGGATATTTAACTTCAAACATTGTTGTATGTTAACAGATTCTAAGTCTGACAAAGCATATTAGTAATGTGAAGCGAAAAATTTTATGGCGAAGACTAAGTTAAAAAGCAGATTATCTTTCAATAAACGGTTTTACATGTGAAATGTGGTGTAAACCTTTACTCTTCCTAGTATGCAGAGTTTCAACTTCAACGCAATTATCATGTGGTATACGTCGGATTCTGTAAGGTCCATTGTAAACTAGAAAGATTTGTGACTCAAGTGTTTCTTCTTATGTGACAATGAATGAGATTTAATGAGAACTTTCTGACCAATATACAACTTCTTTGCATTTGCTTTACCGTGTAGTTTTCTCCTTTTGTCTGCTGCAGATTTTATATTTTTAAGAGCCAAATCAATTATATCTTTGTGTCGAAGTTTACGTGTATTCGGGAAAGGTACAAGCTCTCTGATTCTGTTCGGTGGTTTTTCATTCTTCAGTACAAGAGTAGGTGGTAAAGCAGTGGAGTCGTGTGGCATTTAATTCAGCACGTTTTGAAATAAGTGTAAATATCTGTCCCAATGCTGATGCTTTCTGTGACAATAAAGTCTGCAAAGCTTATTGATTTCTTTCATAATCCGTTCAGACGGGTTACAATGTGGTGAGTACAATGAAATAAAGACGGGTTTGATTGTATGGTTGCGAAGCATGCGTGACCAAACAGCAGATCTGAATTGCGGTCCGTTATCTGAAATGACTATACTAACGTGTCCAACTTCACGTAAGAAATTTTTAACAAAGGCGTTAGATACAGACCGTCCAGTGGCTTTACGTAACGGTGTGAAAGAAACAAATTTTGAAGTAAGTTCAACAGCGACTAGAACGTACGAAAATCCATTAGATGTTCTGACAAGCGGTCCCAAGAGATCAACAGCAGCAAATTCTTTTAATTTAGAAGGAATGATAGGAAACAGCGGAGCACGATGTGAGATAGTAGATGGTTTCGCCTTTTGACAAAGTTTACAAATAGACAAGACTCTTCGAATTCGCTTCTCCATACTGTTAAAATAACAAGTCGTTCGAAGAATATGATAACATTTTCGTGGGCCAAAATGTGCGTAGCTGAAATGAATGTACCAAATGAGCTTATTAACAAAATCGTCTGGAATGCAAAGTACCCATAGCTTGTCATCAACAGTGCAGCGTTTGAAGAGTATGTTGTTTCTAACCAGGTAATAATGCCGAATCTGAGTGTGTGTCTTTTCATGCCATTTACTTTTGATGTCTTTCCAAATCGGATCTTTATCTTGTTCATGAGCAATGTCCTTTAAAGATGTGGTGATGAAGTTTTCAAAGGCTACTTTCTGAATGTAAAAAATACTGAAATTTTTCTCAATGTTGCCTTCTGTGTTACTTTTCTCAAGCCCAGGCGGTGCGCGTGACAGCGCGTCCGCAACAATGTTCTCCTTGCCGGGAATGTAGACTATTGTGAAGCGGAATTCTTGCAGAAACAACGCCCAACGTTTTAACATGTCATGATTTAATTTTGAAGACATAAGAAATTGTAATGCACGATGATCACTGTATACTTTTACGTGCTTACCAGAAAGAAAGAAACGGAATTTGTTAAATGCCCAAACGATAGCTAAAGCTTCTAATTCAGTAACGGAATAATTTTTTTCAGATTTTGTTAGCACTCGGCTAGCAAAAGCAAAGGTTTTCTGAACAGTAGTGTCATTTTCTGTGGCTTCTGGAAATAAATGGGCACCAAGACCGACTTTAGAAGAATCCGTGCTAAGGCAGAAATCTTGTGACAGATCTGGATGAGCTAGTATTGGCGCGTTAAGTAGAGATTCTTTCAAAGAATTGAATTCCAACTGTGCTTGTTCGTCCCAGTTCCAAATAGTATTTTTTCCAGTGAGAGAACAAAGTTTTGGTGTAACAAGAATTTGCATGTTCAGAAAACGACGGTAAAAATTTACGAGACCTAGAAAACTGTGGACTTGTCTTTATGTGGATGGAACTGGAATGGCTCCGATTGCTTCTAACTTTTCAGGATCCGGCTGAATACCTTCAGAAGAAATAATATGTCCCAAAAACTTCACCTTTGTCCTACCGAATTCAGACTTTTCCAAGTTAACTGTAATTCCAGATTCTGCAAAAATATGTAACACGCTGTTGAGGATGCGATTGTGGTGTTCCCATGAGGCTTCTGCTATCAGAATATCGTCTACATATAAGGTGATGTGACGTTTTAAGAACTCAGGTAATATGGAATTTAGCCCGCGGATGAATGCTGCCAAAGAAATGTTCAAACCAAAAGGAAGTTTCCGAAACTGATAACAAACGCCGAAACAAAGGAAAGCTGTGTATTTTCTACATTCTGGATGAAGTTCGATCTGATAAAAGCTGGATCTGAGATCAATGGAAGACAACACTTTTACACCATTAAAATTTTGAAGAAGTTCTTCCAACGTTTGCGGCCTGTCTGTTTCAGGAATAATGATAGTATTGACTTGTCTCGAATCTAAGACAAGCCTGATCGATCCATTTTTCTTCTCAACAACATGTAATGGATTGTTGTATGAGCTTACTGCAGGCTCAATAATGCCCTCGTCAAGCATAGATTGTATTTCTGTTCTAACACGGTCCCTATAATGTGCTGGAATTACGTATGGTCAAACACAAAATTTAGTATGCTCATGAACACGAAATTGGTATTGAAATCCCTTGATTGTTCCTGTTTTGTGAGTGAAAACTGTGGAATGTGCTTGTAAAATCTCAAAGAGGTCTTGCCTATCAGTGTCATTACAATTCTCAATTGTTTGAATTTTATTCTGAATTAACTCATTAGTATCAAATATGTCGTCGATATCATCCCTGTCAGTACTTGCAGAGTGATTGTTAGTGTCTAGTTCCATAGAAAATTCCGAACTGTTGTCTAACAGAAGGTAAAGCCGATTAATTTCTTCGTCATGGTTTGAGAGCCAATCTTCAAATTTCAAAGCTATTGACTTACCTTCTTTCTCTAAACTTATTTCAGCATCGTGAAAGTTTAAGATTGCTTTGTATTCATTCAAAAAGTCTACTCCCAATATAATTTCCGTCGACAATAATGGAACAATAAGAAAGTTCATAGAGAAGCTGTGGCTTTGACAAAAGAATTCTAAGTTGGTTTGTTGGCGTACATCTACACTTTTTCCAAAGATGCAACTGAGTCAAATTTAGCTTGCAAGGTCTCATGATTTTCATGAACAATAGTTTGCAGTTCTTTTATGGCTGCTTCGTGATTCTGTAATGCATTTTCATGCCGCGAAAAAATAGGTTGAAAATGCTCACAAATTTGAGTTTTTACGTCATTACAGACTTTTTGACATTTCGATTCAATGTTATGTAACTCAGTAGTTAAATCTTCACGCATTTGTTCAAGGGTTTGTTCCAAGGAGTCTAACTTTTGAAGCTGTTGCTGTGTTTGTCTCTGATTTTGTTCCAGTGTGTCTAACTTTTGAAGATTTTGTTCCATTGTGTCTAACTTTTGAAGATTTTGTTCCATTGTGTCTCATTTTTGTAGCCTTTGTCCCATTTGTTGCATTAACTGTAATAACAATGCACTGGTGTCTGAAACATGTTCCTCAGTGCTTTGCGGCAGTGAAGTTGCACCGGCAACATTCACATTTTGACAAGCGGAAAATATGTCTTGACTCATTTGAGAAAACGGTGAGGACGCAAAACCTGAATCTACAGTATTTGCAAAATTGTGTCCTGTCATTTCGGATCCCTGAGGCGAGCTGTTGCCGAGCGATCGATCGATAATGCTTCCCTGTCCACTACCTGTTTCACTGTATTCACCATTGTTTGCAGCCCGCTCCATTTCCCTATGCACAGTTACCAAATTACTACTTTGAGTGTCTGTTCATTCATTACACAGCGGTTCTGGTAAGCTACACTCGTCGTCACTATTATTTCTCAGTTTACTTTGGAGCCTAGTGTTATGTTTTTCACACGCCATTATTGTCACAATATTTCACACGATAACACAGAAAAGCACAATTTGAAGAGCAAAATAAGATAACACATTAACATAGAAATGGAAATAATGTCTACTTAAATACTTGGTGCAAATCTACATGCATGTCACAACTGTTTTACTGTACAACAATGTAAGACTGCAACTACAAAGGAGATTCTCTCTACAATTATGCGCTAGCAATAAACAAAATCTACGCTAATTACACAAACTACAAGGAAAAAATCAGAAGATTCCAGTGAGGTAACCTGGCAGGGTCGGCACATGAAACGTCCCCTTAGAACAATTATACCTGACTGTGCTTAACCAGACACACAATATTTTCAGCGCAACGCAATCTGACTTTCAAAAAAATCCCTACGAAAGAATGGCCCTGACTAACATTAACCTATGCGTTTCACAAATCGCTTACCTCACAAAAATCTTGGTTACTCGAACTACTGCAATACACCAGGCGCCACTACTGCCAGCTAAATAAAAGATTCAAACTATGGAAGGCACTAACTACTGATAGGGATAGTTAGCAAATGAAAGATATTAATAGAGAACAAACAATGTATTTAAATTAATATCATCATATATATATATATATATATATATATATATATATATATATATATATATATATATATATAGCAGTTCATGACAAATTTCAAAACTCCGCCATCTCTCTCCCCACATCCACCACTGCTGGCGGCTCACCTCCAACTGCGCAACGCTACGCACTGTTCACATCCAGCTGCCGCTGCCCAACACTACAATGGCAGACAACAATGCAAACCAGCGACAGACTGCACACAGCACAGCCAGTGATTCTCACACAGACCGCTACGTAACGTTGCCAATAAGAAAACATAAACAGCCTACTTACATACTCTCTTTCAAATTCTGAAGGTGGCAGGGGTAAAATACAGGGAGCGAAAGGCTATTTACAATTTGTACAGAAACCAGATGGCAGTTATAAGAGTCGAGGGGCATGAAAGGGAAGCAGTGGTTGGGAAAGGAGTGAGACAGGGTTGTAGCCTCTCCCAGATGTTATTCAATCTGTATATTGAGCAAGCAGTAAAGGAAACAAAAGAAAAATTCGGAGTAGGTATTAAAATCCATGGAGAAGAAATAAAAACTTTGAGGTTCGCCGATGACATTGCAATTCTGTCTTGAAAGGAGGATATAAGATGAACATCAACAAAAGCAAAACGAGGATAATGGAATGTAGTCAAATTAAATCGGGTGATGCTGAGGGGATTAGATTAGGAAATGAGACACTTAAAGTACTAAAGGAGTTTTGCTATTTAGGGAGTAAAATGACTGATGATGGTCGAAGTAGAGAGGATATAAAATGTAGACTGGCAATGGCAAGGAAATCGTTTCTGAAGAAGAGAAATTTGTTAACATCGAGTATAGATTTAAGTGTCAGGAAGTCGTTTCTGAAAGTATTTGTATGGAGTGTAGCCATGTATGGAAGTGAAACATGAACGATAACCAGTTTGGACAAGAAGAGAATAGAAGCTTTCGAAATGTGGTGCTACAGAAGAATGCTGAAGATAAGGTGGGTAGATCACGTAACTAATGAGGAGGTATTGAATAGGATTGGGGAGAAGAGAAGATTGTGGCACAACTTGACTAGAAGAAGGGATCGGTTGGTAGGACATGTCTTGAGGCATCAAGGGATCACAAATTTAGCGTTGGAGGGCAGCGTGGAGGGTAAAAATCGTAGAGGGAGACCAAGAGATGAATACACTAAGCAGATTCAGAAGGATGTAGGTTGCAGTAGGTACTGGGAGATGAAGAAGCTTGCACAGGATAGCGTAGCATGGAGAGCTGCATCAAAACAGTCTAAGGACTGAAGACCACAACAACAACAAGAACTACTGCCTGAGAGACAATCTCCACTCATTCCAAATTAATCATATAAGTGTAGACCAGTTGTGGCTTAAATTCAAAGAAATACACTCCTGGAAATGGAAAAAAGAACACATTGACACCGGTGTGTCAGACCCACCATACTTGCTCCGGACACTGCGAGAGGGCTGTACAAGCAATGATCACACGCACGGCTTAGCGGACACACCAGGAACCGCGGTGTTGGCCGTCGAATGGCGCTAGCTGCGCAGCATTTGTACACCGCCGCCGTCAGTGTCAGCCAGTTTGCCGTGGCATACGGAGCTCCATCGCAGTCTTTAACACTGGTAGCATGCCGCGACAGCGTGGACGTGAACCGTATGTGCAGTTGACGGACTTTGAGCGAGGGCGTATAGTGGGCATGCGGGAGGCCGGGTGGACGTACCGCCGAATTGCTCAACACGTGGGGCGTGAGGTCTCCACAGTACATCGATGTTGTCGCCAGTGGTCGGCGGAAGGTGCACGTGCCCGTCGACCTGGGACCGGACCGCAGCGACGCACGGATGCACGCCAAGACCGTAGGATCCTACGCAGTGCCGTAGGGGACCGCACCGCCACTTCCCAGCAAATTAGGGACACTGTTGCTCCTGGGGTATCGGCGAGGACCATTCGCAACCGTCTCCATGAAGCTGGGCTACGGTCCCGCACACCGTTAGGCCGTCTTCCGCTCACGCCCCAACATCGTGCAGCCCGCCTCCAGTGGTGTCGCGACAGGCGTGAATGGAGGGACGAATGGAGACGTGTCGTCTTCAGCGATGAGAGTCGCTTCTGCCTTGGTGCCAATGATGGTCGTATGCGTGTTTGGCGCCGTGCAAGTGAGCGCCACAATCAGGACTGCATACAGGGCCAACACCCGGCATCATGGTGTGGGGAGCGATCTCCTACACTGGCCGTACACCACTGGTGATCGTCGAGGGGACACTGAATAGTGCACGGTACATCCAAACCGTCATCGAACCCATCGTTCTATTATTCCTAGACCGGCAAGGGAACTTGCTGTTCCAACAGGACAATGCACGTCCGCATGTATCCCGTGCCACCCAACGTGCTCTAGAAGGTGTAAGTCAACTACCCTGGCCAGCAAGATCTCCGGATCTGTCGCCCATTGAGCATGTTTGGGACTGGATGAAGCGTCGTCTCACGCGGTCTGCACGTCCAGCACGAACGCTGGTCCAACTGAGGCGCCAGGTGGAAATGGCATGGCAAGCCGTTCCACAGGACTACATCCAGCATCTCTACGATCGTCTCCATGGAAGAATAGCAGCCTGCATTGCTGCGAAAGGTGGATATACACTGTACTAGTGCCGGCATTTTGCATGCTCTATTGCCTGTGTCTATGTGCCTGTGGTTCTGTCATTGTGATCAAGTGATGTATCTGACCCCAGGAATGTGTCAATAAAGTTTCCCCTTCCTGGGACAATGAATTCACGGTGTTCTTATTTCAATTTCCAGGAGTGTAGTATCGGCAGCAAATCAGAGATTTATACCAAATAAATTAACAAACGACTGAGCTGATCCTACTTGGTAAAGAAAACGGGTTAGAACAATGTTGCAAAAACAACGAAGGAGAGCTTCTGTATAGTTTGGAAGGTAGGAGACGAGGTACTGGCAGAAGTAAAGCTGTGAGTACCGGTCGTGAGTCGTGCTTCGGTAGCTCAGTTGGTAGAGCACTTGCCCGCGAAAGGCAAAGGTCCCGAGTTCGAGTCTCGGTCGGGCACACAGTTTTAATCTGCCAGGAAGTTTCATTTCAGCTCCATACTTAACAATCATATACAACCGTTCCCTTGACGAAAGATCCGTACCCAAAGACTGGAAAGTTGCACAGGTCACACCAATATTCAAGAAAGGAAGTAGGAGTAATCCACTAAATTACAGGCCCATATCGTTAACGTCAATATGCAGCAGAATTTTAGAACATATATTGTGTTCGAACATTATTAATTACTTCGAATAAAACGGTCTATTGACACACAGTGAACATGGATTTAGATAACATCGTTCCTGTGAAACACAACTATCTCTTCATTCACATGAAGTGTTGAGTGCTATTAACAAGGGATTTCAGATCGATTCCGTATTTCTAGATTTCCGGAAGGCTTTTGACACTGTACCACACAAGCGGCTCGTAGTGAAATTGCGTGCTTATGGAATATCGTCTCAGTTATGTGACTGGATTTGTGATTTCCTGTCAGAGAGGTCACAGTTCGTAGGAACTGTCGGAAAGTCATCGAGTAAAACAGAACTGATTTCTGGAGTTCCCCAAGGTAGTGTTATAGCCCCTTTGCTGTTCCTTATCTATAGAAACGATTTTGGAGAAAATATGAGGAGCCGTCTTCGGTTGTTTGCAGATGACGCTGTCGTTTATCGACTAACAAAGTCATCAGAAGACCAAAACAAATTGCAAAACGATTTAGAAAAGATATCTGAATGATGCGAAACGTGGCAGTTGACCCTATATAACGAAAAGTAGGTCATCCACGTGAGTGCTAAAAGGAACTCGTTGAACTTCGCTTAAACGATAAATCAGTCCAATCTAAAGCCATAAATTCAACTAAGTACCTAGCTATTACAATAACGAGCAACTTAAATTGGAAGGAACACATAGAAAATGTTGTGGGGGAGGCTAATCAAAGACTTCGTTTTGTTGGCAGGACACTTAGAAAATGTAGCAGACTTACTAAGATGACTGCCTACAGTACGCTTGTCCGTCCTCTTTTAGAATACTGCTATGCGGTGTGGGATCCTTACCAGATAGGACTGACGGAGTACATCCAAAAATTTCAATGAAAGGCAGCACGCTTTGTATTATGGCGAAATATGGGAGACAGTGTCACAGAAATGCTACAGGAATTGGGCTGGACATCATTAAAAGAAATGCGTTTTTCATTGCGACGCAATCTACTCACGAAATTCCAGTCACCAACTCTCTCCTCCGAATGCGAAAATATTTTGTTGACACCGACCTACATAGGAAGCAACGATCACCAAGATAAAATAAGGGAAATCCGAGCTCGCACTGAAATATATAGGTGTTCATTCTTTCCGCGTGCTATACGATATTGGAATAATAGAGAATTGTGAAGGTGGTTCAATGAACCCTCTGCCAGGCACTTAAATGTAATTTGCAGAGTATCCATGTAGATTTAGATGTAGATGTACTACGTACTGCTTCCCATGAACTCCTCTCTGATGTGTAGACTTCTGCGGGCCCTCACATAGTCATGGAACAGCGCTTATTGATTGTGATTCGTTGGTCACCGCGAGTGAGAGTGTCCGGACGTTTCATCATTGCAGGAGTCACAGTATGTGCGGCCGGCTGGCTCGAGGGAGATCAGATAGGATTACGCTACGTCGTTGTGATAATGATGATAGACGCCTCACCTAACGGCTCACAGCACTTTTGTTCACTGCCCGTTCTGCGTAAATATTCTGCCTATGAATACCTGCGATGCCCTGGTTTTCCGCCGAAAGTAATTCAGTGACAGCTCTCTGCTTGGAACGCATCTCATTTACAGAAGCCATTTTGAAGGCTTCGTATAGCGCTGCCGCCTATCGGAACTTCCTAAAACTATAGGGGCTGAAGCAGGAATATTCCACGATGAGGCACAAAAAATTCCTCGTGTTTTCAAAAGAAATTTCTCGAGAAAAAAAGTGTTGCGTTACTGATTGAAAGTCCCTCGAGTATAAATTTAGGTAAAGACATTTCCGACTCTTTAAATACTTACACAGTCTTTAGCAAGAAATGGTGTACGAGTACAGAAAGATGTGTTTCGCACTAGTGATTTATCTACATGTATTTTCATTCATTGAGAGAAGATTTTTCCTTTAGGAATGTCATCACAATTGAGCTGTCGCGTCGCAAATGTGAGTGTTGCTTGGGATTGGGCGACAGTGTTCGGGAAGAAGGGAGATAGCTCTCAGTAAGAGGAAGTCTTGTACTATGTTTTTTAAAGTTACCTTACAAAAGGCAAGGGTTGGACTGAGTGCCGAAATGGTACACACTGTGAGTATTTTACAGCTTCTGACTTCATTCAGAAAACAGTATCAATTCCTGTTATACTTGGTCCGAAGGAACTGTACCCATGAAAAGATCAAGTTTTTACAGAGAGAATGTAACTAATTAGCAGGATTTCGTCAACTTGAAACTATCAGTCCTAACTGAGCCTGCGACCACGACAGGACCAGCAGAAGTCCCTAGCTACATGACTAGGATTCTATCGGCTGCACTGCAACTGCTGCAGACAACTCTGCTTACCTCTGCCTGGGTACTCTCTCCGGCTGGCTTTGCTGATACGACAACCAACTTCCTAATCTGACTGCAATAGACCCATTGGAGCGTCCTGCTTCCGAATTTTATTCAGTTTTCGCTTTCGCCCCCGCCAGTCGCTGACATGACATCTTGTTGAAGAGCTCTTGCCATTTCATTGGCTCCAATTGTGCACTATTCTAAGGAGACTGATTAGAGGGAGTGAGAGAGGTGTCTGTCGTTAAATCACGTCTTGTTCCTGTTATAGGCTAAGGCTCACTCGCATTATCCCTCTCTTACTCTCACTCTTTCTGTGCAATTATATCACTCTTGTTTTCACATCTTATAGTCTTCTCTCTATAAGTGCCCGTCGCTACCCTGGCGCCTCTGGTCAGTCTTTTTTCCTCGTTGCTTTCAGGAACCTTTGACATTCCATCTTATCGCCATCCAACGTGTGGCTGTTGTCACGCACAGGCGACCAGCATCTCTTTTCTCGTAATTTTCCCTTTGTTATGTTTCGAACTAACAAGACTTAGTCTTTTCCCGTGGGTACTAGAGAGCTTATATATCCAAAAGCACCAGCGATATTCGTCCGAAATTCTGTGTATCCATTCCCTGATCATTTCTATAAACAGGAGTAACCTGCAGTCTTCTAGAGACGTAAGATTACTCTCTGCATGTGATACTTTCGATAAATACAAACGGGTAAAGAGATTCATTCCACAGTTTATTCAATCCGAAATCGAACTGGTTTGCTCATGCCCTCCTGCTTTGGCCATTTTGAGCAATCTTAAAGCATTTTTCCGTACCAGCGGCGTGTATATCAATATTGGTCGTCTGTGAGACTTTTATGGTAGTGTCCTCGTGGCTGAATACAGTCCGCACGATCAAATTTAATATGTATGTTGTCTCTTTCCTGTTATCAGTTTCATCTGCAGACTGGTCCACGAGATGTTGTATGGAAGGTTCGCGATGTGATTGTGAGTCGAAACTCCTCCATGTTAGATTTCCCTCAAACAACACAAGCTAAGACGAGCAGTCAAATGAAAACGAGATAGGTGGAAAAAAGTAAGTAATCTGTTTAGTATTTCAAAAACAATCGTCAAAACTGTTAAGATATTTATCGCACTTTGAGGAAAGCCAGTAAATGGCTTCATTAGAAAAGTTTGCCGTTGCCTACGGAAACATGATTGTACGCAGGTATGCACCTCTACGTCCGAAACAAGTAGACGGCTAAAAATGTCTCACTTCAAGGTCCAAAAACACTGAAATCGCATGGGGAGAGATCAGGACTGTGTAGAGGATGCGAAAGGGACTTCCGGTGAAATTTCTGCTGAGAACTCGAAACAACTTTGGCAACGTCTGGGATAGGTGCTCGCCTGGGTACAGTAATGACTCCATAGGAAATCGCAAACATATTCCAATGAAGCAATTTACTGGCTTGTCTCACAGTAGGATTAACGTATTACCGGTAACAGTTATGTCGATTACTTTTGAAATAATAAAAATTCTACTCACATTTTTTCCGTCTGTCTCGTTTTCATTTGAATGCCCTTTATACAATGATTAGCCAGAATATTATGACCACCCTTTATCTCAGAGTAGCACTTGCAACCTACGTCCTCAATTATTTTCTTGACGTATTCCAATCTCTGCATTCCTCCACAGTTTTTTCCCTCTACAGCTCCATCTAGTACCATGGAAGTCATTCCATGTCGTAACAGGTGTCCTATCATCCTATCCCTTCTCATTATCTGTGTTTTTTACATATTCCTTTCCTCTCCGATTCTACATAGAACCTCCGCATTCCTTGCCTTATCAGTCCGCTGTATTTTCAACATTCGTCTGTAGCACCATATCTCAAATGCTTCGATTCTCTTCTGTTCCGGGCGTACATTCTCAGAAATTTCTTCCTCAAATTAAAGCCGATATTTGATATTAATAGACTTCTCTTGGCCGGGAATGCCTTTTCTGCCCTAACTAGGGTGCTTTTGATGCCCTCCTTGCTCCGCCCGTCATTGGTTATTCTACTGCCTAGGTAGCAGAATTCCTTAATTTCATCTACTTCGTGACCGTCAATCTCTCAGTCCATACTCTGTATTCATTAAACTGTTCATTCCGTTCATCAGATCATGTAATTCTTCTTCACTTTCACTCAGGATAGCAATGTCATCATCGAATATCCTTCCTCCTTAAATCTTAATTCCACTCGTGAACCTTTATTTTATTTCCATCATTGCTTCCTGGATGTACAGATTGTACAAAAGGAGTGAAAGGCTACATCATTGTCTTACACCCATTTTAATATGAGCACTTCGTTGTTGGTCGTTCACTCTTATCATTCCCTCTTGGCTCTTGTACATATTGTATATGACCCGTCTCTCCTTATACCTTACCCCTACTTTTTTCAGAGTTTCGAACATCTTGCAACATTTTACATCGTCGAACGCGTTTCCCAGGTCGAAGAATCGTATGAACGGGCCTTGATTTTTCTTTAGTCTTGCTTCCATTATTAACCTCAACGTCAGAATTGCCTCTATCTAGCGCATCCTCAATTTCCTTTTCATTCTCCTCTCTAATGTTCTTGTAAGCAACTTGGATGCATGAGGCGTTAAACTGATTGTGTGATAATTCTCGCACTTGTCACCTGTTGAGATCTTCGGAATTGTGAGGATGATGCTTTTCCGAAATTCGGATGGTATGTCGCCAGACCCATACATTCTGCACACCAACGTGAATAGTTGTTTTGTTACCCCTTCCCCCAATGATTTTAGAAATTCTGATGGAATGCTATCTGTCCCTTCTGCCTTACTTGATATTAAGTCCTCCAAAGCTCTTTTGACTTCCGATTCTAATACCGGGTCCCCTGTCTCTTCTAAATCGACTCCTGTTTCTTCTTCTATCACATCAGACAAATCTTCCCCCTAATAGAGGCTTTCAATGTATTCTTTCCTCCTATCCCCTCTCTCCTCTGCATTTAACAGTGGAATTCCCTTTGCATTCTTAACTTTACCACCCGCATTTAATGTCACCGAAGGTTGTTTTGATTTTCCTGTATGCTGAGTCTGTCCTTGCGACAATCATTTCTTTTTCGATGTCTTCACATTTTTCCAGCAGACATGTCGTCTTAGCTTCCCTCCAATTCCTATTTATTTCATTCCTTACCGACCTGTATTTCTGTATTCCTGAGTTTCCCAGTACATTTTCGTAGTTCCTTCTTTCATCAGTCAACTGAAGTATTTCTCCTGTTACCAAAGGTTTCTTCGAAGTTACCTTCTTTGTACTTATGTTTTCCTTCCCAGTTTCTGTGATGGCCCTTTTAAGAGATGTTCATTCCTCTTCAACTGTACTGTATACGCCGCGCGGGATTAGCCGAGCGGTCAAGGCGCTGCAGTCATGAACTGTGCGGCTGGTCACGGGAGGTTCGAGTCCTCCCTCGGGCATGGGTGTTTGTGTTTGTCCGTAGGATAACTTAGGTTGTGTGTAAGCTTAGGGACTGATGATCTTAGCAGTTAAGTCCCATAAGATTTTACCCACATTTTTTGTACTGTCTACGGAGCTATTCCTTATTGGTTTATCTATAGCCTCAGAGAACTTGAAGCGTATCTTGTGATTCCTTAGCACTTCTGTATCCCACTTCATTTCGTATTGATTCTTCCTGACGTATGTCTTAAACTTCAGCCTACTCTTCATCATTACTATGGTACATCTTACAATCCAGTATCTGATTTCGGAATCTCTGTCTGACCATGATGTAATCTAATTGAAATCTTCCCGTATCTCCCGGCCTTTTCCAAGTATACCTCCTCCTCTTGTGATTCTTGAACAGGGTATTCGCTATTACCAGCTGAAACTTGTTACAGGACTCAATTAGTCTTTCTCCTCTTTCATTCCTTGTCCCAAGCCCATATTCTCCTGTAACCTTTTCTTCTACTCCTTCCCCTACAACTGCATTCCAGTCGCCCATGACTATTAGATTTTCGTCCCCCTTTACATACTGCATTACCCTTTCAATATCCTCATACACTTTCTCTATCTGTTCGTCTTCAGCTTGCGACGTCGGCATGTATACCTGAACTATCGTTGTCGGTGTTGGTCTGCTGTCGATTCTGAAAAGAACGAGCCTGTCACTGAACTGTTCACAGAAACACACTGTGACCAACCTTCCCATTCATAATGAATCCTACTCCTGTTACGCCATTTTCTGCTTCTGTAGATATTACCCTACATCCATCTGACCAGATATCCATGTCTTCTTTCCCGTTCACTTCACTGACCCCTACTATATCTAGATTGAGCCTTTGAATTTCTCTATACAGATTTTCTAGTTTCCCTACCACGTTCAAGCTTCTGACATTCCACGCTCCTACTCTTGAACGTTATTCTACCGTTGATTATTCTATCTTTTTCTGATGGTAACCTCCCCCTTGGCAGTCTCCTCCCGGAGATACGAATGATGGACTATTCCGGAATCTATTGACAATGGAGATATCGTCATGACACTTCTTCAATTACAGGCCACAAGCCCTCTGGATACACGTTACGTGTCTTTAATGCAGTAGTTTTCATTGCCTTCTGCATTCTCATGCCGTTGATCATTCCTGATTCTTCCGCCTTTAGGGGCAGTTTCCCACCCCTAGGACAAGAGAGCACCCTGAACCTCTGTCCGCTCCTCCACCCTCTTTGACAAAGCCGTTGGCAGAATGAGGGTGATTTCTTATGACGGAAGTCTTCGGCCACCAATGCTGATTATTAATCAATATTTAAGCAGCGGCGGGATTTGAACCCTGGACCAAAGATGTTTTGATTATGAGTCCAAGATGCTACCCCTAGACCACAGATCTGCACATACAAGTCACCTAATTCCCGTAAATTCCGAGGAGGGTGTGGGGGGGGGGGGGGGGGAGTCAATTAGCTTTGACGCCACGTCCAATCACATTCAAGACGTGCTCGATCGGGTTCAGATCTGTCGAGTTCGGGGACCAGCACATCAATATCTCGCCACTGTGTTCCCCGAACCACTCCGTCACACTCCTGGCCTTGTGATGTGTTGCATTATCCTGTTGAAAAATTCCACTGCCGTCGGAAAACAGTATCCTCATGAAGGGGTGTATGTTGCCTGGAAGCAGCGCACGATAACCCTTGGCTGTTATGATGCCTTACACGAGGCATCGGTGCCCACGTGAATGTTCCCCGGAGCATGCCGACTGCAAGTCCGTGCCCCATAGTACGGGTGTCAAGTAGCTGTTCTCCTGGAAAACGACGGATTCGTGCCCTCCCATCGACAAGAAGAAAATGGCATTGGGATTCATCAGACCATGCAACGCTCTGCCACTATGCCAACATCCAGTGCCAATGGTGATGCGCCACAATTCACTGCCTGTCCTGCTTTACCAGTTTTCCCAACCTACGAATGCATATAAGAATGCATTGGAGACAACATGGTGTCGAGTATTGTGTTCTGATGAAAGCTAGCCCACGTGCTCTAGTAACAAGGATCCCACAGTAAACGTTTCAAGGAAATCAAACAATTTTTGGCAGTGCTGGGGCTCGGGGATAGCGGTAATGAGCCGTCGAAACTAGTCGTGTGATAGAATAAAGGCATCCTCAGGATATAGCTGTGGTGGTACTTTTTCTCATATAATCCCTTTTTCCTTATTTTGATTCAGTATTTTCTCTTCGGTTCTGTATCTAACCAACTAATCTTCAGCATTCTTCTGTAGCACCACACTTCAAAAGCTTGTCATCTGAACAGGCTATCATCCACGATTTGCTTCCGTACAACACTACACTCCGAACAGTTTTCTTTAGAAAAGACTTCTTAAAACACAAATTTATATTAGATGTTAATCAGTTTCTTATTGATAAACAATTCACGTTGGTCCCATACTGAGGAAAATGATCGTAGAGCAGCAGGTGCGGAATTCCGCATTACCGACCTGGGCAGATTCCTAGACGTCATGGTTTTCCGTTGCCTTCCTGCGACCTCGTACAAAGTGTCAAGAGTGTATCTGTGACGTGCAGGTGATTGCGGTCAGTGTGTGTTCGGTGCAGTGCTGGGTTTCTGTTGCTACGGATGAAATGAAGGGAGAGGGTGAAACCCGGTCCCGGTGCCGGTACATAGCTTACTCGTCACAAACAGCACCAAGGGGTGGGGTGGGGAGGGGGGGCAGCCCAGTGCGTCGTTCCCATCCTACAGGCGGATCATGCCCTCACTTCATGAGACACTGCGGAGAGGTTCGCAAAATAAAGGGGCTAGTCCTCTTTTAAGATTTCTAGGAATCGATTTTTTTGTTTAAAATGTTCTCTGAGACATTTACTTTATTGTATTGTTCATCAAAGGCTTCCCACAAACTCCTTTAGCGAGTTAAAAGACCCTTTTCTGTGAATAGTGTCTTAGAAAACAATCACAGTGAGAAAAATTAATAGTCGACATCGCGGCCAATGAGACAGCATGTAATTTCAGCCACGATCTAACGGGCATTACGGAAAATACGACCATGGACGATCTTGAGGTCGGTCCAGGCTATCACAATCTCCGCACAAAAGTGTATGAAAAGCGTATCGAGCAAAACAGAGCAGCAGATGGTTGAACTGCTGAAGAAGGCCTTAGGACTACAGTATCCACGAAGAAATTGAATGAGAACCTCCTTTTAATCTGGAAGGATTGCTGTAAGGGCCAGAGATCAATGAACAGAGGTACGTTTAACTTAAGTGGAAAAGAAATGTAACCCAAAAGTTTAAACGTGCTTTTCCCGAAACTGATTCACAATAGGGGGAATATTAATGAAAGAATGTTACATCCTATTTTGATTCGAATAATGGCATTCTAAATCCGACTTTCTATCAGCGTACTTATCCATTTTGCGATATCTTCCAAAGTCTATTTTCAGTGCACGTTCTTTGTGAATTGTTTGGGCTAAGAAAATGACAGCCGGGCGCTTCAGTCCGGAACCGCTGCTGCTACGATCAAAAGTTCGAATCCCGTCTCGGGCATGGATGTGTGTGATGTCCTTAGGTTAGTTAGGCTCAAGTAGTTCTAAGTCTAGGTGACTGATGACCTCAGATCTTAAGCCCCATAGTGCTCAGAACCATTTGAACCATTTAAGAAAATGACATTTGTATCAGCACGTCCCCGTTTTGTTAGAAGAATGTTTTTCAGTTAGCTTATAGCAAATATTCCAACAATGCAAACCAGCCACTGAATGCACACAGCACAGTCAGTGATTTTCATACAGAGCGCTACGTGACGTTACCGACATAAAAACCTAAAGATTCTACTTACATATCCCCCATGCTCACCACACAAAAATTTTACAAATTGTTTTGGGTAGTGGCCAATACTTATTTGCTAAAACTTTTTATATTAACGCTAGCAAATATATCAAATGCGCACACTTATCGGTACAATGTTGGCCAAAAGCAAAAATTTTCTCACAGTCCATAAAGGCAGTCCTGATCATTCATCACAATAGTAATTACGTAGCACAAAGTCTGATCAGTAAAAGAAAATGTATACGGAAGTAGTGGATTTATGACATCCAGTCTTAAAAATTTCCTTTTTATGACGGACGCACTTCCAGATCGTCCGCTCTCAAAACTCTGCAACTCTCTCCCCACATCCACCACTGCTGGCGGCTCACCTCCAACTGCGTAACGCTACGCCCTGTTCACATGCAACTGCCCAACACTACAATAGCAAATATTCCAACAATGCAAACCAGCCACAGACAGCACACAGCATTGTCAGTGATTTTCATACAGAGCGCTACGTGACGTTACCAACATAAAAACCTAAACAGCCTGCTTAAATAGCCCCTATGCTCCCCACAACAAGTTTTACAAATTGTTTTGGGTAGTGGCCAATACAAACTTGCTAAAATTTTTTATATTAACGCTAGCAAATATATCAAATGCACACACTTATCGATACAATGTTGGTCAAAAGCAAAAATTTTCTCACAGTCGATAAATGCAGTCCTGATCATTCATCACAATAGTAATTACGTAGCACAAAGTCTGATCAGTAAAAGAAAATGCATACGGAAGTAGTGGATTTATGACATCCAGTCTTAAAAATTTCCTTTTTCTGACGGACACACTTCCAGACCGCCCGCTCTCGAAACTCTGCAACTCTCTCCCCACATACACCACTGCTGGCGGCTCACCTCCAACTGCGCAACGCTACGCGCTGTTCACATTCAACTGCTCAACACTACAATAGCAAATATTCCAACAATGCAAACCAGCCACAGACTGCACACAGAACAGTCAGTGATTTTCATACAGAGCGCTACGTAGCGTTACCAACATAAAAACCTAAACAGCCTGCTTAAATAGCCCCTATGCTCCCCACAACAAGTTTTACAAATTGTTTTGGGTAGTGGCCAATACAAACTTGCTAAAATTTTTTATATTAACGCCTACTTACAAAGTGATTGATGGTGACAATGATGAATTACAAAAAGTGCCATAGAGCGGTGTAGGTGTAGGAGGGATATTGTGAGGGAAGGAATTAGGAAGTGGTTAAGGAATCAGTGGGATCAGACAAGAAGCAACAGAGTAAGAAACTCCAGGTTGGGAATGGGAAAGTCATCACAGACTGGAGGAGAAGAAATCAAGAAATCTTGCGAGTGAGGGCGAGATTAGTGAGTGTGACAGAGTGAGCGCTCACTCGTGGAACGCCTCCATCGAACGGGGGCGGCGCTCTCTCGAGGCCGAGCCGTGCGTGCAATCTGGGCGTCTGTGCGGCGCGGCTGCGGCTCGCCAGCCGTTTAAGCTCGTGGGTGGCGGAGGCCCAGCGCGTTATTAGACGCATAAACAAACCCACTGCCAGCCGGAGAGCGGCGAGCAGGTGTCCAGAGTGCGGGCACAAGACGCCCTTCCCGCGGCCGCCGTCTTCGATTCCCTGCGTTGCCATTCCGCTAAAAGAGCGGAGAGGAGGTAAGTTTTCTTAAAAAAACAAAGTAATACGCTGAAGTAGCGATACAGAAGACATTTAGAGAATCAGTAATTAGATCCACATCCAGGTCTGAAATACACTAAAATTGCTACACAACGAAGGTGACGTGCTACAGACGCGAAATTTAACCGATGTTGTGATATGAAAATGATTAGCTTTTCAGAGCGTTCACACAAGGTTGGCGCCGGTGGCGACACCTACAACGTGCTGACATCAGGAAAGTTTCCACCATATTTCTCATACACAAACAGCAGTTGACCGACGTTGCCTGGTGAAACGTTGTTTTGATGCCTCGTGTAAGGAGGAGAAATGCGTACCATTACGTTTCTCACTTTGATAAAGGTCGGATTGTAGCCCATCACGATTGCGGTTTATCGTATCGTGACACTGCTGCTCGCGTTGGTCGAGATCCAATCACTGTTAGCGGAATATGGAATCAGTGGGTTCAGGAGCGTAATACGGAACGCCGTGCTGGATCCCAACGGACTCGTATCACTAGCAGTCGAGATGACAGGCATCTTATCCGCATGGCTGGAACGGATCGTGCAGCCACGTCACGATCCCTGAGTCAACAGATGGGGACGTTTGCAAGACAACTACCATCTGCACGAACACACCATCGCTGTGGTTACCGTTGACGCTGCATCACAGACAAGAGCGTCTGCGATGCTGTACTCAACAACGAACCTGGGTGCACGAAAGGCAAAACGTCATTTTTTTCGGATGAATCCAGGTTCTGGTTCAAATGGCTCTGAGCACTATGGAACTTAACTTCTCAGGTCATCAGTCCCCTAGAACTTAGAACTACTTAAACCTAACTAACCTAAGGACATCAAGCACATCCATGCCCGAAGCAGGATTCGAACCTGCGACCGTAGCGGTCGTGCGGTTCCAGACTGTAGCGCCTAGTACCGCTCGGCCACTCCGGCCGTCTAATCCAGATTCTGTTTACAGCATCATAATGGTCGCATCCGTGTTTGGCGACATCGCGGTGAACGCACACTGGAAGCGTGTATTCGTCATCGCCATACTGGCGTATCACCCGGCGTGATGGTATGGGGTGCCATTGGTTACACGTCTCTGTCACCTCTTGTTCGCATTGACGGCACTTTGAACATTGGACGTTACATTTCAGATGTGTTACGACCCGTGGCTCTACCCCCTCATTCGATCCCTGCCGAACCCTACATTTCAGCAGGGCAATGCACGACCGCACGTTGCAGGTCCTGTACGGGCCTTTCTGGACACAGAAAATGTTCGACTTCTGGCCTGGCCAGCACTTTCTCCAGATCTCTCATCAATTGAAAACGTGTGGTTAATGGTGCCGAGCAACTGGCTCGTCACAATACGCCAGTCACTACTCTTGATGAACTGTGGTATCGTGTTGAAGCTACATGGGCTGCTGTACCTGTACATGCCATCCAAACGCCCAGGCGTATCAAGGCCTTCACTACGGCCAGAGCTGGTTGTTCTGGGTACTGATTTCTCAGGATCTATGCACCCAAATTGCGTGAATACGTAATCACATGTCAGCTCTAGTATATTTGTCCAACGAATACCCGTTTATCATCTGCAATTCTTCTCGGTGTAGCAATTTTAATGGCCACTAGTGTAACAATGATCATCATGACTCCAAAAAGTAAGGTTTCATATGTTGTTCATAATACACCACTGTTCGTAAAAAGTGAAACAGTCAGAATCAATGGTCTGCAACACGCCACCATAAGAGAACATGTAGAACGTAGGAACGGTAATAAGTAACGTAAACGGCTGAGAGCTTGTGTGCATGTAGGCCCAACGGCGCCCTCCTTTGTGTGAGCGGACAGGCTAGTTTCACGCAAAGCTCAGTCCATGCGAAGCCGTCATACGAAGTGGAAACGTGTCACCAAGTTTCACTGTTCCTCGCCGACATCACAGGTCGGAACATCAGCATCCGAGTGTGTTCGAACGGGGCAGAATGACTGGTGTCTGGGAGACGGGACTGCCGTTGCATGACATTGAGGCTCCTACAAGACACACAGTTTTAAAAGTTAGGCTTATGAGTAACCAGTGGAGCGAAGAGAGCCATACACAGTGCCGACAGGGTAATGCACGACACAGTCACCAGAGCGCAAGATAAAGACCATCTTGTCCACTTGCCCGTAACGGTCAGAACAGGTTTGTCTACAGTGTTGGTGCGTCTTTGGAGCACTGTAACGGGTGTGGAAATGACAGCGTCGACGTATGGCGCCTTCTTCTGCAGGCATGACCGGCGGCACGCTTGGCATTGCGTTGCCTTCCATTGACCAGAGCACACCAACGCCACAGGCTGCAGTGGGTACTTGAACGACGACACTGGCATCCCGGGTGCTAAACTGAAATGTGTTCTAATGACTTTCGCTTCAACTCGTATAACATTGATGGTAGCAGACCCGTTCGACGCCGCTGTTGCGAATGCTAACGGCAGACTGTCCTGTTGAGCGACATAGCAGACAAACGCTCTCATTGGTGGGAGTGCTGCTGCCTATTACACACAATCTCACCTCCTACATATTAAGGGCAATCTGAACAGTTATCACTACGCCAGTGAGGTTTTGCAACCCGAGGCACAACCCTTGCTGCAATATTTCAGCAGGACAATGCCCGGTTGCATGTGGCGAGGAACGTACAAGCCTCTTCGAAGAACGACGGTAGCCAAATGCCAAAGTTCTCCTGGTATGCATGTTCACTAGACGCCTATTGATCATGTGTGGGACATTGTGGGTCGGCAAGTTGTTCATTCAGGTCCTCCTGAAGCCACGGTTGATGCTTTGTGGACTCCTACAAGCCGCGTAGCAGAGTATTCCAGCAGCACATTCAGGAGGTCTTTGATTCCATGCCACGACGGCTAGCGGCTGTCAGTGCAGCACATGGTGGCACTACTCCGAACCGAATTTGCGCAGCCACAGGGCATGTACAGGTCTGTAATGCTAATCATTTGTGTAGTGTCATGTCCATAATTGGTGGAAAACTTCATTGTGATCACATCTCTAGGTCTTGTCGTTTCACTCCCAAATAGTGGTGTATTCCCATCAAGACACTAAAAAGTTGTGGCGCTACGATATGAAACGTTGTTAGTCACTTACGTAATGGATCATTAACTCAGAGTATTTTACTGGAATGACAGACATATGCTGCTGTTAGATTTCTGTATAAAAGTGGGACTCCACAGACGTCAATCATTATCGTCCAGTGTCACTCCTTATACCAATTTCTAAAATTTTGGACAAAGTAATGTACACCAGGTTGTCACCCACTTGTGTAGCTAATCACAGTTTGGATTTCTAAAGGGCCATTCCCTGAGTCAGCTATTTATACATTTACTGAGCAGATAAAGTCTTTAAACGATGAAATACCACCAACTGGGATCTTACGTGATTTACCGAAGGCATTTGATTCTGTAAGTATTCTATTAGAGAAGTTAAGTTTCTGTGGAATATGTAGCTCAGAAAATGCCTTGTTTAGTTCTTATTTAAGAACAAGAATGCGGAAGCTTACCCTAAGCTGTTCTAGCAATACAAGTAAGGACGCAACATGATCTGCTTGAGGATAAATTACAGTGGGATCCCACAGTGTTTGATTATTGGCCCACTATTTTTCTTGCGTTATATTTATGATCTGCCCTTTTATTTGAACAAAGAGTCAGAATTGACCCTATTTGTAGATGACGCAAGGGTTGTTGTGAAGCCGAGCAATGGCCTATCGGCAGAGAAAATAGTAAACGACGCTTTTTTGAAAGTTATTGAATGGTTTTCTAAAAACAGGCTAGCTTTAAACTTTCAAAACAAGCAATTTCATTCACTTTAGTACTAAGAAAAGTATTTCACCTCCTTTTAACGCAGTATACCAACAAGAAACCGGCCGCGGTGGCCATGCGGTTCTAGGCACTTCAGTCCGGAAACGCGTGACTGCTACGGTCGCAGGTTCGAATCCTGCCTCGGGCATGGATGTGTGTGATGTCCTTAGGTTAGTTAGGTTTAAGTAGTTCTAAGTTGTAGGAGACTGATGACCTCAGATGTTGGGTCCCATAGTGCTCAGAGCCATTAAAACCATTTTTGAACCAACGAGAACTAATAAACTGGATGGAAGGTTGTAAGTACCCAAGTGTGGATATTGATGAAAACTTAAATTGGTGAAACCATATAGTAGATCTGCTAGAACGTGTAAGATGTTTCTCCTTAATAACTCGTTCTTTAACATAGAGGAATTCTTGAATAGAGAATATTAGTCATTAAAAGAAACTGTAAATTGTCGAGATATAGCTACATAAATATTATTTTCGCATACATGTTCTAAGTTACATATAACGGTTCTATGTTTGTTGTGTTGACACGTTCCATGTCGTAAATTGTATCTATGAAACAGCTAACTAATGAAGCAACAGTTCCACTTATCCGCAATGAATCCTTCCTTCCAGTAGATGTATCCTGTATTAATCATCCTGGGTGGTTTAATCACTGTCCTGAAACTATGTCTGTTGCACGATACTGAATCACATCCCAAGACTCAGCATCATGGCATTTCTCGACTAACAACAACTGGGTATTCAAGAAACGCCACTCATTCCAAACACAGCTCGTTTTATTCACATAGGATATGTTGCAACTGATAAAAGATGTATTCTACCTACCCAGATTTCGCAAGGTATGAAAACTGTATCCCATTGCTGGCTGAACACGAACATACGGCCATTAAATTGTAGAAATCAATGTCTTGGACTGAGCAATGGCTAGTCATAGTTTATGCCATTCGTAACTTTAAAGAAAGCTTGAGATAATTTTGATTAGAGTACACTGTTTGAAATTCTTACGGTATCTGGGGTAAAGAACGTTAACCAGAAGGTTGTCTGCCACTTGCAGCGAAACCAGACCGCTGCTATAAGAGTCAAAGGACAAGAAACGGAATCAGTAGTTGAGAAGGGAGACAGGTTGCAGCCTCTTCCAATGCTGTTCGATCTGTACAGTCAGGAAGCATTAAAGTACACCAAGGAGAAATATGGTAAAGGGAATTAAAACGCAATAAGAATATAAATAAGTAAAACCTGGCTTTGATCAATACGGTATAATCCCATCGAAGGCTGCAAAAGACTTGGAAAAACAGTTTTGTGGGGTGGATAGTATCGAGAAATAAGACTATAACGCGAATATTAACAGAATTAAAACAACTGTAATATAACTTATTCTAATTTAATCAGGATATGCTGAGGGAATAAGATTAGGAAATGAGACACTTAGAGTAGCATATGTATTTTGCTATGCAGACTGAAAATAACTAGAAAAACACTTCTGAAAAAATGAAATTTATTAACATCGAAAACAAATATAAATGTTAGGGACTTTTATCTGAAGGTCTCGTACGGAAGTGTACCGAATAAATAATGAAGGAATACTGAACAGAATAGAGCAAAAATTTTTGGCACAACCTGACTAGAAGAAAGATCGGTTGATAGGACACATCCTGAGACGTGTGTTACAATAATCACGCAGAGATAAAGAACCTTGCACCAGATATACTACCATGGAGGTATGCGTTAACCAATCTTCGTATCGAGGATCATGACTAAACGAATGTCAAAATATTTTCGAGGGAAATCAGTAAATTCATAAATACCTTTGTGAACTCATATTGTACCTACGATTTTTCATTAGGGACAGCGTTAATTTCGAGTCACATAAATGGTTAGAGAGCAAACTACTGTCTTTCTAGAGAACAGTCTTTGTCATACGTCTTACTGTGTGTGTGTGTATGTGTGTGTGTGTGTGTGTGAGAGAGAGAGAGAGAGAGAGAGAGAGAGAGAGAGAGAGAGAGAGAAAAGGAGTGAGTGTCAAGAGTTGCAATTTGACACTAAATTTGGCAGGTCACTGTGCACTATTGCAAATATTGCGAGCTTTCCATTAAATAGTAGTATTAATGAATAGAAAATACAGGAATGTGCTCACATAGTTTACATTTTGATACGTTAATGAAACTTGCACTTCCTTAATTTCGTTGGTTGAGCAAGGAGATCAGCAGCATCCCCACGAAGAGGAGGAAATGTCGCAAAACTTTCTGTTCGATGGCATTATTCGCTATTTCACTGCCGGCTAATGAGAAGCAGCCGTTGTTCGTTCCAGTGTGGCTCAGTCGTCTGCGAGCGCACCTCGCTTTCCTTTCATTCTGTGCCTCAGCTTTGTTCGGATCCGATCGTGGTGAAAACAAGATGTCCCCTCAGAGGCAAAGAAGGTGGGCATTTAGTTGAGTAGTCGTCAGCCCTGGGCATCAATCTTGGCCTCTTTCCTCATACAGACGCATGCGCATGTTTAGCAAATGGTGACTAGTAGAGAAAGGCAGGCGTCCTAATCCATAATTTTAAGAACGTTAAATTTAACAACTGCGTCATGATTTAATAAGTGATACACTGCCGCCGTAGCTGCTTCACGTGAGAACCAGCTACCTATATTAAGGATTTAGTGATCAAGCCAAGTAAAGAACTCACATTGGAAATTCCGTTTCCTATCGTATATAAATTCTTCATATTTTTTGAATTAGACGTTCATTGCGTTCAAGTATTCTCCGTGCAGATATGCTATAGTCAAAAACGATGATTGTTAGGATAACTACTTTTCTTGTAACAGGGGCAGGCCATTCGTGATCATATTTCTGTTAACCGATTCTCATGAATCCTTAGGACGTGGCAACTGCTTTGTCTCGTAAACAGTATTATAGTTACTGTTTCCTTCCTGGGAGAATTCCAATGTTTGATGACGAATACAACACAGTTTTCTTTCTTCGGGGTGACAATTATTGAACTATATGAGAAAAAACGTAAATGAGTTACAACACTACGGAGTGCGCACACTTTATTCAAATTGTAAACGTCACTACAAGTATTCGGATTTAGGTTATGACACGTTCGATATGCCTGCCATCATTTGCGATGATGTGGCGCAGACGAATAGCGAAATTGTGCGTGACATTGATGTGTCGGAACATCGATTCTCTCGATGACCTCCTGAATGGCTGTTTTCAGCTCAACAATGTGTTTGGGGTTATGGCTGTACATCTTGTCTGTAATATGGCCCGGCACAAAGGAGTCAAATGTGTTCAGATCCGGAGAATATGGCGGCCAATCGAGGCTCATGCCAGTGGCCTCTGGGTACTCCAGAGCCAGAATGCTATTGCCAAAGTGCTCCTCCTGGACATCAAACACTCTCTTGCTTCCATCGGCTCGATTTCCATCTTGCATGAACTACATCTTGTCGAAATCAGGGTCACTTCGGATAATGGGGATGAAATAATATTCCAAAACCTTCACGTACCGTTCGGTAGTCACCTTGCCATCAAGGAATATCGCACCGATTATTCCACGACTGGACATTGCACACCACGCAGTCACCCGTTGTCCATGAACAGATTTCTCGATCGCCAAATGTGGATTTTCAGTCTCCCAATTTTACTTATTGACGAGCCCATCCAAATGAAAATGGGTTCTGCGCCAAACCATACCTGATAGCACATACTAATTCCCATCATGTCCCGCGGCGACCAGTCCACTTTCAACATTCTAAGGGAAACCCTTCAGAAGTTATGAGGATTTTATTTCATATGTTTCAATAATTGTCACCTTGTATGTATCTGGCTAAGTATGATGCTTGGTTGTAAATCCTCTGTGCTTGTGCATCCTTTCCTTCAGAAGTTATGAGGATTTTATTTCATATGTTTCAATAATTGTCACCCTGCATATATTGGCTAAGTGTTATGCTTGGTTGTAAATCCTCTGTGCTTGTGCATCTTTTCCTTCAGAAGTTATGAGGATTTTATTTCATATGTTTCAATAATTGTCACCCTGCATATATTGGCTAAGTGTTATGCTTGGTTGTAAATCCTCTGTGCTTGTGCATCTTTTCCTTCAGAAGTTATGAGGATTTTATTTCATATGTTTCAATAATTGTCACCCTGCATATATTGGCTAAGTGTTATGCTTGGTTGTAAATCCTCTGTGCTTGTGCATCCTTTCCTTCAGAAGTTATGAGGATTTTATTTCATATGTTTCAATAATTGTCACCCTGCATATATTGGCTAAGTGTTATGCTTGGTTGTAAATCCTCTGTGCTTGTGCATCTTTTCCTTCAGAAGTTATGAGGATTTTATTTCATATGTTTCAATAATTGTCACCCTGCATATATTGGCTAAGTGTTATGCTTGGTTGTAAATCCTCTGTGCTTGTGCATATTTTCCTTCAGAAGTTATGAGGATTTTATTTCATATGTTTCAATAATTGTCACCCTGCATATATTGGCTAAGTATTATGCTTGGTTGTAAATCCTCTGTACTTGTGCATCCTTTCCTTCAGGGATCTATTTACCACAGCCACCGTCATTTCTGAATAAAAGCCTATGCTACAAGTAAGTGATGTTTCTACTTGCCAGTTACCATCATTTTTAGTAATTAGTGAGTTTGTTTCTTGTTACCGGGTTCTGAATAAACAGGGTGAGCACGGCATCAGGCCGTGACTGCGAAAGTGACTACCAGCTCGCATTTACTGTCTATGGGAGAAGTAACCGTCTTCCCAGGGACGATAAGATCGTTGCCCGCAACACAGGCAACAAGACAGAATACAGTAAAATTTCTCTGAATGATGTAGCGTGTGGAAAGGAAGTTCAGCAGTAGATCAATAACCGACCGTAAATGGCGTGATTTCCCGTCGGTATCAATGACCGAAAACCGGAATCATCATGCACAACAATACTCATTCAATAGAGATTTAAATCAACGTCCCTATTGCATTCAAGATTCAAGTGTAGCTATGGTTTCAGTAAAGAAATACGAACTGCTCTATCTGCCCGCCGTGCTTGTTGTTTATTTCTGGTAGAACGCTAACTCACACCTGTGCAGCAGCGCTCCACTCTGGAGGTAGATACAGGTTTCGTTGTTTTTGCTTCAAAGTCGTAAGATTTCTGCAAATATCCAGGGTTAAATTCGAAATGTGTCTACCGTGTCTATGAGAGGACATATGACATTGTTGTGGGCGATCCATCCGTCGGATACGGACATTAACTCTTACAGTGCCATAGGTACGTACAGGGGTGACCAGAAACAGTCAGAAGAGCTTGTAATGGTGTTGCAGTATAGGTTGTGGTGAGAGATAATGCTTAAGAAAAACAACCCTGTTGGAAGAACATCAGCAACTGAGCATTATAGCAGAGACTGAAAATACCACTTCAGATGTAAATTACTTTATTTTCACACGACCGGTTTCGGACTGTTGTAAGCCCATCATTAGGTGTCGTAGCTGTACTGTGGTCCCCGAGAACAGGTAGCTCTGCGCTTACAGGCAGAACACCGCGCCTGGTACGCACGGCACTTCTATACGTTCTTCCGTTTCCGAATTAATTAACATTGAAGTTAGCCAATGAGATCGATGTGGGCGCAAATTCAAGAAGCCTTTAAGAGACAGTGTCGCCAAACGTGTTCTTCCATTGGTTTCCTTAAACTGAAAAAAATGTGGCTTTTGCTCGCCTAGCTTAAATTAATCTCTTCTGGAAAAAGGATAGTTAAACTGACGTACCCACAAATATCTGTGAATTACTCTACTTTAGTGAGTGCAAATGCTTGGATCTGTGCGTGCAATGGCCTGATTGGGTAACGTTGGTGATAATTAAGTCGGCGGCGCAACGTATGTAAATTTTTAGTAACAATTATTTCTCAACCAATCTAATCTAAAACATCCTCACAAGATTTTCAGACTGTTTCTGACTACCTTGTATTTGTCCCACGATAGGTTATCAGAGAACCAGTGAGAATTTATTGCATGTTATTGCTGTATATCAGCGAACCGCAGCTAAAAGGAAGCCTGCTGATGGTTTGTAGGATTCTTATTGCTACAGGTTCCATCTACAGGTCGTGCTGTCATCAGGTTTCATTGCTGTCTTTGCACCGCACTGTCGCGTCGAATTAGTTCGCGACAGCAGATACGCAACCCAATGAACAGGTGTGCAGAGCGGGTTGCAGTCCGCGTTCCGGGACAATTCGTTTCAATGTACGAGTATTTCATGCTCTGATTGACGTTTGTCACATCACATACGGTGCCCATTTCGAGCATGTGTAGTCTGAGTTAAGAACATGGAGAGAGGCTGTGTCCACTGTCGCGTGTCTGTTGATACATCTTCTTGCATAGTCAGTCATCTGCTGAAATACGCAGCGGTGTCTGTAAATAACCTTGTGTGCCTCATCCCTCCCCGTGTTCGTAAACGATACCACAGAAAATATATCCTCCATATTATTATCATTGACTATGGCATTATTTAACCAAATATTAATGCCTTTCAGTAAAAAAAATCGTAATGAATGGTTAAAATTAGATTTCTCCTTGATATTATTGGGGGCGATTACACTGTAACTGGGTTTCATCATCTTCCTTCTTTAATCTATAACAACACCAACCTGACACTGCACTGCAGAAGCACTCCTTACAGTAGTCCACACGAACCAGGTACAATAGGTGCATTTCACAATGGGTATGGCAACGGAAAACTACATTCACTGCGAAAGTGCTCAGGGCGTCAACACGTGATTCCCACATCTGCAATTAACGACCATTTCCCGAACATGTGATTTCGGCTGTAGGGCTAAGTGCTAACGCCATGTGAAGTGTTTGGTGGTACTCATACACTTGTGGTTATAGAAGGTAGAGGTTGTGATGGACAGAAAAAAAAATCGCAGTCTCTCTGTGGTGACAGTGTCTACGGAAACGAAAGGAAAGTATCCCCGAAAGTCTGTTGCTACCAGCCATGGAGAAATTATCTAAAGTTTTAGTTGTTCTACATCTACATCCGTATTTTTACTATACAAGCCATATTGTGGCATGTGGTAGAGGGTACATCTACATCTGCATCTACATGGATACTCTGCAAATCGCATTTAAGTGCCTCGCAGAGCGTTCATCGAAACACCTTCACAATTCTCTTTTATTCCAATCTCGTATAGCGCGCGGAAAGAATGGACACCTGCATCTTTCCGTACTAGCTCTGACTTCCCTTATTTTATCGTGGTGATCGTTCCTCCCTGTGTAGGTCGGTGTCAACAAAATATTTTCGCATTCGGAGGAGAAAGTTGGTGACTGGAATTTCGTGAGAAGATTCCGTCGCAACGGAAAAAGTCCTTTCTTTTAATGGTGTCCAGCCCAAATCCTGTATCATTTCTGTGACACTCTCTCCCATATTTCACGATAATACAAAACGTGCTGCCTTTCTTTGAACTTTTTCGATGTACTCCGTCAGTCTTATCTGGTAAGGATCCCACACTGGGCAACAGTATTCTAAAAGAGGACGGACAAGCGTAGTATAGCAGTCTCTTTAGCAGGCCTGTTACATTTTCTAAGTGTCCTGCCAATAAAACGCAGTCTCTGATTAACCTTCCCCACAACATTTTCTGTGTGTTCCTTCCAATTTAAGTTGTTCGTAATTGTAATACCTAGGAATTTAGTTGAATTTACGGTTTTTAGATTGGACTGATTTATCGTGTAACCGAAGTTTAACGAGTTCCTTTTAGCACTCATGTGGATGAGTGTATCTTCCGCAAATGTGCATGTGCCAGGAAAGTTTGTCGGTTAGCATCCGTATGATCTCCAATTTTTCTGATTCCCTCATCGTGCACTTTAACACTAAATCTCTCCCTGATGCACAAGGCGTCTCTCGTAGGGTCTGCCACTGGATTTCGCTGACTTTCTGAGTAGTGCTTGCTTGCATTTGCAAAGCAGACTCGTAATGCAACGAGTCGCTCTTCGTTGTACCTTCTCTATTGTTCTACACGGTTCAGTTATATTAATATGACACCGCCTATGTCCAACGTCAATTTGCAATAACCACTCACTGACGGTAGGTGGCAGCACTAGCGGTGAAGGATATATAAAGCATGTTGGGAGAACGCGGAAAGTAGTGCAGTCGTTGTCGTAATGTGGAAACGGAGGGATTTATCTGACGTCCAAAAGAGCACGGCCTTTGGCTTTAGGGTCAAGACTGGAAGCATTTCCGGAACGGATAAAATTGTAAATTGTTCTCGTGCTGCCGTGTTAAAAAATACCGCGCATGGCAGAACAGCGTTATCCGAAACCGACGCCGAGGTAACTGTGGCCCACCATAGACCATAGATGACAGGGGTGGACTACAGAGATCTGTACACGAGAATAGACTTGCATCTGTTGAGTAACTGACCTCTCAGATGAACCAAGGGGCTACCAACAGTGCCTCCTCCACTACCGTTCCGCGATTGTAGCTACCTATGGGCCTCTACAGCAGGTGCCTGGTGCATGCACCCATGCTAAATGCTGTCCAGCGGTGACGGAGGCTGGAGTTTGCGCCCCAGATATCTGCTGATTGGCGAAAGATGGCTTTTTCAGATAAAGCACCTTTTATGCTCCGTCGGACAGATGGCCGTTGGTGTGTTTGGCGTGAAACATTTGAAAACAAAGGACTGACAACATACAAGAGAGTTACGGTGTGGGGAATATTTTCATTGCATTTCCTGGGATATTTCGTCTTTCTCGAAGACACGATAGATCAATACAGATATACAGGGTGATTCAAAAAGAATACCACAACTTTAAAAATGTGTATTTAATGAAATAAACATAATATAACCGTCTGTTATACATCATTACAAGAATTATTTAAAAAGGTTTTTTTTTCACTCAAAAACAAGTTCAGAGACGTTCAATATGGCCCCCTCTAGACACACGAGCAATATCAACCCGATACTCCAACTCGTTCCACACTCTCTGCAGCATATCAGGCGTAACAGTTTGGATAGCTGCTGTTATTTCTCGTTTCCAATCATCAATGGTGGCTGGGAGAGGTGGCCGAAACACCATATCCTTAACATACCCCCATAAGAAAAAATCGCAGAGGGGGTAGATCAGGGCTTCTTGGAGGCCAGTGATGTCACGGGCTGCCTGGCGGCCGATCCATCGCCTCGGGTAGTTGACGTTCAGGTAGTTACGGACAGTGCCAATGTGGTGGCGCTCCATCCTTTTTCGTAGGACTCTCCATACAGTTGATTGTGGAATTTGCAGCTCTCTGCTAGCTCTGTGAGTCGATTTTCCTGGGCTGCGAACAAATGCTTGCTGGATGCGTGCTACATTTTCATCACTCGTTCTCGGCCGTCCAGAACTTTTCCCTTTGCACAAACACCCATTCTCTGTAAACTGTTTATACCAACGTTTAATACACCACCTACCAATGCAACCGATAATCTGCGGGACCAGCGCGATCGGGCTGTTCTCGCTATGGATCCTCAGCATAGGAGGACATATCATCTGACCATTGCACGGGAGTCAGCATGACTCTACATTCTATCAGTACCTTCGAGAATCTCCTTTGCTCTCTTCCTGCCCATCTCAGAGCGGTCCACGCTGCAAATGGTAAGGTTCTATGCCACCAAACTGCTGAGGTCATCGGTCCCCAGGCTTACACCAAGGACAACACACACGCTCATGCCCGAGGGAGGACTCGAACCTCCGACGTGAGGAGCCGCGCTAACCGTGACCAGCCGCCCTTGACCGCGCGGGTACCAGGCGCAACTGAACTTAATAAGAATCCGACACATCATTAACAATGATTTTCTACGCCCTATGTTTCATGGATGAATTACATTTCCTTAAGATTCTTCCACCGAACCTCAGGAAGGCATGTGCTTTTCTTATAGCTTGTCTAATGTGCGCATTTCCACTTTAGGTTACTACTTTTTTTAATGGACTTAACTTGCTCCTAGTGACTTACGGCTGCCATAAATAGTGTATTCCAGCGGTACATGATGTATTCCTCTATTTATGAACATTAGGTTCCATGCATTTACATTCAACTCCAACTGCATCAGTCTTCAAATCTCAGCGACGTTCCGACAGACAACAGTAATTTCAATGAAGAGCCGTGCTGAGGATCCGACTACAACAATCTTAACTATTGTAAGCAGCAAGAGCCCTAAAACACTCACTTGGGGTACTCCCAATAATGCCTTTAGGTTATTCGATTTTGCCGCGTCAGCAAGATGTGTTGAGATCTGTCTTCAAGGACGTCATGAATCCAGTCACAAATCTTCTTATGATTACGTCTAGTAACGCACAGATTCTCGCCGATGATACTTGCTGACAGCCGGTCAGTGTGGCCGAGCGGTTCTAGGCGCTTCAGTCTGGAACCGCGCGACGGCTACGGTCGCAGGTTCGAATCCTCCCTCGGGCATGCATGTGTGTAATGTTCTTATGTTAGTTAGGTTTAAGTAGTTGTAAGTTCTAGGGGACTGATGACCTCAGATGTTAAATCGCACAGTGCTCAGAGCCATTTTAACCATTTGATACATGCTGACAAGTATTTTCACGTTCACACTCTATTCTCACTCCTCCTTAATCACCCACCAGTATACAATTCTGGACATTTCACAACTACGATTCACACCGACCATTTCTTCTCGTGTTGCAGTTTTCATAGACAACATTATCTCTTGACTTTCAGTGTGCAAATAATGATCTGTAATATCTCGACGAAGCCTGTAATGTTTATATCTGTGTGTACAGCAGGTGTGGGAACGGTTGGATCCCAGCACTATAGTACTTGCCGAGAAATGTCGACATTGTCCAATAGTAAATCAATACTAAAAATCTCCAGTTGTGTCGTAGGACTACAGCATAAAGGCAGTGCCAAGTTTTAGGACTTAGATGCGAGCGGGCGGGAAGATATTGCTTGGTGGACTAGGGAGGTAGGAGAGTAATTTTCCGCACGCAGCTGCGGCGACATGATTGGACGAGCCAGCGCGCCATCGGCAGTAGCTCAGCGGGACGCATGGCCTGTCCCGAGGCGTCACGTGATCTAGGGCAGCCAGCCGAGACCACGGCCTCGGGACGCCTCCCTGCTTATCATGGCGAAAGTAAGCACCAAAGGAGCCAGGGCGCCCGTGAAAGGCTTCTGTAGTGCAGTGTAGGTAACTGCTACACCGTTCCATATTACTTCCCTTTGAGGCCAAACATCGCCGTCTGTCACAACAGCCGGTCGAAAATACACTAGACTGTCTCATCCAGCTCACACAAACTCCATAACTTCTAACTGCTCAATATGCGAGCTCCTCAGCTTACTTGATGCCAGTACCCTAACTCCGCAACTAGCAGCAGATCTGCGATTTTCTCTTTGCCACTACCTGCAACACTCCCGTAAACCATGTTGTAGCAGTATACAAACGAAAGCGAAAGACCAGAGTTACATCTATAACACAATATTAACAAAGACGTTAATTAGCATCCTGAATGCACTAATTAACACGAGGAGGACGATAAAGTCGTTAAAGAATATGAACTGTATAACAAAAAGCTTCCATTTCAAGTAATTATGTCTATTTCACCTGTTTTCCATTGCGCAATTTTGTTCTGGATGAATAACTTTCTGCACTCGGTTTTGCCAGCCGAAACTATTTCACTGACTATATGAGTCTATTTGTGCTCTTCTCCACTCACTCACAAAAATATGAATGTTTGGGTGAACAGATTCAAAGATAGGGGAAAACGAAAGTGAATACTCTTACACCAAGGTAAAGAGGACTCGTCTGACTAAATAAAATCCGAGAAAGAAGTATTTTTCCAAACATTATTTTGTAAGAGGCAATCAGTGTACTGCTCGAGTAATAGAGATCTGGATGATGCTCAAGAGACCCTAAAACGTATCTACTACTTCATGTTTCAATGAAGCCACTTCCCCTTTTCACACTCAATTTCTATTCTTCTCATTGCATTTATAGCGATTTCCTGTATGCCTAGTGTCCTGGAGACAGATCATGAGAGTGATTTCCCACGCACCTAGACAATAAATCTGTCACTGCTACTGTTATATCCATAGGTAGCATGATGTCGGTACGCATGTACGAGTTCCGGATGAAATGGAGAAACAGAAGAAGCCGAAAGGCGGAAGAGCCGCCTGGAGAGGAGTAACTTACACTAACGGTACTTATGACAGCGATCCGAGTGTTCTGCACGGACAAGTTAAACTACAATATATGATCTGAAGATGGGCACCTAGACCGAATCCGGTAATTGAAAATAAAGAATAGCGATAGAAGACTGAAACGCCATATTTTATTTAATGAACGATCGCGGAATTCCCATTGAGACAATCATGTCTAGTTTTGATAAACACATAATAAATAACATCGTAAGGACGGCTGTAGGTGCTCCAGTTTATTACATGCGAAAGATGTGTCGTCACCACAAGAATCGACAGGATGTTGGTTGTGCCTGCGAGCCACTATCGTAGGAGGTGCGAATATCTGTGCAATGCAATACATTCTAATGAAAATGTGGAGCACTTCGTGTTCGAGAATCTCTCCCTGAACAGGAGTAGTAATCTTTCACCATTTAAATTCCACTATTTAGGTGATCTCTAATGCCTAGTGGCATCAACAACCATCGCCCATAGAATTACGACTTGGTTAAAGCGCCGAAATGGCAGGAACGTGCGTTTTGCATCATTAATGTGAGTACCAGCAGGGCGGAAAAAGGAATCGAAGGTGTCCTTGAGCCCGGAAATGTCGGCGGTGCAAGCGCGGATCGAAAATCATTCCCCCTATATAATTCCAGTATAGTGGAAGTTGCATGACAGTATACTGAAGCAAATGTAAGAAAAACACAAAGAATGGCGTGGATAAGGGGCTTCCTTGGGGCAGACTCCTTCGGATCGAAATCCGGGAGGTACCACTGAGTTACGTAGGTGGATTCCATACAAGTCGGCATCAAGTTATTTTGTGTGCACTCTTCCGTGGCCTAATGTTATAGGGAAAATTCTGCACTAGAATGAAATTTTCACTGTGTGGCGGATTGACCACTGATATGAAATTAATTACTTTTGAATACATTGTGGGAGTGAACAGTGATCAACGTTGTTACAAATATTTACTATCAAAAACATTCTTGATCACAATTTATTTATTCTGGTGACCCGTTTCGACCACTCCTGTGGTCATCTTCAGACCTACAAGTCGTATACAGAGCTTTAATTAGAGGGCTACGAACATTAAAGAAAACTCATAGAGCTACAAAGTTGCAAAACGATGACTTACCAATGAGTAAGAACCTCATTCTGGTGGTAAATCACACGTCTTAGTATATATATTTGAGGCTTCATCCACTTCTGACGGAATGATGTCATTGCTAACCAATGGGTTATAGATCGAATAACAATGTAAAATTTCTTAGTTAAAAGAACTTTGACAAGAAAGGAAAATAAAAACATACAAAACTTAGCTTGTTCAACAGCTACTGTCAATAAAGAAGCATTAAAAATATTTACTATATACTTAGAAGGAGAGACAGCATTGGTCGTATTGTTTTGTTATATTAACCGCAAAATCGATTTTCGGTCACTTAGTGACCATCCTCAGTGCTGTAATATACAATTTAAATTGGTAGGCACTGGTGTCAACAAGCTTAGAGAACAGAGTTCTCAGTTTATGTGATCGCTCTAAGCTTGTTGACACCAGTGCCTACCAATTTAAATTGTATATTACAGCACTGAGGATGGTCACTAAGTGACCGAAAATCGATTTTGCGGTTAATATAACAAAAAAATACGACCAATGCTATCTCCTTCTAAGTATATCCATTATCTGGTCGTGGTGCACAGGACACTCCATGGAGTCGCCAATCAATAAAAATATTTAATTATGCAGGATAAATGAACTTCGTTTTGACAGTACATGGGTTGCCCTCTCAAGGCCTTTTGGTGAACTATTTGGAAACACTGGTTGCCAAGGTGGAGTTGGATGCCTTTCTAAAGATGTGGCAGCAGGCTTCTTTCACTGAAGTTGAAAAGTAGATAGGCAAACTAGTGGTTGCCATGGTGTGCATAGACGCCAGTCCAAAGATGTGGCAGGAGGCTTCTTTCTAACGAAGTTGTTGCGAAAGTGGAATGGCAAAGACTGTCACGTCAGACGATGTACTATAGACCAGCAACATGTCACTATTGAAACGATAGACGCTCTGTCAGGGCGCTTTTGAATGAGTAGGCTACAATAATCGTTAACTGACCTGTCTATTACATGCTGCACAGATAGCTTTTTTTTGTTATTGATCTGTAAAAATTATTATGTATAATCTATGTAAATGGAAATATCTTATTACACCAGCTAATCGTTTTGTTTTATAGCTTTGTAACTTTATGTATTTTCTTTATTGTAATTAAAGCTTTGTATATGATATGGTTGGGAGCAGGATACAGGGGCTGCTGGAGTGGAAGGCGAGCAACAAACTGAGGATAGAATATAAAATTTAATTTATTACGCAAGAAAATTCGTGCGAGGTACTGGTAACAACATACTGACACATAACTTGTTCAATTTAAATGTACATCAGCTGATTTAACATGAATCATCAACGAGTTATCTAAGATCAAACAATCTGCAAATATGAGATTTAAACCTTACCCAAAATTTTAATGCTTGTAAAATGTTATTACGGAACGCAGAAAATTACCAAACTGGTAACTGTATTTAAGCCTTACATAACCTAATGGACACAATGGCTTACAGGAAATAATATCACAGACGTATAGCACGGTTTTACGTGACCTGTGTGCCACAATGATTCACAGAACCAACTCATATAGTTACATGGTAAATATTACCCACTATGGCGCTTGCGTTATAATCTTACATGGCACACCGATTTACCAAGACAACGCAATTAATACCAAGTACATCTACATCTACATCTACATTTATACTCCGCAAGCCACCCAACGGTGTGTGGTGGAGGGCACTTTACGTGCCACTGTCATTACCTCCCTTTCCTGTTCCAGTCGCGTATGGTTCGCGGGAAGAACGACTGTCTGAAAGCCTCCGTGCGCGCTCTAATCTCTCTGATTTTACATTCGTGATCTCCTCGGGAGGTATAAGTAGGGGGAAGCAATATATTCGATACCTCATCCAGAAACGCACCCTCTCGAAACCTGGCGAGCAAGCTACACCGCGATGCAGAGCGCCTCTCTTGCAGAGTCTGCCACTTGAGTTCGTTAAACATCTCCGTAACGCTATCACGGTTACCAAATAACCCTGTGACGAAACGCGCCGCTCTTCTTTGGATCTTCTTTATCTCCTCCGTCAACCCGATCTGGTACGGATCCCACACTGATGAGCAATACTCAAGTATAGGTCGAACGAGTGTTTTGTAAGCCACCTCCTTTGTTGACAGACTACATTTTCTAAGGACTCTCCCAATGAATCTCAACCTGGTACCCGCCTTACCAACAATTAATTTTATATGATCATTCCACTTCAAATCGTTCCGCACGCATACTCCCAGATATTTTACAGAAGTAACTGCTACCAGTGTTTGTTCCGCTATCATATAATCATACAATAAAGGATCCTTCTTTCTATGTATTCGCAATGCATTACATTTGTCTATGTTAAGGGTCAGTTGCCACTCCCTGCACCAAGTGCCTATCCGCTGCAGATCTTCCTGCATTTCGCTACAATTTTCTAATGCTGCAACTTCTCTGTATACTACAGCATCATCCGCGAAAAGCCGCATGGGACTTCCGACACTATCTACTAGGTCAATTATATATATTGTGAAAAGCAATGGTTCCATAACACTCCCCTGTGGCACGCCAGAGGTTACTTTAACGTCTGTAGACGTCTCTCCATTGATAACAACATGCTGTGTTCTGTTTGCTAAAAACTCTTCAATCCAGCCACACAGCTGGTCTGGTATTCCGTCGGCTCTTACTTTGTTTATCAGGCGACAGTGCGGAACTGTATCGAACGCCTTCCGGAAGTCAAGAAAAATAGCATCTACCTGGGGGCCTGTATCTAATATTTTCTGGGTCTCATGAACAAATAAAGCGAGTTGGGTCTCACACGATCGCTGTTTCCGGAATCCATGTTGATTCCTACATAGTAGATTCTGGGTTTCCAAAAACGCCATGATACTCGAGCAAAAAACATGTTCTACAGTCTGGTCCAGAGTAACCAGAGCCCTACCACTGATTAAACTACGCAAAACCAATAATGAACTGTTTTACAAGGCAAGCACATTCAGTTCAGACAAGTTAACAAGACAGTGCCTCTATTTGAATTTTGCCACCACAGAAATCCATCAATAGTCGTAGGGCAGACGGATTCGAAAGGGATTGATAACAAGTTACCGCACTGTTGGCGGTTGCCACTAAACCCCTGGCGTGCGATAGATATGTGGGCCAAAAACCCCGTTGCAACAGGAGCCGTTAACAAGTACCCACAGAGCTCTTTAAAAACCACACCGTGAAATAACGTCAAAGGGGTTTCCAAAACAGCGAGTAAGAGAAAAGGACAAAAAAGAAAAAAAACAACAGACACGGCACTTACAATTAGCCTTGAATTATTCCTAGCCGTGGTTAAATTTGAATTAATTTTAATCAACAGTTTTGTCACAGTAGACTTACTTGAGTAGCGTGACAATTTGGGCGTCCCTTAACTGACATAAGTTCAGTAACAAACTGAAATGCAATTTAAAGATACTCAAGTAAGGTTATTGTGAAACACTTCATCAACAATTTAAGGAAACACGCCCACATAGGCACTCCAGTTCACACGTAAATCAACCAGGGCACAAGTCAGTATTTCGACACGCGATGTGGGAACGCTCACTGCTCAGCAGCGCAAGCCGGAATACGACAGAAAGAAGTCTCGCTGTAATTCCACCAGATAAAGATGCACCAAAGTAACAGCTTACCTTTAACAATATTAATCCAAATGCCGCTAATAAGGTAACGGCGAGAATAACACCAGCCCGTAGCTACAGCGTGAGGAAGGTTGAACTCGTAAACAGAACGAACGACAGCGATTCACTGCAGCACCTCCAGTTCCTGTGCTCGGCCGGCCACAATGCAACTGCCACACTCACACCACTTGCCGACGCGACTTCCGCGATCTTCCGGCGTCGCTCCGCCCAGGCCCGCTCGTCTCTCTCTCTGCCCGAGACTCCCTTTCGTCTTCCCGCACGGAATCCCAGAGGGCGCACCAACCCGCGCAATGCAAAGCGAATCGAAAGAGATCGAACACAGTACACCGGAACAATCAAATCGCAGGAGCGCACGGCACAGTATACGAATTGTATGTCTGAAGATGACCACACTGTTTTTGATAGTAAATATTAATACTGACATGAAAGTTCTGACACATTAAAACTGTGTGCCGGGCCTAGACTCGAACTCGGGACCTTTGCATTTCGCGGGCAAGTGCTCTAAGTACTGAGCTACCAAAGTACGACTCACGACCCATCAGGACAGCTTCAATTCTGCCAGTATCCCGCCTCCTACCTTCCAAAGTTCACTGAAGTTCTCCTACTAACCTTGCAGAACTAGCACTCCTGGAAGAAAGGATATAGACATGGCTTAGGCACAACCTGGGGGACGCTTCCAGAATGAAATTTTCATTCTGCAGCGGAGTGTGCGCTGATATGAAACTTCAGGCAGATTAAACCCGTGTGCCGGACATAGACTCGAACTCGAGACCTTTGCATTTCGCGGTCAGGTACTCTACCAGCTGAACTATCCAAGCACGATTCGCGACCCGTCCCCAGAGCTTCAATTCTGCCAGTGCCTCGTCCCCTACCTTCCAAACTTCACAGACGCTCTTCTGCTTCAAATGCTAGTTCCATTAATTTCTTACGAACTTCTATTTTTTCTAGCGATTATCTCAGCTATTTAAGTTATATTAATATCTGATTGCCAGTAAATACTGCATTGCATAGAACTGTTCGTTCATTTGCTGTAGGTCGCAGCAGTGACTTTATGTATATGTGGAACTTTCCGAGCCGAATACGTTCGCCTTTCTGATATTTCAGTTGCCTGAGTAGAAAATGTCCGCGATGAAACATAGAGAATGGTTGGAACATCGTGTTTCAGAGTGCGAGCGTAATAGATTACGCGGAACGGGGAAACGCGTGACGCAAACAGGGTTCGTTAGCGAGAGACGTCCGCGGGATTTGCACACATTTCGCGTCTGCTCGCCTTGCGGGCAGATTTTTGGCGGAACGCAAATATCGGTCGCCGGGATGTCGGCGCGTTTCGTTAGCGGCGGTCGGCGGTTTTCGCGTCTAATAATGTCACACGGAGCACGTGTGGGCGGAATCAATTAGCCGCGCTGGCGCCGGCGGGTGGCCGCATAATGGCGTGGCCGACGGCCAACCATCCGGCGCCAACTGCGACCGACCTCCAGCCCACGCGTAATCCTCGCCCACCGTACCGCGCACGGTCCATCCAACCACACTGGCTCACGCAGTGCGACGTACCGGCCGCATGTCTCCTTATAGCAAACGTTTAGTGACTGAACAAAATGTACGAGGTCTTTCAAAAAGATTGAACCAGCACTGACGGGACAAAATCACACACTACAATGGAGTTGTTCGACATAAACGAAAGTTGGCAGACGTGTTTCTACATCTGGAATATGTCTGTTCACATTTCGCGCGGGTCTATTAGAGCGGTGCTAGTAGAGTTACCATGAGGATGCATATTAGGCTTTCTTTAAATACACTGTGTAACGGTCGTGAGTGTTACTTACCTTTCAGTCTGGACGTGATGAGCTCACGTTAGTCAGGAAAACCTTCAAGGCGACAAACATTCCATTATTAGCACCTTTATTCAGTTTGAACGCGGTCGTGTAATGGGGCTATTAGAATCTGCATGTTCCTTCTGCGATATTGCTGAAACACTTGGCAGGAAAGTAGCCACTGTACATGATTGCTGGCAGGGATGGTCACGGAAAGGTATGATTGTAGGATGACCGCACTCCGTCGGGAGGAGGGAGGGGGACATACACTATGTCAACAAATGTATCCGGACAATTGGTTGAAAATGACTTAAAAGTTCGTGACGCCCTCCATCGGTAATGCTGGAATTCAATATGGTATTGGCCCTTCCTTAGCCTTGATGACAGCTTCCACTCTCGCAGGCATATGTTCAATCAGGTGCTGGAAGGTTTCTTGGGGAATGGCAGCCCATTCTTCACGGAGTGCTGCACTGGCGAGAAGTATCGATGTCGGTCGGTAAGTCCTGGCACGAAGTCGGCATTCCAGAGCATCCCAAAGGTGTTCTATAGGATTCAGTGCACGACTCTGTGTAGGCCAATCCATTACAGGGAGGTTATTGTCTTCCAGCCACTCCGCCACAGGCCGTGCATAATGAACAGGCGCTCGATCGTTTTGAAAGATGCAGTCACCGTCGCCGAATTCCTCTTCAACGGTGGGAAGCAAGAAGGTGTTTAAAACATCAATGTAGGCCTGTGCTGTGATATTGCCACGCAAAACAACAAGGGGTGCAAGCCCCCTCAATGGAAAACACGACCACATAACACCACCGCCTCCGAATTTTACTGTTGGCACTACACACTCTGGCAGATGACGTTCACTTGCCATCGGATCGCCACATTCTGTACCGTGATTCATCACGCCACACAACGTTTTTGCACTGTTCAATCGTCCAATGTTTACGCTCCTTTCACCAAGCGCGGCGTCTTTGGCATTTACCGGGGTGATGCGTGGCTTGTCAGCAGCCGCTCGACCATGAAATGCAAGTTTTCTCACCTCCCGCCTAACTGTCATAGTACTTGCAGTGGATCCTGATGCAGTTTGGAATTCCTGTGTGATGGTCTGGATAGATGTCTGCCCATTACAAATTACGACTCTCTTCAACTGGCGGCGGTCTCTGTCAGCCAACAGACGAGGTTGGCCTGTACGATTATGTGCTGTACGTGTCTCTTCAGCTTTCCACTTCATTATCACATCGGGGACAGTGGACCTAGGGATGTTTAGGAGTGTGGAAATCTCGCTTACAGACGTATGATACAAGTGACACCCAATCACCTGACCACGTTCGATGTCCGTGAGTTCCGCGGCCGCCCGGGATTAGACGAGCGGTCTTAGACGCTGCAGTCATGGCCTGTGCTGCTGGTCGGGTATGTGTGTGTGTGTTTGACCTTAGGATAATCTAGGTTAAGTAGTCTGTAAGTTTAGGGACTGATGACCTTAGCAGTTAAGTCCCATACGATTTCACACACACACACACACACACACACACACACACACACACACAGTTTCGCAGAGCGCCCTATTCTGCTCTCTCACGATGTCCAATGACTACTGTGTCTCTGATATGGAATACCTGGCAGTAGGTGGCAGCACAATGCAGCTAATATGAAAAACGTATGTTTTGGTGCTAAATGAAAATGTCGTGTGACTAGGGCCTCCCGTCGGATAGACCGTTCGCCGAGTGCAAGTCTTTCGATTTGATGCCACTTCGGTGACTTGCCCTTCGATGGGGATTAAATGATGGTGTTTAGGACAACATAGTACCCATTCCATGAGCGGAGAAAATCTCCAACCCAGCCTGGAATTGATCTCGGGCCCCTAGGATTGACATTCTGTCGCACTGACAACTTTTTTTTTCCTTTTTCCTTTTTTTTTAAATTTTGTTCGATTTTTGTCGGTGCACTTGTTCGGTGTGGATGTCAAATGACACCCGTTCAAGTTTAGTGTTGAGCCGTTGACTCAGTTTTTTATTGCAGAGGGCAGCTAACCCTCTGACCGAACACGCTGATCTAGCGTGCCGGCGACCACTCAGCTACCGGGAGCACACTCTTTGCGGGGTGTCCAGATACATCACATAGTGTGGCGCTACCCAGAGGAAAGGCTATCGTGTTCGGAGCATAGCCTTGACGCATCCTACTGCATGTGCAGCAGCAGTTTGAGCAGCTATTGATAGCAGAGTGGCATAACGAACTGTTACAAATCTATTGCTTTAACTACAGCGTTCCAGTGACCCCAAACCACCGGCATTTGGGACTTCAGTGGTGTCAAGTGAGTGTTAATTGCAGGTTAGTGTAGAACTCTGTTGTTTATTCTCATAAAAGCTTGCTGTGCTTGGAGCCAGTGATGGCAATGTAATGGTTAGGAAGAGGACAGTTTAGGACCTACAACCAACCTGTATGCGTCCTAGGCACACTGGAGCCCCGGTATGGAGTGCGATTTCGTATGACAGCAGGGTCATCCTCGTGGTTATCCTACGCACTTAGATTGCAAAACTGTATGTCAATCTGGTGAGTTAAACTGTTGCGCTTCCATTTAAGAAATGCATTACACGGGGTGTTTCCCAACAGGATATTGCTCCCCCATGTACCGCTGTTGTAGCACAGTATGCTCTGTAGGGTGTTGATATGCTCCCTTGACCTGCTCGATCACCAGATCTGTCTCCAATCAAGTACGTATCGGACATCACTGGACGGTCCGCCCCGGTAGCTGAGTGGTCAGCGTGACGATGTCATGCAAAGGGGACCGGGTTCGATTCCCGGCTGGGCCGGAGATTTTCTCCGTTCAGGGACTGGGTGTTGTGTTGTCCTAATCATCACCATTTCATCCTCATCGAAACGCAAGTCGCCGAAGTAGCGTCAACTCAAAAGACTTGCACGAGGTGGACGGTCTACCCGATGGGAGGCACTAGCCACACGACATCGCATTGCATCACTGGACAACTCGAGCGTCATCCACAGCCAGCGTTCATCGCTTTTGTATTGACCGACCAAGTGCAACAGGCATGGAACTCCGTCCTATTAACTGACGTCTGGCACTTGTACAATACACCAATACCATGCATGCACGGTTGCATGCTTGCAGTCATTATTCTGGTAGATACACCGGTCATTAACGTACCAGAATTTCACTTTTGCAATGGCATCTATCGTGCATACATTAACCTGAGCTTTTGCTATTTTAATCGCTTCAGTATGTTACCGATAGAAATGTATTACAGAAATTTCATTACTCTATATTAATTATTTTTGGGCGTTGCAGTTTTTATACCGTCAGCATACTTCATGTGCTTACATCTGCTACAGATTTAGTGAGTGGAAAGTCTAGCACAAAGTGGGTGTGACATTCATTTAAGATAACATCCATTTATTACAATATTAAACAACAACGAAAACCTCGTTAAGATAATTTGTCAAACCACTACTAACAATATCTGTGTTAGAATTTTAAAATTTCAAAATTCCTAGCACATTTTTTTGTAATGATCAATCACCCAATAAGAATAATAATGATATTAATAATAATAAATTTGAAAATACTTCAGATAATTTCTCACACAATAATCATCAATAATGAGTCAGAGTTTCAGATTTTATTAGTTACAAATAATTTCTCACACAACTATGACAAGGCAGAATTTCAAGCACTTACTAAAAGAAATTCTGACGTAAATCCATGACTCAGATTTCCCGGCTAGCAGACAAGAGATTTTGAGAATGCACTCCTTTTTACAGCAGAAAAGTTTTAGCTGAACAACACATAGCCATAAACTCAATTTATTATGATCGTTTCTGGATAACGATTGTGTCTGGCACACGGGTAACACTACTTGTCTAATTTACCAAACGATGGTGATGATTATGTTTTTGGTTCGTGGGGCGCTCAACTGCGCGGTAATCGGCTAACATACCTCGTTAGGATAATTTGTAAAACCACTACTAACAACATCTATGTTATAATTTTAAAATTTCAACTTTCCTAGCACAATATTTGTAATGATCAATCACGCAATAAGAATAATAATGATAATAATAAAAATGAAAATACTTCAGACAATTTCTCACACAGTAATCATCAATAATGAGTCAGAGTTTCAGATTGCTTAGTTACAAATAATTTCTCACACAAGTATGACAAGGCAGAATTTCAAGCACTTACTAAAAGAAATTCTGACGTAAATTCATGACTCAGATTTCCAGGCTAGCAGACAGGAGATTTTGAGAATGCACTCCTTTTTACAGCAGAAAAGTTTTAGCTGAACAACAAATAGCCATAAACTCAATTTATTATGATCGTTTCTGGATAACGATTGTGTCAGGCACACAGGTAACACTACTTGTCTAATTTACCAAACTATGGTGATGATTATGTTTTTGGTTCGTGGGGCGCTCAACTGCGCGGAATCGGCAAGCATATAGAGTCTCACTTTTTACACAGTCCAATCTTGCCACTGTCACGAATAATATGATGATGAAATGATAAGGACAACACAAACACCCAGTCCCCGGGCAGAGAAAATCTCTAACCTGGCCTCGAATCGAACCCGGCTTGGGCACCTCAACTACCGGAGAGGAATACAATGATTTGGATGGCCTAATAAATCAAATAACATTTCATCAGCAGTAAGCTGTATCGCTTTCATTCAAGGTTGTGACAACCTGTATGTTTGCCACCTTACGGGAACGTTACCCGTAATTCAGTTTTACACCCGGCTTCGCCAACCTCGCCTAAGCTACCAGCGAGTACGACACTAAATTCTTGACATATCTTGACAATCTCTCCCAGTGTTCATAGGGCAAATGTGCGAGATCTTAGATGGTGCCTACTTAATTAATTACATGCTTCGGTCTACATGGCTTTTCGCTTTTTTTTCATCAGTCTTCTGGCTGGTTTGATGTGGACCGCCATGACATCCTCTCCTCAGCTATGTTCTTCATCTCAGAGTAGCACTTGCAACCTACGTCCTCAACTATTTGCTGTATGTATTCCAATCTTTGTCTTCCTCTACAGTTTTTGACCTCTACAGTTCCCTTTAGTACCATAGAAGTCATTCCCTGATGGCTTAACAGATGCTAAGGAGAACGGACAGGATGATACGAGTAGGCTCGTACCATCCTGTCCCTTCTCCTTGTCAGTGTTTTCCACATATTCCCTCCCTCTTCGATTGTGCGCAGAACCTCCGCATCCCTTACCTTATCAGTCCACCTAATTTTCAACATTCTCCTGTAGCACCACTTCCCAAATGCCTTGATTCTCTTCTGTTCCGGTTTTCCCACAGTCCGTGTTCCACTACCATACAATGATGTGCTCCAAACGTACAGTCGTGGACAAAACGAGCGAGACCCCTCGCCTTTTCGTTATGCTGATCCGCACAGCTTTAAAGTCTGCTACACAGTATAACAGGCAAGGCGACGAAGTGCTACCAACATACTATGCACAAGCGTTAAATTGAAAAACTATCCGAACTTGGTCAGACTGTTTTCAATCATCTGTAAGACTATACTAATGCTGATTAGTGTGTTAAACACAACACATAAATATAAGATATGAATGAAAAATAAAACGCTAATTAGTATGAACTGTATTAATAAAAATGAATGTCAGCTTATCGAGATAACATAACTGCTTTAATAAGACAAAGTACCCAAGATCGTTACGAATTAGCAAAATATTATGCGCTTTCGAAAGGGTCTGTGTCATCGTTCAGACCAGTCATACTGGATCCTAACATAGCTCATTTTTTTTACACCACCAAGGGACCGTATACCACAGGAAGTGGATACATTTCCGCTTATTATGTCTACTCGAGTTAATGGGTTTTAAGAGTTGGGTAGACAGACAGATGATCAAGAAAGTGAGACTACTAGGGTTCCATTTTTACCGATTTAGGTGACGAAATTCTAACAAAGAAAATAGCTACGACAGTTACTGAAGATGAGGCCCGCCTAAATAATGCCCCCTACTCTTTATTCGAAATGTTCTAGTTGCAGTCGATACATCAGCATATTAATCGTCGCTACGCTTTCGAACCAAAACCCGTTTACAGGAATGCAAATAAAGTCAATTTGCCTACACACGTGATAATTCAGATCCCAGTATTAATTCCAATGCGTTTTAGAAGTGCGAGCATTCCCATTGCTAGCTAGCTTAAGAAACACTTCAGCTAATGAACGTTTTCTCGCTGTGGCGAATCTAATGGAGAATTCGAGACATTCTAGAATACGTTTGGCAGATATGTCGCCGTTTATTTCCTGGGGTGGTGCAGAATTATCCTACTAAATTTACTCGCTAGTAACTGTATTTTGTTATTTCGATAAACATTCCGAATGATTGTCACATGAACGGTGACATAAAGGTAGAAAATTCATGTTTTTGAGTCCAGAAAGCTCTATGCGACAGAAACTGCAAATCATTTTTCCATTTTCATTGCTAAATTGCTAGCCTATTCATGTCTGGGGAAATAAAAGAGGGCTGTTTGCCTGCTAGTGTAGTGAAAGGTGTTTGCTACTGCAAGGGAGGTCTGGTTTGTTTTCTGTTCTAATCTCGATGGAGGCAGATAGACTATCAGTAAAGCAATTTTAAGAAGTTCTCGCGCCCTCAATACGTTTTAGTGCTACCTTTATTCTGTACCGGCTCCCTGTTGATGTCAATATGAAACTCGTCTAGAATTTCGTACTTGTTACTGCCTACTTTTTCGCTTCTGTCAATAGTTGAATTAAGTGTGGCACATTCACACAAAGAATTTTAACTGAATTTCGTTATGAATCTTCACGCATTGCTGAATTTGTACACTTTTTTGGTGGGTCAGCTACAGTAATCCAGTATGACTGGTCTGAACTTTGGCACAGACCGTTCCGCGGCCGAATGCGCATAATACATATTTTGCTAATTCGTAACGATGTGCGGTACTTTGTCTTACTAAAGCTGTTAGGTTATCTCGATGAGCTGAAATTCATTTTTATTAATACAGTTCATACTGATTTTGCGTTTCTTCTTTCACTTATATCTTATATTTACGTGTTGTGCTTAACACACTAATCACCATTGCCGGCCACTGTGGCCGAGCGGTTCTAGGCACTTCAGTCCGGAACCGAGCGACTGTTACGGTCGCAGGTTCGAATCCTGCCTCGGGCATGGATGTGTGTGATGTCCTTAGGTTATGATAGTTAGGTTTAAGTATTAGAACTGCTAGGGGACTGATGACCTCAGATGTTAAGTCCCATAGTGCTCAGAGCCATTTGAACTAATCAGCATTAATGCAGTCTTACACATTATTGAAAACTGTCTGACAAAGTTCGGATACTTTTTCAATTTCACGCCTGTGCATAGTATGTTGGTAGCACTTCGTCGCCTTGCCTGTTATGCTGTGTAGCAGCCTTTAAAGCTGTGCGGATCAGCATAACGAAAAGGCGAGGAGTCTCGCTCGTTTTGTCCACGACTGTACATTCTCAGAAATATGTTCCTGAAATTAAGGCCTGAGAGTAGATTTCTCTTGTTTAGGAATGCTCTTTTTGCCAGTGCTAGTCTGCTATTGATGTCCTCCGTCATTGGTTATTTTGCTGATTAGGTAGCAGAACACCTTAACTTCGCCTACTTCGTGACCATCACTCCTGATGTTCAGTTTCTCGCTGCTCTCATTTATGCTACTTCTGATTACTTTCATCTTTCTTCGATTTACTCTCAATCCATATTCTGTACTCATTAGACTATCCATTCTTTTGAGCATATTATGTAATTATTCTTCACTTTCTCCCAGGATAGCAATGTCTTCAGCGAATCACATGATTCATAACCCTTCCCTCTGAGTTTTAATTCCAATCATGAACCTTTCTTTTATTTCCATCGTTGCTTCTTCGATGTACAGATTTAGCAGTAGGGGCGAAAGACTACATCCGTGTCTCACACCTTTTTTAATCAGAGCACTTTGTTCTTGGTCGTCCACTATTATTCGTTCACACCTATTACTCCCTCTTGGTGCTAGTAAATAGTGTATACTACCCGTTTCATCCTGTAGTTGACTCCCATATGTCTCAGAATTTCGATCAGCTTGCACCATTTTACATTGTCGAACGCTTTTTCCAGATCGACATATCCTATGAACGTGTCTTGATTTTTTTTTAGTATTGCTTCTATTATCAGCCGCAGTGTCAGAATTGCCTCCCTCATACTTTTGCCTTTCCTAAAACCGTACTGATTCTCATCCAACACATCCTCAATTTTCTTTTCCATTCTTCTGCATATTATTATTGTCAGCAGGTTGGATGCATTAGCTGGTAAGCTGATTGTGGGATAATTATCGCCCTTTTCTGCTCTTGCAGTCATCGGAATTGTGTTGATGATATTTCTCCGAAAGTCAGATGGTATGTCACCAGACCCTACATTCTACACACCAACTTGAATAGTCGTTTAGTGGGTTCCCTAGCCGACCGTGGTGGCCACGCGGTTGTAGGCGCTGCAGTCCGGAACCGCGCGACTGCTACTGTCGCAGGCTCGAATCCTGCCTCGGGCATGGATGTGTGTGATGTCCTTAGGTTAGTTAGGTTTAAGTAGTTCTAAGTTCTAGGGGACTGATGACCACAGCAGTTGAGTCCCATAGTGCTCAGAGCCATTTTTTTGCTACGGTCGCAAGCTCGAATCCTGCCTCGGGCATGGATGTGTGTGATGTCCTTAGGTTAGTTAGGTTTAAATAGTTCTAAGTTCTACGGTACTGATGACCTCAGATGTTAAGTCCCATAGTGCTCAGAGCCATTTGAACCTTTTTCTCCCCTCAATGATTTTAAAAATTAACATGGAATGTTATCTATCCCTTCTGCCTTATTTCATCTTAAGTCGCTCAGATCTCTCTTAAACTCTAATACAATATTCTCTATCTCTTCTAAATCAGCTCCTGTTCCTTCTTCTATCACATCAGGCAGATCGTCTTCTTCGTAAAGGCCTTCAGTGTACTCTTTCCACCTATCCGCTGTACCCTCTGCATTTAACAGTGGAATTTCCGTTGTAGTCTTAATGTTACCACCCTTGCTTTTAATTTCACCGAAGGTTCTTTCGACTTTCCTATATACTGAGTCAGTCCTACCTACAGTTATTTCTCTCTCAGTTTCATCACTTTTTCACGCAGCCACTTCGTCTTCGCTTGCCTGCACTTCCTATTTATTTCATTCCTTAGCGACTTGTATTTCTGAATTCCTGAATTACCCTGAACATTCTTGTACTTCCTTCTTTCATCGATCAACTAATGTGTTTCTGCTGTTACCCATTGTTTCTTGACAGTTATTTTCTTCGTACCTATGTTTTTCTTTCCAACTGCTATGATTGTCCTTTTTAGAGATGTCCATTCCTCTTCAACTCTACCGTCTACTTAGCTATTCCGTATTGCTGCATCTTTAGTCTCAGAGAACTTCAAGCGTATCTCGTCATTCCTTAGTACTTCCGTATCCCGCTTCTTTGTGTACTGATTCCTCCTGAATAATCTCTTAAACATCGGCCTACTCTCCATCAGCGCTATGTGATCTGAGTCTATATCTGCTCCTGGGTACGCCTAACACTCCAGTACCTGATTTCTGAATCTCTGTTTGACGATGATGCAATCTGAGGTATTCCCGTATCACCAGGCCTTTTCCAAGTATACCTCCTACTCTTGTCATTCTTGAACCGAATATTCGCTATGACCAGCTGGAAGGTATTATAGAACTCGTCTTTCTTCTCTCTCATTCTTTGTCCCAACCCCATATTCTCCTGTAAACTTTTCTTCTACTCCTTCCACTACGATACAACTGCATTCCAGTCCCTCGATTTTTATCTCCCTTCACGTACTATATTGGCAACGGCCTTGCCGCAGTGGATACACAGTTTCACGTGAGATCACTGAAGTTAAGCGCTGTCTGGCGTGGTCGACACTTGGATGAGAGCCATCTAGGCCGCCATGCGCTGTTGCCATTTTTCGGGGTGCACTCAGCCTCGTGATGCCAATTGAGGAACTACTCGACCGAATAGTAGCGGCTTCGGCCAAGATTACCATCATAACGACCGGTAGAGAGGGGTGCTGACCCCACGCCCCTCCTATCCGCATCCTCCACCGAGGATGACACGGCGGTCGGATGCTGCGGTAGGCCACTCGTGGCCTGAAGACGGAGTGCTTTCACGTACTATATTACCCTTTCAATATCCTCACATACTTTCTCTATGTCTTAATCTTCAGCTTGCGACGTCGGAATGTATACCAGAACTATCTTTGTTGGTGTTGGCGTGCTTTCGATTCTGATGATAACAGCCCAATCACTGAACGGTTCGCGTGAGCCGGCCGCGGTGGCCGAGCGGTTCTAGGCACCCAGTCCGGAGCCGCGCGACTGCTACGGTCGCAGGTTCGAATGCTGCCTCGGGCATGGGTGTGTGTGATGTCCTTAGGTTAGTTAGGTTTAAGTAGTTCTAAGTTCTAGGGGACTGATGACCACAGCTGTTAAGTCCCATAGTGCTCAGAGCCATTTTTTTGAACTGTTCGCAGTAACACACTCTCTTCCCTTCATTCCTATTCATAACGAATCCTACCCCTGTTTTACCATTTCTTGCTGCTGCTGATGTTATCCTATACTCATTTGACCAGAAATGTAAGTCTTCTTTCCATTTCACTTCCTTGACCTCTTCTATATCTAGAGTGAGCCTTTTTCACTTCCCTTTTCAGACTTTCTAGCTTCCCTACCACGTCCAAGATCTTAGAACGTTATAATTTCGTTGGTTATTCATGCTTTTTCTCATGGTCACTCCTTGGCAGTCCCCATCCGAAGATACGAATGGTGAACTATTCCAGAATCTTTTGCCAATGGAGAGGTCATCAAGATACTTCTTTCAATTACAGGCCACATGTCCTGTGGATAGACATCATGTGTCTTTAATGCAGTGGTTCCCATTGCCTTCTGCATTCTCATGCCGTTGATCATTACTGATTTTTCCTCCTTTAGGGGAATTTCGCACTCCAAGGACAAGAGAGTGCCCCGAACCTTTGTCCGCTCCTCCGCCCTCTTTGACCAGGCCATTGGCAGAATGAGGGTGACTTCTTGTGCCGGAAGACTTCGGCCGCCGATGCTGATTAATAATCTCTTAGATTACTAGTCAAGGACTGACAGGAAAACTTCTGGCAGGGAACCTCAAAATAAGACCTTCTCTTATGCCACTGGTGATAAAATCTGCATGTAGTATCACAGTGGGCCCCCTTGACGAAATTTCCACGTAAAATCACGAGTATGAATCTTAATTGATACCAATATTTGCATTTGTTCGGAACTGGCTAGCTGACAGGACTCAGTTCCACACGACAATTCGGGTAACTTGCAGTGCTCTCGATGAGTTAAAACCCATTTCCCCTTAATTACGGAGACAGAGCTACCGGTATCCGGAAGCGCATAAAAAGGCTGCTCGTGTATGGATGTACACAAAAGGAACTTTAGACCCGGGGATCGCTGCAATTATTCTATAAAAGTCCCTTCTTTGCGATCCTCACTTAAGATACCGTCAGACGTCTTAAAATCTTGACTGCCCTATACAGTTCTTCGAAGTATATCCACTTCTCTTACACTTAAAGCGCTTTACTGCAGGTGACACCAGCTGCTGGCTGGGTTTGCTATTTTCCGTTCCTTGCCACCCAGGGGTAAATCCCTTTTCCTTTCCCTGGTCAGCATACATTACGGCTTGCACAGTCTTCTAACTGGCTAAAATTCTGTAGCTGTTCACAAAACAATGCTGTACAGCACATTCCGTAAAAAATGTTTTCAGGTTTTTTCCCCTTCGTTGTAGTTCAAATATAAACTTCTAGCAACATCTTTCATCCTTTCTATTTAGCTCTCTAATGGTTCATCGGAAGGTGCAGCGAAAAATGCCTTTGCCGAAGAGCTCACGTCCAGCATGGACACTCAAATAAACGAGACAAATTAACTCACAAAATGCACTGAAAGACAGTCTATGGCACATCGCGTCTATCAATACCGGCTCCAGTCACCCACTCACTATAAACCTCAATAACTGATTACAATGTTCTGAATATAATCCAGGAACCTCAATACTATCTTGCAGTTCTTACAGAAACTTAATGCCCTTAGAAATCTGTTGAATTTAATAACTGGAGAATACTCAGTATTGTAGAACACTCAGTATAATGTCGTTTATTGAAACTGAACTACACTTCTCGAACAATCACTACATACATACAAAAACAAATAACTTGTAGACCACCCTTCATCAAGAGCGTCGGTGAGGTCCGTCGGAGCTGGTCCTATCTCGGCGAGGAACTGGCTGCACTGCTGCTGCGCTGGCCTTATAAAGCCGGCGGAGGCCGGCCGAGTACTCCCAACTTTCCCTGTATCTGTAAGGCGACCTCTGCAGAAAAAGGTTCACACTAGTCTCTAGCAAGTTCTGTTTGTTTTGAAGAATTGTTTTCCTCTTGGTTGCGCCTGCAAGTGCTTGTGTATGTTATATGGTACACAGGGGTGTCTCCCTGGCAGAGGCCGTCTGTGGCAGACGTAACAATAACAACACACGAACCCCTCACTATAATCCGTCTAACATATTGAGTAGCTTAACTAACAAGGCAGATAGCACTATAGAAGGGGACCCATGAGGGGTTTGCTCTCCTGTTGATTGACACAACTCCCCAGGTGCAACTTCCCCCACACAGGCTAACGTACACTGGGTTCGAACCAGCAATTTATTCACGTTAGTGTGTAGAGTGTATGAGTGTGGCGAGACACCATTTAACTTTCGGAAAAATATCAACCACACAATTCCGAAAACTGCAAGAGCTTGCAAGTGCGAGAATTATCACAGAATCCGTTTAACAACTCATGCATCCAAGTTTCTGACAAACATAATATACAGAAGAATGGAAAAGAAAATTGAGGATGTGTTAGACGACGGACACCTCGGCTTTAGGGAAGATGATGGCACCGGAGAGGCAATTCTGACGTTGCAGTTAATAATGGAAGCAAGACTAAAGAAAAATCAAGGCACGTTCATAGGATTTGGTGAGCTGGAAAAAGAGTTCGACAATGAAAATGTTGTAAGCTGCTCGAAATTCAGAGAAAAGTAGGGGAAAACAACATCTGCAGCATCGTTGGCAGAACCGACTGCGGACCTTTGGTGCAGAGCCGGGTGAAGGGTTTGAATCAGAGGCTCAGACGGTTTTGCGACCGTGTTGGCTGCAGATTCCTTGACTTGCGCCATAGGGTGGGGGGTTTCTGGTTCCGCTGAATAGGTCAGGAAATCACTACACTCAACTGGCGGCTACACGGGTAGCGGAGGCTGTGTGGCGTGGACTGGGCGGTTTTTTAGGTTAGAAGGCCTCGGGAAAGTACGGGTGGGCTGCAATCCCAAAGGGTGCATGGCAAATACAGGACGTGCTTGGACCAAGGAACAGTCGGAATTGTAGTTGTAAATTGTTGTAGCTGTGCTGGGAAAGTCCCTAAGCTTCAAGCGCTAATAGAAAGCACAGAAGCTGAAATCGTTATAGGTACAGAAAGCTGCTAAAGCCTGAAATAAGTTCTGCAGAAATTTTTACGAAGTCTAAGACGGTGTTCAGGAAAGATAGGCAGAATTGGTGGTGGAGCGTTTGTGTCTGTCAGTAGTGGTTTATCTTGTAGTGAAGTCGAAGTAGACACTCCGTGCGAATTGGTATGGGTGGAGGTTATACTTAACAGCCGAACTTAACAATTGGCTCCTTCTACCGACCCCCAGACTCCGATGATATAGTTGCTGAACATTTCAGAGAAAATCTGAGTCTCGTAACAAATAAATACCCCACTCATACGGTTATGTTGGCAAAAATACTTGTCCAAAACCGGTGGTAGGCAGAAAACATCTTCCGCGATTGTCCTAAATGCTTTCTCCGAAAATCATGTCGAGCAGTTAGTCCACGAGCGCACGTGAATTGTAAATGGTTGCGAAAACACACTTGATCTCTTAGCCACAAACAATCCAGAGCTAATAGAGAGCATCATGACTGATACAGGGATTAGTGATCACAAGGTCGTTGTAGCTAGGCTCAATACGGTTTCTTCCATATACACCAGAAACAAATGCAAAACTATTTTATTTAAAAAAGCGGATAAAGTGTCACTAGAAGCCTTCCTAAGAGACAATCTCCATTCCTTCCGAACTGACTATGCAAATGTAGACGAGATGTGGCTCAAATTAAAAGATATAGTAGCAATAGCAATTGAGAGATTCATACCTCATAAATTGGTAAGAGATGGAACTGATCCCCCATGGTACACAAAACAGGTCCGAAGCTGTTGCAGAGACAAGGGAAAAAGCATGCGAAGTTCAGAAGAACGCGAAATCCCGAAGATTGGCTAAAATTTACAGACGCGCGAAATTTGGCACGGACTTCAATGCGAGACTGCATTGTCTCGATATTTGGTAAAAAATCCGAAGAAATTCTGGTCGTATGTAAAGTACACAAGCGGAAAGACGAAGTCAATACCTTCGCTGCGCAGTGCTGATGGTACTGTTACCAACGACTGTGCCGTTAAAGCGGAGTTATTGAACGCAGTTTTCCGAAATTCCTTCACCAGGGAAGACGAATGGAATATTCCAGAATTTGAAACACGAACAGCTGCTAGCATGAGTTTCTTAGAAGTAGATACCTTAGGGGTTGCGAAGCAACTCAAATTACTTGATACGGGCAAGTCTTCAGGTTCAGATTGTATACCGATTAAGTTCCTTTCAGATTACTCTGATACAATAGCTCCCTACTTAGCAATCATATACAACCGCTCGCTCACCGATAGATCTGTACCTACAGATTGGAAAATTGCGCAGGTCCCACCAGTGTGTAAGAAGGGTAGCGGGAGTAATCCATCGAACTACAGACCTATATCATTGGCGTCGGTTTGCAGTAGGGTTTTGGAGCATATACTGTGTTCAAACATTATGAATCACCTCGAAGGGAACGATCTATTGATACGTACTCAGCATGGTCTCAGAAAACATTGTTCTTGGGCAACGCAGTTATCTCTTTATGACCACTATCGACAGGGGATCTCAAGTTGATTCCGTATTTCTAGATTTCCGGAAAGCTTTTGACACCGTTCCTCACAAGCGACTTCTAATCAAGCTACGGGCCTATGGGTATCGTCTCAGTTGTGCGACTAGATTCGTGATTTCCTGTCAGGAAGGTCGCAGTTTGTAGTAATAGACGGCAAATCATCGAGTAAAACTGAAGTGATATCAGGTGTTCCCCAGGGAAGCGTCCTGGGACCTCTGCTGTTCCTGATCTTTAAAAATGACCTGGGTGACAATCTGAGCAGTTCTCTTAGGTTGTTCGCAGATGATGCTGTACTTTACCGTCTAGTAAGGTCATCCGAAGACCAGTATCACTTGCAAAGCGATTTAGAAAAGGTTGCTGTATGGTGTGGCAGGTGGCAGTTGACGCTAAATAACGAAAAGTGTGAGGTGATCCACATGAGTTCCAAAAGAAATCCGTTGGAATTCGATTACTCGATAAAGAGTACAATTCTCAAGGCTGTCAATTCAACTAAGTACCTGGGTGTAAAAATTACGAACAACTTCAGTTGGAAAGACCACATAGATAATATTGTGGGGAAGGCGAGCCAAAGGTTGCGTTTCATTGGCAGGACACTTAGAAGATGCAACAAGTCCACTAAAGAGACGGCTTAAACTACACTCGTTCGTCCTCTGTTAGAATATTGCTGCGCAGTGTGGGAACCTTACCAGTTGGAATTGACGGAGGACATCGAAAGGGTGCAAAAAAGGGCAGCTCGTTTTGTATTATCACGTAATAGGGGAGAGAGTGTAGCAGATATGATACGCGAGTTGGGATGGAAGTCATTCAAGCAAACACGTTTTTCGTCGCGGCGAGATCTATTTACGAAATTTCAGTCACCAACTTTCTCTTCCGAATGCGAAAATATTTTGCTAAGCCCAACCTACATAGGTAGGAATTATCATCAAAATAAAATAAGAGAAATCAGAGCTCGAACAGAAAGGTTTTCCCCACGCGCTGTTCGGGAGTGGAATGGTAGGGAGATAGTATGATTGTGGTTCGATGAACCCTCTGCCAAGTACTTGAATGTGAATTGCAGAGTAATAATGTAGATGTAGATGGGTCGGGTAATATACAATATGTACAATCGCCAAGATGGAGTAATAAGAGTGGACGACCAAGAACCAAGTGCTCTGATTAAAAAGGATATAAGACAGGGATGTAAGGCCGGCCTATGTGGCCGAGCGGTTCTAGGCGCTTCAGTCTGGAACTGTGCGACCGCTACGGTCGCGTGTTCGAATCCTGCCTCGGGCATGGATGTGTGTGATGTCCTTAGGTGAGTTAGGTTTAAGAAGTTCTAAGTTCTATGGGACTGATGTTAAGTCCCATAGTGCTCAGAGCCATTTGAACCATTTGAATCAGGGCTGTAATCTTTCTCCCCTACAGTTCAATATTACACTGAAGAATCAAATTGTTCAAATGTGTGTGAAATCTTATTTGACTCTACTGCTAAGGTCATCATTCCCTAAATTTACACACTACTTAACCTAAATCATCCTAAGGACAAACACACACACCCATGCCCGAGGGAGGACTCGCACCTCCTCCGGGACCAGCCACACAGTCCTTGACTGCAGCGCCCTAGACCGCTCGGCATCGAAGAATCAATGATGGAAATAAAAGAAAGATTGAAGAGGGAATTAAAATTCAATGCGAAAGGATATCAATGATAAGATTCACTAATGACATTGCTATAATAAGTGAATTACAATATCTGCTGAATGGAAGAGGCAGCCATCGTTGAACGCATGAAAACAGGTAATTTTTGCGATTTTTTAGTAAAATAAAAAGGAATGTTAAATATGATTATATAGTTTTCAAGAAATGGTTCAAATGGCTCTGAGCACTATGGACCTTAACTGCTGGGGTCATCAGTCCCCTAGACTGTAGCGCCTAGAACCGCTCGGCCACCAAGGCCGGCCATATAGTTTTCATCCTTACACTTTTGCCATTAACACTAGCTATATCAACGCATTTTGCGTCATGTTTACTACCAACGGACGAGGGCTGGGGGTACTTTGTCCAGAACCTCAAGATATCTTATAGCAAAATCATAGTAGTATCAGCATTTTTTCCGTAGTATGTCCAATTAGGTAGACATCTCAGGAAACTTCCTTTTTTTTTTTAATTTTCGAAGAGGACTGACCTATTAACATAATAGCAGTCGCGAAAATCATCAACGCATACCATAGATAAAATAACTAGTTTTTTATTTTTAAAAGATCCACACGGTTTTACAATAATTCTACATCTAAATATATTCTTCTGAAACCACCTTGTGGTACGTACCCCTCGCACCATTATCATTTCCCCACTTCCGTGTTATATTCACGGAAAGTGTTTGAGAAAAATGATAGCTTATAATCTTCCGTACGACATTGTCGTCTTTTCGTGAGACGCATGTTGGAGGAACTAATCTAATAATGGACTCTTTCTTATTGTTATTCATTTATTTAGTGGCCTCTGGCATTTACCATGTAGCCAGACAGGGGAGTAATTATAGGCTTAGAATACAATATCCTATACAGAGTGAGTCACGTAAGACGTAACACCCCTTTTACTTCTTGAAAGACTTCACAAATCGAAACTCGGTTTCCGGCAAGTGTTAGAGCGTCGAGGGGCTCATGTTTTCTTGTTTCGTCAATGCTTTCAGCGTTGCTAACAAAGGAGGCATTGAAGTAAGTCTTTTTAAACGGAATCGTATACATTTTATAACTGTAATCAATAGCTCTTTCGAAGACAATTACAGTGATACAATGTTTGTTAGTGCTGACGTTCAAACTTGTCGTAAAAAATTCGATAAATGTCCTAGAATTTGAGAAAACGGCGGCTGGAATCTGTATTAGCTCGGCAAACGTCCTCAAAAAATGGTTCAAATGGCTCTGAGCACTATGGGACTTAATATCTGAGGTCATCAGTCCCCTACAACTACTTAAACCTAACTAACCTAAGGACATCACACACATCCATGCCCGAGGGAGGATTCGAACCTGCGACCGAAGCAGTCACGCGGTTCCGGACTGAAGCACCTAGAACCACTCGGCCACCGCGGCCGGTTGCAATCATCCTCAAGCAGAGCTCTCGTGTGAACTGAATGTCAACACATTTGCCTGTTTACTTCCTTTCACTGCAGCTCGCTGGTTTGTGCTTCTATATTCGTGCATGCACCGGTTGGTGTCGTTCTGGACTAGCGCAGTTTGTCGTTGGCTTCTTTCTCTGGCGGCGATGATCTCTGCCCACGCCATGCGCCTGTTGAGTCTCCCAAGAAATTCCTCGTCAGGGAGATGTTCGTTTCAGTTTTGGGAAGAGTACACGCCATGTTCAACCAGTCCCTTTAGAAATCTACGACTGGTTGGTCGATACGATTCGCGTTAAATCTGACCAAGCAGATATTGCTTATTTTGATTCTGATGTGCACGCATATTTTGTGAAGTTTCAAGGTCCCTTGCAAGTAGACTGCCCTCACTTTCGGATTGGTTCTCAAGTGAAGTTTTCACATTGCGATGGTTCCGTTAGTTCAGACTTTATCGGAAATGCGGCGATCGAGTACATTCCGGTTGAAGTTTCCGATCTTTCACCTGAAGTGGACTATTCATTTCTTAAGGCGGCGTTGGTTCCTTTTCGAGTCGTCCGGCACACGCAGCGGGAACACTGGTCTGCACAAGATCGCTTGCAGTGCTATAGTGTTATCCGAACCGTGTAAATGTGTACTCAAAAGAATACTGCATCCCACCTGAATATTTGTTGCCGGATTCGGGGAAAGAAGGCACCTGCTTCCTTTGTGATGAATGTAGCCATCTCATATCCAATTGTCCGCTGGCACCGATAATATAAACGCCGGCAGACTCAGGGTGGTGAAGATTTTGAAGTCAGCCTTCCACAATGTAGCCCATCTGAAAAGGCGATGGTACAGTGTGTTTCTTCCGGTGGTAATACTTCGAATACTGACCTTAATTACAGTTCTTGTTTCGCCACAAGTGACTTGACTGGTTCTGAAGATGCTGAAATGAGTGTTGGATCTGTGTCATCTCCGTCACCCGTAGAAAAATCTCTTCTGGTGGGTTCCGATGATATAACGGATACTTCGTCGGCTGTCCTACCATTACTGTACTGTGATCCAATACCAACCTTTCCTCATTCTAATTCTCTTCCGGGTTGATGTTCATGGCTCCCAGGTGTGTTTCCCGCTGTCCGCTGTCTGTTGAATGGAGTGAGACTGTGTCCCCCCCCCCCCCCCCTTCACCACCGTCCGCACCTTCTACTTGCAGCGCGGACCATTGCTACTCGATTAGGAGAGCTGTTTATCGCTCACGCGTATGTCGATGGCCTTATTGGCCTTATATTACTCCCTCGTACTGGTGACGACATACTGGTCGTCAAGGACGTTTTTTTTCGTTTTGAGGGAGCACAGGTTGACGACCTGATGTTTCGCGAAGCCTACTCACTTTGCGGAGATTTGACGCGGTTCAGATTCTGTGGGCTGTAGCAGTCGCCCGCCCTCGCTCATTGGCTGACATTATTGATCGTTGTGCGATAAAGATGGCTGCCTTAAATTGGAAGTTCGCCATCGATAAGATTCGAGGAGCAGCCTTGAACACGTGCGTCGCTGCCTTTCATTACTTCATGAAGTTCGGACATTGGAAACTTACGTGATGAGTAAAGTCTATTTTACGCATAATGTTTCCCCTTCTGCGATGATGACCCGAAAGTTATAACTATTTTCGGGCGAGATTATCTGGCAAAAATCGGGTGCGCTTTGACATTACGGTGAGACCCCGACTGATGGGAATGTCGCGCCTCATTGACGTTCGGGCTAAGGCTTCAGCTTCATTTCTTCGACGGACTATTTTAATGTGTCCTCGAGACCGACAGTCACTTATATCTCGCCTTTATGTCTGTCTCCGACCAACGGGTTTAATCCTTTCAGTAGATGTTCGTAGAGTAAACAAAAAAAAAAGCACATTCGCGAATTTTTTTGTTGATGTCGGTTATTTGGGTGTTGATGATCTGTCCCAGTCGCATCTCTCCGTCACAATGCTTTTATGCCACTGGACGTTTCCATATCGCTTTTTCTCTGTGGAGTCCCTATCGCCAGACGTAGACTGGATGTGTGTCCAATGCCAGTCTATCTACTTCTCCAATGGAAGTAGCATCCTCATGGTACCAAGTCGTCCGTAACCTTGTCCCTTCATCGTTCGACTATTTTGCTTTAGCATTAGACAGACCGATGCTGTTGTTGCCATGAAACGTATACATCGTGTCATCGGTTGGTGTCCTGCAACTACAAATGTTGGAGTTTGCTGCGTCTACAATTGGCGTTTCTTGGCAGGGAAACGGAAGTGGCAATCACTGGTAAGATTCTGTTGTGGCTTGATTCACCTTTCTTTCCCAGAACGAAGAACAATACAGTTATGTGGCTTGTCGGGCATTGTGTTCATTACGTGGTGTGGAGCGGGTATGACCTGGACGCTCTTACCTTTTACCACTATATGGTTAATGCCCATTGGGCATGCTGAAGTACGACACCCTATAGTAAACTTTTTGTGAACGTGCTGTGTCCCGTATTCTGGATGATGTGTAGAACCCTTTCCTGTTGAATGTTTCATTCCTGTTACTTTGATTTTTGTAAAATTGACAAAAAAACTTGGGGTGGGCCTTTATGTGAAGAAGGAAAGAAAAGAGTGATTAGCATTCCAGTTGCATAACCGGTGATCGCTAGATCTAGTCCAGCAATTTTTTTAATGTATGTTTTCTTCAATATTGGTCATATTATTTCATATTTATGACTTTTTAAAAGCAATACAATGAAAAAAATTACTTTATTTGCATGAATTTATATGGAACTTCGGATGTTATTTGTCTGTTTACTATTATTAATTATTACAACAAAGATATTTGTAACTACCGACAAGTAAACAATCAAATGAACAAAGTTTTACTGAAAATGAATTCAATACACCTGCAACGTGTAATGTACCCAGAATTGCTCTGCACCTGAACGCTTCGACGTGCAGATACAGAGATTGACCTCATTCGGCCGTTAACTTGCTTAGCGGTAGAACCCTGCTCATGAGCACAAACGAACAGCCTATGTCCGAATTTTTCAAAAATCACAAAATTGACATTACTGCAAAAATGAAGGTGATTTGTGATTCTCCGACCACTGCGGGTGATGAATGTCATGAAGGTTCAATGCATAGTGCAGTTACAGAACGTCAATTTAACGAAACGTTCGAGCTCTGTGATAGTCTTCTGCAAGAAACGGGCTCCCTGGTACATAACCATTGGCAACCATTTCTGCAGATACAGTGGCGACTGGAGAAAAACTTTATCCGTGTACCGTCGAAACAGAAGGACAAAAGGTACTTATTACTAACGAGAACCTCATTTTTTCTAACAAAGAAGGTGAAGGAGGACTATTCCCTGAAGTCTTAAGATTTTTCCGATGACGAGGATAATAAGCTAGCCGAAAAGAATGCAAAAGCCAGATACATTCCGTTGGAGACAAAAATAAGAAAAATAAGAGTATTGAGACTGACAAAATGCCACGGCGCATGATCTCCACAATCTCTACAACGTTCATGCAAATACAAGTGTTTTTCTCATACGTGCAGTAATATGACCAGTGTTGAAATACGCATTAAAAACACATGTATGGGACGACTCGCCGATTACGATGCTTCTTTTATTTCTGTCAACGCAACACAGAAATGGAATGTTGGCTAAAGTGAAAAAGGGAAAATAATCGTGAGGTTGCACAAATTTTTTACATGAAGAGAGGTCTTTGTATCTGGCTGATACATTTTTTACATAGAACTGCAGATAAAAATCAAAAACAAATAAGGCAGGAGATGCAATACAATCCGCGAATAAAAATGTGTAAGTAAAAATCTTTAGAAGGTGAAGAGGAAAACAGGACGAGGAAAGTTAAGGAAACCAGAAAGATTTGCGGTGTCATGCTCCATGTTGTCTCGCCGTCACAAGAACGTCCGTTTTATCGTTGGAGGCGGTTGTCGTCCGGTCTTAGTTGGCAAGTTTCGTCAAAATTTCAGCTCCTGGGAATGCTGGTAAAAGTACTTTGTAAATAGTTCGCGAAAGTGTCCCGATAGTTTTGATGTCGGCACAAGGCGTGTTGTTCCACTGGGTGAAATATCCAGAAGTCAGCCGTATCGACGATGTCGTTCCTGAAGAAGTAGTTGACAGTCATGTCATAAATACATGTGATGGCGTGCCACTTAGGTGACGCAAAATAAATCACGTCAGGATATATAGCATCATAGGAGAGACTTAATGTTGTGGTGCTCGAAGGTAGAAATCGACGTTCTTCTGTACGAGGGTCCGCACGGCTGTTGCTGTCTCATACTTGAAGCGGTGTAAACCCGTATCTTCGACATTGAACTTGAGACAAAGAGGTGAGCACACCATCACGATGCGGTATTGTTCGTGTCTTGTAGTATATTTACCGTTTAATTCAACTACATTCTATTATTCTCGTTTTGCTTTTGTTGATGTTCATCTTATATCCTCCTTTCAAGACAACCGCGTTGCTGCGGTGTCAGTGATGTGGTACGGTTGATGGATCGTTTTCCGTGCTATATACCACTATACCACGAACTACTGAGCTGACGTTTTTCGAAGAGGTTTTTGGGTAGGGACGGTCGGAGAAGATGGTAGATGTCGCGTGTGGTCGCCGTCCTGGTCCTGGAGAGTTCGGCACATATATATATCACCGGCCATTTGACCATCTTCTTCTGTGCGGATGTACAAACAGTGCCCGAACTCTTACGGGAATCGGCAGTAAAGCTGCGAGTAATGAGTATGACCGGCACGGGCACAATGAATATAGTGCCGGACAATAAGTTGCGAATGTCTCACGGGAGGCGTGCCAGAGATAAGTCCCTGCTGTCGCACTATCCTCTGTGTCCTCGGTGTCTCAGATGGACTGAGCGTCTGCCATGTAAGCAGGTGATCCCGGACTAGAGTCACGGTCAGGGCACAAATTTTCAACTGTCCCCGTTGACTTATATCAACGCCTGTATGCAGCTAAGGGTATTCATTTCATTGTAATAACATATATATGTGCCAATGACGTCGATGGCGTCTCGAAATATCTGCGAGCCCGGCTGTTAACTTTCTAGTGAAGTCACAGCCGTAACTTTTGCACAAGGGTAGCATGGTATTGGTGTAAGGTGCAGTGGTGCTAGCTCTGACGTTAACCAGAGTGAGGCTTCGGTTAGGTTAGGGCATGGTATTGGACTCTGAAGATATGAAGCATATAAAATACCCAAAGGCTGCCTGCAGTCTGGCCGCCATTGTCGCAGTGAGAGGCAGAATCCGTGCGACGCAGGGGATCCGGGCTCGCAGATGTGTATTGACAAAGGTGACCCTGTGGCACATATTCAGCTTGTGTGATAGATGGCTCTGTATCTTTTGCACGGATGCGTCGCGTTAGCGTCCGAAAATTGATCGCCGAAGTGCGGCGAATGTCTCGTGTACACCACTCAGAGACAGCGGTGGATGTCCACCGATTGAAAGGGAGGTACGCTGTCTGAGGGAAGGTCCCGGCCGATCTTCATGATGTATATTTATGTGGTGTTCATAGCACTTCCTACACCAGCGCTCTACAGTGTACTCCGTTGCACCGTGGCTTTTATTTTGGCTGCTAAACGTACAACGAGGGTAAAGTTGTCCGCGTAGGCACGACAGCAGAGAACATGTTCCCAGTATGGTTGTTCCATCGTTTAGGCAGTTCATTTTTTGATCATGAGGAATGATCTGACATGCAGATGCGAAATCATGGTTTCCTCTTGTTGAGGCATGAAATTTCCGTCATGTTCTTTCAGTTGAACAAAAAACCAGATCTCCAATACATCCATGTGCGTTATTCCTGCAACCGTCTCTGCCGCAAAAAAGAACAGGCCATAAATCTATTCTGTGGAGCCAGTTCAAAACATATGAAGCTCCTTCGTGATCGACTGTGGTGTGTGGTTGCTGCTTTCCCCATATTCGTACGTTACTGTGGTTCACTTTTAACTAAAATTGGGTGTAAACCTCATTAATGAACATTAAACGTGAAAGGAAATTATTAAATATCATCTCTGTGTCCAGGATGAATTCACAAAACTCTTCACGTTGTGTATATCCGCAACGTAGGGCTTGTAGCAGTTCAGTTTTGTAAGCTTTTAAAAGACAAATGCTGCTCCAAAACCAGCCGGACAGACACACGGGGAGTACCTGACTTTTGCCTGGCATGACGAGCAGATTACGCGAAAACTTTTTCAACGCACTCTACATCTTCAACAAACCAACACGGGTAAGTAGTGGAAGTCACCTTACATAACTAACCGGTGTCTGGAAACTCGTTGAACAGCCATCCTACATCTCAGACGTCGGTATAATGCAGAATTTTGCAACATGTTTTACGCTCGCGTACTACGACATTTCTCCAGACCGAAAATCACCTCTTTAAAAATCAGCATGGCTTGCGGAAATAGCGATCGTGTGTAACGCAGCTCGCTCTGTTCCTCAACGAGACCCAGCAAACCTTAAACACCGGATCCCACGTAAATGCCGTGTTCCTTGACTTCCGTAAGGCGTTCGGTACAGTTTCGCACTACCGTCTGTCACGCGGGGTAGCCGCGTGATCCAAGGCGGCTTTCCACGGTTCTTGCTGCTCCCCGTCCCCGTCGGAGGTTCGAGTTCGCCCTCAGGTATGTGTGTGCATGTGTTGTCCTTAGCGTAAGTTAGTTTAAGTTAGATTAAGTAGCGTGTAAGCCTAGCGACCGATGGCCTCAGCAGTTTCGTCCCATAGGAACTTACAACCAACTTCCAAATTATCGCACTGTCGTCTAATGAACAAAATACGACCGCGTGGAAATTCAGACCAGCTGTGTGATTCGATTCAGAAGTCTCTACCAAATAATACACATCATGTGATCCTCAATGAGACAGGTCTTCTAACATAAAAGTAACTTCGGATATACCGGAAGTTTCTATGAAGCTTCTTGCAGATGATGCTGTTGTGTAGGGCGCAACGCTGTGAAACTGTAAAGAAAAGCAGGAAGTCTTACAGAAGATCGGCGCTTCGCGCAGGGACTCCCAAGTGGCCCTCAACATAAACAAACGGAACATTTTGCATATACTGAGACAAGAAGACCCGTTATTGTATGATCACACGATTTCAGTACAACAACTGGAGGCAATGACTTCCATAAAATATCTGGAAGTATGTATACGGAGCAGTTTAAAGTGGAACGACCACATAAAACTCATCGCCAGACGCAGATTCGTTGGAAGAATCCTTAAGTAAGCAATCCTTCAACAAAAGAGGCAATTTACGAAACCCCATTCAACGAGTACTTGAATATTGTTCGTCAGTATAGGATCCTTACCATATGGAATTTATAGAGCAAACGGAGAAGATAAAAAGAAAAGCAGAGCTTTATCTTCCCCGTTCATTTAGTAAACACGAAAGGGTCATGGAGATGATCAGTGGCAGACGTAGCAAGAGTGGCGTTTTGCATGGTGTTGTTTAATGGGTTCAAATGGCTCTAAGCACTATGGGCCTTAACATCTGAGGTCATCAATCCCCTAGACTTAGAACTACTTAAATCTAGCTAACCTAAGGACATCACTTACATCCACGCCCGAGGCAGGATTCGAACCCGCCACCGTAGCAGCAGTGCGTTTCCGGACTGATGCGCCTAGAACCGCTCGGCCACCGCGGCCGGCGTGTTGTTTAATGTTAATGTTCCGGAAGAGTATGTTCGTAATAGACTCAACCAATATATTGCTACTTTCTAAGCTTATCTTGCGAACAAGCCATGAAGATAAAATTAGATTGAGTCCACGTGGAGGCTTACCGGCAATTGTTCTTCTAGCGAAGAAAGGAGACCAAAACATGGTGAAATACCCTTCGTCAAATACCGCAAGGTGGCTGGCGGTGTAGTAGGTTTCGGAGCCATCATCGGCTGCTATGAAGTGAGCGACGTGCATCCCCGTACTCTCAACGAAAATGACGACACATGTTTACATATGAATTGCACCATTTGAAATGATAACCCAAAACAAAACCAATAACACCTTTTGTCGGTGCGTTTCCGTCGACTGGAAACACATTGTGTAATGAACAACCCAGCTAGCTGCAGCAAGGAGACCCCTACCGACAACCACATGAACCACAAATCAGAACGTAGCTAAGTTTACTCCAAGTACACTACTGGCCATTAAAATTGCTACACCACGAAGATGACGTGCTACAGACGCGAAATTTAACCGACAGGAAGAAGATGCTGTGATAAGCAAATGATTAGCTTTTCAGAGCATTCACATAAGGTTGGCGCCGGTAGCGACACCTACAACGTGCTGACATGAGGAAAGTTTCCAACCGATTTCTCATACACAAACAGCAGTTGACCGGCGTTGCCTGGTGAAACGTTGTTGTGATGCCTCGTGTAAGGAGGAGAGACGCGAACCATCACGTTTCCGGCTTTGATAAAGGTCGGATTGTAGCCTATCAAGATTGCGGTTTATCGTGTCGCGACATTGCTGCTCGCGTTGGTCGAGATCCAGTGAAATCGGTGGGTTCAGGAGGGTAATACGGAACGCCGTGCTGCATCCCAACTGCCTCGTATCACTAGCAGTCGAGATGACAGGCATCTCATCCGCATGGCTGTAACGGATCGTGCAGCCACGTCTCGATCCCTGAGTCAACAGATGGGGACGTCTGCAAGACAACAACCATTTGAACGAACAGTTCGACGACGTTTGCAGCAGCATGGACTATCAGCTCGGAGATTTTGGCTGCGGTCACTGTTGACGCTGCATCAGACAGGAGCGCCTGCGATGGTGTACTCGACGATGAACCTGGGTGCACGAATGGCAAAACGTCATTTTTTCAGATGAATCCAGGTTCTGCTTATAGCATCATGATGGTCGCATCCGTGTTTGGCGACATCGCGGTGAACGCAAATTGGAAGCGTGTATTCGTCATCGCCATACTGGCATGTCACCCAGCGTGATGGTATGGGGTGCCATTGGTTACACGTCTCTGTCACCTCTTGTTCGCATTGACGGCACTTTGAACAGTGGACGTTACATTCGAGATGTGTTACGACCCGTGGCTCTACCCTTCATTCGATCCCTACGAAACCCTACATTTCGGCAGGATAATGCACGACCTCATGTTGCAGGTCCTGTACGGGCCTTTCTGGATACAGAAAATGCTCGACTGCTGCCCTGGCCAGCACATTCTCCAGATCTCACACCAATTGAAAACGTCTGGTCAATGGTGGCCGAGCAAATGGCTCGTCACAATACGCCAGTCACTACTCTTGGTGAACTGTGGTATCGTGTTGAAGCTGCATGGGCAGCTGTACCTGTACACGCCATCCAAGCTCTGTCTTACTCAATGCCCAGGCGTATCACGGCCGTTATTACGGCCAGAGATGGTTGTTCTGGGTACTGATTTCTCAGATTCGATGCACCCAAATTGCGTGAAAATGTAATCACATGTCAGTTCTAGTATAATATATTTGTCGTCAGCGCCCGTTCAGTCCCAATGTTTTCACACTCCAATTTTTTACGCAGTCCAATGTAGCCACTGGCACGAATGACGATGAGCAGGAGGAAATAATGAGGACAACACAAACACCTAGTCCCCGGGCAGAGAAAATTGCCAAACAGATCGGGAATCGAATCCGGGACCCCGTGATACAGAGGCAGCAACGCTAGCCGCAAGACCACGAGCTGCGGACGAACACCTTGCATTTTACAGCTTCGTGACAATATTACACAACACCTATTTCGTGAACGATATTGGCAGGCAGGTTGCGCAGAGTGTAAACCATACGGTATTTTGCAAGTTGTCTGATTAAGTGGAATGACACTGAAGCAGCCAACCCTAACAAACCCTTGTTGCAAACAACGAAACTTTCATAATTTAATTGATAATTGAGAACCAGAAATAATCTACTGATAATTTTCTATTTATATACTTCGAAGTAATGAGAAGTACATGGAGTAGGATGCTTAGTATTATTCCGCTTAATTAGAGGCTCTTACAATTCCTTTCAAGTTCTGAGGGTGGTAAGAATAATTGCTTAAATGCCTCTGTGGGCGTTTAATTAGTCTAAGCTTGTCTTTGCTGCTCCTTGTGGAGCGGTACCCGTGCAGCTGTAACGTCTGCCTATATTCCTCACTTAGAGCTGGTTACTGAGAGTTCTTATGTAGGCTTTCGCGTGATACCTGACTTCAAGCCTCTAAATTTACAGTTTTCCAACATTTCTGTGACACTCCCCCGTGGGCCTAACAAACGTGTACCCTTTCGTGCTGCCCTTCTTTATATACCTTCAATATCCCCTAGTATAAGAGGCGTGCAATAGGTAATGCAGCACATTTTTCTTCTGAAAGCAGGTAGGCTTTATTCAGGATTCTAATACACCGTATTATTATACACCCTTGTGGCTAAAAACCCTATTTTTAAAATAATCTCTATTCCATGCGACGGCCTTACGCCGCCTTACTTGAATGTCTTGTATACCTGCATGGTACCAGGCTACTAGTCGACGTCGGAGCCTCTATCTTTCCGTGTCAGTAACCTCCTGTAATATCCAAGCCTATAATTTATTCAAAATACGAATAACATGTCGAGTGTGAGTGAACTTCGATCGTATTCTCGTCATACTCATAAAAGGGACTTCATCGTTAATAAGTTAATACATAATTATTGTCAACCATATAATTCAATATTTTGCAAAAAATCATATGTCAGACAATATCCATGTTAAAAGATAATGAAAATCTCAATCTTTTGTTATCTATGATTTTTGTGGTAAAATCCTTCTTCTTGTTCGGCCTGTTGTACTGATAGGATGTGACTGATGTCTCGTAACACAGATCAGCAAAAAACTGTACTAAAGTATTGTTATGTTGTTAACAGATATTTGAAAACAGAGATTAAGTGTTATTTAAATGAATCGTCTTTGTTTTGAGTTCTATTTCATTGCAATTCTCGGCCTATTTAAATGTTGTTTTCGGCTCAGCTACCAAAGAGCGTAGCCATTAGCGCTATTGATATACAGCGCAGTTTATTGCTAAATAGTAAGTATTAATGTGCCACGAAACATTGAGAAATATTTTAGGATGTTATTGCGTACAGTGAAGGTGAGAAAAGATATAATGTACATTATCTTACTTTAGCCGCCATCTTCGTGAAATATTGTAGCGGCATTTTTGAATTGATTTTCTATACAGACTTAAATGTTGTTGGTTACAATTGCAATAAAAATTGTGTACTAGTGAGCTAATAAATTTCAGTTGACTCTGAACATATCGAACTTCTGTCAATGCAAACAGCATCTTACGTGATATAAATTCTTATCTGCTGATGTATGAAGCATGGTAATTTCGTAACAACTTTTATTAAATATTTCGACACGAAAATACGTTAGTGTTGTATACGTGTAGTGTTCTGTGACAAAACTACTCATTTTATTTAAAGAAAACATAACAGTAGAGTTAATTTTGATGAACGATCTGCAACTAGTGTAACTCCCCACAAAAATAATTTAATGAATAATGAATGTGATTCTTTTTTTAGTGTAACCTCTCTATAGAAATTCATTCACATTTAACCTCCACACAAAATTTATTTCCCATTTAATGTAGCCACAAAATTCTTTTAACCTGATAAATCTTGGACGGCAGCAGTGCTGCGTCGTGGCCCTGTAAGATTATTCTGAATAAAAAAGCAAAAATTCTTACCTCAGTAAAACGGCGAATATATCTGCTCTTACTTAACATTTTTCCGGCACAGCTCCGTGCAATGCTGGCGTATACATTTGTGATTTGTGAAAGGAAGCTACTGATTTTTTGAAATGAATGCTTTTTAAAGAAAATTACTTTATATTACAAAAATTATTATTAGGACATTTTTTTAAAACATTTGGATGACAGTTCAGATACATTACTAGATATGCGCGACGCTGCTTCTTTACCTTATACAATAATACTCCATCCCCAGATTCCCGACCAGAGCAAACTGCAAACAAGCGCAGACAAGCGACTAGCCACAACTAACTGCTACAGTTACACAGTTCGTACTGCAGTCAACACTGCTCTCTGGTCAGCGATTCTATATCGCAGGCAGCGCATACCTCTTACATAACCCTCCACTGGGGGGGGTGGGGGTGGGGGGCAAAAATTTGGCAGCGATGGTGAGTCAATTGGACTTGCCATGAGCAACAAATTTTTTACCATTTACAAGAACTAGGATAGGAAAGGGAAGGATTGCATCATGGTTGTAGCACAGTAGGTTGCACGTAGCTGCACTGGAGGTCCATATCTTTCTACAGAAGCACAACACCAAGTGAGACAATCTGAAGTTCTCTTCCCTGAAGTATTAATCACTGTAGCTAAGACGCTGAAATGTCGTATTAATATTCAATGTTATCATTTTGGTAGTACATTAGGTACACGAAACAGTGGGACCGTAATAACATCTCTATCGCTCAAGTTGGTGGACAGTATGTCGTGTCAACACCACGTTCTTGTAAGGTACACCAACGTAGAATTAGTGCAAGAACCAAATATAGTGCTCCATGATCATGAGGATAGACAGGAAAAACGGATATTGCAGTTATTCCTGGTAATTAGGTCAGAAGGTGAAGGACATTAAGTTCTTATGCCAGTCATCATTGAGAATTACACTAGTCTATCAACTGATTAGAGTAATTGGTGGCACTCATCGCCTAGTTACTGAACATTTCTGTACTATGTATGAAGTATTACAGAATAATGTTCATAAGTCATTTGATTATAGTGAACATTGGCACTCATTGGCCAGTTACAAACCATTTTTATGCATTATTCAAAAGTGATCATTCAAAACAAGAGTTAATTAATGGCATACTATTTACATAATTCAGCTAGTTATAGTAATCATTGGCACTCATTGGTCAGCTACAAAACATCAGAAGTCATCCTTCAGAACAGGAGCTAATGAGTGTAGCATCAAGCTACTGGTATTCATATATAATAGCATGTAGGTGACATAATACAAATATAAGAAACAGTGGCATTCATTGGCCAGTTACTAAACATATAGCAAGTATTAAATATTACAAAACATTTTTCATCATTCAAGTGACATACGACATATTTAAAATAATTATTGGCACTCATTGGCCAGTTACAAATCATCAGAAGTCATCATACAAACGGGAGCTAATGAGTGTAGAGCATGTATGCATTATTACAAAATATCATTCGCTATTACTCAGAACTCATCATTCAAGTGACATATGACATATTTAAAATGTAACACACTGTAACTATTACTCAAGGTCTGTGATTAGAAAAACATAATTCAGTATTACTCAGAACTGTCTTAAACTGGTAGCATTATTTGGGAATGTTAATACATTTTTTTATATTAGCAATGCATTGCGTTTGGATCGATAATTAATTGCTGGGGCATAACAATATTTACTCTTGACTTATTGCTGCAAATGAGGATAGGTAATGTCATTCGTCATGAGTCACCTGTAGCAAGGTTATGAAACAAATAGAGTATATGTGATCACATTCATGAATAACACACAAATGGGTAAAAAAATGCAAGTACTAGAACAGGTTTAATGAGCAACTGCTTATAGCACATTAATTTCATGAATAGCTTCTCCTGGAAAAAAATACAAAATGAACTATTAAGCTGAAAGAAGAAACGCATATTATGCAGGTAATGAAATGTGTATTAAATATATATGTTCTCTAGCTGTCCTTTCCAAAACCTTCAGTCATCATACCATGCGACATAAGACGTACTGTCAAAACGAACTGCAACAAATACTTAAATAACTACATAGCATTTCTTAACTAACAGTAAATATATAAACTTCATCATTATCCTCATCTGCAAAGAAAAACTTAAAAGTGGTGCGTTTAGTGGCCATATAAAGTTTATCACTATCAGCACCTGCAAACAAAAACTTCATTATTCATATCACCATAACTTCATTATTATCATCACCTGTAAAGAAAAACTTCATTATTCATATTACCATATTCTTCATCACTATTCATCCCCATTCATTATCATCTGCAAAAACACACTTCATTGTTCATTATTTGTATTACCATTTACTTCATACAACTATTCATAGTATAGAGTTCCTTATTTCTAGCATATTTCATCACTAAAACTAAGATGTGTAGCTCTGTCTGACAGCCTGCATCAATCGCCTCGTATTCTGAAAGAAAAAATTAGTTAAGACACCTATCATACGATGTGTATAGTATATTCTTGTTAATGCTTGTTAATTCTGATCCATTTACTCTTCATGACGAGGTATTGCATCTTCTTTCGTTCATTCCGAAGGTGAAATTCCCATTTCATAGTAATCCACTGTGGTTTGTTTAATTTATTTCTTTTACATGTAATTTCTTTCTGAAAATGATGAACAATGATTAATGTCTTGCATTTAAATCATACACCCATTAAATAAAAACCGGTTTCTAGTGATATAATTGAGCATACAGCATAGCATGACAGAAAACGTAATATGTCAAAAACATAGACAGTGTGCAGGTGCAAAAATGTACACAGAGTATCATAATGTAGCAGCAAAAAAATGTAAAATAGTCACGATGTTGAGATATCATAAGGCAAAATGTCAAAGTCAACTGGTGTTTGTTATATCTTCAATATTTCATAGTGCATACAAACAAAACAGGAAAACAATCATACATACATGAAGAATGGAAAATGTGCACGGTCTGATGTGTAACGACAAGAAATGCCTTTCTTTGTTCAGCTTGTATGTTGTGTAGTTGATAGAGGCGAGAGTTGAAGACTTTAATGGAGAAAGAATTTGATAAAATTAATATGTCACTAGATAGAATTGCATAATTGGTCATAAAATATGTAAGCTTATCTGGAAAAATGTGCATGGTCTGATGTGTAACGTCAAGGAAAGCGACCTACTAACCTTACCTTGCCGGGCACTTGCCAAGAAAAAATACTATAATTATCAGTAAGTGTTCATATAAATATAATTGCGTAAGTAGTCATAAAATATGTAAGTTTATATGGAAAAATGTGCACGGTCAGATGTGTAACGACAAGAAAAGCGCCCTTGCCGGGCACTTGCCAAGAAAAAATACGATAATCATCAGTAAGTTTTCATATAAATATAATTGCATCATTGGTCATATAAAAAGCAGGAAATGGCATTACTGTGTGATAAATCATAAAGTATATTCATTTAACAAAGGGTTTAATATTGGAGACATGGTGATTGCCTTTACTTTTTCTGGTTCTCAAAGTTTCGACGTGTACTACATGGGGGTGAGGAATGCTGCGAATCCGATATGGACCTGCGTATAGAAGCTCAAATTTACTACACCTAGTCTTTCCTCTGTTGGATAAATAATGTGTGCGTACTAATATCTTCTGTCCAATGTGAAAGTCACGGCGTGTACAAACCTGTTTTTCCTGTCTTCTCCGGCGCTCTGCGGCACGTTTGATGTTGTTCAGCGCAATGTCAATTATTTCATGGTGTCGTAGTCGACGAGATGTAGGAAAGGTTACTAATTCTTTAATTTTGTTAGGTGGTTCAACATTTTTCAATATAACAGTCGGAGATAGCATAGTAGATTCATTTGGTATGGAATTAATTACATCCTGGAATGAGAGTATGTGTGTGTCCCAATCAATATGTTTTTTATGGCAGTATATTCTACACAGTTTACCAATTTCTTTCATTAGTCGTTCACAAGGGCTCGAAGAAGCATGGTACCTGGACATATAGATTGGAGAAATGTTTCTAGCTCGTAACATCCGTGTCCATATAGCAGATCGAAACTGTGATCCATTGTCGGAAATTACTTTCAATACATGCCCTACATGGAATAGAAAATGGTTCACAAATGCTTTCGAAACAGTTTTAGCAGTAGCTTTCCGTAACGGAGTGAAGGTAACAAATTTTGAAGTGAGTTCAACAGTGACAAAGATGTAGCAAAAACCTCTATTAGTTCTGGGAATCGGACCAAAAATATCTACAGCAGCCATGTGTCTCAATTTAACAGGTACAATGGGATATAAAGGAGGAATATGTAAAGTCGTATCTGACTTAGCTTTCTGGCAGATTTTACATGATGCTAAAACTCGTCGAATACGTTTCTCCATGTTCGTAAAATAACAGTTCTGTCTCAGTATAAGAAAACATTTTCTGGCTCCGTAATGTGCTTAACTTAAATGAGTATACCAAATTAATTTGTTAACAAGCTCGTCAGGAATACATAATAACCAATTGTTGCTGTCAGGGTGAGAGCGGCGAAACAGAATATCATTCCGTACAATGTAATGGTTTCTAATGGTAACATTTTTCCTATCTTGCCATAGGTGTTTAATTTCTTTCCATACATTGTCTTTACTCTACTCTTGTGCTATGTCTTGTAATGACGACGAAAGGAAATTTTCAATTGCAACTTGTTGAATGTACATGACGCTGAAATTTGCTTTGCAGAAGTTGGTTGCGATGTCTTGCTGATTGTTGCTGAGAGAACGGGATAGTGCGTCTGCTACAATATTTTGTGTGCCGGGAATGAAAACAATTGTAAAATTAAATTCCTATAAATAAAGTTTCCATCTGCTTAATCTGTCGTGTGTAAATTTGGCGGAAAGTAAAAACTGTATAGCTCTATGATCTGTGTAAACGGTAGTGTGTCTTCCATAAAGAAAATGCCGAAATCTCGTAAATGCCCAAACAACACATAATGTTTCCAGTTCTGTAACAGAATAATTGCGTTCAGCAGGTGACAGAATGCAACTCGCAAAGGCGATGTTTTTAATTACTGTAGTGCCATCTTCTTCAATTTCCTGAAAAATGTGTACGCCTAAAGCGGTGTTAGAACTGTCGGTGGCAATGGAAAAATTTCTAGTAAGATCTGGATGTGATAAAAGTGGTGCATTCAACAAAGCTTCTTTCAGGTTCATAAATTCAGAATGTGCTTGCCTATCCCAGGACCAAATAGTGTTTTTACCCGTCAATTGACATAATCTAGGGGTGTCTAAAGCAGAGTAATGAATAAATTTACGAAAAAACTTAAATAAACCCAAAAAGCTGCGTAGTTGTTTCTTCATCGTAGGAACAGTAATGTCACGTAAGGCTTGAAGTTTTTCCGGGTCAGGCGCAATGCCTTCTGCTGAAATCACACGTCCAAGAAATTTTATAGAAGTTTTGCCAAAGTGCGATTTACTGAGATTAACTGTGAGGCCTTGTGTACGAAAAGTTTGCAACAGTTGTTCAAGAATCAGATTGTGCTCAGACCAGTTAGCTTCTGCAATAAGAATGTCGTCTACGTACGTTGTGACTCTGTCTTTAATTTCTGTCGGAAGTATAGTATTCAAACCGCGAATAAGTGCTGCTGAAGAAATAGTTAAACCGAACGGTAATTTACAAAATTGATAACAGTCACCAAAACAGAGAAAAGCCATGTACTTTCTGCAGTTCGGATGGAGTTAAATTTGCCAAAATCCCGATTTCAAATCTAATGTGGAATAAATAGCAGTTCCATGAAATTTCTGTAGAAGGTCTTCTAGTGTATGTGGGCGATCTGTTTCATTAATAATAATGTCGTTGATGTGACGCGAATCAAGTACGAGACGTAGTGAACCATCCTTTTTCTTAACAATATGGAGTGGATTTGTGTACGGACTAACTGCCGGTTCAATAATTCCTTGGTCAAGCATAGCTTGCAATTCTTTCTTAACTTGTTCTCTGTGAATATACGGAATGGGATAATGTTTGGCTTTAAATGTGTCGTGTTGTTTAACTTGAAATTCATACATAAAACCGGACATTGTACCAGGAACGTTGTCAAAAACTGGAGCTTGCTGTAAAAGAATTTTGCGTAGTTGCGTGCGTTCGTCGTCTGTATTTGCACTGCTCTGTTTAACTTTATCAAAAATCATTTGCATAATGTCATAGTCGGCTTCGTCTGGAGTATTATAGTAATGTACATACGTATCTGTGAACAATGTGGAATGACAGCCTATGTTACGTGATGCGGAAATAACCTCTGTACAATTAATTTTTTGTTCTTCTGCAGATAAAGAGTTCCGAAATTTTAATGCCAGTTGTACATTTTCATCCTTTAACATTAAATAGGAGTTTTGAAAGTCAATAATTGCGTCGTGTTGTTCCAGAAATTTCGTACCTAAAATAACGTCTGTCGTCAATAAGGGAACAATCCAAAAATTCGAGTGAAATGTATGACCTGCAATACAAAATGATAAATGTGTCTGTAATTTTACATCTACTCCTTTACCAGATACTGCTCCTTTTACTTTAGTTTTGCCTAATGGTAACGTAGGATAGGTTTTCTCTTTATTACATTCGTTGAAAGTTTCCTCATTTATAGCTGACATAGGTGATCCAGAATCGATTACTGCTAAAAATTTGGATGATCCAATCTTTACTTCAATGACAGGGTGTGAAATGGCTTTTTGAATAACTGGTCTTTCCTGCAAAAGAGTGTCTCGGATGTCGTCAAAAGTAATAACATTTTCGTGAACTAGATTCTGCGTGTCAAAAGCATTGCTTGCGTTGCTGGAAGATGCAACCTGTACTGTATCTAGTCAAATTCTATCTGACGTGCTATTATTTTCGGGAGGATGCTGTGGCATTTCCACTATTTGTACTGTTCTGTTATTTCTTCCTGACGTATTATGTTCGGGATGATATCTACTGTCTGGTTCATTCATGATAATTTGCTGTCGCGGATGATTTTGCTGCTGGTAAGGCCGACTGTTATCAAACGTACGCTGAAAATTGTGCTCATTACTTTTACGTCTGTCATGATAGTCATTTCTATACGGTGCATTGCGATAGGAATTGAAATAGTGTGTTTTCTGTACGTACTGATTTCCTTGTTGCTGTGCGTTGCTATTTGGTGGAGCCGACGCTATACCTGTAGGCGGCGAAACATTAAAGCTTGGTTGTCCTTGCAGACTGCATTGTTGGTTAGGTATGCTAACCGGCTGGCTTTCATGCTGTTGCGGAGAAAAACCTCTATTATTACCAAAATGTGTTTGCTGTTGCTGATAATTTTACACATACTGATGATTAAGTTTTTGTCTGGTATTAAAGTTCTCGTGGTTGTCATTTCTGAAGCGTCTACTGAAAACTGTCATTTTCGGTAAAATTTGTCATATCGGGTTTTCTTTACACGTTTCTAATCCTAGATAGATCGATAGTTGAAGAGCTGTTCTGGTAGATATAAAGGATAGTAGAAGAGAAGGCAGCAGTGCAGAAAACTAAAGATGAAATAGCACTACTACGGCTCGGGGCCCTGTGCACGCTACGGCACATATTCATCTAAGTGTAATGAATCCCCTGAGGTCAATTACGCGCTGCAAATAAATTTTAGTTTCTGCGTTACAGGCAATGCCGGTGAAAATTCAAAAACAAATTGTCGTATCCAGTCCAATTTTAGTTTCTGCATTACAGGCCAAACTGATGAAAATACAAAAGCAAATTGTCGTATCCAGTCCTAATGATGTATTTGTGTTCTGTCATATTTAAATACCTTAGATTTTTTTACGGATAAAAATTGCTCGTAATCAACGTTATCGTCTCTGAATGTGTGAACAGGTTCAGGATTGCATAAGAATCTGATTGTCTGTGTCACTTCGTATTCCAAGTCACGTAGTATCTGTAAATTACCTAAGTTACACTGGCTGTGTGAGTGTGACCAATGTTCGGAATGTGCCGTATGCTGTGACGTGTTAGTGACGGAAACATTTTTCATCTCTGTCACTTCTTGCTGTAAAATAGACAATTTTCTACGTAATGTATTATTGGACGAACCTATCTCACTGATTGTCTGCTGTAAATTTTGGAATTCGGGTGTTTGATTAAACGAAATTGGTGAAGTATCGTCCGATTTGGTGTCATTATTATTTTCGATAACATCAATACGACTAGCCAATTCATCATATTTTTCAGTCAGTATTTTTACCTAATCATCGTTTTTAGTCTCGCAAGCATTAATTTGTTCTTGTATTTTACGTGTGGTTTTGTTCAACTTTTTAACGTCTCCTTTGATGGCATCGGGATCCTGAATTAGTTCTAATTGTTCAAGTTTGTCGATCACTGTCTGAAAGTCTATTGTGTGTGTGTCTGTTTTTGCTTTAAGATCGGAGATTTCATCATGCAATTCGGTGTTCAATTGTTTGATAGTATTAATTTCGTCTGATACTGTAGCAATATTGTTGTCTACGTATGTTTTTGCTTTCGTAAACAATTTACGCTTATCTTCCTATCTCTGTGCAGTAATTGTTTCCATGACTTGTCGCTTTACTTTATTCTGTTCCTGTATAAATTTACGGTAACGCGTTTCACTGTTTTGTAGGTGGTGATTAAAGCGTTCGTCAATTTGGCTGTTCTGTTGGTCAAATTTCGCGTCTACTTTTGCATCCAGTGTGCGCGAAAGTTCTGCTGACATTAATTTAAACTCGTCACGTAACTGTGTTGCGTTTTCAGAGCATTGTTTAGCGACTGCAATAATTTCGTCTCTAAGTACTTTAGTTGTGGCTGCATGTGTATTTCTTAATTCATGAGCCACAGATCTAATTTCTTCACTATTGTTCCTAGCACAAGCCTTAATTTCTTCGCGTAATTATTCTTTAGTATCATGACATTGCGCGGCAACGGCCGTAATCTGTTCACTAAGTTGTTTGTTCTCTTCATTTAGGTTGTCGTGTTTTTCATTAAGATTGTCGTATTTTTCATTCAATTGTTTAAGATTTTCATTACGTTGTTTGAAGTTGTTGTCTTGTTCTTTCTTCGACTGTTGGAATTTTCATTAAGCTGTTTGACATTTTCATTATTTTCATTAAGTTCTTGTTTGAGATTTTGGTTATTTTCATTAATGTGTAGCAATAATGCCATAACTTGATCCAAGCCAATATTACCTACTCTATTCTCTGTGCTGTTTCATGGCGTACCTGCAATTGTCGCGTTTTGTGTAACCATTTGGTCATTATGTGATTCTCGAAAAGGTTTGCCAATCGGATGTGCACTGTTAGTTACTACACCGGAATCAAACAAATCTGACGTACTTTGAGTACATTGTTCACCTTCGTTAGAAACAATTATTTGTTCACAATTCAAATTTTGCAAACCGGGTGTGTCAAACTGGGCAGCGTTCATTGTAACAGAACGTGCCGCTTCATCAATTGTCGTTAAATTAACAGAGGACACTATTAAATTTGTTTGCTCCTCATTAGCATTAAAATCATTACTAGTAGTCGGTACGCACTGATTATCTGTAATTAGGTCATCATCATTATTACACTGAATGTCGCAAGTATTATCGGTCAAATTATTCGAGTCGACTATTTCACTCATTGCACATCGCGATGTACTGTTAACAGTTTTTCGCGGCATTTTCACTAATCAAAATTAAACACAAAATGAAATAAAGACGAAGCAAAAAAAATGGAACAAACACCATTACAACAAAGAGCAATAAATTGCCGATGATCTGTGAAAGCAAGAGTGACAAATTAGTAAACGCGTTGCGCCAGATGCAAACTACATTTCAGTCAATAAGAGCGGATATGTGACTACTTCTCACAGATTCACAAAGAAATACGATGCTGGCCGATTGTCGCCAAGTGTAACCTCCCCACGAAAATAATTTAATGAATAATGAAAGTGATTCTTTTTTTTTTAGTGTAACCTCTCTACAGAAATTCATTCACATTTAACCTCCACACAAAATTTATTTCCCATTTAATGTAGCCACAAAATTCTTTTAACCTGGTAAAATTTGGACGACAGCAGTGCTGCGTCGTGGCCCTGTAAGATCATTCTGAATAAAAAAGCAAAAATTCTTACCTCAATAAAACGGCGAATATATCTGCTCTTACTTAACATTTTTCCGGTACAGCTCCGTGCAATGCTGGAGTATACATTTGTGATTTGTTAAAGGAAGCAACTGATTTTTTGAAATGAATGCTTTTTAAAAAGAAATACTTTATATTCCAAAAATTATTATTAGGACATTTTTTTTAAAACATTTGGATGACAGTTCAGATACATTACTAGATATGCGCGACGCTGCTTCTTTAGCTTATACAATAATACTCCATCTCCAGATTCCCGACCAGAGCAGACTGCAAACAAGCGCAGACAACCTCAGACAAGCGACTAGCCACAACTAACTGCTACAGTTACACAGTTCGTACTGCAGTCAACACTGTTCTCTGGTCAGCGATTCTATATCGCAGGCAGCGCATACCTCTTACACTAGCAAGGAGTCTTTTAAACAACAGCACTGAAATTACGAAAAATCATTACTCTTGTTTAGTTCAGATTACTTCTCCTACATTTAGCTTGTTTGTTGGTTATAAATGATTACTTTTGTGAATGATCTTAGTCACATTTATACTGCTTGACAGACAACATTGCTACACGTTCCTAGGTGGAGATTTCTTTAACAAAGTAACGTCTATTAACCGGAAAAGCAGTGATTAAATAAAACCTCATGTTACATTAATAATAAGTAGCTAGTTTTATTGTAATCTTGCTGAAATTGTACAACACAACACACGCAAGTACACCACACACTACACTGCTCACCATCCGCTTCCCGCCTAATACATCCTTCATTGGGCCAGATCTGGAGTTTAGGGTGGATAAGGGAGAACACACCTTTTAGTACCCAATCTGGTGGGCGAGTGTGTCAGCACTACCAATAAAGACGTCCAGTTGAGCGGTAAGGTGCTTGATTGTGATCCGTCGATCACTTCAAATGAAAACGTTCGCACATCCCGACATTGCAAGAGTCACAGCTGTGTGCGGCTGTCCGGACGCGGAAAATCGGACAGATTTGCCCGATCTTTTTGCGACGATGATATACACCTCGCCCAATGAATAACAGGGCTTTCGTTCACTGCCAGGTCTCCGTAGACATTGTGCAAGCGCCTATGAAAATCTGCGATCTTCCGGGTGCCCGAAAAAAAAAAAAAAAAAAAGAATCTTAGCTTCTTTTCACCGGAAATTGGCCAAAACTGAATTTTTTTTCAAGCGAAAATGGCCAAGGAAAATAATGTTGCATTACTTATCAAACGCCCGTAGTAGTTCAGTGCGGTACGCTTCCAACAGACTTGAACAATATTATAAGATGTGTCGCACGATTACTTTATCGGCAGTCCCCTTAGTAGGCTGAGAGCATTTCCCCTGTATCGTACCAATCAACCGAAGTCCACCTCCGGGTTTGCCTGTGACTGTGCCTACAAGATAATTCTGTTTCATATCCACCCATCAGTTACAAACAGCTAATTGTATGAATTGAATTATTCCAATTGTTCTTACTGATATTGCAATCATACTACACTGCGTGTTTGTGTTTTCTCAAGCGCTATATTTGACATCGCTGAACATCTAAAGTAAGTTTCAACCAATTATCAGCATCCGACTGACCGTTTTATTCAGACTGTACTTCATCATCTACAAACACTCCGGAATTTCCAATGTTCATATTAGTACTAAAATTATTTGCAAGATTGTTAACTTGCAACATTAACTACAAGGGTCCCAAGATTCTTCCCTGGCGGATGGGTGAAGTTCATCAAAATATGTCTATGACATACTGCGTTCCCCCCAACAGGAAAAGATCTGTCGAGTCACAAATTTCGGTTCATATCCAGTACAGAATATAACATTTTAGAGCCGACGCATGTCAGTTATAAAGGACGATAGTTTTGTAGATCGTTACGGCTCCTTATTTGGTGTTACTTGTGCGTTCTTCCTACTACTGGGCAATAAGTTTTTGCACTTGGTACCTAAGGTACATCACGGCTAAACCAAGGACTAACTCATCAACAAATTCTGCACAGAATCTGGTAGGGGCTCATGGAAGTTTGTTCAATTTTAGTGACTCCATCTGTTTTTCAAACTGCTGAAAACATTATCATCCATCTTTGTAGTGCACGAAATTTAAATTGGGGTAGTAACTTTGATTTCTTCTAAACAGTATTTGAAAATACTGTTTTGCTGAGGTACCCTCAATTTAACATGCAGTGCCCATGAATGTATTGACACTAGCTTCGGTAGCGTTAACAGCTACCACATCTGATGTGAGTTTCCCTGAATTTTGCGAAAGTTCCTTCGCTACGATTCTTCTACGGTAGTCAATGATGGCATCATGCACTGCTCTCTTTATGGACAAATGAATTTCATTCGACACATCTTTTTATATAGTTCGGTGCTATATAGGCTCTACATTACAAGAAGATACTTTACAGTGAACCTATACCATGGGTGATCCGTCCCAGCTACTACGTGTGTAGTCATTCAGTGCTAGGCCAGCTACTCACCTAAACTTGTACAACAGCTCCTCTACATACTTCTACTCAAAGCTAAACGTTTCAACGTCCTTCTTCAGACGTGGTACCACTGTTTCTTTATCGAGTTTAGTGAACAAGTAAATTTTTCTGCTACAATGTTGAAACACACATTTATCTAGTTTAGTGAACAGGTAAATCTTTCTGCTACAATGTTAAAACACACTTTGCATCTATAAATAACGTCAAAAGCATTGAACAGCATATTCTGGGAAATATTAGGACTCTCAGGTTACCCAAAACAGTTAACAAAAATGGTAAAAGAGACAACAGCAAAGTGTCGACACTTGCGAAATAAACTGCACAGCTAAAAAGTTCGTGAAGGATGGTTTCATCACATCACATCAACACTAAACTTCACCACACTTCTGCTCAACGCCATCGTGCACGTACCACACGATGGGAAGGTAATCACATCAAATATATTAATCGAAAACTTGTCGGAATTGTCCATAGAAGTAATGAGTACACCAAAGAGTAGGTTGTTACTGCAGATTTCAGATGTTAATAGAAAAAGCCTTAACAAACTTATTGTCGGACTGCACAACGGAATTAAAGAATCACTTCTTCGGGATTCCGTAATTGTTCCACATTGTGACGCATTAGTTTGAAATTTGGCTCAGAGGTAAGTACAATCATTGTCTGCAATGGCGCAGTTGCGTGATGCCCTGAGATGTCTCCGGAGGCTCTACGAGGCTTCAAACAGCAACGTGTCGACACATGCGAAGCAAACGCCACAGCTCAGAAGTTTATGTGAAAGGTGGTGGTGAGTTCATCATGTCACATCAGCACCGAACTTCACCACAGTTCTGCCCAACGCCACCGCGGACGTACCACACGGTGGGAAGATCATCACACACCCTGTTACTCACATATCACCCCTTTTTTACGTGATGGAGGTTGAAACCACGACGCCCAGTGCTGAAATCACGCGGTTTTCCTATGAGTAACTAAGAAAACATTTCATCCACACGAAGAGACATCAGTGGGTGGCATACAGGGCATCAATGGAACAACTCCTTTCCCCGTGGTGTTGATTCTCCCACTTATCGCTGTCTGAAACGACAGTTCGCTGTGCGATAGGTAAGAGGAAGACGTTCCTTTCAACCTTTTGACACTGCTGACACCCACAGACGTTTCAATCCTAAGGCACAGTGTGCATCTGCATCCACATTAAACGTTATCTGATCCGTCTGGAAGTCAAAATTGGTTCAAATGGCTCTGAGCACTATGGGACTTAACATCTGAGGTCATCAGTCCCCTAGAACTTAAAACTACTTAAACCTAACTAACCTAAGGACATCACACGCTACTTAAACCTAACTAACCTAAGGACATCAGACACATCCATGCCCGAGGCTGGATTCGAGGCTGCGACCATAGCGGTTGTGCGGTTCGAGGCTGTAGCACCTCGAACCTCTCGGCCACCCTGGTCTGCCCTCTGGAAGTCTGCGAGACCGTAGTTTATGCTCTCGTGTACGGTCTGGAGACACTAGCGCTAGAGCAGCCACAGCGCTTAATGTGTGTGAGATAGCAGCCAGGTACATTTGTAACGTCCTCAGCTAAGATGCTTGGGTGGTACCCCGGTGGTTGACGAACTATGGGTTCTTAGAAGGAAACTGCCGTTTTATTTATGCAAATTTTAATTTTGCACCCCTCTGTGATCACCGCTTAGGAGGGCGCAAAATATGGAGCGATGATAATGCTTAAGTACCATTTCCTGCCATGGACCAGGTTCAAATTCCGTCGAATGGGTCTGAACGGTTCCTAGTTGACCCAACCTATACACAAAGGCAAAAATAGCGGTCACGCTGTCCTTCAAAGGGGTCAGATCAGGCTGAATGGGAATGCAGTCCCACGATGTCTTTAGAGAATGGTTGACACGTTCACGGGTGTCAGTAGAGTCAAAGGTTGTCAAGAACGTTTTCCTGTTGCCTGTCATACTGCGAACTGTCGTTTTCGACCGAAAAATGTGTGAGAATCGAGGCACCAGAGAAACGAGTGGTTTTACTGACGTCCTTTATGCTACCCCAGGACGCCTTCCCCTGTCGATTCTGAGCGGCGGTGTGTCTGGAATGCTTTCCTCGACCACTCGCGGTGGTATATATATATATATATATATATATATATATATATATATATATATATATATATATATATATATATATATTATTCAGTGGATCGTTTATTGTGACAACTGTACAAAAGGTGGTGCACTGTTGACCGTAGTTGTCTCCTACCCTGGTCATGGACAAACTCTCGGTGTCGAACGCTGGCCTAGTCGTTGCGCCTGCGTCCTGGCGAGACGTCGATCCTCTTGCGTTGATACTGATGCTTAGCCCAGCCTGGTACAGCATGGATGGCTCCTACTGGCTTATGGATTGCACTCGATCCTACTCCGTGTCTCTTCTTCCCTGGACCACCTCATCCGCGGTGTGGTGTAGCGGCAGGCGTTGAACCCAGTGCTGCCGGCCTGGTAGGCCATGCACCCGGAGGCGTGACGGCCGTTGGTCCGCCAGAAACCCTGGTCGTCGTCTTCCGTCCCTCACTCAGAGTAAAGCACCTGGCGGCACTGCACTGCAGCTGGTGGTTCATCAGCTCTCCCCTCAGTAGTGGTTGGTGTGACACGGCATAGAGTCCGTCACTGGACTTCAGCCGTGCGCCACTCCACGGCCGACTGGTACTGCGCTGGTTGATCTGACAAGACTTACTAAAACAACATGGTCATGGAACGGAATGTTTTTGACACGGATTCCATCGTCCCCATTGGCCTGAACCGTTCTCGTTCTCGCATAGCTGAAGCTGGGGCTCCAGTGTTTACAGAGCTCAAAAATGGTCCAAATGGCTCTGAGCACGATGTGACTTAACATCTGAGGTCAGCCGTCCCCTAGAACTTAAAACTACTCAAACCTAACTAACCTAAGGACATCACACACATTCATGCCCGAGGCAGGATTCGATCCTGCGACCGTAGCGGTCGCGCGGTTCCAGACTGAAGCGCCTAGAACCGCTCGGTAACATTGGCCGGCTTTAGAGAGCTCTTCGTAGTTGTGTGACGTGCAGTTTACTAGCGATGACCGAATGTGGCCTCGTAATTCTGCTACCCTTACTTTCATTCTCTCTTACCAGCTAGTTAAATTTATCTACGAGTGTTTTCCCTAGCCGTGTCTATTGCTTCTTGTGGCATCCCTCCCCGCGAACCAACCTGCGTGTTATTTTACTTAGTCGCTGTACTCTGTTTTCCCACTGCGTGTGCTCTCTCTCGCTCAGCTACTGCAGAAGTGTAGAATGTGCTGCCCGTCGTCTTGCATCACGGTGCTCCATGGTCCGCTGCTAGTCGCGGCGTGACCAGCCTACCTTACGTCAAGGCCGTTGATCTAACCTCCATCGCCGAGGCGTCAAAGGAAAGGGTGAAATGTGGGTAAGTGGCACTTTGAGAATCGCGGTTGCGTCGGACAGAATTGTAGTGAAGTTTGGTGCCAATGTGGCATCCATAACTCATCTTACACGTCTCATGAACTTCTGAGCTGTGGCCTTTGTTTCGCATGTGTCGACACTTTCCTGTTTAAAGCGTCGTCGAGTCCCAGGCTGACGTCGCAGGACGCCACGCTTTGGCACCACTAGAGATGAAGGCTATAGGCACCTTTGTGTCAAATTTAAAACTTCCGCGTTGCGTTAATATACCAGTGTTGTCCAGAAAGTAAATTCCGATCGGTCGTGAAATGGACACCACAGTGAAAACCCTATGAAGCTTTGCACTGATGTGTTGGGTAGTGTTTCTAATATGACCGTCGATCGCATCAAGACGCTCATTTCACTTGTGAGCGCACTGTGAACGAGTAAAGGTGCCTAGAACAACGATGTCTCCCGCCAATTAGGAGGGCTCGCTAAGAGGCTTCGCCTTAATGAATGCAGCACACCAAACACAACTGCCACACACTTCCTTCTTCATGGCAATTCTCAGCCACACTCTGCAGGGGCGGTTAAGACGCTCCTGCATCCTTTCGATGGGAAGTATTCGATCACCCACAACACAGCCCTAACTGGCTCGTCCTGAGTATCATTTCTGTTCACATGGAACGCTGGATATGAAGACAACACTTGGGTGCAGGCTACGCACTATAGACCAGCGTAGAGAATTATCGAAAAGCACAGGCGGCTGCCTTCTATGACGATGGTGTTGGAAATTTGGTATAACGCTCCGACAAATGTCGGAGTCGGAGCGGCGACTATGTAGAAAAGTATCTGGAAATTGTAGCTAACTCTTGCAAACAAAATGTTTCTAATTTTCGCTGTGGTTTCCATTTAGCGACCGATCGGAACTTACTCTCTGGACAACTCTCGTACATTTATAGAATTTTGAAAAAACGATCCTTTAATTCTGTAGGCAATTTTTTTTACTGTTGACGCAGTAGTTTCTACAAACAATGTCAGCTCACAAGGAGCAGTATTTATTATACAGGCAATTGCTGAAGACGGTGATTTGAAAATAATTCCGCAGAGAAATGTGACGCTAGCCCTTAGAGAGAGGAACTCGCCGAGGGCAAAATTCATTTAAACCAGACGTTCCCGAACTGAGCACCACGGCGCTTCCGTGCGGTTTAAAAATATCTCCGCAGAAAACTGTGACACTGCCCTTCAGAGTAAAAGAACCCGCAAAGGCTAAATTCCTATAAGCCTGAGATTCCCAAACTGCGCAGCGTGGCGCCTCCTTTAAAAGTCTGCAGCAACAGCGAGGCGTCCAGAGAGCACCAACAAAAATTTATTGAATTTTGATTGCGGGTCGTTGTCTGCTGTAGGACCGACGTCTTGCAGCGTACTGACAAATGAGAGAAATCGATACTAGAACTTCCGATACTGAGTGACAATGAAGAGAATTTAAAGCTGATAAGGCAGCAAGCACTAACGGGTTGCCAGTTAGAGTTTACATTGGATAAGCAGTCGAATTAGAAGATTTCTTATCTCATGTACACTATATGATAAAAAGTATCCGGACACCCCCCAAAGCATACTTTTTTTTTATATTAGGTGCATCGTGCCGTCACCTACTGCAGGTATCTCAGTAGTCATTACATTAGACATCGTGAGAGAGCAGAATGCGGAGCTCCGCGAAGCTCATGGCCTTCGAGCGTGTTCAAGTGATTTTGTGTCACTAATGTCATACGTCTGTACGCGTGATTTCCACACTCCTAATCGTCCTGAAGTCATTGTTCCCGATGTGATAGAGAAATGGAAACGTGAAGGGTCACGTTCAGCACAAAATAGCACAGGCCGACCTCATCTGTTGACTGACAGAGACCGCCGACAGTTGAAGAGGGTCGTAATATGTCAGAGGCAGACATCTATCCAGACTATCACACAGGAATTTCAAACTGTATCAGGATCCACTGCAAGTATTATGACAGTTAGGCGGAAGGGGAGAAAACTGGATTTCATAGTCGTACGGCTGCTCATAAATCACATATCACACCGGAAAATGCCAAACGACGCCTCGCTTGGTGTAAGGAGCGTAAACATTGGACGATTGAACAGTGGAAAAACGTTGTGTGGAGTGACGAATCACGGTACACAGTGTGGCGATTCAATGGCAAGCTGTGGGTATGGCGAGTGCTCGGTGAACGTCATCTGCCAGCGTGTGTAGTGCCAACAAAAAAATTCGCAGGCGGTGGTGTTATGGTGTGGCAGTGTTTTTCATGGAAGGGGCTTGCAGCCCTTGTTGTTTCGCGTGGCACTATCACAGCACAAGTCTATATTCATGTTTTCAAATGGTTCAAATGGCTCTGAGCACTATGGGACTTAACTTCTGAGGTCATCAGTCCCCTAGAACTTAGAATTACTTAAACCTAACTAATCTAAGGACATTACACACACCCATGCCCGAGGCAGGATTAGAACCTACGACCATACCGGTAGCGCGCTTGCAGACTGTAGCGCCTAGAACCGCTCGACCACACCGGCCGGCTATTGATGTTTTAAGCATCTTCTTGCTTCCCGCTTTTGAAGAGTACTCGGGGATGGCGATTGCATCTATTAACACAATATAGTATCTGTTCATATCGCTCGCCCTGCGGCGGAGTGGTTACACAATGATAACATCCCTGAAATGCAGTGGCCTGCACACAGTCTGTCCTGAATCCTATAGAACAAATGTTCCAATGTGTGTGAAATCTTATGGGACTTAACTGCTAAGGTCATCCGTCCCTAAACTTACACACTATTTAACAAAAATTATCCTAAGGACAAAAACACACACCCATGCCCGAGGGAAACCTCCGCCCGGACCAGCCGCACAGTCCATGACTGCAGCGCCTTAGTCCGCACGGCTAATCCCGCGCGGTCCTTTGGGATGTATTGGAACGCCGACTTCGTGCCAGGCCTCACCGATCGACATCGCTACCTCTCCTCAGTGCAGAACTCCGTGAAGAATGGTCTGCCAATCCCCAAGAAACCTTCCAGCACCTGATTGAACGTATGCCTGCGAGCGTGGAAGCTGTCATGAAGGCTAAGGGTGGGCCAACATCATATTGAATTGCAGCATTACTGACGGAGGGCGCCACGAACTTGTAAGTAATTTTCAGCCAGGTGTCCGGATACTTTTTATCACATAATGCATATTGAGATTCTCCTGCCCAGTGAAAAGTCCCGGTAGAAAGTGAGCAGGTCACGTAGAACGATATCGAAGTCCTTCTGTTCAAGTACATCCGGAAGTCAAACATTGTTCCGTCTCTCGACGAAACCAATCTTCTATCAAAGAATTATCATGAATTAATGGAAAATCCCTAGCCTGAACAACAGATGCTTTTCAAAATCTGCAGCATGGTCGCAATAGAAGAGTGATCTAGAAAGTGTAGGACATATTTTTCTTATTTCCAGCTATGATTACAAAATTGTTAATGTTCATAGACCACCGGTTTCAGTCAGCGATGTGCATCATCCGGTCTGTAGCAAAAGAAGGGAAAAAGCCAAATACAGACAGTGGATTGTCTATGTCTTTAAGCAATAAAATCACAGACATACGTGAGGAAAACGTGTGTTTAAAATATGACGAGGCATGACCGTTTTAAAACATATCCTAATATATTGAAGCAGTAATGGCATCGCCAAGAAACATATACAAAATCAGTATAGCATAGTGACATATTTATTGCTTATATTGGGCAACAGTGCCGTCGGAATCTTCTTCGAAACTGCGCTACTGCCCATGACAAGATTCAGAGTACTTCATTAAACTCGACATCTTGCAAACAGCACATGCCGGTGAACACCTACATTTCTGGATTTTCGAAACCGCATGGCAGCCATTACCCACAGTAGGATGATACTGATTATCTTCGCAGATATGTGATTGGTTCGAGACTAATAGAATCCAGTACATGTAACGTATTAACAACTGCGAATAGGAACAACGGTGGACTTGAGTGGGTGCCTGATACGTCCGCTCCGAACAAATACAACGAATAATAACGAAAAAAAAGAGATTAAAGAAAATGCCAAAGCGATTAAAGCGACCGGTAGAGTAAATCGGAAAAGCCGGGTTCGAGTCCTGGTGTGGTATAAATTTTTACTGTCGTCATTCCCTTTTACAGATGATAGTTGTTCGTATTCGGAACTGTGAATACATTTTATGTTTTTCATGACGGCTGTAGTGACCGCAGTGCCTGTTCCTTCCGACATGTATGAACAGCCGAACACTGCGTCGTGCTTCTTAACAACACATGCACTGCAGTACCGTAAGAATCCAGTGCGTTATGCTGGACGGCTAATATTCGACAGAAACTGCAGCCGCATCGGTTGTACCCTAGCGATCCTAAGGCGTCTTATACAGTGTCTTTAATATACACAAGCATTTCATCAGATATGACCAGCAGCGCCGTTTTTTTTTTTTTTTTTTTTTTTTTTCAATGTGTGTGAAATCTTATGGGGCTTAACTCCTAAGGTCATCAGTCCCTTAGCTTACACACTACTTAACCTAAACTATCCTAAGGACAAACACACACACCCATGCCCGAGGGAGGACTCGAACCTTCGCCGGGACCAGCCAGCAGTGCCGTAGTCGTTCGTCTGTTCGCTGACGGTATCACTGTCTACACCACACTTGTGGTAAGCAGGAAGACTTGAACAAAATTGTCCCGTGGCGTGATAAATTCGAGTTGTTTTCAAGTGTGTATGTGAGCAAGATAATGCTTATAACAAAAAGATGCCGATAGTACTCGATTACAAAATTATAGGTAAACATCTGGAATGCCTGTCCTCTCATACGTATTTAGGTTTAACACAATGAAGCTATATGAAATTGGACGATAAATGATGAATCACTACATCGGAAGGCTAATATTGTACGAAGCACCCTCTGCCGTGTAGTGTACGGTGGCTCATGGACTGTACATGCAGATATTTTTCAGATTATATCTTGCTTTCTGTGGATTGCGGTAAATTTATTTACTATAATCTCTGAGAATGTGCTCTAACCAATTTCGATGAATCGATAAAAGCTCTGTAGCGACCTCTTCGCTTGTCCACTGTGACAATCCATTGTTACAGTTTTAAGTCTTCGAGAGTCCGTTTTGCTTTTCGACCAGCAGGATTCGTCTGCGGATGTTGGTCCATGTGAATCTGCCCGTCTGAACGGAATACGTCATTACATTACTTGACACATTCTGTTCTAGCTTGGTACGGAGAAGTTGAAGAGGTTGTGCTATTCTCATGTTGAGAGGAAGACTGCCTTTGTCTACTATATCGGTCAATTTTGAAAAGCAATGTTTACTTCCTATATTGAAGTGTGTGTGTGTGTGTGTGTGTGTGTGTGTGTGTGTGTGTGTGTGTGTGTGTGTGTGTGTGTATTCTTGATAACATACACTGTTTCATTTAACTTAAAGATACCCTTTACCTACAGGTGGGTGCCGTCTCTAATGTTCACCGTTCTGGCACACCAAATTCTGCTCAACTCTCGGTGTCAAAGGTATCACTAAATTTCAAGTGAATGTAACATTTTTTGTGTTGAGTGGGCATGCAGAAGAAGGAAGATAATCTATCCTTTGAACGTCACGACTAATACTAAAGGAATTACCATCAAAATTACAGGACACGAATCTCTCTTGTCAGTAAGCACACAAGTATAGTTTGAAAGTTATTCCCGAAATTCAACTGTAAGAGGTAGAGATGTATTGCCAAACGTATCTGTGACGTTCGACTCTTTGATCATATTTCAACCTCATGTGCCCTTCTGACCTCGCTGCATGCAAACAGGTTCAAGATTTCCACACGAACTAGAGCAATATTCTTTCTTTCCCACTACATCATTCAACAACTTTCTCGAAGTCCTTCTCACAAGGAAAACTCGCCATCACAACCCCCCTCAGATTTAATGATAAAACGGCCTAGTGGGTAGTCTGTTAAAAACTGATAACAGATCAAGCACAAAAACAGGATGGTGTACTGAACGGCGAAAAAAAGAAGCAAAATAGGAAATTGAACGGTCGGAGCTGAACCTGTACAACATCGAGGATACTGTAGAAGCCTTAGCGTCGTGCTCGTGTGGACGTGTTGCTGTACTTCAATGCGGGAGGTGTGGCTTCAAATATTGCTCCAACACTAATTTTTTTTCCACAAAACTACGATCGTCCCTTGTGGCCATTGACGAGTCTGTTCTCCTTGCACACTCTTGCCAGTTGTGATTCTATACATTGGTTACAGAATATGAGCCGTGTGATGAGAACGTATTACCGTCGTAAAGAAGTGTGATGAGAAGTAAGAGGGAGATGGTGCATAGACCTCTCATAGAAGTGAAAACAATAGATAAACGGGTGCGAATTATGTCACAACAAAGAAATTCAAGCGTCAAAACTTCCAAAACTGGACGCAAGAGACATAGGGAACCCATAGGAGGTATGTACGTCTGGAGGTCCCTCCCTTGCACCTCGCTGTTGCAAACCGACGTTACACCACGACATATACACAAGTTTGAATACAGCGAATAGACACGGCAATGACTAGACGGACAGTTGATAATCTTGTGGAAAAAACGTGGGACACGAGCGAATTTAGAACACGGATGACCCTCTTCGCAGTGTAGCTACGACGCCGTTGGTATGATGTTCGCTGGATGTTGCGTATCTTGAGCTTGGGCCGTTCCTGTTTCGATTTTGGTTGTTTTTTCACAGTTCAGTGTACCTTCTTCCTGTTTACATGGTTCATCTGTGTTTGGGTTTTGATGGGCTGTCAACCGGGACACCTTACTGCTAAATTTGGGAGGGTGCGACGGGGGGTTTCCCTTGTCAGTAGCAGGAACCAGACTCTGGAATAATCTACCATACTGTTTTAGAAAACTAAATAGCATTTCCAGCTTCAGAAGACAATTAATGACATACCTATTAAAACAACAATATTGATTGCCACTGTCCGTGAAAGCACTCGTTGCTATTGTACATCCTTCATTCCAACCTTCTCTTCCTCACTTCCCAGTGTCCTTTGCTGGTGTTGTCGCCTTAAATTTCCTGTCTCCAGAGTTCTCTGTGTCAGAAATCATCTGTTTTGTTTACCTATAAGTTTCTTTTATGTCATCTACTATCATTATTGTAATGATCGTCATAATTATTGTTGCCTCTGTGGTTAATCTTATCGTTATTATTAACATTATTATTAGTGGCAGCAGGAGCTTCTAATGGTTCTTTATTTACGTGACCATTACGGCACTCCAACCCCATTTCTCGATACCACTAATATCATACTACTTTTCTGCGAAGTATCGGACATATTTTTGTCACAGTATTCACATTTGGTTTTACTAATGTATAGGTACTCCGATGTATCGAGGTATATTACAGTGGTATGGTTCTTGTGTGTTATCATTTCTGTGAGACTGTCATAATCTTTGACTTACTTGTAACCGTTTTGGCACGAATGTGCAGAGAGCAGTCTTTGTTTCACTTTGCAGAAGTTAAGTTGTTATTTCGCTTTGTAAAATAACAGTCAAGTCTTGTGTTTGGTTAAAGTGGAAATTAAATATATGAAGATTGATACAAAACTGTTTTCTTGATGATGTGACAATTAAGAAGAAGTATATGTGAATTTACAAGAAGTTTAAAAAAAATGTGGATCGTGAACACCAAGTCAAAAATTATTTCTACCATACCATTGTTCTGATCTGGGATTGTTTGATCATTAAAAATCTCCTGAAAAACGCATTTGTTAGGTCTTCAAATATTGCTAAAATACAGATCTGGACCTTCTAGCAGTCAAAGTGGAATCACCCTAGAATCAACAAGATGAGCCATAACAACTTCGACGAAATCTACGTGGGAATCCATTCAAGATAAGTGCCAAAATTAATAACTTTTTTACAGTGACTTCATTATTTCCATTCTGATGATGCCATCCACAGTCAATATCTTTGTTTTTGCCCGATATGGCGATCATATGCTGCGTGAGCAACATTATGAATCTGATTTCTAACCTACTTTGCAAGTGGCGGTATTGTTAGAAGCTGAAGTAGTAGAAGCGCAGTCAGTATTAAGTTTATTACTTCATAGTCAATATTATTTACCCATCCTGTCATTACAGATACTCAAATCATTTTGATACTATTTGTCATATTAAATTTTTATTTCTTATTTAACTACGATGTACTGTATGTGCGAAACCCTGGGCCGATGTAAGAGAGGGTCTGATGGCCCTAATCAGGTCAGCTTAAATAAATAAATAAGTAAACAAATAAATAAATAAATAAAGTAAATGAAGAGACATTCGAAAATTTGTGCCTGACCAGGAATCGAATCCGATTACCTGCTTCTCATGAGCTCTCCCCTTACCGTTTAGGCTGTTCGAGCAAAATCCCAGAACTGGGACAAACCTCCATGCGTCACACACCTACATATTTCTTGTCAAAAGTAACGAGATGTGCCAGTATGGGTAAATGCGTTAATAACCTATGTGAAGGAATAGGTAAGTGTGTGATATACGGAAGTTTGGATCGGTATGGGGAACATGCTCAGACAGCCGAAGTGGTAAGAGACTGCTCGCGATAAGTGGGATATCCGGGCTCGACTCCCGGCCTGACACGAATTTTCAAATGTCGCTTTAGGCAGTACATATACACCTATTCTAGTACAGTTAACTTGAATTTCAGGAATAAATTTCAATCTTTGAAAGTGTAGTTCGACATATGAATTGAAGTACAGAGTGCTTATTCGTGTTGACTGTCAATTTCATCAATGCAGCAAAACCCCAAAGAAGCGTATTCATGCTCTTCCCTTTCCCCCCCTCCTTCCCTCCCCTCTCCGACCAGCTTCCACCAAACGACAACGCATTACCACAAGATGAGAGGTTCGCTACATGTGAGGGGCAGGTAACTGGTCTTCAGCTTGAGAGTTGAGTGAAGCTGTCTGTGTGCCATAGCATCCTTGTGGGTAGTACAGGCCTGTCCACATGCTGGTGCGCCTGCCTCAACTTCTCACCGGACGAGGGCTCCTGCATCCTCTGCGTTATGCGTCCCTTGGCAGACGTGAGACTCCTGCTAATGGAACGACACCACACGGCTGAGGTGCTGTTTCTCGCGCAGCCGCAACGTGTTCCCTCCCCTCCCTCCACTTCCTTCACTCGCACAGTAGGATATGGGAACACACACACTCAAGCACGCAGACACACACGCACACACACACACAGACAGAGAGAGAGAGAGAGAGAGAGACATACACAGGCATATAAACACAAACCTTTCATTTTTGTATGCGAAACAGACAATATTGTCCCATATGTCCTAAATAGTGAGACAGCACTAGTTACAAGGGCAGTTTCTCACCAAAGACAATGCAGGAATCTGTAAAAACGGTGAACTGTGCAGAATATCAGCTGTACTGCAAAGTACAAGTGACTACAATAACCGCAACATTCGTTAACAAGAAAGCAAATAAAAAAAGCAGTGAAGAAGCTGTAACTTCAGCTAAATATATCTAAGTAAAAAAAAAGAAGGAAATTGTGTTTACTGAAGGCGCAACGTATCAAAAACAAATTTAATATCTCAGGAATTAATTAAAACTAAGGCCAACACCCTCGTTCCTATCAAGATTTTCGAGAGGTTTCCCTAGGTCATCAGCTGACTGCTGTTACTGCAAGTCCCCTCGGAAACATACGCATCTACGACCCTCCGTATCCCGATCATAGCACATTGGGATACTTAGTTGAAAAGAACAACGCCTTTTCCTCAAAAGTCCACCGAGCTCTCGCGAGTAGTGTATGGAAGTTAAGAAAAAAGTCATACCGTGACAGCCAAGAACACAAGTTTTTCCATAATACAGAAAGTAGGCATGAAACGGGTATTTTCTTACCTATGTATCTGCTATGGTTAAATACTGTTTCTTGTTCTCTACTTCTTTTGTTTCTAGTTTATATACTTTTTATGTCTGTTGACATGTTTCCTTCTACAGACATACATATTGTTTATTAATATATGTTTATTTCTTGTAAAATATTGTGACGTAAGACTTATTGTAAATTGAATCGCATGCCATCCCCAGTTGGGAATAAGTGAAACTGTTCAGGTATAAATTAGTACTCCTTCAGCCACTATTTACTATAGTTATTTGGCATGCCGCTTTTCGCCACTTTTCTGCCATCATCTGATGCATTCCAGTTATATGTGCATTATATTAATCTAAACTGTGATTGGTTTCATTCTCTCTCTTGCTTAGTGATATTATGTTTCGAAATACAATCCTGCACAGGAGGATTTATGGATTTTAGTGTGTACATTTTGTGATTTGCTTATTTGGATCATTTCATTTGTCCGTTTACCTGCATATTATTGCAAATTTATTTGCTGCCACCAGAACTTGCTGGCAAACGTACCACATCATAACACTGTCACACACAGATGTTTACATCGCTCCAAACAGTCTTAACTCCTAAGCAAAATTAGTTTAAATTGATAGGATAGTAATATACTATCTTTTCTGTCTAGATGTATCTATTTCATGGCACACGCTAGATGATATGGTTATTTGGTAAAAACATTTTCTTTGTTTTTGAAGAAGTTAACATTTCTGCTTTCTAGCTTATCATTTAGCGACATTTTACCATCTATTGTGCCATGAATGAAAATTTCTTGATATAAGTCCATTTGGTGTCTGTTGTCCGTTTAATGTAATATATTAATATCATCCACGATATCATGGAATGATCACCACAAAAAAAATTTAAAAAAATGCGAATTTCGTTAGTTGTTGTTGACTTTTACTTTCAACATACATTTTAAGGAGGTGTTGATTTATAAGTGAATCCCTGAAGATGGAAATACTGAATACGATTTTCTTTGAGGAAAGTGACACCTAATACTGAGATTTAAATTTTTGGGATTCGTTTAACTGAAAAATTTGAAACATATTGGAATCTGATAGAAGAATGCATTCAGAACAATAATTATATTTCAGAATTTAAAAAAGCGGATTACGTTCTCTGTTGTTGACTTTTGCTCTCGACATACATTTTAAAGGGATGCTGATTTGTAAGTGAATCCTTGAAAATGGAACTACTGAATACGACTTTCATTGACAAAAGTGACACCTACTACTGAAATTTAAATTAGGGAGATACGTTTAACTGAAAAATTAAAAACATATTTGAATCTGGTAGGAGAATTCATTAAGGACAATAATTATATATCAAAATTAATTTTAAGGAACTGGCCAGATTATAATATTCTCAAAAGGTAGTATTAAGTGCCCTCCCCTCTTGGTAATTCCAGTGTTAAAAGGAGGAGTAATACTTTAAAAGAGAGTTGATCATCTAACTCACACATTCTGAGTCTAGGAGAGAAGTCGAATTTTGTCAACATCAGATTCTGATATGGTACTGGAGAATCAGTTTACTTGTGGCAATACAGTGGAGTACTAAACAAAGTCGTAGCTGATCAAGGATGAAACGACTGCCGACGAATATTCAACGTTACAGTCACCACTCTTTTTCATACGTTACACTAGTTAATCTTTCCATTAACAAACATTATTCTAAAGCATTTTCTGATTGCTCTAAAATCTATGTAATATTCATATTACAATTAATAGAAAGAGATTGCACAGAGAAACAAAGCGTAAGCATACCACACTTTTACATTTCATTTCAGCTGCTAGTTATTTTCAGCAGGGTCAGATACCTATCCCACAATCCAGATTTAGGTTTAGAGTTCAGTTACTGAAGCGTGAGCGCCGAATTCTAAAATGAAATTAGTTTCTGACTATCATGCCCAGTTTTCTTATGACACGCTACCATTTATTTGTAGAAATCCTTGCAACTGCTGCATCTTGGTTATTGTTCGGGGGCTTAACCCGAATATTCTGCAGATTTCAGTGTCGAAAACTAATCGAGGTATGTACAAGGAATAGTCACATATGTTCCGCAGTTGATAGATCTGCGTCCAGTAAATTAAGGTGGTTTGGTAGCACTGTCAATGAGTAAAGTCTGAGCGTCTCGATACGAAGAATTGCTTTGTGTTTGTTGTCACTTTTAGCACAGCATTGGGATTTCTGACAGTTTATGGTTGGAAGTGACTTCTTGTTTTTCTAATTACGTTAGGGCTTTCTTGTATGTTTTGTGCTAATTCAGACGAAAAAATGCCTCTTACCTCACTAGATAGCGTAAAATCATTCTGTTATATTCGTGGAGAGTTAGCTATGAAATCGCGAAAAAGGGAACGTTTCCTGTTGTAAAAAGTGCAAAGAACTTCTTTCAGATGTAAGTTTGGCGACCAGCATAAAAATTGGGCCCCACTTACGTATCCCGTATGTCATATACTACGCTTTTGAGAGGCTAGTAAAAACGATCACAAGACATGTCCTTTGCTGTTGCCATGGTTTAGAAGGAACCGACAGACCACACAACGGACTATTATTTTTGTCTGGGAACACAAATGATCTGATAACGGAGACATGGGCGAATAAACTTCTGTAACAAGAAGGGCAACCGTTTTTAAAATAGGAGCAAACCTCCTTCTCATCTGACAGCTCACATTGTTAAACTAAATGATAAATACGAGAACTTTAATGGTTTTCTCTCTTATCTAGTAGGAGAAATACCAGTGCGATATATGAGGAAAGCCAACCGTGGTAGCCGCGTGGTCTTGGGCGCCTTGCCACGGTTCGCGCGACTCCTCCTGTCGGAGGTTCGAGTCCTCCCTCGGGCATGGGTGTGTGCATTGTCCTTAGCTTATGTTGGTTTAAGTTAGATTAAGTAGTGTGTAAGCCTAGGGACCGATAACTTCAACAGATTGGTCCCTTAGGAACTTACCGCAAATTAAAAAAAAAATGAGAAAATCTCAAGGTACGAGGGCATTTGATTGTCAGTATCTGATCAGATGCGAAACTAAAAATCTGATGAAGCTTTGTGTCACACAGTGTCTATAGCATGCTCGTCAAGGGATCACGTAGCATTTTTCAGCTATGAGCGCCCTGTGAGCAAGTAAATAAAAATGCCAGCAAAGGGCGAAGTGTGTGCTGTCATTCGATTCCTCCATGCTGTAGGGATTACGCCTGATTTCCATGACACCCAAAAAACGTAACAGTCACGCGTGACAGCAAAGTGTGGCAATAATGCCGAACTTGAAATCGAGAAGTGCAGACATTCAAGATGCAGGTGGTCAGGGAGGAAAGCGAGTGTCAACCAATGACCTTGTTCTGAGACAGGACGAGGAGATTCGAGAGAATTGTCTTCAAAGGACTGCTAAGAACAAACGAAGAGCAATGTTGTCATCAGGCATTTTCCTTCTTCATAGCAATACTTGCACCACACTGGAGCTTCAGTAAATATGCTCCTGCAGCATTTTCGATGGAAAGTGCTTGATCACCCACCACACAGCGCTCCCTCTGATTTTCACCTCTTTGCTCACATAGAACGCTGGGTATGAGGACAGGAGAGTTTGGCATAGACAAAGAGCTGCAGACCAGTGTAGAGAATTGGCAGAAAGCACAGGCGGCTGCCTTTTGTGGTAGGACACTGGAAAGCTGGCACCAAGCTACGACAACTGTCAGAGTCGGAGTGGCGACTATGTAGAGAAGCAGTTGAAAGATGTAACTACATGTTGCCAATAAAACATTTCTGATTTTCACCGTGGTATCCATTTCGCGACCGATAGGACCTTGAAAGAAAAAGTCTTCGCAATTGCAATCATTCTCTGCATGCAGCAGGGTTCCACAAAGACTGCTGCTTTCTATGAGGGTGGGGCAGCAGAGACAGAAAAAAACCACACTTTTAACGCGAAAACGTGGCCTGTGCAGAATGAACTACTTCCTGGGCGAAAGAATAAGGCGAACACTCCCCTCAGGGACTTAAAAGTTTTGTGTATTCCTTCGTTGCAGGTTAAGTTGGGTATCGCAAAATCTTTGTCAAGGCCATGGATAAACTTCACGTGGATTCATATATGTACGAGGGAAGTTTCCAAGGATCAGTGAAGCAAAAATAATGGAAGGAAAATTTTTTAGCATCATAATTTGGGGAATTTATATCTCACGGACATTTTCTTTATTTCTTGAGTGATTACCACAGCTATCCTATCTTTCACAATTGCCGGCAAGAACTTCAATATGGAGGAAAACAATGATAATATCGTACAAGAGCTCCTGATGCCATACTACCTTACGGGATGTAACATTTCATTTAATTCATTTCATTGGATAACAATTTGTACTTCTACAGGGATATTCTTGGCACTGTTATTGACTAACATGGAGAATGATTTCAACAGGACAGTTCTCAAACGGAACAGGCTTATTAAGGGAAATGAAGTATCTCATTGTTGCCCTTACGTTGCAACGCTCTAGAGTCGATGAATCGAAGGAAATATTTATAAGAAGGATTATTTACTTTTCTTTACTTTCATTTTACAGATTTCCATGATTCTTTCGCGTGCCGACAGATTTTATTGCTGTTCGCATTTGGTAGTCTTGTCACTGGAGCGTGTCGTTTTAACAGATACATATAATACATGTAGGTAGGTGTGAACATAATGTGAACGGAATGGATGGTGTCTTGAAGGGAGGATATAAGATGAACATCAACAAAAGCAAAACGAGGATAATGGAATGTAGTCGAGTTAAGTCGGGTGATGCTGAGGGTATTAGATTAGGAAATGAGACACTTAAAGTAGTAAAGGAGTTTTGCTATTTGGGGAGCAAAATAACTGATGATGGACGAAGTAGAGAGGATATAAAATGTAGACTGGCAATGGCAAGGAAAGCGTTTCTGAAGAAGAGAAATTTGTTAACATCGAGTATAGATTTAAGTGTCAGGAAGTTATTTCTAAAAGTATTTGTATGGAGTGTAGCCATGTATGGAAGTGAAACATGGACGGTAAATAGTTTGGACAAGAAGAGAATAGAAGCTTTTGAAATGTGGTGCTACAGAAGAATGCTGAAGATTAGATGGGTAGATCACATAACTAATGAGGAAGTATTGAATAGGATTGGGGAGAAGAGAAGTTTGTGGCACAACTTGACCAGAAGAAGGGATCGGTTGGTAGGACATGTTCTGAGGCATCAAGGGATCACCAATTTAGTATTGGAGGGCAGCGTGGAGGGTAAAAATCATAGGGGGAGACCAAGAGATGAATACACTAAGCAGATTCAGAAGGATGTAGGTTGCAGTAGGTACTGGGAGATGAAGAAGCTTGCACAGGATAGAGTAGCGTGGAGAGCTGCATCAAACCAGTCTCAGGACTGAAGACCACAACAACAACATAATACATGATCTTCCGTAACCAGTACCAAAAATCATTAGTATATGAAAATTGGGACCAGTACAGAAATTCTAAAACTAAATCCGGACTCAGGGGTGAATTTTCCAGAAAAAGTACATTCATGTTCAGAATAAACAGAGCGTCTTAAACGAATAGAGATAGGACGTTCATAATAACAGGATATGCGCATTAGTATGTTCTGCAGAAATGATTAGCATTTTAACCATGTCGGCCCGCGGTTTCAGACTCAACATCGATATCGCAGCGCAACGCCACCTACCGGTCAAATGTGCCAGCGGCTCTCGTTGTCGCTTCAAACTGAAGGTAATGGATCAGCGTGGCTTGAGCAGACGTGCAGGATGCCTCGCAGAGGTATGCGCGTACCGTACCGTCAAATCAGTGAGTCTGAAAGAAGGCATAAGAGAATGTGAAGCATCCATCCGGGAAAATGCTGCTCGTGTAGGATGAAGGATTTCGGAAGTACAACGGTTGTTTACAGATTGGTTCACTGAAAGCCGTAGAATACAATGAGATGGGTCAGGTCGCAATCCCAGAGAAGATCGACACCTATCCGAATGGTTTTTGCATTACAATTTTGCGTCCCCCTCGGCTCTGGGGCAACAATGGAAGAGTGTAACACATCGTACTCTCTTAAGGTTGACAGTCCGTCGCCGTTTATTAGAGCACGGGTTACGTGCGCGTCGTCCATTTCTCCTCCTACCTTTGTCGAATGCGCAGAAACATATTAGACGGCAATGGTCTATAGAACGATGTCACTGGAGACGGGAATGGCGTCAGATATTGTTTTCAGACAAATCCAGGTTCTGTCTGTTTGAAAATTATGGCCTCATTTAGGTTCGCCGCATACAGACAGAGTGGAATGCTAGTGAATGCATTCGCACAAGACAAACAGCGCCAGCTCAAGGCCTTATGGTGTGGGGTGCTATTGGGTACAACCGCAAATCACAGTTAGTGGATGTCCAGGGCACTGTGAGCAGTGTGACCTTCATGAATGACACCTTGCGACCCGTAGCCATATCCTCCCTGCACAAGAGCCGAGACGACATATTTCAGCACGACAATGCACGAGCACATGTTTCTGCACGAACACGTGCCTTTTTGGTGTCACAGGATGTCAGCCTTTTGCTCTGACCAGCCAGATCACCAGACTTGTCACCAATCGGAAATGTTTGCGATTTGGTGAAACGAGTGGTGCAACGCTCTGACCCAGTCCCAACCACCACAGATGAACTTTCGAACCAGGTGAATGCAGCATGCAAGGCCATACCAGAGGTCCCCATTCTCGCGCCTTATATACGTCGGTGCCATCACTCAGGGAACAAGTTATTGGAGCGCATGGCGCACGCTGTGCCTACTAGGCCACACGACATGTGGTGAATCGAGGTGGCTGGAATGCCAATCATTTCTGCAGAACATACTGATGTACATTCCTGTGAATATGAACGTCCTATCTCCAGTCGTTCAAGGTGTTCTGTTTATCGTCAACATGAGTGTATACAACGAAACTGAAGAAAAGATGTTTATCGAGACTAGTGCTATAAAGGGGTACGCAACGGACTATTTCGTTACATGTCTTTCTTCTTTCATTTGTGATGTCTTCATAATAGGTGGGAAGTTAAACCATAGAGTCCCATTCCGTTATTCATAATGAAGACTGCGATAGATCTTGATATTAATGCTATCAAGGTAGTTTTATTGCAGGTGGAATTAGGAATGCTTCCCATAATTAGGTAAAAGTTCGAGTAAAACATGGATGGAAATAACGGCCTAACCCTCTATCCACTACTCGTTCTCCTAAATATATAACGTTGTTACTACAGTAAGTGGCTGCTAGATTTGATAAACGCATATGTAGAAAGGCTCCATATTCCAAAGATGTGGAGGAAATCCCGAGTGGCTGCACTTCTGAAACCAAGAATGGACTCTGATGATCCAAAAAACTTCCGACCCGTGTCTCTTTTATGTCACTGTTTTAAGATCATGGAACGCCTCACGCAAAGTCGCATAGAAAGCGTCTTGGAACAACAGATCATCCCACAGCAGGCAGGTTTCCGACCAGGCAATTCGTGCTGCGGTCAAGTCCTGAACCTGACCCAACATATATCGAGGATGAGTTTGAGAGGAAAGAGATCACGGGAGTGGCATTTATAGATCTTTCAGCTGCATATGATACTGTAAATCATCGGAGGCTCCTTAGGAAAATATATAATGTGACAAGAGATTACCATTTAACATCACTGACAGGAGATTTTTCGACTGTCTCCAGGGTAAGAAGAGCAGGTGGAGAAATCAGAGGAATGGCCTACCTCAGGGAGGCGTCCTCGCCCCAGCTCTTTATAATATATAAACAAATGACCAACCAGTGCCAAACATCAAGCGCCATTTTATGTATGTCAATGACACTGCAGTTCCAGCCCAAGGTAACAATTTTATGGATGTAGAGGAGAAATTAACCAGTACCTTGGAAGCTCTCTCCCAGTATTATGAGGCAAACCACCTAAGGCCGAACCCTTCCAAGATGCATTTCAGTGCATTCCATTTAAAAACAGGGAGGCAAATCGTGAATTAAATGTAATATGGAGAGGTGACCTAAAGACCCGTGGTCTAGGGGTAGCGTCTTTGATTCATAATCAAAACGTCTTCGGTCCGGGTTCGATCCCCGCCACTGCCTAAAGTTTGATAAAGACTTCCGGCATAAGAAGCCAGCCTCATTCTGCCAGCGGCCTTGTCAAAAAGGGCGGAGGAACGGACAGAGGTTCAGGGCACTCTCTTGCCCTAGGGGTGGAAAATTGCCCCTAAAGGCGGAAGAATCAGCAATGATCGACGACATGAGGAGGCAGAAGGCAATTGAAACCACTGCATTAAAGACACGTAACGTGTATCCGCAGGACATGTGACCTGTAATTGAAGAAGTGTCATGATGATCTCTCCATTGGCAAAAGATTCCGGAATAGTCCCCCATTCGGATCTCCGGGAGGGGACTGCCAAGGGGGAGGTTACCAAGAGAAAAAGATTGAATAATCAACGAAAGGATAACGTTCTACGAGTCGGGGCGTGGAATGTCAGAAGCTTGAACGTGGTAGGGAAGCTAGAGAATCTGAAAAGGGAAATGCAAAGGCTCAATCTAGATATAGTAGGGGTCAGCGAAGTGAAGTGGAAGGAAGACAAGGATTTCTGGTCAGATGAGTATCGGGTAATATCAACAGCAGCAGAAAATGGTATAACAGGTGTAGGATTCGTTATGAATAGGAAGGTAGGGCGGAGAGTGTGTTACTGTGAACAGTTCAGTGACCGGGTTGTTCTAATCAGAATCAACAGCAGACCAACACCGACAACGATAGTTCAGCTATACATGCCGACGTCGCAAGCAGAAGATGAACAGATAGAGAAAGTGTATGAGGATATTGAAAGGGTAATGCAGTATATAAAGGGGGACGAAAATCTAATAGTCATGGGCGACTGGAATGCAGTTGTAGGGGAAGGAGTAGAAGAAAAGGTTACAGGAGAAAGACTAATTGAGTTCTGTAACAAGTTTCAGCTAGTAATAGCGAATACCCTGTTCAAGAATCACAAGAGGAGGAGGTATACTTGGAAAAGGCCGGGAAATACGGGAAAAGGCCGGGAGATACGGGAAGATTTCAGTTAGATTACATCATGGTCAGACAGCGATTCCGAAATCAGGTACTGGATTTTAAGGCGTACCCAGGAGCAGATATAGACTCAGATCACAATATAGTAGTGATGAAGAGTAGGCAGAAGTTCAGACATTAGTCAGAAAGAATCAATACGCAAAGAAGTGGGATACGGAAGTACTAAGGAATGACGAGATACGTTTGAAGTTCTCTAAGGCTATAGATACAGCAATAGGGAATAGCGCAGTAGGCAGTACAGTTGAAGAGGAATGGACATCTCTAAAAAGGGCCATCACAGAAGTTGGGAAGGAAAACATAGGTACAAAGAAGGTAGCTGCGAAGAAACCATGGGTAACAGAAGAAATACTTCAGCTGATTGATGAAAGGAGGAAGTACAAACATGTTCCGGAAAAATCAGGAATACAGAAATACAAGTCGCTGAGGAATGAAATAAATAGGAAGTGCAGGAAGCTAAGACGAAATGGCTGCAGGAAAAATGTGAAGACGTCGAAAAAGATATGATCGTCGGAAGGACAGACTCAGCATACAGGAAAGTCAAAACAACCTTTGGTGACAGTAAAAGCAACGGTGGTAACATTAAGAGTGCAACGGGAATTCCACTGTTATATGCAGAGGAGAGAGCAGATGGGTGGAAAGAGGGTGAAGATTTGTCTGATGTGATAGAAGAAGAAGGAGTCGATTTAGAAGAGATAGGGGATCCAGTATTAGACTCGGAATTTAAAAGAGCTTTGGAGGACTTACGGTCAAATAAGGCACAAGGGATAGATAATATTCCATCAGCATTTCTAAAATCATTGGGGCAAGTGGCAACAAAACGACTAATCACGTTGGTGTGTAGAATATATCAGTCTGGCGACATACCATCTGACTTTCGGATAAGCATCATCCACACAATTCCGAAGACGGCAAGAGCTGACAAGTGCGAGAATTATCGCACAATCAGCTTAACAGCTCATGCATCGAAGCTGCTTACAAGAATAATATACAGAAGAAGGGAAAAGAAAATTGAGAGTGTGCTAGGTGACGATCAGTTTGGCTTTAGGAAAATTAAAGGGACGAGAGAGGCAATTCTGACATTAGGGCTAATAACGGAGGCAAGGCTAAAGAAAAATCAAGACACTTTCATAGGATTTGTCGACCTGGAAAAAGCGTTCGACAATATAAAATGGTGCAAGCTGTTCGAGATTCTGAAAAAAGTAGGGGTAACTATAGGGAGAGACGGGTCATATACAATATGTACAACAACCAAGAGGGAATAATAAGAGTGGACGATCAAGAACGAAGTGCTCGTATTAGGAAGGGTGTAAGACAAGGCTGTAGCCTTTCGCCTCTACTCTTCAATCTGTACATCGAGGAAGCAATGATGGAAATAAAAGAAAGGTTCAGGAGTGGAATTAAAATACAAGATGAAAGGATATCAATGATACGATTCGCTGATGACCTTACTATCCTGAGTGAAAGTGAAGAAGAATTAAATGATCTGCTGAACGGAATGAACAGTCTAATGAGTGCACAGTATGGTTTGAGAGTAAATCGGAGAAAGACGAAGATAATGAGAAGTAGTAGAAATGAGAACAGCGAGAAACTTAACATCAGGATTGATGGTCACGAAGTCAATGAAGTTAAGGAATTCTGCCACCTAGGCAGCAAAATAACCAATGACGGACGGAGCAAGGAGGACATCAAAAGCAGAATCGCTATGGCAAAAAAGGAATTTCTGGCCAAGAGAAGTCTACTAATATCAAATACCGGCCCTAATTTGAGGAAGAAATTTCTGAGGATGTACGTCTGGAGTACAGCATTGTATGGTAGTGAAACATGGACTGTGGGAAAACCGGAACAGAAGAGAATCAAAGCATATGAGATGTGGTGCTGTAGACGAATATTGAAAATTAGGTGGATTGATAAGGTAAGGAATGAGGAGGTTCTACGCAGAATCGGAGAGGGAAGGAATATATGGAAAACACTGATAAGGAGAAGGAACAGGACGATAGGACATCTGCTAAGACATGAGGGTATGACTTCCATGGTGCTAGAGGGAGCTGTAGAGGGCAAAAACTGTAGAGGAAGACAGAGATTGGAATACGTCAAGCAAATAATTGAGGACGTAGGTTGCAAGTGCTTCTCTGAGATGAAGAGGTTAGCACAGGAAAGGAATTCGTGGCGGGCTGCATCAAACCAGTCAGTAGACTGATGACCAAAAAAAAAAAAAAATGGAGAGGTGAACGTTTCGAGCATTGTAAAACGCCCAAATATCTTGGTGTCACGTTGGATCGCACACTGTCCTACAAATATCATTGTAATGCCACAAGGGAAAAAGTCGCAATTAGAAACAACATCATCAGGAAACTAACCAGCGGATCAGGGGTGCAAACCCAAAAGTCCTGAGAACTTCAGCCCTTGCGCTCAGTGTGTCAGCCTCGGAATACGCCGCTCCAGTATGGTCTGCATCAACACAAGCGAGAAAAGTTGATGTCGCGGTGAATGAAATGGCACGGATTGTTACCGGATGCTTGAGGCCAACCCCTGTGCACAAGATGTACTTAATCATGGGGATCGCACCGCCCAACATACGACGTGTCATCGCTGCCGAAGCTGAAAAAACCAAGCATGAAAAGGACATGCGTCACCCTTTATGTGGACACCAGCCTGCTGACCGACGGCTTTGTTCGAGGAAGAGTTTCCTGTCACGTACCCGAGCTCTGGATGGGTCGGCTGTAGAGAATCGTCTGAAAAGGTGGGAAATCGACTTGAGAAACCCCCATAAAGGTGTAAAAGCAGAACTGGCGCCTGGTGGAGACCTACCATACACAGTCTGGAGAACCTTAAACTGTAAGAGGGTAGAAGTGTCAAAGTGCAAGACAAACCTGCAGCAATGGGGTTTCCTAAAAGAGAATGAAAAACTCTCTCTGTCTGCGTGGTTCTGTCCAGGATCCTCAACAGCTTATCCGTCCATATTTAGACCAGCCCTGCACACTGAATGACTTATGGGAGGCAAATGACTAGGCCATATTGGCTGCTGAGTTTTGGAAGTCTGAAGTCTAGTTCCGGACAGGGAAAGTAAGTAAGTACAGTAAGGTAAAATTTTTTCATATTTTCTACAGAATTGTTCATATTCCTATTGTCGATAGTCGAGCCTCTCGCTCAATTTCACAACTGCCTTGTTGTTCTAAGGATTTTCTTTTCTTTTGTATCCTTCATATCTGCAACATCTTTTGCTGTTGGCGTAAGTAACTTTGGTATTGCCTTACTTGTACGTGTGCGTACAATATTTATTTTCTAAGATGTAGAAACTTGTTGCTTAGTTTAATCTTGTATAAAAAAAATTATTTTTTAATAGTTGATCATTACCTAAATTACCGTGCCTTCCGTGCTCTCATTTACTTTTATTCTAAGTCTTACTAGCCTCTCAGCACCTGTAATTGTAAGGAGAATTGAGGCAGTCACATTTAATTCAGTTTATTTTCTTATGATGAAATATACTCAAATGTTATTGCGCGTTCAATGTCAAGTTACTAACCCACATACTCTCTTCTGAAGGAATGTCTTACCGTTAAACTAGTTGTTCAACCGATTAGTGAGAAACTGCTTTGAGTTAGTGAGAAATTGCTTTGCATTAAAATATTTCATTTCTCATGTTGTAGGAAGTAGTCTGTCATTTACGAGTTTCTGCAACTCTAGTTGCACTGACTTGAATCACTACCGTGGACACACTACTTTAAAGAAGCGTTGTTATGCTGTCATAGATTCTTTATTCTCAAATATAATGAAGTAAACATTGGATTTAGAGCCTCATTGCTCTGTAATGGAAAGAATGTCCCGCTTACAATTGTACAATTTTCTCCAGAAGTCTTCCACAAACCCCTTGATATACCACTCCCATTAGCTTAGAACTATTGGAATTCGTCTAACCCATACGCTGACCGTAAAGTACAGCTATTTAATCCCCGTAACTGAAAAGTTTTAGAATCTGCTGGATTATTAAGACCAGTGTTATTATTTATTTAGCTAAATTCCGAGTTGCGAGGAATGAACGCAGAAGCAAGTGGCCTCGCCTCATGGCATGAAGCGACTGCGTGAGTTCCCCCAGCAGTATTCTTTCATTACGCGCGTGGAAACCGACGTACCAGGAACTCCCTCCTGGCAGCAAGGCCTCCAACAAGTTCATCCAAGACTCAGCAAGCTACAAGGTCATGTAAAATATCGCGAGACAAAGCTGGGCTCACAGCAGTCTCCACTCAGTACTGAATACTTCTAAACCTCAGTGCTTACGATAAACATTACCAGATCACATACTGATGAATTACATATAGACCTCTCACGTTGCAGCCATTATTTTTCTTTAGGTGGGCACTCATACAGATTTAATTATCACCTCCAAAAAAGATAGTTACGTGGTTTTTTTAATTATTTTTTTATCTATGGGTACATGTCTGAAGTATTGGTCAACACTGAAATTCCACCACCAAAGTGTTGCAGCATGCCTACAGAATTACCCAATGATAAAATAGTGAATGATACCGTAACTTGTTTTCTGTCTTTGAAGGAAATAAAAGCAGCAACACTCCAAGCTGAGCTGGCAGAAGTGCACGCCAACAGTACACCACCGTTTGTCACAATGGTTAAGTTATGCGGAGGCTTCCAGGGTGGCCAAACAAGTCTCAATAACCAAGAACGAATTGGTACACCACCCGTCTCTACAGATTTAATTTCCGGTAAGGTCTTATGAGACCGAACTGCTGAGGTCATCGGTCCCTAAGCTTACACGCTACTAATTTAAGCTAAGGACGACACAAACAGCCATGCCCGAGGGAGGATTCGAACCTTCGACGGGGAAAGCCGCGCGGATCATGGTAGGACGCTACCCCGCGCCGTTTCTATATAGGTTTGGGGACCGCAGAAGTGAAGGCCATGGTGCATGAAGATTATCTTATCGCAGTGGAAGTGGTAGTCGAAATAGTAAAAATCAGTCACGCACCAGTTTTCAACGTCATACTCGACAGTAAGTCAAGGGCCAGGTTTCAACGTCTTGCACGACATTCAGAGGTTAAACAGTTTCCAAAGTTTTTCACTACGTTTTGAACACGAAAAAGGTAGCCACCGAGTGGGTTCAACTACTGCTTACAATTATTCCTAAAACCTACTGAACGGAAGCAGCAGCTGTGAAAGGTTTCAGCTCTATCAGGCTAATCAAACTGATTTCATTGGCTGCCTAACCTTTAACAGGAAGATCGATTTTTATTGCTTAACAGAAAATATGTGTCTGACAGACACAATAACAACTAAACGAAAGTAATGTGGCTTTTCTGGTAAAGAGGTACATTAGTATTTTAGTACATTGAACAAAATGAACAAATAATTCACTAAACATTGTCATCGAGTAAGGATTTCTTTATGTATTACTTTCATGAAAGTCCGTACAATGGAACTCTACAAAAATACATGAATTGTGTAAAGAAAAAATTAATGTCTGGGATAAGCTTCAGATTTACAAATATTATTAGCTAATTAATCTATTGAAAACTTATCACACGTTTATCTGGAACACTGCAGGCACACAGGGCTGTCACAAAGCACACCCTTATATGCAATGTTCCTGTTGCTTTGGTAAGGACAAAGACTGCATTTCCTCTTTTATTTCAGTCACTAGATTGCTGATGTATTTCAGTCCTGTTTCTGAACTGATCCAGTTCAATGTTTGTCAGTCCCACAATTAGTTCTATTAGTCCATCATCAAACATCAAAGACCAAATATCTTACATCTTAGGGCATCACCTGAAGCCGTAAGTGCCTTTGTTGTATCAGATATTTCGGAGATTATGTTATCACGAGATACAATCTGACTTTAGTTGGTTGTTCTGCTGCCCGAAAAAAATCCATTTTCCCTTTGTAAACAAAAGGAAGCGAAATGTCATTTTCTGATTGGCCACCTGCGCAAGACGAGTCAGCAACCGCAACAGAGTGTTTTTCATCAGAGGAAGTCATAGAGGTTGCTTTTTCAGTATAAAACGAAAGATCACAATCTAAACAGACAGGAAGTAAATTCTTTGTATCTATTTCCACTCCATCTACTTCTTCTTGCATCTTAGCAAGGTGGTCTTTAAAAATTGGATCATCGCCTCTCAATGTTTCGGTTCGTCCTTTTTTGCGACGTATATGGAACACGCTTGTTTGTCCCACCTGTAAAATATATTAGCAAAATGCTAGTCTTTGTAATTTAACAGAATATCTAGCAGAAAACGCAGTTCCATTCAGCAGAATGGGTGTCACTTTCGGAAAGACTTATCGAATACACACGAAACGTAATTTGCGTTACTGGAAATATATGTTTCAGAGACACCGTGATGTTTGAGAAACCAAGTGTTACTTGGCGTGTAACTATCACCATCAACAATAACACACACCACTAGCCTGACAAGGAAACTGCATGAAGCTACAAAGGCGTTCTTTCCAATAGCGCAAACAGTATTGCAACGTAAAAAAATAAAAACACATGCGTCTGTCTTAGGTACATATTTCCTTTTAATGACCAATTGTCTTGGACGAGTGCTGTGTGTATCACCATACACCGAGAGGAACAACGCACCAGGGGAAAAGAGTGGATTCTGCATCGCCGAAGATGTTACAGTCTAACTATCATCGTAAAATGTAATTCTGAGTATTTTTGGAACGTATGTACGTAGTGTAGTGCTAAATGATTACGCGCATAAGGCAAAAACCGTCACAGGAGGATGCTACCGTCATCTCGTCAAGAGTTTATGGGCGATTTCTTCATGACAGCGTATCAACTCATTCCACACACTACACACTCACACAGTCTTCTCCTTTCGGCTACCAAACTTCCCGTCTTCCCCATATTCTAAGCCATAGCATCCGGTGACTTCTTCCGCTTTCCTTGGACGAAAAAACCTTCGCATGGCAGAGATTTCCAGCATGGCAACACATGATTTTCTAGGAGATACGTTTCCTGGACAGCCACATAGTAGGCTTCTACGATCAAAGTGTACATCGTTGGAAAAATATGTCGGATTGGTCGGAGTGAAGATTGAATATGTAGAGAACGGCTGAGACTATCACCAAGTTTGAGCATTACGGCTTGGATTCTCAGGGTGATAATTGGAACTTTATGATTATCTCTCGAAACTACCAATCAATCTGTTTATCATCCATCATACGTTTTGTCCACAGGATAACAGCCTGTGTGACCACGATGTCTGCAGTGCGGGATGGTTTGTTTGTTACCCCATAAAGCAGTCGATGTCAACGTTTGCTTACAGTTGCTAACAGCGACAAGGCGTGAATACCTCGTTCGGACATAGTAATCGATCTTATCGGTACCCTCAGTCCTCATCACGATGCGAATACCCGAAATTTTTTATAAAGTTAGAATTTGTAACGTCATTTACGGTCTGCTGGTATACCGTAAATTACGAACTGCGTGTCAGTGGAAGAAAGCTACCTTTCGTACTGCGCGCCCACTACTGTCGATCTTCAAAATATTAAAACCATTGCATGGCTAAAGCCTGTAACTTTGGACTGAAGCGACTAAATTAAACATCTGAGCAGTGACGTTGCTGCTGATGGCAGTATTGGTGCTCCCATGAAGCTCGTTCCTGAGGACCCTTGATCGTTACTCGACATAACAGCAATCGGACTTCAGCGTGAAGTAGGCTTTATCCAGGCACAATGTTAATATACAGTCTAGAGCGAGAGAAGTTAATGAAGTCTGGCTTTTACCCTGACGTGGAAGAACGAAGAAAAAAATAACACTAAAGTTTCTTCATTTGTTTCTAAATCAACTAAGCGAGATTTCAATAAATATCTCTGGAAAAAATGTTACCTGTGTTGCGGACGCTGAAGACCGCTCCACTTACTTTAACCAAAGTGATTAATAGTAAAAAAGATCCGCCTGGGGTAATTACAGTGCCTTCTGAGTCGACTTACTCACGACGGAGGAGCTAGATGGTTAATATCGTCCATTCACGAAAATTGACGGCAGAGACATTTGCAGTCTCAGAAAGAACTGTGCACCTTGTTAGCAACTGCAACTTCTTCGAAGGCTGTAGATGTGTGTATGTTGTCTTCCACTCACCACGAAAGCGATATAAAAGAGAAACTCAAGTTGAACTGAAGCTAATAACTGTAGTGAAGAAGTGATCTGCAGGTCTGTGTGGCAATACTACAACGGAGGAGAGTATCCTACTACAAGGCCCGTGCCCAGCTACAATTGAAAATTGAGTATAAGGACTCGGAAACTCCCGTTATTAGTCTTCAGAAACACACCAATTTTAAATTCGGAAAATGTAATGACAAACGAAAGGTCTTGATGCCTCTGTTTTTCTTTGACTATGTAATTGTTGCTTGCCGAGGTAATATAAATGACTTGTATTTGGACGAAACTTGGTTTTCGAAAACCCATGTGAATAAATATATTTGGCACGATTCAAAAGGGAATGACACCTGAAAGTATCAACAGAGGCATTTGCGTGGTCTATATTGTCATCTTTGGTGATGGGTGCAGTGATGAATAGTCTTTAACCGCTGCAAATATAATCTGTTCGGCTGGTAGGGAAGTCATCGGAAAAAGAATCCCGGCGGCAGGGTTAAGTCGTCACGTGCTGTCGCACACGGATTCTTTCATAAGCAAATCGTGTTATTGGAGACAGAACTACCATCTAAAAGTATCAGTAAGAATGTAAAGTAATGTCTGTCAAAAATGAATTTCCCGTTCTCTCCAAAATAGTACCAGATGAACACCAGATAGAACAGATATCGCATTTTCTGCTGTTATATGACAATATTAGCTATGAGTATGAAACCGATTTAATAAATTGAATAAAATGTGACCCAATATACAGGATACTGAAAAAAAGAAAAGAAAATTCGTGTTGCTCACTAATCTATTGCAGGTCTTTGTATTGGCAACCGCTTCTGGGACTTGTGTGTCCCTAAACCACCCTAGTTATCCAACTGGCGAAATGGGATCTACTGTTCAACGTGGAATCCGAACCACATGTCATTGGTGGCGATTCCCAGCCATCGTTGAGAGATAAAGGCTAGGTCAACAGTCTTCTAACTGACTAGATGCACCCGGTGCGAATTCCTCTTATGTGCTAACCTCTTCATCTCAAAGTACCTATTACCTCTACGACCCCCATTATTTATTGTATCTATTCCAGTCTCTGCCTTCCGCTTCTGTTGTAGCCCTTTACAACTCTCTCTAGTACGAAGTATTAACACACATCATATCATCCAGCCCCTCCTTCTTGTTAGTGTTCTGCATGTATTACTTATCAATTCACCTAATTTTCAGAATTAATCTGTAGCACCAGATTTCAAATGGTTCGATTTATGTTTCAGTTTTCCCACAGTTCATGAGTCACTACCACACAATGCTGCGCTCCTAATGTACATTCTCAGAAATGTCTTCCTCATATTAAGGTCTACTTTGATACTAGCACACTTCTCTTAGACAGTAATGCCTTCTTTGCCTGTACTAGTCTGCTTTTTATATCTTCCTGGCAGCCTGTAGTGGATTTCTTGCTTGCAAATAGCAGAATTCCTTAACTTGGCCTGCTTCGGGACAAATTTTGATGTTAAGTTTCTCACTGTTCTCATTTCTGCTACTTTTGTCTGTCTCCAGTATACTCACAGTCCGTAGCCTGTACTTCTTACACCACTTCATTCAATGGATCCTGTGATTCTTCTTCACCTCCGCTCAGGTTAGCTATGTCAAAAACGAATCTTATCACTGATATGAGTTGAACCTGAATTTTAACCCCACTCTTGATACTTTTTTTTATTTCTGTCGTTGCTTCTTCGATAAATACACTGAACGCTAACGGCAAAAGAGTGCACCCCTGTCTTACCCCTTTCTTTAATCCGAGCACTTCGTTCTCGGTCCTCAAAGAATAAGAATTAAGACTACCTTGCACCATTTTACATCATCGAACGATTTTTTCTGAGTCGATAAATCCTGAGTGTGACTCGAATTTTCTTCATTCTTGCATCCAGCGTCAAGTGCAATGTTAGATCTGTTTCTCTGGAGCTTCTACCTTTTCTCAAGCCCAAACTAATGTTCGTCTAACGTCTCTCATTTTCGTTTTCATTCTTCTGTTCATTATTCTTGTCAACACCTTGGACGCATGAGTTGGTTGATAAGCTTATTGTAGTGTAGTTCTACCACTTATCATTTCTTGCTATTTTCGGAATTACTAGATGAAATTTACTGCAGAACTCAGTTAGTCTTCCTCCTCTCTTATTCGTTCTGCTCATATTCTCCCATAACCCTTTCTTCTGTTTTTTCCCCTTACAACCTGATTCCCCAAGATTATTACCTTATTGTCTCTCTTTACAGTCTGAATTACCTGTTCAATATCCTCATATACTTTCTCTGTCTCTTCAGCTTCTGCTTGCGACCTCAGCGTGTATATCCGATGTATCGCTGTCGATGTTGATTTACCGTCCATTCTAATGAGAACATCGATATCACTAAACCGTCCACAGTAGCTTAATCTCTGCGCTATCGTCCTGTTAGTAATCGGTCCTACTCCCGTTAGGCCATCTTTCGGTGCAGTTGACAGTACCCTATGTTCGTCGGAGCAGACATCCTTCTCTTATATCCATTTCACTTCATTGATCGCCAGTGTATCTAGAATGAGCCTTACCAATCCCTTTTCCACATCATGTTCCAACTTCTGACGTAGCACGTCCCGTTTAGCACAATGTTACCCTTTCGTTTGTAACTGCATATTTTTCTCACGATCGCATCCCCCTTCCCGAATAACGCGGAATCTTTTGCCAACGGAAAGCTCATCATCACACTTTTTCAATTACAGAACGCACTTCCGGTGCATCCACATTGTGTGTTTTTAATGGAAAGGTTTCCACATGCCATTGGCAATTCCTGCTTCATCCTCTGTCAGAGGCAGTTTCCCGTACCCTCTGCCCGCTCCTCCACCTTCTTTGCCAAAGCCGTCGGCTGGATGAGGGTGACTTCTTATGAGGGAAGTTTTTGAACACCATTGCTGATGATTTTTATTCAAAATTTAAGCAATGGCTAGGTTAGAAAAGCGGGATCGAGGACGTTTTGATTTCTGGTATTACTGATCAAAGACGCTGTCCTTTTTTTATTCCTGTTTGCCTCCAAACAAGCCTTGGCTAGTTTGTCACTATATCGAGAGCCTCAATAAAGACCAGTGTGCACTATTAAAATGGGCCAAGAATATCTTTAATCCTAAATGGGACAAATATCAACTTCTTTCCTTCGCCATATAGTGTAGGCGTCATAATAAATGAAAATTAAATTTGAATGCAATGTATAAGAAGGTACCAACATCGCCCCACGACCTACAAAAATAGAAAAACTCTTCCCTATTCACCTGAAAAAGAAACTTGAGAGAAAAACTTATTCCTCCAATTATTGATTACAGCGAAGTTATCCTGCAAGGTCTTTTTCAGGAAGTCTCATGGCGCCTGAGACCGGTTACGAATGTCTGTGTTCAGTATATCTACGATGGTTCCCTCTTTGATCCTATTTCATCATAATAAGCACAGCTATCCTCGCTGCGTGCAGAAATCGCAGACATTTCCGTACCATCTGCCTTCTGTACTATCTTATCGATGTAAACAGTCCTTCATATATCTCCTCGATGTCTGAACAACATGGCAAAGACACCCTTTCCCTTTAGAGCAAAATCCTTTTTGTCCCACTCCATCGTTCAGCCACTTTGTCGGTGTTCTTCTCAGCAGCGGGAACCCGATTCTGGAATAACCTCCTGCATTATTTTAGAGAACTAAATAACATCTCCAGCTTCAGAAGACAGTCAATGACATATCTGCTGAAGTTACAATAATGATTACCATCGTCCCTGTACTCACTCATTAGCCCTGTACATTCTTCTTTCCAACCAGATCCTCATTTCCCATGATTCTTAGCTGATGCGGTCTCCTTAAATTTCCTTTCCCAAGAACTCGCTTTATCAGAAAACCTCTATATCATATATAAATAAATTGTTTTTAAAACTTGCCACTGTCATTATTGTTATTATTGTCGTCATTAAAATATTATTATTATTGTCGTTATTATTAGTAGTAGTGGCAGCAGCAGTAGTAGAAGTACTGCCAGTACTAACTTCATTAGTTCATAGTAAGGACTATTTACTGTAGTTATACACACTCACATCATTTTAATACTATTTGTCATATTAAAACAGGTGCTGTAGGTGTGAGACCGTGGTAGGAAGTAAGAGAGTGCCTAGTGGCCCTAATCAGATCCGGTTAGAAAAATAAAGTATCAAAATTTGGACAAATCATTCAACTACTAAAGAATAATAAGGCAAACAGTCTTCACGGGTTTTGCGCCGGATCATGTTGTGCAAATTACACCATATTTCCTCGGAGCAACTGTCCGACATCTTCTGGTGGTTTAGCCTTGCTGGTGGCTATTGAACTCTGGAAATGTGCTGGAAGGAATGCCTTGGGCAAGCTCATCGAGATCATCCAGGAAATTTGGCAAACAGAGAAATTACCACCTGATTGGAACACGGTTCTGCTCCATCCGCTTCACAAAAAGGGATATGTTACTGATCTGAACAACTACACTGGAATTTCTCTTCTCCCGGTAGCATACAAGAGCATCTCCAAGGCATTATTAACAAGGGCAGAAGATAAACTGGACAGTAAACTGGGAGAATATCAGGGAGGCTTCAGGAAAACCAGATCCTGTGCAGAACAGATCCTCAACCTTAAAACGGTACTGACAAAGATGAGAAAATGCAAGGGTCGTCACCTCTGTTGATTTCAGGAAGGCCTACGACTCCGCTGATAGAGAAACGGTTAACAAAATACTCCAGGAACTAGGACTAGACCACAAAACCCCCAGACTCATTCTAGAAACCTTGATCAACTCTCATTCCAAGGCCAAATGTAGAGGTGAGATCTGATTGCTGATTCTCTTGAAATGGCAACAATGCAGGTAAACTACCTCAGAAAACAGGCAGCCAAAGTGGGTCTTCAAGTGTCGCTGGAGAAAGCAGAGTTATAGACCAACATCGAAGAAGCTAACAGAGAGATGTTACTAGAACAGGGAAACATCAAAAGTACTGAGATCTGGCGAATGGATTGAACTCATCTTATCAGAAAAATGAGAGTTAACAAGTTGGAACTAGCCTATCGACTGACAATGAGCACCTATAACAAAAAATCCCTGTCACGGAACCTAAAAGTTAAGCACTATACATCAGTCATACGACCAAAAGCCCTGTATTGCCATGGAATGTCTTTCCATGAACTGGAGAGGGAGAAATTGGAAGTCAGAGAGAGGAGAATCCCCAGGAAGATCCGAGGCCCCAGTGGAAGAAGATGGGGAATTCGGAAGGCGACATAACTCTGAGCTCTACGAACATATCGAGAGGCTCTCTGACTGTGCAGGAAAAAGAATGGTAGCTTTCTATAGCCATGTTGCAAGATTGCCTCCAAACAGATCGACCAACCGTCTGTTCACCTTCTGGCAAAACAAGAAGGTTCGCACCACATGGCTGACAGAAGCTGAAAAGGGCATTAAAGAACTGGGAATATCTTATATCCATAACAGACAGCCTGTGAGACGTATCCTGAAGGAAGCCCGAGGATTCCAGGAAAAGCTCCGAAGGAAGGCTACCCCCTGAACAGCAGAAAGGAAGGTCTTCATAGTCAGAGGAAGCGACAGTATTAGGCAAAGATCAAAGCCTAACAGTTGAACAAAGGTGGTCCAAAGTAGGCCCATTCGAAACAATAAGAAGAAGAAAGTAACAAAATAAATATATTCTTCGACGTGTTTTTTTTCCATTTCTGTCATCTTCTTCTTCGTTATTTAATCTAACTTCTAGAAATTAATTTTTTTCGTGTTCATAATGGAAAAAGAAAAAAGTAAAATAACCAGTGTCTTTTCTTCACGATTCTGACATTCGTTCTGGTCCAGTGAAAACCATTAGTTCTACAAGATTGTCGTCCCTCCTCACTTAATTCCAACTTGAATTCCTCGTCAATGCTGACCAAGAGGGATGATTAAACACTTTTGGAACAGCTCAACATATTTTCTGCCGCACCTTTGTTGCATGATCCAGTGTTGCTGGCGTAGATAGACTGGTAGTCTAATATATCCGGAGTAGCTCTGGCAGTCAAGTAAAGAGAGAAGCGAGCCACGTACCAAGTATACGAGCGGTGGTTCGGTGCTGAGAACATGTGCCAAACATCCTCCACATAGTCCCTATACCTTCTCATTCGAGATCAATATTTTTGAAGCCCTGAAAAAAGGCATTCCTGGCCTTGGATTTGATATGATCAAAGACTTATGTTTGGGTACAACCATGGTTCCGTAGATAACCAAACGTATTTTTCCAGGAAGGCTTTGCTCCTTTGTCCCATAGTGGGATGAGTATATGAATAGTTATGGTTATTACATTTCAAACAATAAAAAGTTTATTTAAATTTTCTTCACCTGTCTCTTTTCCATTTGTTGTCCCTTATTAAGGGTATGTGGGGTACAAGTGCCGATAATATATTCCCATTTCAGTGTGTTAGTGGTTTTTTCTCCATAAAAAAATACTTAAGCACTGCACATCAAGTCACACGACCAGAAGCCCTGTATGCCATGCAATGTCTTTCCATGAACCTGAAAGGGATAAATTTGAAGTCAGAGAGAGGAGAATCCTCAGGAAGATCCGAGGCCCAGTGGAAGTAGATGGGGAATTCGGAAGGCGACATAACTCTGAGCTCTACGAACATATCGAGAGGCTCTCTGACTGTGCAGGAAAAAGAAGGGTAGCTTTCTATAGCCATGTTGAAGATTGTCTCCAAACAGATTGACCAACTGTCTGTTCACCATCTGTCAAAACGAGAATGTTTGCACCACTTGGCTGACAGAAACTGAAAAGGGCATTAAAGTACTGGGAATAACTGTTCTTCACATAACAGACAGTGTATGAGATATACCGTGAAGGATGCCCGAGGATTCCAAGAAAAGCTCCGAAGGAAAGGTACCCCCTGGACAGAAGAAAGGAAGGTGTTACATCGCCCAGCAGTTGAACAAAGGTGGTCCAAATGTAGGCCCATTCGAAAAAAGAAGAAGAAGAAGAAGAAGAAGAAGAAGAAAGTAAGAAAATATATGTATTCTTCTACGTGCTGTTTCCATTATTGTCATCTTTTTCTTCGTAGTTTAATATAACTTCTAGAAATTACATTTCTTCGTGTTCAGAATGAAAAAAAGCAAAATTACCAATGTCCCTTCTTCGCGATTCTGACATTCGTTCTGGTATATATGCACACTGAAGCAACAAATGAAAATTTTATTAAGGCTGAGACTCGAACCTGGGGCTCCGGTCCCCTAGGCAACTGAACTACCCACTATGTCACCCTGGTACGGTGGCTTAGCACATCTGTACAGACTACCCAAGCACACTTCCCTCCTCGATATATATTCCCAGTCACGGCATAGCCCACTAGATATTTCACTTGGTATTCAAGTTTGGAATTTGAATTGAGAAGGGAGGCATGATGGGGTAATTAATGCAGTTGTACAAAGCCACTGTGCCAGAGTGGTGTAGTGGTTACCACATCCGCTTCCTGAGCAGGAAACCACTGTTCGCATCCCATCGTTGGCACCAATTTTCATTCTTTGCTTGAGTCTGCATATAGATATCATAGATGCTTGATACTTGAAAAGGTCTGTGGAAACACTATAGTTTTATTTGACATAAATTATTGCCTGATGTTTCCTGCACAGTCTTAACTGTACCACTAACTGGACTACTCCTGTCAGTATAGACTACCCGATTTGTGTCCACATGTCCACACCTGGACACCACACCTGCTGCCCTGGGGATAATAAGTATTCAATTTTTGGTCTTGACCCATGTATTTATAGGTACTAATGAACCTAACACATACTGCTGCTAACAACTGAAATAATTCTCTGAAAATAGTGATGTCCTGTCCTCAGTCACTACTAGAAATATCTGAACTTATATCCCTAACACCTTGTATAACACTACAGAAGCATTACTCGCAGTTTAACTCCGATCTGTTCAAAATGGTTCAAATGGCTCTGAGCACTATGGGACTTAACATCCGTGGTCATCAGTTCCCTAGAACTTAGAACTACTTAAACCTAACCTAAGGACATCACACACATCCATGCCCGAGGCTGGATTCGAACCTGCGACCCTAGCGGTCTCGCGGTTCCAGACTGTAGCGCCTAGAACCGCACGGCCACACCGACCGGCAACTCCGACCTGTCAAAAGCGGTAATTAGTTACTGGAAGACAGTAGTACTACTAGAAAGAGAACAGAAAAATGAAGTTTCCTCGTTCAGAAAGACGGTACTCGGACGAGAAATGGGACAGGGAAACTGCAAGAAAAATAACTGCAACTGGCAGGCGAGGGCTTGGCGTCACGAGGGAGGATTCGGGGAATAAAAAAGTCACTGCCTGACTGTTCTCTCCTCGAGCCATTTACCTGATGGACGTACCGTAGGCACGCTGCGGCTAATTCCTGGCGAACAAAGCCGGCCAGCGGCGGGCAGCGCAGCTGTTTGCCCAGCGGCGGGTGGTGGGAAGCAGGCGCAATATGCGTTCCTGGCCGAGTTTTGAGCGAGGCGCGCTCCGGATGGTGGGTGGGGCTGGGGGGAGGGCGGCAGAGGGCGGTACGGACAGTTCCAGGGGCCACAAACTCCACACAATGCCCGGCCGGCCGCTGTGCGCACCGCGTCTTCATTAAGCGTGGCGAGTACACGGCCAGCGACGGGCTGCGGCAGGGACGGGACTCGTAAGCCGAAATAGTTCCAAAAATAGGTCAAAGAGAGTGTAATAGTCGCTCATGTACAACCGCTCTCTCGGTGAAGGATCCATTCGTAAAGGCTGGAAATTAGTGGAGGTCACATCAATGCACAACAAGTGAATCGAAGTACTCCGCTAAATTATAGAATCATTTTCAGTTACATGTTTTCCAAAGAAGGTAGGTGCTGACAAGTGTCAACATTACCAAACTATTTTTTATGGCTGCCCGGGTGTGGCAAACATAATTTGGATATGGTGTAGAACGTGACCCGGTTGTGACTAAAATCTGGTGGCAGGAAAACGATTAGTGACAATTAAGCGCCAGCTACTATAAAACAGTTACTTAGCTCTATTGACAGCGAAGAGTGTACCGTAGATACAGTTCCAATTAGTGTACAAAGAATATTCCTGACTCTTGGCCTAAGTCGTTATACAATACTGAATCACACAGCGAGCTTGCTAACCAGACAACGAACGACGGCGGATACAACACTATTAGTTTAATTACAGTTAACGGCCTTGCTGCAGTGGTAGCGTCGGTTCCCGTCAGATCACCGAAGTTCTTATGTGGTTCATAATTGTGCTTTGTCGCTGCAGCATTTGTAACAAGTCATAATATTTCTTTCCCGCTATTAGGGGGACCAACTGTTATATTTTTGGTCATTTGATCTAAACATTGAGCGCTGTTGGGCTTGGGTATCCTTTGAGGGTGATTATCCAGGTATACTGAGTGCTGTTGCAAAGCGGTGTGCACTAGGCCTTGTGAGAACAATTGCTCAGCTGCATGATTCAGAAGACTGGATCCAATCACGAAAACTGACAAAGTCTGGGAGAGCAGTGTGCTGACCAAATGCCTCTCCATATCTCCGTCCAGTGACATCTATGGGCTGAGGATGACATGGCTGTCGGTCGGTAACCCTTTGGCCTTCCGAGGCTTCTTTGGGTGAAGCTGTTACTTTAATAACTCATGGTAGCAAAATACTAACACGAATTCTTTACAGAATAATGGAAGAAAACTGGCAGAATCTAGCCTCAGAGAACATCAGTTTGGATTCTGGAGAAATGCAGGAACACACGAAGCAATACTGATTATACGGCTTCACTTACAAGGGAACCTCCCCATCGCGGCCCCTTCAGATTTACTTATAAGTTGGAACAGTGGATAGGCCTTGAAAAACTGAACACAGATCAGTGGACAAAACAGGAAGAATTTGTGTGGAACTATGAAAAAATAAGCAAAATATACAAACTGAGTAGTCCAACGGCAACATAGGCAACATCAAGGACAATATAAGCTCCGGAGCGCCTTGGTCCCGCGGTTAGCGTGAGCAACTGCGGAACGAGAGGTCTTTGGTTCAAGTCTTCCCTTGAGTGAAGAGTTTAATTTTTTATTTACAGACAATTAGTATCTGTCCGTCCGTCCGTCCGATGCGATCACTTTTTTGGGAGTGATTATCACATCCACAAGAAAAAAATCGGGCAAGGTAGAAGAATCTTTTTACTCATTCGCCAAGTGTACAAGTTCGGTGGGTCGACAACGTATTCCTGTCATGTGACGCACATGCCGTCACCAGTGTCGTATAGAATATATCAGACGTGTTTTCCTGTGGAGGAATCGGTTGACTTATGACCTTGTGATCAAATGTTTTCGGTTTCCAATGGAGAGGCACGTCCTTTCGTCTACTAATCGCGCGGTTTTGCGGTGCGGCCGCAAAACAGAGACACTAAACTTATTACAGTGAACAAAGACGTCAATGAACGGACAGATCATAACTTTGCGAAAATAAAGAAAGTAAACTTTTCGCTCGTGGGAAGATTTGAACCAAGGACCTGTGGTTCTGCAACTGCTCACGCTAAGCACGGGACCACGGAGCTCCTGAGCTCACATTATCCTTGATGTTGCTTATATTGCGCATGGACTACTCAGTTTGTATATTTTGCTCATTTTTTTCATAGTTCCACACAACTTCTTCCTGTTTTCTCGATTGATCTGTGTTCAGTTTTTCAAGGCGTATCCACTGTGCCAACTTATAACTAAATCTGAGGGGGGGTTGCGATGGGGAGGTTCCCTTGTTAGAAGACTGGTTAATGAAAGTCAAAGCTATGTTTACAAAATGTGTAGATTTAGAGACAGCTTTTGACTGGAATATACCTACTGAAATTCTGAGGGTAGCAGGGCTAAAATACAAGGAGCAAAACACTGTTTACAAATAGTACAGAAACCAGATGCTAGTGACACAAGGCGTATGGTATGATAGGGAAGCAGTGGTTGAGAAGAGAGTGCGACAGGGTTAAAGCCTATCCCCGATGATATTCAATCTGTACATTGAGCAAGCAGTAAAATAAACCGAAGAAGAATTTGCGGAAGGAATAAAAACTTTAAGCTTTGCTCATGACATTGTAAATCTGCCAAGGAGATTAAAGAACAAGGAAGAGCATCTGAGCAAAATGGCCAGTATCTGAAAAAGAAAATGTAAGATTAAAATCAACAAAAGGAAAACAAGAGTAACCGAATGCAGTCGAATTAAATCAGGTTATGTTGAGTGAATTAGGTAAGGAAACGAGTCGCTTAAAGTAATAGATGAGTTTTGCTGACTGGACAATTAAATGTACTGATGACGGATGAAGTAGGGAGGATATAAAATGTTGACTGGCAAAGGCAAGAAAAGCGCTTGTGAAGAGAGAAATTTGTTAACACCGAATATATATTTAAGTTTGATCGTGGCTTTTCTGAAGCTGTTTGTCTAGAGTGTTGCCTTGTATGGAAGTTCAGACAATACGAGAATAGCTTTGGAAACATTTTGTTCCAGATGTACCGAATAATATTGGGGTGAAAAGAAATTTGTGGCTCATGTTGAGTAAAAGAAGGAATTGGTTGAAAAGACACATTCTGAGACATTAAGGGATCATCAGTTTAATTTTGGGGAGAATTGTAAAAATTGTAGAGGGGGGCCAACAGATAAATACAGTAATCAATTTCAGTACTACGTAAGCTGCAGTAGTTATTCGAAGAGGCTTACACGGGGTAGACTGGCATGGAGAGCTGCATCAAAGAAGTCTTTGGACTTTGTCTTTGGAAAATGACATCTATTTTTTAAGCATTTTTGGATGTAACTCTGTTCTAAGAACGATATTTTGATGCATAGCTAGCACGGATTCAGAAAATATCGCTTTGGTACAACAGAAACGGCTCTTTATTCGCAAAAATTAGAAGTTACTATCAATAGGGAATTTATAGAATTCCCTGAAGGCTTTTGCCTCCACTCCTCATAAGCTGCTTCTAATCAAATTACATGGTTGCCTCATCTATGTGACTGGATTCATGATTTTCTGTCACAAAGGTCATAGTTCGTGACAGCTGACAGGTAATCATCCACTGATACTAGAGCTATATTTTGGGTTTCCTCAAAGGATAAGTTACAGGTCCTCACCTGTTCTTCATCTACACAACGGGTTTACGAAACAATCTGAACAGCCTATTCAGCCTCGCCGCAGTGGATTCACCGGTTCCCGCGGGATCGCCGAAGTTAACCGCTGTTCGGAGTGGCCGGCACTTCGATGGGTGACCATCCAGGCTGCCATGCACTGTTGCCATTTTTCGGGGTGCACTCAGCCTCTTAATGCCAATAGAGAAGCTACTCGACCGAATCGTAGTGGCTCCAGTCAAAGAAAACCATCATAACGACCGGGAGAGCAGTGTGTTGACCACAAGCCCCTCCTATCCGCATCCTCACTGAGGACGACACGGCGGTCGGATGGTCCCGATAGGCAACTTGTGGCCTGAAGACGGAGTGCTTTACTCAGTTTGTTTGCAGATTACTCCATCGTTTTCCGCCTAATAATGTCATCGCAAGAAAAGTGGCAGTTGATCCTTAGCAATAAAATGTGTACGTTACTCCAAATGAATACTGAAAGTGCGTTAAATTTTAGTTGCCTGATAAATCACATAGATTTAAAGATTGTCGAATGATCTAAATATCCTTCAGTTTTGAACAGTATCATAGAAAACTTTGGGAAGGCGAATCAAAGATTGCACTTTTGTTGGCAGAACACGTTGGAGATACCGCACATCTGCTAAAGGGTCTAATTACACTATGCTCTTCTGCCATTTTCTGGCAATTACTGAGAGGCCCGGGGTCCTTATCAGGTAGGTCCACTCGTTTTGTTGTGTCGAATGCCGACAGGGAGAAATGATCTCCGTACAGCAACAAGAGAAATCAGACGTCGCACGGGAAGTCTTGGGTCTTCATACTTCATGCATGCTATCTCAGAGTGTAATGGTAACGAAAATATCTGAAACAAATTCTGTGTACCCTCTGTGAAACTGAGAACTGTACAGTAACCACGTTTTGTGGATAGAGTTACACGTTTATAGCTAATTGTCACATATAAATTAAGATTACGCACTAAATACTACACTACATGCCGATACTACTCGAATTAGTAGTGCAAAGTGGTCCCTGTGACGGCTGACATTTTGTATAGCGCTATGGAATTACCTAACGAGCACTACATTGAAGTTTCATTTGCAGTTATATTCTGTGCCAAAAGCAAAACAGAACCTGTCATTCTCAAGGACGTTTATACTGAAAATGTAGATTATAGGAACGTTTAAATTCGAAAGAAACGATATTTCCTTGCTGATTAAAGTCGCATGACAGACCGCAACTAGATCCTAGAACACTTCCTCTTAAGGACAAAGCTGTTACAGACTGACAAGGGGAGGCCGGATGTTTAGAACGCAGATTTACTGCAAATTTCATACACTCATATTCTCAACTAGGACAACAAAATGTGTAAGCAGTAGCGCGTACTTCTCAAGTGTCGTTGAGAAAATCGCAAGATAATTTCGGTCGCAAATACACTCCTGGAAATTGAAATAAGAACACGCTCATATTCTCCACTAGGACAACAAAATGTGTAAGCAGTAGCGCGTACTTCTCAAGCGTCGTTGAGAAAATCGCAAGATAATTTCGGTCGAAAATACACTCCTGGAAATTGAAATAAGAACACCGTGAATTCATTGTCCCAGGAAGGGGAAACTTTATTGACACATTCCTGGGGTCAGATACATCACATAATCACACTGACAGAACCACAGGCACATAGACACAGGCAACAGAGCATGCACAATGTCGGCACTAGTAAAGTGTATATCCACCCTTCGCAGCAATGCAGGCTGCTGTTCTCCCATGGAGACGATCGTAGAGATGCTGGATGTAGTCCTGTGGAACGGCTTGCCATGCCATTTCCACCTGGCGCCTCAGTTGGACCAGCGTTCGTGCTGGACGTGCAGACCGCGTGAGACGACGCTTCACCCAGTCCCAAACATGCTCAATGGGGGACAGATCCGGAGATCTTGCTGGCCAGGGTAGTTGACTTACACCTTCTAGAGCACGTTGGGTGGCACGGGATACATGCGGACGTGCATTGTCCTGTTGGAACAGCAAGTTCCCTTGCCGGTCTAGGAATGGTAGAACGATGGGTTCGATGACGGTTTGGATGTACCGTGCACTATTCAGTGTCCCCTCGACGATCACCAGTGGTGTACGGCCAGTGTAGGAGATCGCTCCCCACACCATGATGCCGGGTGTTGGCCCTGTGTGCCTCGGTCGTATGCAGTCCTGATTGTGGCGCTCACCTGCACGGCGCCAAACACGCATACGACCATCATTGGCACCAAGGCAGAAGCGACTCTCATCGCTGAAGACGACACGTCTCCATTCGTCCCTCCATTCACGCCTGTCGCGACACCACTGGAGGCGGGCTGCACGATGTTGGGGCGTGAGCGGAAGACTGCCTAACGGTGTGCGGGACCGTAGCCCAGCTTCATGGAGACGGTTGCGAATGGTCCTCGCCGATACCCCAGGAGCAACAGTGTCCCTAATTTGCTGGGAAGTGGCGGTGCGGTCCCCTACGGCACTGCGTAGGATCCTACGGTCTTGGCGTGCATCCGTGCGTCGCTGCGGTCCGGTCCCAGGTCGACGGGCACGTGCACCTTCCGCCGACCACTGGCGACAACATCGATGTACTGTGGATACCTCACGCCCCACGTGTTGAGCAATTCGGCGGTACGTCCACCCGGCCTCCCGCATGCCCACTATAAGCCCTCGCTCAAAGTCCGTCAACTGCACATACGGTTCACGTCCACGCTGTCGCAGCATGCTACCAGTGTTAAAGACTGCGATGGAGCTCCGTATGCCACGGCAAACTGGCTGACACTGACGGCGGCGGTGCACAAATGCTGCGCAGCTAGCGCCATTCGACGGCCAACACCGCGGTTCCTGGTGTGTCCGCTGTGCCGTGCGTGTGATCATTGCTTGTACAGCCCTCTCGCAGTGTCCGGAGCAAGTATGGTGGGTCTGACACACCGGTGTCAATGTGTTCTTTTTTCCATTTCCAGGAGTGTGTATACCTGTGCGTGGCCATTTTTATCACGAAGCGGCGGAAGCCGAGTGGTTAGCGTTCAAGCCCCGTATCGTTGGGTCGCTAGATCGAGTCCCGTTCGTCATTTTTTTTTATTTTCAACACAGTCATTTCTTTTACTGCTGATATTACAATTGATATGTTGTTGTTGTTGTTGTAGTCTTCAGTCCTGAGACTGGTTTGATGCAGCTCTCCATGCTACTCTATCCTGTGCAAGCTTCTTTATCTCCCAGTACCTACTGCAATCTACATCCTTCTGAATCTGTTTATTCCATTCATCTCTTAGCCTCCCTCTACGAGTTTTACCCTCCACGCTGCCCTCCAATGCTAAATTTGTGATCCCCTGATGCCTCAGAACATGTCCTACCAACCGGTCTCTTCTTCTTGTCAAGTTGTTCCACAAACACCTCTTCTCCCCAATTCTATTCAACACCTCTTTATTTGTTATGTGATCTACCCATCTAATCTCTAGCATTCTTCTGTAGCAACACATTTCAAAAGCTTCTATTCTCTTCTCGTCCACACTATTTATCGTCCATGTTTCACTTCCATACATGGCTACACTCCACACAAATACTTTTAGAAACGACTTCCTGAGACTTAAATCCATACTCGATGTTAACAAATTCCTCTTCTTCAGAAACGCTTTCCTTGCCATTGCCAGTCTACATTTTATATCTTCTCTACTTCGACCATCATCAGTTATTTTGCTCCGCAAATAGCAAAACTCCTTTACTACTTTAAGTGTCCCATTTCCTAATCTAATTCCCTCAGCATCACCCGACTTAAATCGACTACATTCCATTATCCTCGTTTTGCTTTTGTTGATGTTCATCTTACATCCTCCTTTCAAGACACTGTTCATTCCATTCAACTGCTCTTCCAAGTCTTTTGCTGTCTCTGACAGAATTATAATGTCATCGGCGAACCTCAAAGTTTTTATTTCTTCTCCATGGATTTTAATACCTACTTCGAATTTTATTTTGTTTCCTTTACTGCTTGCTCAATATACAGATTGAATAACATTGGGGAGAGGCTACAATTCTGTCTCACTCCCTTCTCAACCGCTGCTTCCCTTTCATGCCCCTCGACTCTTATAACTGCCATCTGGTTTCTGTACAAATTGCAAATAGCCTTTCGCTCCCTGTATTTTACGCCTGCCACCTTTAGAATTTGGAAGAGAGTATTCCAGTCAACATTGTCCAAAGCTTTCTCTAAGTCTACAAATGCTAGAAACGTAGGTTTGCCTTTTCTTAATCTTTCTTCTAAGATAAGTCGTAAGGTTAGTATTGCCTCACGTGTTCCAACATTTCTGCGGAATCCAAACTGATCTTCCCCGAGGTCCGGTTCTACCAGTTTATCCATTCGTCTGTAAAAAATTCGCGTTAGTATTTTGCAGCTGTGACTTATTAAACTGATGGTTCGGTAATTATCACATCTGTTAACACCTGCTTTCTTTGGGTTGGAATTATTATATTCTTCTTGAAGTCTGAGGGAATTTCGCCTGTCGCATACATCTTGCTCACCAGATGGTAGAGTTTTGTCAGGACCGGCTCTCCCAAGGCCGTCAGTAGTTCTCATGGAATGTTATCTACTCCCGGGGCCTTGTTTTGACTCAGGTCTTTCAGTGCTCTGTGAAACTCCTCACGCAGTATCGTATCTCACATTTCATCTTCATCTACATCCTCTTCCATTTCCATAACATTGTTCTCAAGTACATCTCTATATACTCCTTCCACATTTCTGCTTTCCCTTCTTTGCTTAGAACTGTGTCTCCATCTGAGCTGTTGATATTCATACAAGTGGCTCTCTTTTCTCCAAACGTCTCTTTAATTTTCCTGTAAGCAGTATCTACCTTGCCCCTAGTGAGATAAGCCTCTACATCCTTACATTTGTCCTCTAGCCATCCCTGCTTAGCCATTTTGCACTTATTGTCGATTTCATTTTTGAGACGTTTGTATTCCTTTTTGCCTGCTTCATTTACTGCATTTTTATATTTTCTCCTTTCATCAATTAAATTCAATATTTCTTCTAGCCCTCTGCTGCTTTCACTACTTCATCCCTCAGAGCTACCCATTCTTCTTCTACTGTATTTCTTTCCCCCATTCCTGTCAATTGTTCCTTTATGCTCTGCCTGAAACTCTGAACAACCTTTGGTTCTTTCAGTTTATCCAGGTCCCATCTCCTTAAATTCCTACCTTTTTGCAGTTTCTTCAGATTTAATCTACAGTTCACAACCATTAGATTGTGGTCAGAGTCCACAACTGCGGCTGGAAATATCTTACAATTTAAAACCTGATTACTAAATCTGTCTTACCATTATATAATCTATCTGATATCTGTAACTCTTCAGGCTTTCCCGGCGATCTAGTGACATCTTGCGTTGTCGGGTGTTCTACCGGATATCAGCGTCGTACTTGCACAGTATTTCGGTCACGTAGCTCGTAACCTTCATCAGGTGCGACCTGAGACTGCTCCTCCAGTGGACGTGGACCAGTATTTATGCCTATGGCCTTCCCCCTCCACCAACGGCTGCAGGCGCTTCCTCTGTGGTCCGCGCCCATTCCCTGCTGGAGCGTTGCTGCTCCGTTTTCCGTCAGCTGCGGTTCTAGGTGTTCCCTCTGCGATCCGCGCCCACCAAACCCGCTCCTGGGGGTTCATCTACGGTCTGGGGTACCAAGCGTTCCCCCTGCAGTCCGCGCCCGCTCACCACGACCTGTTGGAGCGTTGCCGCTCCGTTTTTCGTCCGCTGCGGCTCTGGATGTTCCCTCTGCGGTCCGCGCCGACCGGTCCCACATCTGGGTGTTCCATCTTCGGTCTGGTACGCCTGGCAGTCCGTCAGGGGCACGTTTTCCATCTCCATGTCTCTGGTTCTTCTCTTTGTGTAGTGTTGCAGCTGGCCCCGTTGCTCCTTTAACAATTCCAGAGCCGGATCCCACGCTCTGCTTAGCTGGTACCCTGTGTCACGGTTCATAAGATCGTCAGCCATTTTAATTTCTATCGATTCTCTTATCGCACTGTCCCAAAATCTGGGTGTTTGTGCTAGAATCTTGGTATCCTCATACTTCATGGCATGATCTAGTTCTAGACAGTGTTCATCAATGGCTGACTTAGTCACCTGACTTAATCTAGTGTGCCTCTGATGTTCTTTGCACCTGATCTCCACAGTTCTTGTCGTCTGGCCAATGTAGGACATGCCACATTGACAAGGTATATTGTAAATCCCTGGTTTTCGTAACCCCAGGTCGTCTTTGACACTCCCCAGCAGTCCGCCGCTCTTGTTGAATGGACAGAAAACACACTTGATATTGTGTTTACGGAGGATCCTACTGATTCTGGCAGAAATAGAGCCAGCATAGGGCAGATATTCCACCTTCTTTGCTTCATATTGGTCTTCTTCAGGAACCTGTGGTATAATGGCTGGTTGGAGTGCCCTCTCAATTTGTCTGTCCGTGTATCCATTCTTGGAGAGAACTGTTTTGAGACGTTCTGTCTCTATAGGTAGATTCTCTTGGTCTGACAGGGCACGTGCTCTGTGGACCAGAGTCAGGGTGGTGACAGCTGCTGGCCTGCAGATATAAATCAGTGTGTGTTGGTTTTCGGTACACACTGTAGCCAATGGATCCATCTGCTTTCCTCTGGACTAGTACATCCAGAAATGACAGCTGGCCATTCCTCTCCAGTTCCATGGTGAACTTGATATTAGGGATGCATGAGTTAAGATGTTCAAGAAACTCATTGACCCTGTCCATCCCATGTGGCCATATCACCAAGGTGTCATCCACATACTTAAAGAAGCATGTGGGTTTAAGTGTGGCTACCTCCAATGCCCTCTCCTCAAAACTCTCCATAAGCATGTTGGCAACCACAGGGGACAGTGGGCTGCCCATAGCTACACCTTCAGTTTGCTCGTAATATTGGTTTCTGTACAGGAAATTCGTGGATGTCAGTGTATGACTGAACAGGTCCAACAGACCATCGTCAAATTTATCTGCAATCAGTTCTAGTGAGTCCTTCAGTGGGACCCTGGTGAACAGCGATACCACATCAAAACTAACCATGATGTCCGAATCTGTGATGTGCAGTTGCTTGAGGCGTTGCAGAAAACCTTCTGAGTTGCGGATGTGGTGAATACATTTCCCCACATATGGAGACAGGAGACCTTTCACGTACTTGGCTGTTGTGTACGTAGGTGCCCCAATATTACTGACAATTGGACGTAGGGGCACGCCCTCCTTGTGTATTTTAGGCAGACCATACAGTCTACGTGGCACTGGCGCTTTTTCCCGTAGTTGTCTGATGATCTTATCGGGCATCCCTATTTCCTTCAAGAGAGCACTAGTCTTCTTGGCCACCTTGTCCGTGGGGTCACACTCCAGAATTCTGTATGCAGGGTCCTCCAGACATTGGCGTACTTTCTCATCATAATCCACCTGCTGCAAGATGACAGTGGAGTTCCCTTTGTCTGCTGGCAGTACCACAATGCTGTTGTCTTCCAGGAGTTTCTTGAATGCAAGCCTGTCCTCGGTTGTGATGTTCGATCTCGTCGGCCTGGCCTTGGTGAGGGCCCTGCAGGTCTCTCGGCGGACTTCCTCTGCCACATTAGGTGGAAGTGTGCCTGCAACTTGCTCTACTGCACTGACGAAACCTGAAAAAGGTACGTTTCTAAGGGTCATAGCAAAGTTGAGACCCTTGCTGAGCACTTTTAAGGTTGTATCATCAAACTGTATGCCACTCAGATTCGTCACAGTGCGTGTCTCTTCCATCTCCTGTGCTTTCTTACTCATGCGGTCAAACTTTGCAGATTGGCAAGATGAGGCATTCCTTCTAGCACACTCAGGTAAAGACCAGGGTGCACGGTCTACCCAATCCCAATCTTCTCTTATTAAGGAGGCTGCCATGTACAGATAAATGTGTAACAGCTCCATGGCCACAACATCTAACCTGTAGCGCATATCTCGAAACCTCTCTCTCACCAGTGCCATGCTGGCTTTGCGTTTTATCTTGTTCGCCACTCTGGAATTGATGTGATGTTTAATTCTGACAAATACTGGTACCACTTCTCCATCTCGACACCTCAGCAAAAAACTGAGAGAACGCAGCATCTTCTCTTTCTTCTGCCGAAGCTTGTCCAGCTTCTTGATATTCTGATACATCTCCTTCCTGTAGAAACTTTTGATGTAACTCTTCAGGCTTTCCCGGCGATCTAGTGACATCTTGGGTTGTCGGGTGTTCTGCCGGATATCAGCGTCGTACTTGCATGATATTTCTCTACGGCATTGTGGTACTGCCAGCAGACAAGGGGAACTCCACTGTCATCTTGCAGCGGGTGGATTACGATGAGAAAGTCAATGAGTTTCTTGAACATCTTAAATCATGCCACCCTAATATCAAGTTAGCCATGGAACTGGAGAGGAATGGCCAGCTGCCATTTCTGGATGTACTAGTCCAGAGGAAAGCAGATGGATCCATTGGCTACAGTGTGTACCGAAAACCAACACACACTGATTTATATCTGCAGGCCAGCAGCTGTCACCACCCTGCACAGAAGAATGGGGATTTGAAGACTCTGCTCCACAGATCACGTGCCCTGTCAGACCAAGAGAATCTACCTATAGAGATAGAACGTCTCAAAACAGTTTTCTCCAAGAATGGATACAAGGACAGACAAATTGAGAGGGCACTCCAACCAGCCATAATACCACAGGTTCCTGAAGAAGACCAAGATGAAGCAAAGAAGGTGGAATATCGGCCCTATGCTGGCTCTATTTCTGCCAGAATCAGTAGGATCCTCCGTAAACACAATATCAAGTGTGTTTTCTGTCCAGCCAACAAGATCGGGGGACTGCTGGGGAGTGTCAAAGACGACCTGGGGTTACGAAAACCAGGGATTTACAATATATCTTGTCAATGTGGCATGTCCTACATTGGCCAGATGACAAGAACTGTGGAGATCAGGTACAAAGAACATCAGAGGCACACTAGATGAAGACAGGTGACTAAGTCAGCCATTGGTGAACACTGTCTAGAACTAGATCATGCCATAAAGTATGAGGATACCAAGATTCTAGCACAAACACCCAGATTTTGGGACAGTGTGATAAGAGAATCGTTAGAAATTAAAATGGCTGACGATCTTATGAACCGTGACACAGGGTACCAGCTAAGCAGAGCCTGGGATCCGGCTCTGGAATTGTTAAAGGAGCAACGGGGCCAGCTGCAACACTACACAAACAGAAGAACCAGAGACATGGAGATGGAAAACGAGCCCCTGACGGACTGCCAGGCGTACCAGACCGAAGATGGAACACACAGAAGAGCGACTGGTGGGCGCAGACCGGAGAGGGAACACCTAGAACCACAGCGGACGGAAAACGGAGCAGCAACGCTCCAGCAGGTCGTAGGGAATGGACGCGGACCATAGAGGAAGCGCCTGCAGCCGTTGGTGGAGGAGGAAGGCCATATGCATAAATACTGGACCAGGTCCACTCGAGGAGCAGCCTCACGTCGCACCTGATGAAGGTTACGAGCTATGTGACCGAAATATCGCGCAAGTAGGACGCTGATATCCGGCCGAACACCCGACAACCCAAGATGTTTCTGATACCTTCTAGTATCTCCAGGATTCTTGCATGTATACAGCCTTCTTTCATGATTCTTGAACCAAGTGTTAGCTATGATGAAGTTACGCTCTGTGCAGAATTCTACCAGGCGGCTTCCTCTTTCATTTCTTACCCCCAATCCATTTTCACCTACTATGTTTCCTTCTCCCCTTTTCCTACTCTCGAATTACAGTCACCTATGACTATTAAATTTTCATCTCCCTTCACTACCTGATTAATTTATTTTATCTCATCGAACATTTCATCAATTTCTTCATCATCGCCGGCCGCGGTGGCCGTGCGGTTCTTTCGCTGCAGTCCGGAACCGCGAGGCTGCTACGGTCGCAGGTTCGAATCCTGCCTCGGGCATGGGTGTGTGTGATGTCCTTAGGTTAGTTAGGTTTAAGTAGTTCTAAATTCTAGGGGACTTATGACCTAAGATGTTGAGTCCCATAGTGCTAAGGGCCATTTTACCATTTTTTTTCTTCATCATCTGCAGAGCTAGTTGGTATACTGCATTACCCCTATCTGATTTTGTATTTATAACCCTGTATTCACCTGACCAAGAGTCTTGTTCCTCCTGCCACCGAACTTCACTAATTGCCACTATATCTATCTTTAATCTATCCATTTCACTTTTTAAATTTTCTAACGTACCTGCCCGATTAAGGGATCTGACATTCCACGCTTCGATCCGTAGAATGCCAGTTTTCTTTCTCCTGATAACGGCGTCCTCTTGAGTAGTCCCCGCCCGGAGATCCGAATGGGGGACTATTTTACCTCCGGAATATTTTACCCAAGAGGACGCCATCATCATTTAATCATACAGTAAAGCTGCATGCCCTCGGGAAAAATTACGGCTGTAGTTTCCCCTTGCTTTCAGCTGTTCGCAGTACCAGCACAGCAAGGCCGTTTAGGTTAGTGTTACAAGGTCAGATCAGTCTATCATCCAGCCTGTCCCCCCTGCAACTACCGAAAAGGCTGCTGCCCCTCTTCAGGAACCACACGTTTGTCTGGCCTCTCAACAGATACCCCTCCGTTGTGGTTGCACCTACGGTACGGCCATCTGTATCGCTGAGGCACGCAAGCCTCCCAACCTACGGGAAAGTCCATGGTTCATGGGGGTCAACTGATATAATGGGAAAAAATGAATGTAATCGGATGAACTTCTTTTAAATTTACAATGTTATTTGGCAGTCTACAAATTTTTATTATCACAAATAATATAATATTCATAACTATCGACTAGTAAACGCCCAAACGCATAAAGTGATACTGAAACTGTATGCTTGTCCGTGATTTGAGAAGTCCCTCATACCTGAAAGAAGCCCAAAGCGACTTGTTACCTCCAAGTTTTTGAGCAACAGAGACGGCTTTCGGAAAACTATGGGACTCAACTGCTGTGGTCATAAGTCCCCTAGAACTTAGAACTACTTAAACCTAACTAACCTAAGGACATCACACACATCCATACCCGAGGCAGAATTCGAACCTCCGACCGTAGCGGTCGTGCGGTTCCAGACTGTAGCGCCTTTAACCGCTCGGCCACTCCGGCCGGCTAAACGGCACCACCTGCATTGAATAAATGCTATGTTTCGACATACACAAGGTCTTTTGAGGTTCTCCGCGGGGAAACAAACCTCGTTAACATTTTCAAAAACCTCTCTTTCAGACGATAATTTGGAAGAAAACCACCCATAACGCAGCATTCCCTTAAATATCGGCGCTGCTAGTTGGTCATGCAGTATAGACTGTATTTTAATAGCTTTTTCACGAGAAGCAATTTCTCGTTCTCTTTCGGTTACATACGAACATTTATGAGGACACGGACAAGTATACATTTTCAGTATCACTTTATGCGTTTGGTCGTTTACTAGTCGATAGTAAATTATATTATTTGTGATAATAAAAATTTGTAGACTGTCAAATAACATTGTAAATTTAATAAAAGTTCATCCGATTACACGTATTTTTCCCATTATATCAACTGTAATATAAATAGTAAAGAAAGTGACTGTGTTTAAAATTTAAAAAAATGACGAACGGGACTCGATCCAGCGACCCAACAGTTATGGGGCTTGAACTCTAACCACTCGGCTGCCGCCGGTTCATGATAACAATGGCGACACACAGGTATATATTGGACTACCGAAATTATCTTGCGATTTTCTCAACAACGCTTCAGAAGTACGCGCTGTTGCTTACACATTTTGTGGTCCTAATGGAGTACTACGAGTGTACGAAATTTGCAGTAAATCCGCGTTCCTAACGTCGTGACCTCCCCTTGTGAGTTATTCACGCACAAACAAATACCTCCTGGCACTCAACTTCGAACTGTCTGGAAGTTCCAAAACAGCAAATGCTCTGCTGCGGAGTGGAGGATTAATTTCAATTACTAGAAAAATGTTAGTAATGTTACGGTTAATAATCCAATTATGGAATTATTGGTTTACAATAATTAGCAGACAGTAGCTGCCACATCCCTTGTACTTACTGAGATAACTTTAAACTAGAAAAAGTTCATTTGTAAAAGTTGTAATGTAGCTGAAAAAAGTAATGGCACTTAATTCAGACGACTAGGGTGCTCCTAGCTTTGATCTGAAAGACAAACGGCTAGTCCCGGCGGAGGTTCGAGTCCTCCCTCGGGCATGGGTGTGTGTGTGTTTGTCCTTAGGATAATTTAGGTTAAGTAGTATGTAAGCTTAGGGGCTGATGACCTTAGCAGTTAAGTCCCATAAGATTTCACACACATTTGAACATTTTTTTGAAAGACAACGTAGAGGAATTAATGACCTGCTGTTAGGATAGTAATAAATCAGTGTAGCTTACAGAATGTTAGCACAGGGGTGCCCAGGAAATGTAAATGAAAATCTGTGGTAGTATGTCTACGATGCTCTCGCGAAAACCAACTCGATGAGTTTAGAGCTTTGATAGTGTAAGAAAATTGTCAAAAGATTCTGCTGTCCCCATCGTATATCGAGCGTAAAGTTCATGAAAATAATGTAAGAAAAATTAAGATGCCTGCCTAGACACATACACAGACATTGTTCCTTGCTACTTGAGCATATAAAAAACAGAATAAAATTGCTGACATTGATGCAAGGTAATCCTAACGTGTATTCAACTCTGATTTAAGACGTATGTATGAAAGTGTAAGGTTAGTATACGTAGATACAATAATTAACTGTTCTATTTAAAGAAAGTAGGCAAAAGAAATGAAACTGAAGTGTTCTCTTCCTAATAATGCTTTGACAATCTCTTGTTATTGTGGTCTTAAGCACGAAGACTGGTTTGGTTCAGTTTTTCGCGCTAGTCTACCTGTGTATGCCTCTTCAAGTCCTTGTTCTCCCTCTTTAATTTTATGGTGTGACCACAGGGTGAACATTCCTGAGGTGAAACAGCGACGCCACGTCCCGTCCCATTAGCTGGGCGACTAGTTAAGAGAAAAATTCTGTTAAAACAGAAGTAAATACAGGTTAAATTGGTATGGCGAGCTCTGTGGCGCCAGCCCTAGAACTGTCGGATAGCCTCGGCTCTCGTCAGCGTCCCTCTCAAAAAATACAGACGGCGTGGCTTGCGATTGGGTACGTGCTATACCATGTTAAAAGCGACGCTTCAAAAATGTATGGAGGGGGATTTTCTGACGCTAGAATGCGTGCTGTTGGCGCAGAGATACCGTACACTGCTCGCATTGATATTCTAACATATATTTCTGAGCGCTCCACGTGGAGAAATGTCGAAATTTTAAGGAACGTAGAGTAAGGACACTAGGACCGTGGGTGGCGTGCAGTAAAGACACTACGGCTGCGGGAGCCGGAGAGTGAGGAGTTCGTCCTTGGCCGTCTTGGGAAAGGGAGACATCGAGTAAAGACGACGGCTACGGGACACTTCTTGGGCATGTTCTAGTGCAACCAGCTACCCGTAAGTGATTACTTCAGAGACAACGCACTGCGCGCTGTATCAACTATGTCGCAGTTTGTGTTGGGTGCAGGTGAGATAAAAAAATGTTTCAAATGGCTCTAAGCACTATAGGACTTAACATCCGAGGTCATCAGTCCCCTAAACTCAGAACTACTTAAACCTAAGTAACCCAAGAACATCACACACATCCATGCAGAGGCAGGATTCGAACCTGCGGCCATAGCAGCAGCGCGGTTCCGGACTGAAGCGCCTAGAACCGCTCGACCAAAGCGGTCGGCGCAGGTTAGATCCCCGTAGCTTAGGCAGAGTAATTTCACACAGGAGTTAGTTTACTCGTAAAGCTGAGTCATTTTTAACAGCGAGAGCCGCTGTGATTACAAGATTAGGGGACCATCAACTAGTGTGGTTGAACCATTTTCACTTTTGTATTAATTTGTTAGATTCCGTAATCCATTCATTTTATAAATGGAAAGTCATGGGAATCCTTTGTTCACTTCCTCTACTTAGCCAAACCTAATTAATTTTACTCGGTGTGTGCTACTTAAGTTTATTGGAGAATGTACGTATAACTGTTCAATATTTACTTTGAGTGGAAATAAACATTTTTGTGGTCCTTTGTATCGCCAATAATTCACTTAGATAGTGCCTGATGTAATTGTTTTTGAGACATGTTATTTGGGGAAATAATTTAAGTAATTTGATAATTGGAGAGAGAGAGATGTGAATTACTCCAATCACTGAGCCTGGCCATGTAAAAATTTGCGTTAAATTTCGTTGCGCACCCATATAGGTAACTGTTTGTTTCTGCACCGACATGAATTCCGGTATAGAAATTTATAGTAGGTGCCCTACAGCCTCATTATAAACTCCGAACTTCCCCTACATTATCGACTCTTGGCCAGGATTTACAGATTTAGAAGAATTAATTTTTTTCAACTGTATTTAGCGCTGACACATTTCTTAACATGTGTATATTTTTCAAGCTTTAGATGTTAAGTGCCTGAGTCTGTAGTTTCTTTTCCACTCTTGATTGCTGTGTTCACTTACTTCCTCACAGTGTTGATAATTTTGGATGGGTTACTGATATTTTATGTTGTGTAAATGAAGTGTTAGGACATTGTCTATGGATTTGCAAGTGATTTCTGAGCGACTTTCGTTCCTGCGTGTATTTGAATAAATTAACTAGGAGTTAGGTGTATTTAAAACTGGAAAGGTGTGAGAATACAGTCGCTTGCAAATTGAATAATGATTCGATTAGGAATTTAAACATGACTGACGATGAATTTAATTTCCGATCGGACCGGTTCTAACATTCTGCGTGGTGTCTGTTTGTTCTATATCGTGTCTCCCTACCACTTTCGCGCAACGACGCTCTTAGCGTGTTTTTTAGGGAATTGACTAGTTTGAACCTGGGACCTGTTGCTGGTAAGGAGACGCCAGAGCACACATGACATGTAGGGTTCAGAAGAGTTCAGTGAGACTAGCGATGATATAACCAAATACTTAATGATTTCAGCGTCAGCTCCACTGCACTCCCTGTAAAAGAATCTTAATACTAACTAAATTTGGTGGAAGGGTGAACATTTGTATCGCCTATAATTCACTTAGATAGTGCCTGATGTAATTGTTTTTGAGACATGTAACTTGTCGTAAATTACAGTGACTGATGTGGCTTCTCAATAACTGTATAACAGAAAAATTATCGCGTTTCAGATTTTTAGTTAGCTGGTAAAGTAACGTCGAAAAAGCAGTTAAGTTTACCATCGGAAATTTTATTCTACTCACAAAACATTGTTTATAAATTGCACTATTGATAAAAGGAAATTTTTAACACAGGATGATAAAAACCAACTGCGTTCAACAAAAATGTGAACGAATATTCCCTGAGTGGGTTTCCAAGCTCTACAATGGATCGAAGGATGACCTATTCCATATCACATCTATAATCTAGGTTTAAATTAAGTTTCACAAGAGTGACCCTCAATCATCTTTAATTATTTATGTAACTTGTCATAAATTACAGTGACTGATGTGGCTTCTCAATAACTGTATAACAGAAAAATTATCGCGTTTCAGATTTTTCCTTCAAGTGGCAAATGTGAACACCATGAGCTTTAATTGACGATCGACACTAGTATTACGCAAAAAGGGGGTGTAACAAATGAGACTTCTGCAGTTCTGAGTAAAGCTTTATGCGCTGTTATGCGGCATCGCGTGCGTTCATGACCTTGTCGGTGTTCGTCAGGGTGCGGCGGACAGCACAGCTCCGCTCACCTCGCCGTCTCGGAAGCAACTCTCTCCTAACTTCTCCTTACTACAATTTACCGAAGTTGGTTTTAAAAAAACTATCTGGCTGTGTTTTCATCTGACCAATCATGGTCTCAATGTTAACCTTAAGCTCTGCCTACAAAAATTCTGTCTATCCGATGAGAAACGTTATACTTTTCATGGTGGGGCAATGTTTTTAAAGTTTGTAACGTAACAGAGACGCGAAAAAGTCTCACGCTAGAACTTGCAGCTGGTGTGGTCCTTTTAGTGTTATCGTAAGATCTATACTATTCTTCTGGAGGGCTCTAGCTTTTAACATGGGCTGGGGGGTGGTCCTGACGTAACAGAGACGCGAAAAAGTCTCACGCTAAAACTTGCAGCTGGAGTGGCCCTTTTTGTGTTATCGTAAGATCTATACTGTTCTTCTGGAGGGCTCTAACTTTTAACATGGGCTGGCGACGTGGGTGTCTGTCCCTTATCGTAGGGCCTTCCAGCTTAACACGGTTCTGCTCTCGGCTTCTGTTCTCGTTTCTCCCCTCAGAACTGCGTCTGTCTCACGGTGGGAAGGTATGACATGCATTTAGGCATTCTTGTGTTAGTCTGTGGTATTCCATTTGCTCACTCGTTACTCGTATTACTTTGGTTAATTTAATGTCACGATTTATTCGGAGCTATGTGACATACTACTGGATTTGCTTATCATGTCAGGGTTTTCATGGAAGGTGTTGGATTTGCCTGACACCTTACACGGTCAAGCAGTCAGGCGACGTATCGAATAGTTGTGATTAAGAGAGATAAGAACCTGAGAGGGAGATGGAGGCAATATTCGATGACCAAGCAGTAGCTTTCAGACACGTAGATGCTGCAGTTAACATAAGAAATTTTCAGACGAAATCAGTAATAGATTAGTTTCGTCACAGCAAAGACGCAGTGCGTGAAGTTCCGTGCTAGCATACCGGTTGTGAATAAAGTTAGTAAGAGATGGATAGATATAGTCCTGCAGCGTAAGAAAGAGCAAAAAAGAAACCTAAGCGTGAAAAAGAAAGGAAGAAATTTGAAGAATCGGTGATAAAAACATTACGAAGATTACAGGTGACATTGCCGAAACAGAAAAGATTTCGTCAGACTCTAAAGTTATAGCAAACGTGACGAAGAAAGAAGCAAGATTAGCTAGAAGAGAAGCAGTAGGTGCAAGGAAAGAGGCACTTGTTTTGAAGAGACAGGCTAAAATAGCCAGGTCTGCCGTGACACAAACGAAAAAGTCTTTAGCAACTCTCCATGAGCATGAAAAGATTAAACATGAAACAGAGAAGAAAATTGAGTAGTTCAGTTAGAACTGTTGGAACAGGAACGGGAAAACCTGACAAAATTAATTCTCAAAGATGTCAGATCAACACAGAAACGCGTCAAGAAGGCAGAAATTCGATGCAGTAGACGCCAATAGGGAAAGGAAGTATGACTAAGATGTACGGAAGTACGAACGGAAATAGTACATTCGGGAATGACAGATTCCGTTGGTTTGGCAGATGCACTGGCTTACAGGTCAGCCGATGTCACTTCCGCTCGGAGCAGTGCACAACCTGTAGCTATAAACAACACGGAGGCAGCGCCTGTGTATAATTGCGCCGCATTGAGGAGATGAAATTCTTATATGTATGGGAAGAATACTGATGGGAGGAGTGGCAGCGTGTCGCAAAATGTGATTACTCATAGCAGAGAAGAAGTGCGTGTCTCAGAACATCTAGAACGAATAAATGCGAACGAAGACTTGGATTTTGACCGTAAACATTTCGGTCCAGAATTTCCAGATGTACCGAGACACGGGGAGCTCATTACATGCCAAATCTTGGATTAGTCAGTTCAACCAGTCTTTGCCACCATATTTGCCGGTATAGTACAAACTAGAATTTATCTGCGAGCACTTGGAAAGTTCAGTCGCAGAGAAGATGTGCGCGATCGCAACAAATTGTAGAACGTACCAGGAATTTAGAAACACTTTTCTCACTAATTATTGTGTACTGAGGCACAGTAAAGGATAAAGCAGGAGATAATGTTTTTTAGAGACTTGAAATCATCGGGCTTGAAGCCTGTGAAATTGTTTGAATTACTCATTAATAAAAACCATTTTCTCGAATTACCGTCAAGTGTGAGTTAATTGATACATTTCACTTAGATGAAATTACCATTTCACTATGTGAGTTAACGAGCATTTCGCTCTCATTTAAGTATATGGCCGAAAGAGTCAGCCTTCAAGAATTGTGAAACGAACCCTGTCGTCCTGGGCCGTGTGCCACAAAGAGCGCAGATTCGCCACGAGATGGGGAAATTCACAGGCGACTGTTGTGTTGAATGAGGCCTAAGTGCTGTAGTGTGCGAGTGAGACAGACGAGAATCTATGTCATAGGGAAACGCCGTAAAAGCTGTTTGTGGCCAGGGAGACAAAACAGTGTTAAATATGGCGGACCTAAGTTCGTTCATAAAAGGAAACGTTTACGAAAACTAGTCAATTCTGTAGTAATTCAAGGAAAACCAGAGTATTTTTAATCTACCATTCTTCATAAATTTTAATGGTGCCCCCAATAAAACTTGAGTATCGATCCTATCTATAATCGTTTAGGATTTACTGTTAAAGTGAAATTAACAAGTTTTGTAACAAAGACCTGAATGCTAAAATCTGAACGGTGTGGTCGATCTCAACAATCGACACTTCATATAGAAGTGCATCATTAAAATGACAAATGTTGTAAATATCAAGTCTGTGACTTTACTTGTTTAAAAGATATAGTAAATTTAAATTATCAGTGTTTTCAGTTAAGCATCAGATCATTATTTTCTCCTCACAAAACACATTGAACAATGACAGTGTGACACCTTATTGAATCATTAGCTAATAGAATATTTGTTGTAAAGTTTAGTGCATAATAGTTACTTTTGTTCTCTTTTATTTATCAGAGAGCACATTGATTCAAGGCTATTGGCCGTGAAATTCAAAGCTAAGAAAGAAACTGTACTGGTTTTATGTAAAAGAATTCAACGTTTATTACGTAATGGATATTATTGTTACCTTATTTAGAACATGGAAGTAGTCAAGTTTTGATTATTTAAATATGTTAAAATGTAAAATAATGTAGAATAAGCTGTAGCCAATCAGATGGATGTGTTCAGGATGTTCGGCGCGCGGGAAGAGGGACAGTGCTGGTGGAGACGTGAAAGCGGACGGTCGGTCCTTAGGTAGTTAGGAAGTGAAACGACTTGGAGAATTTCACGTTATTTGGTATCGTGGGACTTAGTCTCTGAGCGGTGAGCAGCCGCGCGCCTGGTGTGTACTCTAACTTTTCGCGTAGTTAATGAGGTAGAGTACTGTACTTGTAATTCGCGATGATATTGTGAACGAACGAACTGTGTCAAATGGATATTCTCCCAAGCGTAATTGTAATTCTACATACGACCACTTTCGCTGTTAGTTTGCTTTCTGCATAAACGTTATTCTAACCAATTGGAACTGTGTGTTCTACATCATTGATGTGTCGTTAATTTAGCTTTCGATATTATTATTACTGTTGTCATATGTTATAGTAACGTTGTATGTTTCATAGAATGTTGCAAACTTGCCATCAGCCAGGCAATTTAACCAAAGCGTCACAAGTGTCTAATTTAAGGCGTGTAAGGCGACACGTGCGGTGCAACCCCTAGACGAGTTTGAGCCAAGACATTTCGACGAAGAGAAAGCGCTTGTGAGCCCGAACATCTTTGAGATGTTAGCTCGCAACTGTCAGCAAGTAGTGGCGGGGAGACCGTTTAAGAATATTCATTTCGCATATGAAGTACGTGGTGCACAAGAAAGAAGAAAAGTAAATGAAGGAAATCTTAGGGAACAGCCAAATAGGAATAACGACAGCAGAAACAATTCTTGGGATGAGAAATCAGTTCACCTTCACGGCAGCTGCATGCAGACAGTCCACCTGCTGATGGTAGGCAGAACTGGAATAATTGTGCTGGAAACAACAACCATCGACGTTTCGAAAGAAACTGGCGCGAACAGAATGCGAAACGTCAGCCGGTCGGGGTTATTGAAGTGCGACGCCCAAACCCAACAGAGGAATCCCGCAATGCTACCTAAGACGTCAAGGGGCGTCCTCTACATTTGCGACAGAAAACCATCTGAAGAATAATTAGTATTAAGATCTATAGTCGTTAAGTTTGTGTATTTGTAAATATGAATTAACACAGGTAACAAAGTTTGGTCGTCTAACTGCAGATCCCTTAAGCCGTCGGCACACGGACCGTGAATCTGAACGTTGAGCGTTGAGCGTGCCGAGTTTCTGACGTCATAATGGAATAGCACGTTCGGGAGTCTTTCCGAACGTGCAGAGCAATATCTGGCATGTCAGATATTCTGAGCGTGCCTCTGAGCGTTGACCAATGAGATGGCACAGCGCCACTACGTCACACGCACGCCGTCTCCCATCAGTACGGAGTTGTCATTTCAAACCTATACGTATATATGCCGTTTCTGAGCACCAGCAAATTGAGAATCATTGAAAAACCCGTTGTTAGTTGTGTGATTCGTTCCAATAAAATTGTGAGGAACATCGTATTCGTGGCAAAAGAATTATTGTAACCTGCGTATTATAAGAGTAGGCTATTGGAAGGCAGCGACACACTGAAGATCCACCAAAAACGCATTGTTCTTGGTACAATTTGTTATAATTAAATTTCAATTAGTAGCATAATTATCTACGATTAACGGTTTTAGCAAGCTGTAATAAAATATGATTAAGTACACCACGGGGCGTAGGGGTTTAGTGTAATGGCTAGCGTCTCTGTTTAAGAAGCTCTTTTGTTGGGGCGGTGGTTCGCGTCTTAACACTAAAAAAATTTTTTTTCCTAACATTCGCATTATTAGGTTCTGATACTTTATTTTAGTTTAATACAATTATACGCTATAATATTTGATGTTATGTAAATATAAGTTCACCTTTTTTTGAGGGGTGACTTTGTTCGATTGGCTTAATCTACAGGACAGCTTGCGCTACTTGTATAAAGTTATTTTGTTCCTTTTTCTTTTACGCTTCGTAATTCACATGTTGCAAGGATTCTGCTACTGGGCAGGAACAGTGGTCAAGTAAGCCTGACCCTGGAGTTTTACTAAAATGTGGGAATGATGAAATAATGTTTATCGTACGCAGAGAAGTATTCCAACATGTACCCCGCTGTTTGTAATGGAACTGTTATAAGCCTGTGTCCTTATTGATTGGACATGGTACTTTTCTTTTCGTGGACGATGGAGAAAATGTGCGTTTTAATAGAGCTAACGTGGGAATTTTACGCACCCCCGTTGAGTAAATAGTGTGATTTACGAACTACTAGAAACTACTGCCGCTGGAGTGCGTTGCGATCGCGTACACCACGTTGGGGCCCACGTACCGTACGCACAAGTCGCATCGTTCCTGAGCGTTCAGCAGCACGTTGAACTTCGCACGCTCAACGTTAACGTTCGACAGCACGGTCCGTGTGCCGACGGCTTTAGGTATTCAGACGATAGAGCGTGTGGTAATTCTGTGAATGTTGTCCTTATATTCTAAAGTAGACAAATTAAATTTACAAATGAGATTACTATTGTTATCGGTACATCATTGTTGGGATTGAAATCACTGTACTAAGAGCTTGTTTTAGTTTGGAAGAACTGGCTGTGGGTGAATTTATAGTTTTGGTCGTGTATTTCACCAGGGTAACTTGTATATCCCAGTAGTAGTATTGGGTCATGCCAGTTTGTCTATTTGCATGTTCTAAGTCTCTTTCGTTGGAGTTTGATAGTGTCCACGTCACAGGTGTGTCTGCCACGTTGTTTTCGAGTGGCTCTGGATCACACTATATCTGTAATGGATACCATTTTCATTGGAGTAGCTCTGACGGCATAGTGCGATCGTGGGATATTAGATCGAGTCTTCGATGGAGTAGCCCCGACGTGGAACTACGATCGTTTGGCATTCGATTAGAGTCTTCGTTGGTGTAGTCCCGATGTCATAGTGTGGCGTGTTCTCATTGTTGTAGTCCCCATGTCATCGGACATCTGAGATGTGTCCTACATGAGATTACGGGAGAAAGCTCATGTGCATTGCACGCAGAGTGGAAGTCGTAATCGCCTGACGATTAGATACACCGAAAGAGGCAATTGACCAAGAAGCAGATTTAAAAATAACCACCTAGTTTGTTGAGACGGAAGTTTATTAACATCAGGTAGAATATCTCAAGGAACGTAAGTGCATGATATCTTAAACCATGTTGTGTATGGTCATTTTAAAGTTTTTCGTGAAGTTTCAGCAAGGAGCAGACGTAAGAGATATGATCGGTATAGACGACCGAAATTGCCAGAGGCAAGACAAACAGCCAGAAAATGCAACGACCGGACAATACGCGGTAACCTACAAAGAGACACGATCTGCATGGGTGGGTAGGTATGCTATAACAGCGGCAGCAGTAACATTAAAGCAATATTTGAAAAGCGCCGGAGTTAGGCCTTATTTTACAGTGTATTTTGTTTTGTGGTTGTTTATCAGAAACAAAATTTATTCACAGATGCTTTCATCGAGTATCAGTGAGAGCCAGAGCATTTCTTTATAATTTACCTCGTTATGAGTGTGCTTTATTAAAAAAAAATATTCACAGATATTTTCGTCCCGACAGCAGACTGAACAAGAGTAGCAATTTTTTTCTTTTTTTTTTAATTTTTAGTAAGTTACTATGGGACCAAACGTCTGAGGTCATCGGTCCCTAGGCTTAAACAATACTTAATCTAACGTAAACTAACGTACGCTAAGGACAACACACACACCCATGCCCGAGGGAGGACTCGAACCTCCGACGGGAGAAGCCGCGCGAATTGTGACAAGGCGCCCAGACCACGTGGCTGCCCCGCGCGGCAACGAGTATACCTTAGGGGTCCGTGTAATTATCTTAATACTCTAATCCATTGCATGAGAATGATTAAATATTGACTTTTTTTTAGTTGGTGCAGCGTAATCATAACTGCAAAGTAGATACAGATCGTTAGTAGAGATTTAGTACGTCAATGGCATGCAGTTGGACTATTGGAGAGGTAATTAGGACAAGACGCATGACTAATGAACTCTAGTGCGATAAATATACACGAGAACGCACATGACTCCACTGACATACTCGTAGCTGTAAGTAAGTGTAAGAAAGAGTCTAAGTTTACTTACTTACTCGATAGCAACACGCGACGCAGTCAGCTGGTGTCATTTGGCGAGGCGAGCTCACGGCCGGCCAAGCAGTATCCCGGTTCTCAGCGGGAGGTGACGGAGCAGCAGCCCTCCAACCCAAGGTCGGCTCTCTCGGCTCGTGCTGTGAACACCTGCCTCATCCCAGCAACTCTTCCTTTCTGTGACAGAACTTCGTCGCGTTTCAGGTAAGGTGAAGCATGTGATGGACGACTGAGGTTTCTCAGGAATGGAGACCTCAGCAGGTTTCTGTAGTACCACGACGCATTAACCCTGATCACTCCTTGGTTCATAGTTACGTATTCTGCTGTCAGATGATGACTACTTGCTTCTTATCTCGAGTCATAGCTAACGAGTTCTCGAAACTCTTTTATACAGCCGCACTATAGTCAACCAGTGTTGTGCTAAGGATAGACAGGTTATTGGCCACTCTATTTTCTAGTCACGAGAACTGTCACTTCCCATCGCCCATACAAAAGGATCCGATCAGGAAACCAACACGTCTTCCTGGATATAAGCAACAAGACGCAAATTGTGCTACTCTACTGACCTGCTCCTGCTTCCCTCGAGCCGGCCGCAGTAGCCTAGCGGTTTTAGGAGCTTCAGTCTGGATCCGCGCGACCGTTAAGGTCGCAGGTTCCAATCCTGCCTCGGGCATGGATGTGTGTGACGTCCTTAGGATAGGTTTAAGAAGTTCTAAGTCTAGGGGACTGATGACCTCATATGTTAAGTCCCATACTGCTCAGAGCCATTTGAACCATTTGCTTCGCTCCACACCTAGCATTAATGACTCGTACGTACCTCCTATTGATCACCCAAATGGTACCCAACAAGAGCTAAAACATCCATGTCAAGCCGCACATCTCGTCGGCCACACAATAGAGCTCCGACCAAAGTCGACACTATGAAGAAGATGCAGACTATCCGGTCCGCCGCGTACTAGGATGGACATTAGCTGCACACCGAGCTCTCGCCGTCCAGAGGCACTCCTGACATGGGTCCTCATCCCTGCCCGAACTGCACAGCAACTTCAGACCCACCGAGTGCATCTAGATAGGGCCAGACATGTTGCGAGTGCAGTGAGATCTTGAGAAAATATAAAGTCACGAAAATGATCTGCCACACATTCTCTAACTTTGTTTTTCTTTCAGCAGGACTATCAAGTAACCATTGAAATTGTTTTTGTAAAGTTTTATGTAATTTCATTGTTGTACTGAATCTGTTAATTCTCTCTACGTTCAGTAGTATCATTGTCACAGTGGAAGTAATCACATAAATATTTTGAAATACTGTATATGATGTCATGTGCCACAATATTTTCCATTAACAAATATTCTTTGTTGTATGTGTTAATTACACATTAAATTTACCAGTGTACATGATTTGTTTCACTTTACGGAATAAGATTTACACTAACATATTATGTAACACAAATGGACTTAATTATATATTTTGTTGAGTATGACTGCTGGTAATGGGGGAGCTACAAATCATTGTCACCTATAAAGCGAGGGAATGGAATGCGTTCTGTTATTTGTTGCCGGCCGTTGTGGCCGTGCGGTTCTAGGCTATTTAGTCCGGAACCGCGCTGCTGCTACGGTCGCAGGGTCGAATCCTGCCTCGGGCATGGATGTGTTTGCTGTCCTTAGGTTAGTTAGGTTTAAGTAGTTTTAAGCCTAGGTGACTGATGACCTCCCATAGTGCTCAGAGCCATTTGAACCATTTTTTTGTTATTTGAGTTCAGGGTCACAACCAAATTATTACAAACTATCTGTGCTCATTAGTTGCGTATACGTGCGTACAAAAAGATTACATTTAACTCAATTCTAGGCTCTACTTGATCTGAGTCTTTTCCGACCATAATGTGCAATTGTTCTATACACTTAATATACTTAGAATATTCATGTGAATCTGTGTATGTCTGTAAGTGTGTATGTGTGTATGTGAGAGAGAGAGAGAGAGAGACAGAAAGAGAGAGAGCGAGAGACAGACAGGCAGATAGACAGAGAGAGAGAGAGAGTCCGGAACCAGTTAATTCAGTAATTCATTGTGAAGCACGGTTAGATGTTTATCTTAAACGTTATCGACAATGGTTCATTCCTGGTTGAAAATCATTCAGAAGTCAAGACCGCACAAAATACACACATCAAAAAATGTTTTGCATCCCCTCGGTTCCGAGAGTTCCGGAACCTGTACAGAAAATTGGAATACAAATCAACATAAACATTTCCGCCCTTTTTATTGCTCATGGAAATTACACATTGCATGTTGTAATACCATACAGTGAGACCTTCAGATGTGGTGGTCCAGATTGCTGTACAAACCGATACCTCTAATACCCAGTAGCACGTCCTCTTGCATTTATGCGTGCCTGTATTCGTCGTGGCATACTATCCACAAGTTCATCAAGGCACTGTTGGTCAAGATTGCCCCACTCCTCAACGGCGATTCAACATAAATCCCTCAGAGTGGATGGTGGATCACGTCGTCCATAAACAGCACTTGTCAATCAATCCCAGGCATGTCTGATAGGGTTCATGTCTGGAGAGCATGCTAGCCAGTCGATCGATGTCGTTATTCTGAAGGAAGTCATTCACAAGATGTGCTCGATGGAGGCACGAATTGTCGTCCACGAAGAGGAATGCTTCGCCAATATGCTGGCGATATAGTTGCACTATCGATCGGAGGATGGCATTCACGTATCTTAAAGGCTTTACGATACGTGGATGCCATCCTCCGATCGATAGTGCGTTACGGCGCCTTCCATGACCACCAGCGGCGTACGTCGGACCCACATAATGCCACCCCAAAACAGCAGGGAACCTCCACCTTGCTGCACTCGCTGGACATCTAAGGCGTTCAACCTCACCGGGTTGTCTCCAAACACGTCTCCGACGATTGGTTGAAGGCATATGCGACACTCATAGGTGAAGAAAACGTGATGCCAATCCTGACCGGTCCATTCGGCATGTTGTTGGGCCCATCTGTACCGCGCTGCATGGGGTCATGGTTGCAAAGATGGACCTCCACATGGACGTTGCGAGTGAAGTTGCGAATCATGCAGCCTATTGCGCACAGTTTGAGTCGTAACACGACGTCCTGTGGCTGCACGAAAAGCGTTATTCAACATGGTGGCGTTGCTCTTAGGGTTCCTCCGAACCATAATCCGTAGGTAGCAGTCATCCACGGAAGTAGTAGTAGCCCATGGGCGGCCTGTGCGATGCATGTCATTGACAGTTCCTGTCTCTCTGTATCTAAAGTGACAACGACGACGCGATCGATACGTGGTATTGACCGTCTAGGTATGGTTGAATTCCAGACAACACGAGCTGTGTACCTCCTTCCTGGTGGAATGACTGGAACTGATCGGCTGTCGAACCCCCTCCGTTTAATAGGCGCTGCTCATGCATGGTTGTTTAAATCTCTGGGCGGGTTTAGTGACATCTCTGAACAATCAAAGGGACTGTGTCTGTGATACAATATCCACTGTCAACGTCTATCATCAGGAGTTCTGGGAAACGGGTTGATGCAAAACCTTTTTTTGATGTGGCTATTTTTTATTCATTACAATCGCTTTCGACGACCTTAGCTGTCATTTGCAGGTCTCATACATTTTTTGTAGTAAAATATGTTCATTTTACGCTGAACTTCATGCACAAGATGTCAAGTGGATAAAACTCACCACATTATAAATGTTTCTCATCGCTGAAATATTTAAAAACACGCAGCACCTTGACCAAATGGTCGTGAATATGCAAAATGACTTTTGGACAAGGTTCTGCGTGTTTTCAAATATTTTTGCAATGAAAAGCGTTTATAATGCGCTGAGTTCTATCCACATGATATCTTGTCCTGAGGTTCAGTGTAAAATAAACATGTTTTACTACAAAAAAGTTTGAGACCTAAAGGTGACAACTAAGATTGTTGAAACCGGCTGTCTTCAATATAAAATATTTTGTGCGATCTCTGCTTTTGAATGATTTTTAACAATTAAAACAGATCGCCCTTCTATACTCTCTTTATGAGAGAATGCAATCTGTTGATTTCTGGATATGGCTGGTGGATGAAGGAATTTTGTTGAACGTAATATCACTTGCTAGAAATATCCGTGGGGCGAACAGAGATAATTTGCCTCACTAGGAAGAGACAAGCATTTACGACACCGAATTGGGACGGCGGCGCTCCTGCAGCCAGGTACTGGAACGCCGTCGCCTGCACATTCCAAAAGCAACAGGAAGCTCTTTGAACGGAAGGGTGCGAGCAGCCGTTGCATCTGGCACAGCACGAGGTCTGCATTACCATGTCACATTTCGGCCGACCAGCACAATGTGAAGCTATTCTCTGGTGCAGGGCGGATTCTGTGAAACGTAGTCAGCGACGCTGGCATAGTAGCTCCAGAGAAATTTTGTGGTATGAACACAGGGCGAGCGTTGCTGAAGTTGAGCGATTGCTCCCGAGAGAAGTGAATCCAGGTTAGAGTGATCTGGGGAGCTCTGTGGCGTCAACCGTGGGAACGGTGGGCTAGAAGAATTCTTAGGATAGCGTCGTCTCTCGGCAGCGCCCCTCTCAAAACATACAGACGGGACAGCCTGCGAGTGGGTATGTACTATGCCATGCTAGAAGTGATGCTTCAAAAATGTATGGTGAGGGATTTTCTGATGCCAGAAAGCGTGCCATTGTCGCAGAGATGCGGATCAACGCTCGCGTAAGAGGTCTAACATATTTTTCTGACTGCTCCACGTGTAGCAATAAGGGTATTTTCGAGTAAGGATGGTAAGACTGCGGGTACCGTGAAGTAGAGACACTACGGCCGTGGAAGCCGTTTGAGTGAAAACTTTGCCCTTGGACATCGTAGAAAAGGGAGCTTTCAGCCAAAGACTTGGGCAGGTTCCTGAGCAACCGGCTATCCGTTCGAGATTACACCGCACTACACGTTGTATCAACTATCTTGCAGCCTGTGTTGGGTGCAGGTGAGATCATCGCAGTTTAGGCAGAGTAATTTCACGCAAGAGCTAGTTCAAGCTTAAAGTTGAGCGTTTATAACTAGATAATTAGAGAGAGAGATGTGGAATATACTAGTCAGTGAGGCTGGCGATATAACAATTTGCATTTAATTCCGTTGCGCACGCATTATAGGTCATTGTTTGGAGCATATTTTTCTATGGCGACGTAAATTCCTTTATACAGATTTATAGTAGGTACCCCTCAAGCCTTAAAAGAAACACCAAACTTCCCAAAATCTTGAAGACAACACGTCAGCCCTTGCTTGAGCGTGTTATTATTCAAAATGTTCAAGCGAATGAAAACAAATAAAAGATAAGATACATATGTCCACAGCGTGAAAATGAATTCTGAGAGTTGAAGTATTACAAGTACGAAAAGGAGTCTCACAATAATCAAATATACCTTCATAAATAACAGAGATTTATGAAATTTATGAACATACGACCGGCTTCCAGACGTCCATGAGGATTCCAGATTATATTTTTGTGTTGAATATTCCGACATTATCAGTCGTTTTCTGGTAGACGCTGAGAGGATTGGCTTTCTTATGATAGTAGCCTCGATCGATACTGGGTTTGAAAATTGGTTCACCAATCCGTCTCAACGCGTCAAAATAGCAGCGGAAATAAGATAACACCAGTACACAACGAAACATAAACTTTACTCAGTGCTTCTTAATACCGAGAGCAGGCACAAGGAACTATCGAATTTGTTCCTACACTTTTATTTTCTTTGTATGAAATGGCCTAGTGCCCAAAAGATGTTTCATAAAATTAACAACTAAATAAAGACATTTAGTTCATGAATGAATGTAACTTGTGTATCCTGGAAAAATGGGGAAGGAAACCAATGGTAACAACAGATTGTGTAGATAATCGAGGTTCAATAAACCTCTAGATCTGCTAGAAAATTGTGAATGAACTAAGAATATATCAGCTGAGAGAAGAAATTCGACAAACACTATAAAAGAAGGAATAAAAAAATTATTTTGGAGAAATTTTATCGTCAGTCAAAGGTCGACGCATTATTTTCATATAAGGTCTGAGAATACTAATTATAAGGGTAATCCGCCGATGGCCTGTGGTGTGTCAGAAAAGATATTCGTGAGCTAAGCTACCAAATGTATTGCCGTTTTACGTTCAAACGTAAACTCTCATAGATCTGCAGATGGTCATTTAGGTCGAAACTGGCAACAATAATACTAGGGTTACGATTTAATAGTTAGCTGTTATTACAACAGCTTTCAGGTAAGTTACTTTCGACCAGTATTACTCTCACATACGTCTAACTGCGAAAGACAAGACCAATTGGATACCTAGTGGCAAAAAAAGTTCTTCAAGAACATCGTCGAAACAAAAATGTTCTACAAATCGTCAATTCCAGTTGCTGCATTACAATATTTATTTGCTTGTATCTAGATATATCTGCACAATAAACTTACCTGTTTCAGATTACAATGCTTTTTTCCAGTGGATCTGTGGGTGTTGTGAATAATGAATCTCATTTACACCTTACTTGTGATCAAGAACGTATTCTTATAGATTACATTTCTACTTACGTATAAGGAAGGGGTTGTGGTTAAGAGGGGTCGAACTCATGGGCTAGCTGTAAAATCCATGGGTCAGCTGTGAAATGTTACTATAATCACATAGTTGTTATAATATGGAATACTTCGCGATGATAGTTGCTAGACATGTATTTGACAGTCGGGATCCTCACATGCCAAAAGCTAAATTTTTTTTATATTTGAAGTCAGGCATATTATGTTTGCTGCACAGATATTATATGGTTAAAATTTTTGCATGTGTGTGTTATCTGTGGTTTTATATGTTTAACCTTTCTTTTCATCGAAAATGTCAATAGAATTATCTAAGTAGGGCTTTGTTTCAGGTCAATACATTCATTGAACAAGTCGTTCGGGAAATTTTCGGTATGAGTGCTTGAGTGTGTATCTCCAGTGCTCTCAAAATATTCGTGGTGCGTCCTTTATATATTGTGTAAAATTTGAACAGTGTTTTCAGTGTCTTCTGATTTGTGGTCTTCATTTTTAAAATGTAGATAGAAGGCTGACTGATTGCTTCCACATGATCTCGTATGTTCTTTGAATTTAATGCTGATGTTTTTTCGCATTTGAATTTTCGACCACGAGAGAAAGAATAAACATATAATATAACAGATAAGACATACACAAAAAGTTAACCATATAATATCTATGCAAGAAAAACACCATCCCCGACTGCCAAAGATAAAAAACTGTAAACATATGGAACCTAATTATATCAACCGTCAAATAACTGCCAAACAATTATTATCACAAAAAATTCCGTATTACTAAAGCTATATGATTGAAGTAACAACATTTTACAGTTGACCTCTGGATGCCATATGATCGTCAACCTTACCTACAAATAAGTACACGTCAGATTTGTTGTGCATAAGTATCTGGATAGAAGCAAATATATATTACATTTCAGCTACTCATGTCATGTAGAATGCCGTATTTGACGTAGTTCATGACACAGATCCTATGGACAAAAACGTGTTGATGTTATTATCAGAATTCTTCGTAAGAAAAGCAGTAATCGGTTCCAGAAAATACACATCGAAAAATGTGATTAGCTAAAAGAAGCGAAACAGTTTCATTTAGACCGTAAGAGACAGAAAACGGCGTTCATATTACCAGGAGGCTGCCATTAGCGAATGATGATGACGACACTTCCACGTAACATTACAGAACCCCGTGCCCGACTTCACTCGAGCATTCGACCAGCAACGGAAGGGCAACTGAGAAATGCAGTTGGCCGCCAGTTTCTCGTTGCCGCTTTCCTAAACGTCGCATCCCGAAAGCACGCTTCTGGTGCAATCGCGCGGAAGTGTTTCGAAATCTGGCGCCAGTTAGTGACTTGGACCACGAACTCTGCGAAGGGCGGGGCCGCAAGTTTGGCCGGCGCAACTTGCGCCAGTCCTTCAGGACACTCCGCCCTCCTCTTCCTGCTCCGGCGCCGAATTTCCAGACGTCCTTATTAGAATGCAAATAAGAAAACTTCCGAGCGTATTAACGGTATTAACAGGCTTATTACATTAGGCAAATTTAATTTTTATGCATCCAAATTGTGATTTTAAGTTCGCTGCGAAATGCGTGTTAAATTAAGCGCAAAAATTTAAATTCTTGTTCTCGGGGGTGCGAGAAGTGGCCAGCTGACATAGCTGTGGCTGAGGACTTTCGCAAACGCCGGACAGGTTTCGCAGTGGGTTGCCTTAAGTGTTTCAGTCCCAGGTTGAAGTGTTTCGTGTGAACGTAGTAAGACTGCTAAAACTATTTTAGCTCTCATGTGGTAAAATTAGTTTTACTGAATTGTTGATATTGATAAGTTGCATCATAGTCGAGCAACAAGCTCATTGATATAACGAACGACAAACGAAATTGTATATAATGTTATAACTGTCTTGAAGCTAATGTTAATTGTTTGATATAATTTCTTTGTTTAGTGATTATTTTTGGGCCAAATATTTGGCAGACTGATATATAAATGATTGTGAACCATTCCTTTTGTCAAGCCACGTTTCATTCAGTTTTCATTTAGGCAAAACTGAATGAAGTATCAGCCTGAAATTCCCCAATTCAGTGATGGAATTCCTTGCAACAACAACATTGCTCCCAACGTAAGTTGAAATTTTAAGTAATTCGTTAATGGAAACACTTTGATTGGTGAATCCTGCTTGGCACTGAAAGTAAAATTTGAGAGTGAGTAGTTGAAATAATTTTTTTTAAGATTAAAAGTTTTGTTTGTTGTTTTCAGCAACATTGGTTTGCAGTGTGTGTTAGCAACACGTCACAGCTGATCAAATCTAATTTCAGTCAAAAAGTTAACTGTTCGTGATAAACAGGCAGAATGACGCGTCGTGGACATACAATGTCATTTGACCCAATAAAACATTAGAAAAATGTTAATATTCTCTTTTTCGGCGCTACAGAGCATGAAGGGCACGGACCTTCTCAGATCTGTCTCTACATAGCCATTTTTAGATCAGTCCGTGTTCGGCGCTTAGTAGTCGTCGTAGATGCAGTCCGTTTTTCACATGTGCTCCTGGTTTTCGTGGCTACATACCTTTTACTTGGCAGAGAACTCACTTCTGCGCGCTACCAGGAGGGGTGCTGCCCTTCGCAGTCTGCTGGGTGGCTGCCTCTTCTGTCAGGCATGCTCCCTTAGCCTCTGTGGATCCGTCTTCTTGCTACAAGCCAGCAGGTTCCTACCCCTATCCTCACTAGTCAGTTACCCCTTTGATATGGAGAAAGGAAACTTAATACCACTGACGTCGCAAAAATCAAGAGTTATCCAAGGGAGGCCGATAGGAAAGAAAAGTAAGTAATGTCAGACCTAGCTAAGGGCCCATATTGTTGCCACCCACATACCTCCAAGAAGGGAGCCCCATTTGGTGACTTCTCTTTGCATAGTCTCTAACCTACTGACTGTTGTGGACCACCCTACCACGAGCATAGCTCCAGTCAGGGTAGCACTGTGGATAATTGAGATACACAAATTGTGTTGCCGCTTTAAGTCGATAGCTGTGTAGGCCTCTAGATTAAATACCGCACGTGTAAGAAATTTAATAGGTAATAAAAATAACATGAAACAAAGAAAGGAATCATATTTGCTTGGTAAGTGTGTGTGTGTGTGTGTGTGTGTGTGTCTGAGATAGAGGCAGACTCTTACAATGAAATTTGTTTTGTATATTAAATGTTTACTTACTTTTATTCTTTTCTAAAAGTACTTTGACTTCAGTAATATTGGTTTACACAGTATTCTGGCGGCACGTTACAGCATATCATACGAAGGGCTTACTTCAATATTGGTACAAGTCCATTTTTGTTCATATTGAGATACAGGGTCCTAAAGTTAAATGAGCACTGAAAAATGTGCAGTTGAGATACCAGAAATATTAAGCATATGGCTTCTTGCTAGAGATGAACCTTTCTTTCTGTTTGTTTGGCACATTAATTTCAGGAGCATTGTAGACGGAAAAGTGGAGGCAATGGACTTGTACCACTATTGAAATAAGCCCTTCATATCTAATTCCAGTAAACAGATTAAGTGCTAAACAAATTCCTGAGCCAAAATGACATACCACAGAAATATTAATAACTAATATTGCTTCATTGAGTTTCGTGATTGCAGCCGTATGAAGCCGAGAAGCATTCAACCACCTTTAGGTGAGTGTTCCAGAGTGGAGATTGATAGTACACGTCTCTGACTTTATACCAAACACTGGCGTGGAGATGCATGCACTTACACACGAGCAACCTCTGTCGAATTCAGCCCTCACTTCGAATATCGCTCCATATATGACGCGCAGGTACATGCTTAATAGTAAGATGCACGGCATCTGTCGGAATGCGGGATCACGGAGTTAAACCTCTGATGTCAAATTGATGAAATTAATTGTTGCTAGACCGTAAGCAGACACATACGCACCTGTATTTTCAGGCGTCTATCTGTCATCACCATTAGTAATCTATGGGCATCCTTCGGACTTTGGTAAACCAAACACATATTTGTCTGACAGAGACGGCAAAGGATCTGGAGCATCTAAATCGTTCAAATATAATGGATTGTTCTTCACATCATATCACCACAGCTTTAAGGAGAAAGGAACGTGACCACACAAGCGATCCAAAGAAATAAGCTGTTTAAGTCCAGGACGTTCCCCCAATATGTCGGCAATATTTCCAGTAGATTATGCAGAATTTTAAGAAAACATTGCTTTAAAGTAATCTTGCTGTGACCTAGATGGACTTCTCTTACGGGATTGTAAGGTTGGAATCTACAGAACACCTATCCAGTGTTGTGACTCTATATTATCTAGACGTGCACTGAACATAATCGCCAAACTTGTCTTTCACAGCCCAATAAACCAACCATAGCTTAGCATTGTATCTCCACAAGACATGTCCGCCCCCGGTAGCTGAGTGGTCAGCGCGACAGAATGTCAATCCTAAGGGCGAGGATTCGATTCCCGGCTGGGTCGGAGATTTTCCCCGCTCAGGGACTGGGTGTTGCGTTGTCCTTATCATAGTCATTTCATCCCCATCGACGCGGAAGTCGCCGCAGTGGTGTCAAATCGAAAGACTAGCACCAGGCGAACGGTCTACCCGCCGGGAGGCAGTCGTCACACGACAATATTACTATTATTCTATGGATTATTCTGCCACGGAAATCTTGGCCTCGACGAGATACTTCTGGGATTCAGTTATTAAGGAATATGTGGAAATATGTCTGGCAGAAGATCTTATTAATCGTTATGGCAGCTTTCTACTGGAAAAGGCGTGCCACTCGATGTTTACTTTAATATCTTCAGAAAGAAAACATTTCACCCCTAATGGCACGTCTAGCAACAGTTAACTTTTTTCTTTAGGCTTCGTGAACCCACATTCAGACAGAGACATGCATGTAGTAGAAGTTTAGAATTTCACTGATTTAGGTAGCGAAGTTGCTACGTTTGCCATGATCGGAAGCAGACCCGACATGTTACTAGTTGATTTTCTTACGAGGTCTGTAGCTGGGACTCTAGGTATACAATCCAAATTCAATCATTCAGTCTGATCAATAATTCAGTCACTCAACCACACGACCAATTCATTCAATTTGATAAATATTTTGTACTGCCTAAGGACTTCGGTTCAAATGTTGTGTGTGTATCGGGACTAGTTACGGCGCTTCTGTGTGTTACTAAGAGGCTATGTATTATTCTCTACACTTACTTTGGAGATAATAAGACAACGTTTGGATATACTTTCTTTCATCTAAACTTGGTTAATCAATGATTTGATGGCCGGCTGGGGTGGCCAAGCGGTTCTAGGCGCTTCAGTCTGGAACCGCGCGACCGCTACGGACGCAGGTACGAATCCTGCCTCGGGCATGGATGTGTGTGATGTCCTTGGCTTAGTTAGGTTTAACTAGTTCTAAGTTCTAGGGGACTTCTAGGGGACTGATGACCTCAGAAGTTACGTCCCATAGTGCTCAGAGCCATTTGAACCATTTGAAGTGATTTGATGTCTACTGCATGAGCATCAAATTTAATCAACCGCAGTTCCATGAATGTATGTTGTCCATGATAACTGATACATTTTCTGATTTACGTGTAATTTTTCACATCTCAGATGGCATCCCATATTCGAAATATTACGTATTCTCGTTTTCTGTATGGATCTTGCAACTAATAAGGTGAGTTTTGACGCAGATGCTGCTCCAAAAGACACTGTACATATTCCTCCAGAAGTATATCTACCCAGTAATTCCTAATCAGTCACGGAGTGACTGACGCACTGTTTTCTAGTACTAATGAACAAAGGATGTTCATTCTTGCTGGAATCTTGTAAATGATTTTTCATGCTCACTGATGTCCAGTTATTCACACTATGTCTGCAGTTTCTCACTTTGCTCGATATCGTGTGTGCTGTACCATTAACTTTCAGTTACTTCGTTAGTCATATTGCTTTTATTAATGAATTACATTCACCATTACTGGGATTATTGCAAGCTATATAGAGGCAAGTTAGGTTTACTTGGCACGAGTAAAATCATTTCCTTAAAAGAGCAGACCGCTGAGAAACTCAGTCGATGTAATTTCTATTTCGTCTTCCTGTTTCCTTAGCTTCCGTTGCAGTATCCATCAGCCTTCTCTCAGTGGTGACTAGTCTCTTCTAACGACATGTCCTTTTCTTCACGACTTTACTGGACCTCACTTGAAACGCATCTGTTAAATACGTCCTTCATACAGTCTATCACTCCGCTAGTTCCAACTCACTTGCATGAGGTAAAAACTGCCTTACCTATACTTTCGTCTGCTAGCACAGCCTTATCTTTGGTTATGTAGCGAATCGTCAAACAATACCCTGAAGTCAGAGCCTTGGCAATCAATCAAGTCGCTACGCAGTTAGTTTCTAATCCGTTTCGTTCTGGCGCTTGTGTACAAAGCACTCTTACGCCAACGATATCTTAGTAAAAGTTCAGACTTGTCGTAGGAGCGATTTGAGATGCGAATTTCTAAGTTTCTTAAGGTACTTTGGTGGGATTGTTGCATGCTAACACAAGACAAGAGAACAGGTAATACTACAACATTAACAGAAGAAAGCAGAGGAAGGTTTCAAGCATCATACGGTAATGATGTATCAAAATACAAAAAAATAACTTTTCATAAATTCACTGAAAGAGAACATTTTATAATGGATAATCATGGGGTAGACTGACCAACAGGAGTTACATACAAACAGGATGCTACTTTTCGCAACTGCTCAATGCAATTATCCAAGTCTTATTTTAAATCCGAAGAACTTGACACAGTTGGTGTACAGGTCACCGCCCCATCAGTAAAAGAAATACAGCAAGCAGTTTATAAATTAAAGAATAACAACGCTTGGAGTGAAGACCATATATACGCTGTTTTATTAAAAATGGAGGACCATAACTGAAGTTAGATCTATAGCCCTTAATAGAAACAATTTGGAAGGCGGAAACCATACTTGCAGACTGGAAAACCACAATTATATGCCCCCTATTTAAGACGAATTATCCCCTTGTATAGAATAACTACACGGGAATTGATTTACTTACGTCACTTATAAAATTCTATCGATTTGTCTATGAAACAGGCTGTTCCACGTAACTAGAGAGCTAATTCGAAACTACCAATGTGGTTTCCGCGGGAGTAGGTCCACTTTAGATCATTTATTCAGACAATTGACTGAAAAGGCGAGAGAATGAAGAGAAGATGTACACATATTTCTAGAGTTCCGAAGGGCTTATGATAGCATACACTGACAAATATACCTAAATATAATTAATGAATTTAAAATACCCTCAAAGTTAATCAGATTACTTAAAATGTGTATAGACGAAACATTATGTCGTATAAAGACGCGGGCAGGAGAAACTGAAATTTTCAAGGCGTGTACTGATCTGAGACAAGGAAACACCATTTCATCCAGTTTATTTAACCTCGGCTTAGAGAAGATCGATAGAAAATTTGCCAAAACTGATCCACAAGGAGCCTTCTGCAGATAGGATTACTACGCTTGCCTACGCAGACGAAGCACTGACAAGTTGATCTAAAACAGTGTTCATGAGAATGATGCAAATTTGTTATACGATAGCTGAGAAAAAAGAATTACCTGTTAATGAAGAACACACAGCATCTGGTCATAAGTAAGAAAATCCGGTTTTATGAACGCTCAGACGGATTTACAATAAATATAGCTGGCCGCTTCTAGTACTTACGGAGTCTCCTTACTAACAACATTGCTGTCTCGCGCTTCAATGGACATTACATTTACAAAATTACACTTAATACACACTGTAATTTACATCAATTTCAGTTCACTTTCGGGATATTGCCATCAAATTCTTCTGGTTCTGCTTTTCATTCACTTTTTCAGTGGCAACGTTCCTCATTTTCAGACAGTCAAAACACCGGTATTGTGAAACATGTTTTGTTCTTGATTGACGGGGTCTTCGATCGTCTCCTCTTTGCTTCTCTTCCTCCACCAGACAAGCTTTGGCCACTTTATCCATGTCAGTTAGCTGTTTAAATCCTGGTTCATTTCATAGATATCGCTGATGTTTTCGTCATCTGCGTTTCCAGAAGCCGAAATTTCTTTCACAAGATCGGCGTTCCAGAGATAAAAGAAGTATCGCATGCATTTTAGAATGGTTCAAAAATGGCTCTGAGAACTATGGGACTTAACATCTGAGGTTATCAGTCCCCTAGAACTTAAAACTACTTAAACCTAACTAACCTAAGGACATCACACACATCCATGCCCGAGACAGTATTCGAACCTGCGACCATAGCAGTCCCGTGGTTCCGGACTGAAGCGCCTAGAACCGCACGAGCACCGGGGCCGGCTTTAGAATGGTCTATACTAAAATATGTTCAGAGTACTTCACCATGTTTATCCTTTCCTCACAAATTGCCAAACTATGCATGGTGTGACGTGACGTTCCAGTTACATACGCTTTATCATTCCCCTCAAGTACTGCCTTTAATATTCATGAAGGAAGATAACGATTCTAAACCGGATGTTAACTGTTGGGAGAAAGAGCTACTAGTGAGAAAAGTGCTTTATTACGATTTTTGGTAATATATGTTGCATGGCTACTGCAATGAACCTTCGAGTCGCCTCCCATCTTCGCGTTCCGGGTGAATGGAGTATATGGAACAAATGCGAATGCTGTGGAGTTGTGGTACAGTGGTCTGACAAGAGGACCACACCGCAGTCACACTTTTGTAATTGTTTGTGGTACGTGAAGATCAGAACTGAAATATCAATCCACCAAAGCTGGTCGATACAATTTTCAAAAAATTCGCAAATAATCGACTCTGAAGGTATCCGAGCGCCTCTAATATCCTAAAGTATGTTGACTTACTTCACAGGCAGTTTGGCTCTGACAGTTTAATTGAAATCTACATGTATATGAAATGCTGCTTACATAATATTATCAAGTACTCAGGCCAACATGCTTAAAATTATTTTTGAAAGAGTGGGGACTGAATGACAACAAAAACCATTGAAAGAGAAATATTATATGATAATCTCGTGGCATTGTTTAAATTCTGCTCCTTAATTTACATCTAAAGGAAGTTTAAAGAACACATCATCGTAGTACAGTGAGTACGTCCTGTAAGAAGGAGTTTTAAATCGGTTCATCTTTTGGATATGAATACTGACAGATATTGTCCTTAATTTCATTGATTTGCTTATGTGATTTAAAAAATAATAGTTCTTTTATTAACGTAACAGTCTGAATAACAGTTTGTTGGTGACTGACTTTGTATCAAATTTTGTTTAACAGTATAATTAATTGCGTTTTAGAAGAATTAACGATTTTGAAAAAAAAAAAAGGAAATACGTAGAACACTTACCCCATCTGGGGGTTTGGGGGGGGGGGGGGCTGGGAAATAAACATTAGCGCTATAGATGGTAATTGCTGGTTCGACCCGGCTTTCGGTCTTTTCGTTTAGAAAATCTACGACATTTAAACTTAAATTCATAAAATATATTCTATTTAACACTCATTTCATTGAATGTTTTTTTTTGTAATATGCCTATATTTTTATTTCTCATCACATATTGCACTAAAAAATCCATTAAATACTGTTAACAAAGGTTGTTCAAAAATCGTTACAAACTACATTTATTTCATTTTTATGTGTTTTACACTGAACGGAATGCTTGTAGAACATCTCCGTTCTTTAAAATTCGCACTGTTCAGGAGTCGACAATGAATATCTCAAATGACATACGAGCATTCTGCTATAGAACTGTAAGTCCCACCGAAAAAACTGTCGTTGCTTTTTAGCCATTAAAGACACTCGGGAAACTTCAAAGTTGACTACGTCGAGAAATGTTGAGAGTTTCTTTGATCTACCATTTTGGATTGAAATTTGGGTTCCGAAACTCACGTACCATAAATACAAAAAAAATAGGAACATCCGATTCCCGTGATGTCTCCGTGTACGAGCAAAAGGCACGGCATCCACTACCGGCCGTTGTTTTCTCAGGAATCAAGACTAATGTTGTGTTATACTACAGTCAGTCGCTGCATTGTATCCATTCTGGACTTGCCTTTTTATTGATGCGTTGGTCTAGGGCAGTTGTGGCTATTTCTGATTGAAGTTATTAGAAGTGCTGTGCCTGTAATTTTATTGGGAGAATATATCTTATTTTGACATTAGTGACTGATGGTTTATTTAAAGAGTGAACCTATTTGAAGGTGAACTCGTTTTATTTTCAGTGGATTTGAGTGTAGTTTTTAAAACGGTGTGCGGAGCTACAACGAATAACTATTCAATGACATGGTCAGTTATAGTTCAGTTCTTTTGCTAGTGGCGCCCGTAGCAGCGCAACGTATTAATGCAGTCAGTTGCCAAATCTAAGACTTCATTTATGACGTTTGTATAGGTAGCTTAATTTTCCTGGCACCATAAATGCGGTAGTTCAACAGATAACAAACTTACTTCTAGGCTGAGGTGTGATGTTCGGGTCTGGAGATTATCAAATAACTTTTGTATAAACTCTTCCTCCTCTTTTTAGGGTTCTGTGTCTCAGTCTGCAAAAACTGAACTGTTACAGGATCACTTTGTTGTCTGTCTGTCTGTCCGACTTTAAGGAAACGGTAGACATTCAAAGTTCAAATTTATGAAACTTATCAAGGTCTATACTCCCTTGAAGGTGTAAAGTTTTAAGCTTCTAAGTCACTTCTATCAAAAGATACTGCCATTTATGTCACATATTTTGATATTCGAAAACTTATTCTTCGAAACGTATATGGAGGTTTCCGTTGACCTAGAATCACGAAATTTGACGAGAAGCAAGATTGAACGGCATAAGTAAAGCAAAAATCCTAAAATCGTTAATTAGTAATTATATAAGACGAAAAAATATCCGCCTGTTTGTCTGTCCATCTGTTTTGATCCATTTTCTTTGGATCAGTTTGGCGAATCAAGTTCAAATCCATGTCACATACTAAGGCCTGTGGTCACTTGGCAGTGTAAATATTGTAAACCTCAAAGTCAATGCAATCGAAAGATACTTCCATTTATGTCATATATTTTGATCCTTGAATACTCAGGCATCAAAATCTATAGGGTGCTTTCCGTTGACAGAATCATGAAATTTGGGAAGAAGCAAATTTTCATAGTACAAGTAAAGGAAAAAATTCGAAAATTGGTAATCTGTAATTATATCACACGAAAATATATTTTTTTCTCAGTTTTTATCCGTCTGTCTGTCCGTCCTTTATGAGCCGTTTTTCTCTGGAACAGGTTGTCGCATCAAGTTCAAATTTATGCCACCTACTAAAATCTATGGTTCCTTAATGGTATAACAACTTTAAGATTCTACATCAATGCAATGAAAAGTTTCGGTCATTTATGTCACGTATTTTGATATTTGTAAACTCACTCATCAAAGCACTTGGGTACTCCCAACAGACCTAGAATTATGAAATTCGGCAAGAAGCATGGTTTCACAATGTAGGTGAAGTAAAGTATGTAAAACATGTTAAATTGTAATTATATATCACATAAAATATATCTTTTGCCATTTGAATTAAGCATCTGTTAAAAGCATAATAAACGTACATTAATGCCTGCAAACATGTAATGTAAGTTGTAGACATGTTTTAGTGAGTAAATAAAATTAGTTTTATTAAATCTTCTCCCTCTACGTATATAAACTTAAGCCCCTGCGCCTGTTTCTTTCTGTATGTCCGTACTAGTCTGTGGAACTACTGCAGACCTGTGGATACGGTCTTGTAATTCCAGGGGCCAGTATCGATACGAATAACAGGCAAAAATCGTTGAGAATCTCGATTCCCAGTATGAGTAAACTATGGATATGAGTAATCAGCTTTGAACGGAACCCACAATGAGCGAGTTCCACTCACACTCGGCCAATCTTTCTTTTTTTTTTCGTCACCCTGCTAATCGGTAGCTTCGTGCAACTCTAAACAGATATCTGCAAAGTTATGCCGATACAAAACGGCCAATTTAGTTCCCTTTACACATATTTCAACTTTCGGAAGTCAGAAACACAATTACAGTGTACATTACTTTATTTTTGCTGCTGAGAGACTGCCGACGGACAATAACGAGACTGTCGGCAGACGCATGCACCCGTCTCCAACGGCACCAGAGTAATTAGCCGAGCCACGCCTGTGCTACACTCTGCCTTAGACGGAGAGCGGCGCTGCTGCGAATGTTGCTGCAGTTTTGTGCGCCAGGGCGGGGGGCGGCGTCTGGGGGCGGCGTCTGGAGGCGGTGTCTGGGGAGGCCGTAAGCCGCTGCTCGCTGCGCGCCTTGTCCCAGGGGGCGCGGATCTTAAAGTGTTGACCTTTGGACGAGTTTTGCCAGCCCGCTTGACATAATTTTGCCAGATGCAAACACGGGCCGTGTCGGCGCCATTGCGCCAGACCGCACCGCAGCTTGGTACAGTCGATGCCGCAGGAAGTAGACCTTCGCTAGCCTTCGTTGCCTGGATGCCCACTCTTATCTCGCAGGATTCTGCACGCATACCGCCTACAAACACAACATTGGCCATATATATATATATATATATATAGTCCTTCGACTCCAGTCATATACAGGGTGTCCCAGCTATCTTGTCCACCCAAAATACGTCTGGAACAATAACAGCTATTGGAAAACGACTTTCACCGGTATCAATGTAGGGCTGGGGCCCATGAATGTACATATTTGGAAACATTATAAAACGAAAGCATATGTGTTTTTTAACACAAACTTATGTTTTTTTAAATGGACCTCCTATATTTTTTCTTCAGCAATCCATAGCATGACAAAGCACATACACAATGGCGTTGATTGCATCGTAATATTCCCATTACATCCCGAGATATTAAGACACGAAGTTGACGCTTGAAACACCCGACATGCGCTGCTAGCGCACGTCCTGAGTCTCAGGCGTGAACTCCATGCTGCTCGTAATCGCGATGTGATTGACATGTGTAATCACACCTCCATACTTATCAAGAGGTCCGAAACGAATAATACGGTCTGCTGTCATCAACTCTCATAAGCACATAATGGTTTCCCTCTTGCACGTTTTACGTATCTACGTACACAATATGAACCAGTACCGATCGGTGTACACGTCAGGTTGTCTTATTTATCCTGCACACCCAAAATAAATTTTATCTAATGCGTTATATGACCCATTGTGCCTGTCGCGCAGGGCCTGACTCTACCTAGTCAAGTGTCCAACGTAGTTCCCACTACTGCCACAGTTACCACTTCGCCTTGTTTATGATTTGCGACCCATGCAAACTCCTGTACTCCACCACCCTCCGAGCATCCCATTTGTTGTTGCTTTGGCGTGCAGTACACCGCTTGCCAGTGTAGTCGTGCATCAGAGTAATCTAGTGACGGCACGGAGGTAGTACACATTGTGAATAAACGTTGTGTTGTGGAACTTATACTGTACAGTATAATGTACACACATGAAGATATGGTAGAAATGTTGCTGATCTATGGAGAATGTACGTTGACGGGAAATACGATATGAGATTGCTTGTTTGTTGATAGTACTGTTAGCGAACATTATGATTATTAAGTTCATACACTCCTGGAAACGGAAAAAAGAACGCATTGACACCGGTGTGTCAGACCCACCATACTTGCTCCGGACACTGCGAGAGGGCTGTACAAGCAACGATCACACGCACGGCACAGCGGACACACCAGGAACCGCGGTGTTGGCCGTCGAATGGCGCTAGCTGCGCAGCATTTATGCACCGCCGCCGTCAGTGTCAGCCAGTTTGCCGTGGCATACGGAGCTCCATCGCAGTCTTTAACACTGGTAGCATGCCGCGACAGCGTGGACGTGAACCGTATGTGCAGTTGACGGACTTTGAGCGAGGGCGTATAGTGGGCATGCGGGAGGCCGGGTGGACGTACCGCCGAATTGCTCAACACGTGGGGCGTGAGGTCTCCACAGTACATCGATGTTGTCGCCAGTGGTCGGCGGAAGGTGCACGTGCCCGTCGACCTGGGACCGGACCGCAGCGACGCACGGATGCACGCCAAGACCGTAGGATCCTACGCAGTGCCGTAGGGGACCGCACCGCCACTTCCCAGCAAATTAGGGACACTGTTGCTCCTGGGGTATCGACGAGGACCATTCGCAACCGTCTCCATGAAGCTGGGCTACGGTCACGCACACCGTTAGGCCGTCTTCCGCTCACGCCCCAACATCGTGCAGCCCGCCTCCAGTGGTGTCGCGACAGGCGTGAATGGAGGGACGAATGGAGACGTGTCGTTTTCAGCGATGAGAGTCGCTTCTGCCTTGGTGCCAATGATGGTCGTATGCGTGTTTGGCGCCGTGCAGGTGAGCGCCACAATCAGGACTGCATACGACCGAGGCACACAGGACCAACACCCGGCATCATGGTGTGGGGAGCGATCTCCTACACTGGCCGTACACCACTGGTGATCGTCGAGGGGACACTGAATAGTGCACGGTACATCCAAACCGTCATCGAACCCATCGTTCTACCATTCCTAGACCGGCAAGGGAACTTGCTGCTCCAACAGGACAATGCACGTCCGCATGTATCCCGTGCCACCCAACGTGCTCTAGAAGGTGTAAGTCAACTACCCTGGCCAGCAAGATCTCCGGATCTGTCCCCCATTGAGCATGTTTGGGACTGGATGAAGCGTCGTCTCACGCGGTCTGCACGTCCAGCACGAACGCTGGTCCAGCTGAGGCGCCAGGTGGAAATGGCATGGCAAGCCGTTCCACAGGACTACATCCAGCATCTCTACGATCGTCTCCATGGGAGAATAGCAGCCTGCATTGCTGCGAAAGGTGGATATACACTGTACTAGTGCCGACATTGTGCATGCTCTGTTGCCTGTGTCTATGTGCCTGTGGTTCTGTCAGTGTGATCATGTGATGTATCTGACCCCAGGAATGTGTCAATAAAGTTCCCCCTTCGTGGGACAATGAATTCACGGTGTTCTTATTTCTATTTCCAGGAGTGTATGTCTGTTTCCTACCCTACTCTACATACCTGTACTGTACCCTGTTGTAGGTGGACGAAATGCTGTTCAGGCAGAGCGACTGTACAGAAGACGATTCCCTGACAAGCCATCGCCTTTGCGCCGGATGTTTGGTCGTCTCACATCTCGCCTACGTGAAACGGGAAGCTTAAATCCAAGACCTCGACATCGTCCTAGAACACGCACAGATGAACGTGCTAAAGTTGCTGTGCTCGCTACCATAGCTGTGAATCCTCAAATCAGCACACGTCAAATTGAACGTGAAGTTGGTGTGTCGAAATCAAGTGCACAGCGTATTCTTAAACGTCATAAATTTCATTCTTACCATGTTCATTTACACCAGGATCTTCATGGAAATGACTTCCGCAATAGGGTAACATTTTGTCGGTGGGCTCAGCAAAAACTTCTGACTAATCCAAATTTTTTTGCAGATGTTCTCTTTACCGACGAGGCATCATTCTCCAACAAAGGAATTGTCAATATGAGGAATATGCATTATTGGTCCGCAGACAATCCAAAATGGCTCCGTCAGGTAGAGCATCAACGTCCGTGCAAAGTTAATGTCTGGTGTGGGATTATTGGAGATACCATTATCGTTCCTTTCTTTATAAATGGCATCCAAAATGGCAGACAATACTCCAGATTTATAAGACACAATCTTCCTGTTCTCTTGGACACCGTACCTCTGAACCGGAGAATGTTCATGTGGTATCAGCGTGACGGATGCCCTGCACATAACGCCTTACGAGCACGACGACTTCTGAACCGTAAGTTCTCTGGTAGGTGGATTCGACGAGGTGGCCCAGTTAGGTGCCCTGTCCGATCTCCAGACCTTACACCGCTTGATTATTTTCTTTGGGGAGCAGTGAAGGATGCTGTTTACCAACATGAACCAACAACACCAGAGGACATGAAGCAACGCATTATTGATGCTTGTACAGCCATCAAAGAGGAAACAGTAGCACGAAGTAAGGCATCCTTCATCCGCAGAGTGACCCTATGTATGCAAGCCAATGGGCATCACTTTGAGCATGAGATGTGAACGCTATGGTTAGTATGTAGTGCTGGTATCACAGTGGAAGTTTCTACAAAGGGCCATTTTACCCAGTGATGTTAAGAAACATTTGTTTGCAACAATCTGTCATTTAACGCATTAGATACCCATAACATTGATAATTATGTGATAATAAAACTAATTGGTTAAACATGTTTACATTCATCTTCTATGTCCTACCTGAATTTCCCAAATCAAAACATTTTTACCTAAACAACGGTAAAACGTTTAGTCCACTTGCTCGTTTCACTAAAACCATCAACATGAATTTTACTATTACGAGTGAATGATTAACTGTCACTTGTGCTAGATCTACAGTAAACTAAAGTTTTAACGTTGAACGGCATTACCCTTTTAGTAACGGATTAACGATAAGCGAAGTTAACTTTGTGACTAACGTTGTGGTACACAGATATGTTACAGAACCGCATCACCCCTAGCCTATGGGATAAATACCTGCTGGAATGTACGACGTTAATGCAGGATGGCAGTAGACCGTATTATTCGTTTTGGACCTCTTGATAAGTATGGAACTGTGATTACACATGTCAATCACATCGTGATTACGGGCAGCATGGGGTTCACGCCTGAGGCTCAGGACGTGCGCTAGCAGAGCATGTCGGGTGTTTCAAGCGTCAACTTCGCGTCTTAATATCTCGGGATGTAATGGGAATATTGCGATGCAATCAACGCCATTATGTATGTGCTTTGTCATGCTTTGGATTGCTGAAGAAAAAATACAGAAGGTCCATTTAAAAAAACAAAAGTTTGTGATAAAAAACACATATGCTTTCGTTTTAGAATGTTTCAAATATGTACATTCATGGGCCCCAGCCCTACATTGATACCGGTGAAAGTCGTTTTCCAATAGCTGTTGTTCCAGAGATATTTTGGGTGGACAAGATTGCTGGGACACCCTATATATATATATATATATATATATATATATATATATATATATATATATATATATATATATATATATGTTGCTGTGGTCATCAGTTCTGAGACTGGTTTGATGCAGCTCTCCATGCTTCTCCTTCCTGTGCAAGTTTCTTCATCTCCCAGTGCCTACTGCAGACTACATCCTTCTGAATCAGTGTATTCACCTCTTGGTCTCCCTCTACGATTTTCACCCTCCACGCTGCCCTCCAATACTAAATTGGCGATCCCTCGATGTCTCAGAACATGTCCTACCAACCGATCCCTTTTTCTAGTCAAGCTGTGCCTCAAGCTCCTCTTCTCCCCAATTCTATTCAATACCTCCTCATTAGTTATGTGATCTACCCATCCAATCTTCAGCATTCGTCTGTAGCACCACATTTCGAAAGCTTCTATTCTCTTCTTGTCGAAACTATTTATCGTCCACGTTTCACTTCCATAGATGGCTACACTCCATACAAATACTTTAAGAAACGACTTCCTGACATTTAAATCTATACTCGATGTTAACAAATTTTTCTTCTTCAGAAACGCTTTCTTTGCCATTGCCAGTCTACATTTTATATCCTCTCTACTTCGACCATTATCAGTTATTTTGCTCCCCAAACAGCAAATCTCCTTTACTATTTTAAGTGTCTCATTTCCTAATCTAATTCCCTCAGCATCACCTGACTAAATTCGACTACTTTCCATTATCCTCGTTTTGCTTTTGTTGATGTTCATGTTATATCCGCCTATCAAGACACTGTCAATTCCGTTCAACTGCTCTTCCAAGTCCCTTGCTGCCTCTGACAGAACTACAATGTCATCAGCATACCTCAAAGTTTTTATTTCTTCTCCATGCATTTTAATACCTACTCCGAACTTTTCTTTTGTTTGGTTTATTGCTTGCTCAATATACAGATTGAATAACATCGTGGAGAGGCTACAACCCTGTCTCACTCCCTTCTCAACCACTGCTTCCCATTCATGTCCCTCGACTTTTATAACTGCCATCTGGTTTCTGTCCAAATTGTAAATAGCCTTTCGCTCCCTGTATTTTACCTCTGCCACCTTCACAATTTGAAAGAATTCCAATCGACATTGTCAAAAGCTTTCTCTATGTCTACAAATGCTAGACACGTAGCTTTGCCTTCCCTTAATCTTTCTTCTAAGATAAGTCGTAGGGTCAGTATTGCCTCACGTGTTCCAACATTTCTACGGAATCCAAACTGATCTTCCCCGAGGTCAGCTTCTATCAGTTTTTCCATTCGTCGGTAAAGAATTGACGGTAGTATTTTGCAACTGTGACTTATTAAACTGATAGTTCGGTAATTTTCACATGTCAACACCTGCTTTCTTAGGGATTGGAATTATTATATTCTTCTTGAAGTCTGAGGGAATTTCGCCTGTCTCAAACATCTTGCTCACCACATGGTAGAGTTTTGTCAAGACTGGCTCTTGCAAGGCTGTCAGTAGCTCTAATGGAGTGTTGTCTACTCTGGGGGCCTTGTTTCGACTCAGGTCTTTCAGTGCTCTGTCAAACTCTTCACGCAGTATCGTATCCCCCATTTCATCTTCATCTACATCGTCTTCCATTTCCATAACATTGTCCTCAAGTACATCGCCCTTGTATAAACCCTCTATATACTCCTTCCACCTTTCTGCTTTCCCTTCTTTGCTTAGAACTGGGTTTCCACCTGAGCTCTTGATATTCATACAAGTGGTTCTCTTTTTTCCAAAGGTCTCTTTAATTTTCCTGTAGGCAGTATCTATCTTACCCCTAGTGAGATAAGCCTCTACATCCTTACATTTGTCGTCTAGCCATTCGTGCTTCGCCATTTTGCACTTCCTGTCGATATCATTTTTCAGACGTTTGTATTCCTTTTTGCCTGCTTCATTTACTGCATTTTTATATTTTCTCCTTTCATCAATTAAATTCAATATTTCTTCTGTTACCCAAGGATTTCTACTAGCCCTCGCCTTTTTACCTATTTTATCCTCTGCTGCCTTCACTATCTCATCCCTCAAAGCTATCCATTCATCTTCTACTGTATTTCTTTCCCCCATTCTTGTGAATTGTTCCCTTATGGTCTCCCTGAAACTCTGTACAACCTCTGGTTTAGTCAGTTTATCCAGCTCCCATCTCCTTAAATTTCCACCTTTTTGCAGTTTCTTCAGTTTTAATCTACAGTTCATAACCAATAGATTGTGGTCAGAGTCCACATTTGCACCTGGAAATGTCTTACAATTTAAAATCTGGTTCCTACATCTCTGTGTTGCCATTATATAATCTATCTGATACGGTTTAGTATCTCCAGGGTTCTTCCATGTATACAACCTTCTTTCGTGGTTCTTGAACCAAGTGTTAGCTATGATTAAGTTATGCTCTGTGCAAAATTCTACCAGGCGGCTTCCTCTTTCATTGCTTAGCCCAATCCATATTCACCTACTATGTTTCCTTCTCTCCCTTTTCCTACTCTCAAATTCCAGTCACACATGACTATTAAATTTTCGTCTCTCTTCACTACCCGAATAATTTCTTTTATCTCATCATACATTTCATCAATTTCTTCATCATCTGTAGAGCTAGTTGGCGTATAAACTTGTACTACTGTAGTAGGCATGGGCTTCGTATCTATCTTGGCCACAATAATGCGTTCACTATGCAGTTTGTAGTAGCTTACCGGTACTCCTATTTTTTATTCATTATTAAACCTACTCCTGCGTTACCCCTACTTGATTTTGTATTTATAATCCTGTATTCACCTGACCAAAAGTCTTGTTCCTCCTGCCAACGTACTTCACTAATTCCCACTATATCTAACTTAAACGTATCCATTTCCTTTTTACATTTTCTAACTTACCTGCCCGATTAAGGGATCTGACATTCCACGCTCCGATCCGTAGAACGCCAGTTTTCTTTCTCCTGATAACGACGTCCTCCTGAGTACCCCCCGCCCGGAGATCCGAATGGGGGACTATTTTACCTCCGGAATATTTTACCCAAGAGGACGCCATCATCATTTAATCATACAGTAAAGCTGCATGCCCTCGGGAAAAATTACGGCTGTAGTTTCCCCTTGCTTTCAGCTGTTCGCAGTACCAGCACAGCAAGGCCGTTTAGGTTAGTGTTACAAGGTCAGATCAGTCAATCATCCAGACTGTCGCCCCTGCAACTACTGAAAAGGCTCCTGCCCCTCTTTATGAACCACTGAACCACACGTTTGTCTGGCCTCTCAACAGATACCCCTCCGATGCGGTTGCACCTACGGTACGGCTATCTCTATCACTGAGGCACGCAAGCCTCCTCACCAACGGCAAGGCTCATGGATATATATATATATATATATATATATATATATATATATATATATATATATATATATACAGCGTGAGTCACCTAACATTACCGCTGGATATATTTCGTAAACCACATCAAATACTGACGAATCGATTCCGCAGACCGAAGGTGAGGAGAGGGGCTAGTGTAATTGGTTAATACAAGCAATAAAAGATACACGGAAGTATGTTTTTTAACACAAACCTGCGTTTTTTAAATTGGAACCCCGTTAGTTTTGTTAGCACATCTGAACATATAAACAAATACGTAATCAGTGCCGTTTGTTGCATTGTAGAATGTTAATTACATCCGGAGATATTGTAACCTAAAGTTGACGCTTGAGTACCACTCCTCCGCTGTTCGATCGTGTGTATCGGAGAGCACCGAATTACGTAGGGATCCAAAGGGAACGGTGATGGACCTAAGGTGCAGAAGAGACTGTAACAGCACATTACGTCCACATGCTAACACCTTTTTATTGGTCTTTTTCACTGACGCACATGTACATTACCATGAGGGGTGAGGTACACGTACACACGTGGATTCCGTTTTCAATTACGGAGTGGAATAGAGTGTGTCCCGACATGTCAGGCCAATAGATGTTCAGTGTGGTGGCCATCGTTTGCTGCACACAATTGCAATCTCTGGCGTAATGAATGTTGTACACGCCGCAGTACATCTGGTGTAATGTCGCCGCAGGCTGCCACAATACGTTGTTTCATATCCTCTGGGGTTGTAGGCACATCACGGTACACATTCTCCTTTAACTTACCCCACAGAAAGAAGTCCAGAGGTGTAAGATCAGGAGAACGGGCTGGCCAATTTATGCGTCCTCCACGTCCTATGAAACGCCCGTCGAACATCCTGTCAAGGGTCAGCCTAGTGTTAATTGCGGAATGTGCAGGTGCACCATCATGCTGATACCACATACGTCGACGCGTTTCCAGTGGGACATTTTCGAGCAACGTTGGCAGATCATTCTGTAGAAACGCGATGTATGTTGCGGCTGTTGCGGCCCCTGAATGAAGTGAGGACCAATGAGGTGGTCGCCAATGATTCCGCACCATACATTTACAGTCCACGGTCGCTGTCGCTCTACCTGTCTGAGCCAGCGAGGATTGTCTACGGACCCGTAATGCATGTTCCGTAGATTCACTGCCCCGTGGTTAGTGAAACCCGCTTCATCGGTAAACAGGTAGAACTGCAACACATTCTCTATTAATGCCCATTGACAGAATTGCACTCTATGATTAAAGTCATCACCATGTAATTCCTGATGTAGCGACACATGAAACGGGTGAAAGCGGTGACGATGCAGTATGCGCATGACACTACTTTGACTCAGTCCACCGGCTCTCGCAGTGTCCCGTGTACTCATGTGTGGGTTCATGGCAACAGCAGCTAACACACCAACTGCACCCGCTTCTCCTGTGACGGGCCTGTTACGGACCCGTTTGTGTGCTACGACCATACCTGTTGCATACAGTTGGCGGTAGATGTTTTGAAATATGGGGCACGTTGGATGCTCTCTGTCCGGGTACCGTTCTGCATACACCCTGCAGGCTTCAGCTACATTTCGTCCACACTCGCCATAGATGAGTATCATCTCCGCCTTTTCAGAGTCCTAATACACCATGGTCACACTTCCTACAACACTACACTATCACAGACGTCTGGTAACACGGTGTACTACAGTTGGTCTGCGTGCGGAGACGAATGCAGAATAACAATAGCAGCAAGCGCTACATGAGGACACTGAGACAGCTAGACCAAACCACAACAGTGCACTACAGCCACACTCGTAAACACGGTCGTCATCGTAAACATGTCCCTGCAGATGCTGCTCGCCGACCGTGGCCCGTGTTTGTTACAACACGCAACTGAACGTCGGGGGTTTCAAGCGTCAACTTTAGGTTTCAATATCTCCGGATGTAATTAACATTTTACAATGCAACAAACGGCACTGATTACGTATTTGTTTATATGTTCAGATGTGCTAACAGAACTAACGTGGTTCCATTTAAAAAAACGTAGGTTTGTGTTAAAAAACATACTTCCGTGAATTTTTTGTGGTTTGTATTAAACAATTACATTAGCCCCTCTCCTCACGTTCGGTCTATGGAATCGGTTCGTCAGTATTTGATGTGGTTTACGGAATATATCCAGCGGTAACGTTAGGTGATTCACCCTGCACATATATATTCCTTCGACTCTAGTTATATATCCTTCGTCTCCAGTCATGAACATATACATAGGTTCGGATTCCTAACTGGAAATAGAGGGAAGTGGTCCTTCCCGCGCACGTGGTCCCGGATTCGATTTCCGGAGAGGTCAGGGATTTTTCCTGCTTCGAGATGACTGGGTGTTGTTGTGTCGTCTTCATCATCGTCATTCATCCCCATTACGGTCGGAGCAAGGCAATGGCAAACCACCTCCGCTAGGACCTTGCCTATTCGGTGGTGCGGGTATCCCGCATCGATCCCTACGCTCCTCGGGGATGGGACATCATGATCATCATCATCAGGTTCCAAGAACATGTGTCACAAAATGGATGTTGTGCGTGCAACAACAACAGATAGTGCTGGAGCACAGCACATAGCTGCATCGCACAACAGATATTCAGAAAGTCCCTGTATGAGATTACAGGTGACAGGGATAGTAGCGGTTGTCATGTAGTATACACATAATCCTACTTTGGCTTGCACCAAATTGGAGAGACAGTTGCCTGCAGCTTATAGTAGGGTCCGTCTCAGTAACCAGTAGAAGCCTGAAATCTGGTGTAAGCACAGGCTCTGAGCAATTTGGGACTTGACATCTAAGGTCATCAGTCCCCTAGAACTTAGAACTACTTAAACCTAACTAACATAAGGACGTCACACACATCCATGCCCAAGGCAAGGTCTGGCGGTTCCAGACTGAAGCGCCTAGAACCGCTCGCCACACCGGCCGGCTCGCCGCCTCTGTGCACCTTCATATGTCTGAAAAGAGCCATGATCACAGAATCACCCAAAAAGGCTTGCAATGTTGTGCGATGTGGTTGGTGTCTGTGACGGCGTAATATGTTTGGTACAGCCGTGCTGCCTCTCGACCGTTTCCATCTACTTGGCCGTACATACAACATCTCGGCTTACAGTATGCTGCGTTAATCACACAGCCTGGATGTGGTGTGCGTACTGCAAGACCTTCGGTACACACACCATCACATTATTTGACTGGTCGCTCTAACGCAGTAGGCGAGTGTCAGCAATATGTCTCGTGGTCTTATTGTGGCGTGATTATCTTCTGCCGTTAAGTCAGACGATAGAAATGCCACTTGCACGCTTGGAGTAGCAGATTGACGGTGACCAACTTTAAACAGAACTTGATTAATTTTCACACACGTTTATTAAAATAATAGATAACATAGACATTACGTAACTTGATTCTGAATGCTGTTTACAATTGACAATCTGAAGTTACTTTGGTCTTGGTACGTTAATCTTGTTCTCACATATCTCTGATACTTGACAAAGTGTCTATTCATTTATCTTCATGGCTATGTACAGGAATACGGTAATCTTATTAGGCGCAGACTGAAACTTGACTATAGACTGGTACAGACTGGTGCAGACAATGCAAACTGACTAATTGGAGGTCTGTACACTCGTTACAATACCTCGCGCGTTCGGGTATCACTGCGCGAGTGTGATTCGCGAGGAGAAAAGGTTCTACGTCAGCAGCAATCTCACTGGCTGCATTACATATTAATACGCAGATCGGCGGAAGCAGAATTTGGTCCGTTTCTAAGACAGCGGAGACGGACGAGCGCTGCGCCTGCGCTGTTGTGCTTAGCGGGGCGCGCTCTAGTGGGAAAGTTGTGTACGCGCTGACTACGCGGAACTATGTACACAACACTGCAACACACAAGGAACCCACAGCACAGGGTCATAAGAACTATTCGTCAGCGCCATCTACCGTGTCAACGATACATTTCGTGACACATGACACTATTTTTCATTCATCACAGTCATGAATCCGCCTCATCCATCCTTCGAGCAGAGAAAATCTACCCTTTTTCATTGCATTCGACATAGATATAAGATATCGGCCCCGGGAACAGTACAGTAGTTCCTCAGAATAGCTCGGACATATAAAAAGAAGGGATCAGGGAACTTCAGATTATATATGTAAAAACATTTTTATTTACTTACTTAACCATGAATACACCTTACATTTTATGAATGCAGTTATGTTCGCCTATTATGCTTTTGAAGGATGAGAACTGCAATATATGTTCAAATGTCAAAAGATGTTTTTATGTGATACAACTACGGTTTGAAAATTTTCAAATTTCTTAAATTAATTATACTTTGAAACCTTGCCTCTTACTAAATTTCATTGCAACGTCAACGGAAAGTACGCTGTAGGTACTGGTGAGTGAGTTTTCGAGTATCAAAATCAAGTGTTTCGTTGACCTAGAAGCTTAAAATTTTTATATTGTCAAGAGAACAGAGACCTTAATACATGACCTAAATCAGAACTTCATACGTCTACGCCTTCATGAGAAAAAATTATCTTAACTGTTGGACGGACAGACACACAGACGGACGGACAACACCGTGATCCTGTATAGGTTCCATTTTTACAGACCGAGTCGCGGAACCGTAAAAAAAAAGGAACACTGGACAGATGGGAACAGTTACAATGCTATTTTTCCACATAATGCTCCCATTTTGTCATAATATAAAGCATTGGACAAGTCTTTCCCTAAATACAGCTTTATGTAGGAAACGGAAATCTAAAGATGCGTATTGTGATTGTCATTAGTATTGAAACTTATGTTATGGTGCTAAGTTCGTAACTATACCTCGACTTTACATGTAAAACATTTTCGGTTTTCTTGCC